>NC_083713.1:38448750-39061000 GCF_033118175.1 Dama dama
GAACTGCAATGTATAAGGGTTTTTTTTTTTTTTGGTGGGAGGACAAAATTCAACCCACAACAACCTGATACCAGACTTGCATTCACCTGGAATGGAACTCATCTGTTGGGTTCCCTGGTGGACCCAAAATAAAGGAAAATTGCTTCGTGACTCACTCATGGTCACCTTGGCTTTCAGAACACAAATCTTAGTTAGACTGGTGGCCCTCTTGTACGTAATATATAGATGATTTTTTGTTCTGTTGTGTTTAACCTGTAAGATAAAAGATACTTCTTTACAGAAATAGTTTCGACATGTACATGGCTAGGGATGCGTCCATTTCCAACCCGTCTTCCAGGCCCTTGAAGAACTAACTGCTGTGTCCCCGGTCTGCTTTGCTCAAGTTCATGCCTGCCGTTCCAGTCAGAGTTATTAATACTTCCTGTGCTTTTTGAAGTCTGTTTTTCCTTCCTCTCCTCCACACTTTTGTTGGGCTGACACAGATGGCCATGGAACTCTGTCCTGCCCTCTTCAAGCTCACTTTCCTATCTTTTGGAAGTTGAAGTTCAAGGTCTCCCTCCTCCAGGATGATGATCTCTGTGATCTCTTTTTCCTGCAGTTCCTGCTGTTACATGAGAGCAGAATTCTGATATGATGGTTTTCCATCAACCGCATCTCAGCTGGGATGTGTGTGTGTGGTGTGGAGAAGCAGTAATGCTGTTTATATTCAGAAAGGGATGAATTGCACCATTACCCATTAAGGTATTAGGTTACCCCTAGGGACTTGGAATGGGTGTGAGTTCCTATAGTTATTAGGTGAGTCCTTCAGAACAGGGAGATTCTTGCCATTTGTAAGTTTTCAAAGCTATTATAGAGCTGTAGTTCTGTAAGAATATGGAGTCGTATCAGAACTTCTTGAGTCTTATGCCAAGATTTAAAGGTGTTCATCCATTCCATTAGAGGTTCCTTGCTTTTGTTATTCTTTCTTTTACCTTTTTCTTTCTTTCTTTCACCACCACTCCACTCTTTTTTTTTTTTTTTGACAGATACTAAGAATGTATCTTAATGATACCCATTAAAAAAAAAGACTATGTTAATCATTTCTCTTTATCAAAGGATTCCTCATTTCATATATATAATTGTTGCATAATTTCTGAGTTCTCTAACTTTTTGTTTGGGTGTGTTTCTCATTACCCGCTAGATTGTTTAAGATCTCTGTGTACATGGAAACTATTTCTTTGCAGCATAGTGTTTATGGAACATAGCGCTTTACATGCATCATTTGGGCCACAATATTTGCTGATTTCATTGTCAGGCTTTCTTTAAACATTTTATTTCCTTACTGCATTCAAGACATGAATTCTCATGTAGAATTTTGCAGAACTACCTCAGTGTGTGAAGTAGACATACTCACCAGTCATTATTTAGGCAAGAATTTATCAGTGACTGGTACTTCTCTATGTCGGGGAAGGTACATTTCTGCCCGGTATGAGGTCGTTGAGTTTATAAAAGCCGCCACTTTCTGAAGTTTGCTTGTTTTACCATATAGTCACACAAACTGAGGTAAGGAGTAAGACAGTTTGTAAGATGAACAGATGTGGACCTCACTCCCTGACTCTGAATGGGAAGAGAAAGATGTCTTGAAACTGCGTAGGAGGTGCACTGTGAAGCGCCTTGTCCCAGAGCGAGACTGCCACGAGGCGAGTTGATGTCTCTTTGTACCCGCTGAAGTATATGTAGAGCTGGACATTGAACTCTCTCTGTGTCTGTTCAGGAGGAGCCACAAAAACCTCTCACATCTGAGGGAGGGTTAGTAACAAGTGTCAGATCAGGGAACCAGAAATTGCTTGAATCAGCTGATGCAAAAGAGGATCTAGAGGGTGTGACCAGAGAGTGTGCAGTTTTAGAACTGGGAGACGCCTTTTCCTGCCGGCAAGTCAAAGGATCAAGTGTCATTTGGAAGAGTTTAAAGAGACCTGGTGGGGAGCAAGGGAACAAGATGGTGGCTGCTTTGTAAGTAGGGTAGTCACAGCCAGGGTGCTGGGGCTTACGTGGGCGGGGGCCTCAGTGCCCTGAAGGCTCAGATCAGCTGTAGAGACCAGAGGGTTGACCTTCCAGAGTAGGAGGAACACCAGGGTCTTTGAATTTCAGAAGTGTGCTCTCTTGGTTCTATGCATTACATAGGAATGTGGTCCTTGGACCACATGCATCAGAGTCTCCTGGGGTGCTTATTAAAAAGATAAATCACTGGGCCCCACTACCTCACTTTCTCAAATGCTGTAGGGACATTTTAAGGTCTCTAGGTGACCAATAATGAGCTTGCTTATAAAGCAGTGATCTTTTAAGTCCAGGGGTGATGCAGGCAGTAGATGGGTGCCAAGTAAGAGAATGACATATATATGAGCAACTAAGTAAAAATTGGGTCCAAAGAAAAATTGGGGTGTAGCTTTCAAGGCTGACATCAGAAAAGCTCAACTGCATTTGTCCCTTGGAACCTTGGTTGTCCAGAGCACTGGACCAGCTGGACTGGTGCCTTTGAGCCTTTCTGTGTTTCTGTAGGAAACTGGAAATGGTTTTAGAGATCAGTCTGTAGAAGTGCTGAGCCAGCCAAGATGCCAGGGGCAGGCATAAACCTCAGGGACCAGATGAAAATCTTCAAAATCTAGAATACAGAAAGCTTTTTCTTTTTTTATCCCCTAGTCGAATTTTTGCTACACATTTTTTTTTAAGTAGCTGCCTAGGGTGTGTATGTGTATTGAGGGGGTGGAGGAGGTATGTATACTGTGTATGTATAGCTGTGTGTACTTGTTGCGGGAGAGGAGATTGCTGAGCATCTCAGAGCCCACATAACTGTACGTGTGTGTGATAAGAGTGAGCTTCCATTTCTCTGTGTTGTTGACTCTTCCTCAACATCTCTGCTCTGCATAGAGAGTAGACAAGACTGCCATTGGCAGCAGGGACAGGAAAGGTTCCAGGACTCACACCATTGCTAAGGCTCCTCCCACCAGCTGGACAGCTGTCCAATCAGAAGCAAGTGTAGGATCGGTTGGCCCATCAGACAGTATCACCCAAGTGCATCTTTTCTTCTTGGTAAGCCACAGTCCACAAAACTTGGCAGTTATTGTTAATTTTAGTAAACAACATTTGGTTGTTAAAACCTCTTCCTAACAAAATTTAGAGATTTACCCAATTCTTAGTCAATCTACTCCTTAGGGAATAGGGCAAAAAGAACCATTAAGATAAAATGAATGGTTACTGTCATCTCACTTGCCTCAGTGTTTTCCCCATCATGACCACCTCCTCAGCCCCATTTACTGCTGTGGCTGGTGGCATTTTGATATTTTTAACTTATATATTGACAGTCACCCATAGCTCTGTCTCTTGCTAGGAGAGAAAAAGCAGCCAGGGAAGACAAGAGGTGGGGTTCGTCTTAGGATTTGATAAACCAGACAGAAAATATCCTGAGATGAATTTGTTGAAAACAGCAACTTGTACACCGTGTAGAAAATATGCTTCTCAATTCTTCAGATGACATCCAGCTGGGAAAAGTGGTGCACCACAGAGAATATCAATTAGCAAAAAGCACCAGCCCACTGGAAGATAGGTACCTGTGAACAGACAGAGGGTGGATGGGAGTAAGTAATCATAAAATCGTGCAGTTCAGTGAAAAAAAAAATACTGAGGGAAATTGATTACAACTCAGTATATGAAAAGATCTGTGTGGTTGGTTTGATGCTGCTAAGTCACTTCAGTCGTGTCCGACTCTGTGCGACCCGACCCCATAGACGGCAGCCCACCAGGCTCCCCCGTCCCTGGGATTCTCCAGGCAAGAACACTGGAGTGGGTTGCCATTTCCTTCTCCAATGCATGAAAGTGAAAAGTGAAAGTGAAGTTGCTCAGTCGTGTCTGACTCTTAGCGACCCCGTGGACTGTAGCCTACCAGGCTCCCCCATCCATGGGATTTTCCAGGCAAGAGTACTGGAGTGGGGTGCCATTGCCTTCTCCGTGATCATACATGAGTATTAGCCAACTGATTTAACTGTTTAGAGCCCTAGGGTTGTCTTACCTCCAATTAATAAAATTTGAGTATTAAAATTGAGAAATGAAATCATCCTATTGCATGGATATTGAAAGTTCTCATCCAGAAGTTCATCTGTAACTTGAAATTTTAAAAATCCGAAGACATTTTTTTTTTCATAGAAACATTGTATTCAATAAGTTGGTTCCTAGGTTTGCCAGTCAAAATGTTGTTAGCAATAGGTAGATTCCCAGGTTAGCCCCAAAGCCTGAAGTCTTCTAGTGGAGTTTGAGAACTGGCGGTGGTGCCAGCTTCAGCTCTGAGTCTCTGGTGAGCAGAGGCTTGTCATGTGATACCTTCAGGAGAGGAAGAAAATACCTTTCTCACTTCTAATAATCATAGTGAAAAATGTAAATTGGGTGGCCTTTTGCACTCTCCCTCCTGTCTCTCTGAAGGTTGAAAATAACCAAAGTTAGGCACTTCTAATGGAACAAATGTACGTCTTTAAGTTCTCTTGCTCATGCTCATCTCAACTGTTTTAGGTGATGACTATTTTACCACATCAGATTCAGGAAGTTTGGGGATTTTAAAAGAGAGGCCTCAACTCAAATGCATCTCTAGTTGGAATTTTAAGTGATAAAACTAACCCAAATGGAAAAGCCCAGGGAGTAGGAAAGGTTTGGTTAGGCCAGCCTTCCCAGGGAGCCTTTCCTGGATAATCAGCTCCCACAGTTTCCCTTTTCCTTTTGCAGCTTCTTCCACTTTTGAATGCACAGAGCAGTTTACATTTTCGGTTTTCTCCATTCTCTTTACTGTAGCTTTGCAAAGGAGCCTCAGAGTAGGAGGGCAGGGGTTTGAGGAGCTGCTTACCTATAGAAGTCAGTTCAAGCTTAGGACTGGTGGTGTCTATACTGGGCAGAACCCTCTGGGTACCAAGTTGAGAGAGAGACACTGGGAAGGATGAACTCAAATGTAGCTGGCAGTCATTAAGCGCTTCTTCCAATGTTGGCATTTTACTGGAGGCCCAGCAGTGATTAGTGTGAGTCTTCGTAACTACTCTGTGAGCCAGAATAGACAGTATCACAGTAGCATCCTTAATTTTTTCTTGGCCGCGTGGTATGGTTTACAGGATCTTAGTTCCCCAACCAGCGATTGAACCCAGGCCCTCAGCAGTGAAAGTGCCGAGTCCCAACCACTGTCAGCGAATTCCCAGTATCATCCTTATTTATAGATGAAGAGATGGGATTCAGTTGCCATTTCCTTCTCCAGGGGATCTTCCCCACCCAGGGATCAAACCCATGTCTCCTACATTGACAGGCGGATTCTTTACCACTGAACCACCAAGGAGGCCTCAATATAGTGGTACCGACATAACTTTCTATACATGTTTTGATTATATAAGTAAGTTTAGGAGAAGTCTGATTAGGAGAGTCAAGATCAGCCTTTTAGAGAAAGTCACTTCAGTGGGTTGAATAGTGGCTCCCAAAATGCGTGTCTAACCAGAAATCCAAAATGTGACTTAATTTGGAAATACAGTCTTTGCAGATATAATTAGTTAAGGATCTTGAGATTTAAAAAGTTTTAATAGAATTAGAGTGGGCCTGAAATCCAATGACCAGTGTCCTTATAAGGAGAGGAGAGGACCCAGAAAGACACATAGAGGTGGCTATGTAAAGGTGAAGTCAGATTGGAATTATGCTACCTTGAGAAAAGGAATAGCAGGAGCCTCCAAAAACTAGAAGAGACAGGGAAGGAGTCTGCCTTAGAGGCTCCAGAGGGAGCACTGCCCTGCTAACACTTGGTTTCTGACTTCTGGCCTCCTGAACTGTGAGAGAATAAATATCTATTGTTATAAGCCATTTGTTGTTGTTGTTGTTTAGTTGCTCAGTTGTGTCTGACTCTTTTGTGACCCCATGAACTGTAGCCCACCAGGCTCCTCTGTCCATGGAATTTTCCAGGCAAGAATACTGGAGTGGGTTGCCATTCCCTTTCTTCAAGGGCTCTTCCCTACGCAGACATCGAACCCACATCTCCTGTGTCTCCTCCTGTGTCTCCTTGGCAGACAGACTCTTTCACCACTGAGCCACCAGGGAAGCCATATAAGCTACTAGGTTTCTGCTAATTTGTTATAGAATCCCTGGGAAACTAATACATCCATTTCCCACTTTCTCTTCATATATATTTTACCTTTAACTTTGGTATGGCTTAATGTACATATGTAATGTTTTAGTTACTATACAAATGTAAATTTTAAATTTCCTGACAGAAACTAGTGACATTTAAATTGTTTTAAGATGGTGATACTTATTATTTAATTAACTTTTTTTAAGTGTTGAGGTTATTTCAAGGAGTAGCTCTTTCTTTGTCTAATTTTTTGAAAGCCACGCTGCAGCTGAAGGGATGGCGGGCACGGTTTGGAATTCATCTGAGAGAATTTTATCAAACTACTCAGATGACTCCATTAAGAAGTTAGTCCTCTAAATAACTCTCTGTCCTACACTTCTCTGATGTTAAAAATCAATTAAAAGGATTGGAGTGAAGGTGTCATTTTTCAATTGAGAGTCTAATAAAGCAAATCCTGCCAAGAATGAGTAACAACTACCTGACCAGATGTGGCCATTACCAAAGGCAGGAGGATCCCAGAGTGATTACATCTTCTTGAAGGTTTATAGTAATTCTGATTAATCTGTTCTGAAAAGACAGATACCCACATATCTCCTGCATCCAAAGGAAATAAGATTAAGACTATTAGGACTCATCTTTTTTGCTAAATTATAATTCTTACTATCAATCATAATTTGTCTAGCGTCCCTGGTGTTTTTGAAGTTGAAACTAGGAATTTTAAAAGTCCACCTGTCAGAGTTGGGAAATTGTCCCAGAGATGCTTCAAGTCTGGATTTCAGTGAAAATAGAGATCTTGTTTCAGCTACGAAAAGGCTGTGATTGATGCATTCTGTCCCAGATGTCAAACTGCTTTCTCAGACAGTTAAGCTCTACCCATCATCCAGCCCTGGCCAGCTCCTCTCACCTCTTTACACCCCAGAGATGCTCAGCGTGTCACGTTGAAAGCCCTGCTACAGGTCCGTGGTTTCTAACATGTGTCAGCCTGTGTTTCTTCCCTTTCCACCCGCAAAAAGCACTTGGTCCAGGCTCTGTGCTGTGCAGGGTGGGATAATCAGGCAGGATGTGGTTACATGTCTTCAAGGGGCTTACAGGCCAAGGGAGGAGATTTATTCTTTAATTCCAAGGTAGAAATATCTTTAAATATTTTTTAATATTTAAAAATAGAAAGTGTTAAACTTTTGTTAAAATTAAAATACTGTGTATTTAGAAGACCTAAAGGAAAGCATGTTGCCTGAGTGTTTTGTAGTGATATTCTTTCAGAGTCATGCTGTACTGTTGGGATTGCGGTAAGAGAGGACATATCACTAAGTTTCACCATTCTTGTAACCATTTTCTTGAGCCAGAAACCTGCAGTTTTATTGATGGGCGTTAGGAAGATTTTTAATAATCATGACATAGGCAAACTACTTCAGCAGAGGTCATTTTCTTAAGGCTCCCAACTCAGTGAAACTCAAGGATACACCCTCCCTTACCCCATTTTCTCTCTGCTTAGCTCCTAAGGAGGTTGTCAGGCAGACCGTATTTCACATCCAGACTGCCACCACCTCCATGATGCTGGGAAAAATCTCTTAACTTCTGTTTTCTCAGCTGTAACATGGTGAAAGTCATACCTCCTTAAATGTGATTTAATGAAAAAATACATACAAAGCACCTAGCTTGGTACCAAAAAGCACAATAAACGGTCAACAGTGTTAGGCATCAGTACAGTGAATAACACTCAGTTTTCTAGAAAAAAATGTTTGCAATAAGTTGTCATGGTTTAAGATGGTGTTTTCCCTTTAGTTTCTGCTTGTTTTGCTGTTTTAAAAGATTGTCTAGATAAATTTGACAGTAAAATGATAAAATATTATAGCCCAAACTAAAACAGGTAAACAAATGGCTAAGCCTCCTCCCCTCAATTAAGAGAAAAATATTGTTCTTGGCATACTGTCTTTTTGGAGAAAGATAAATGCTCACAAGCCTTTGCACATCAGCTATTATTATTGCAAGACATGCTTGAATTTTGCAATAAGAATGAAGATGAAGTTAGAGTCTCCAATGCAGGCAGAGTTTCCATGTGTATTTCTGGGGACAGCGGAGTGGGATAACCTGTCTTAAGATTTTAATGGATAAGTTCTGGTTTCAGTATTTATAATTTATATATTACCTTTTGAAAAATGGATCCAGGCAGGATTAAATGATTTTTAGATCTGTATCTCCTCCTAATTTGCTTGGTAATGGACGTTCTCCTAAAACTAGGGTGATATTTTAACTTGAACAATTCTTACATAACTGGGAGCAGCTACTGGCTTGCAGAGACGAGCAGAGCAGCGGCTGACTGGCACCCTCCGTGCCGTGAGGTGAGGACAGCCCCCTCTGGTTTCCCTGGCTGGAGTGTAGAGAAGGCAGCTTGCCCACTCATTCCTATTCCCCCCCAGCCCCCATACTAAAAGTTATAATGCCTGGTTCTGATCTTTAAAAAAAAAAAAAAATCTACCATTCTTCTTAGTTCATTCCTTTGTTTTATGCCCTGAGTTTTAAATTGGGCAGAGAGTACTGTTTGGGGGTTAAATCTAGTCCAGAATGTAAAGGAAGTATCCAAAGACTTGAATTTAAGGATTTGTGATGTTGTCTATAGGGAGAAATAGGAGTTTTAATGCTGCTGGTGTTCCCCTCTTGCATTTTTTTTTTTTTTTTCCTGTTTCAACAAAATGATTTGGTAATGCACAAGTTCTCAGAAGTTCCTCTGCTGCTGCTTTGTGTTCACACAGTTCGGAGAGCCTAGGAGATCCTAGGTGGCTGCGGTCACACCTGAACCTTTCCTGTCTGCTCTGTCCGGGGCAGGGGTTCACCCTCCCTTTCCTGGGCTGGCACTGCTCATTGGCTGCTATGAATTAGATGGGGTGGGTGCAGAGAGCTGCTCCCTCCTTCCTGGCCACTGAGTGTGGAGTCTCCTGAAGCCAATTTCCATTTAGGTACAATTGTCTTCATAAATGTTTTTATAATGATACTTCCTTGTTGATGGATGGGAAGAAATGGTGTCAATTTTCTTGTGCATTTAGAAGGGCAGAGATTTACATAGCCCACTTTGGGTACTTGTCACTAATAAGTTAGATTAATCTGGGGTTATGATTGAGAATGGAAGATCGCATATTTGATTTTTATCCTGAAAAGGTAAAGGGTATATGCTCGTATAGTGAAACTAAACGAGAAGAAAGGGGGATGGGAAAACACAATGGAATGACTAAGACCTTTGCTGCTGGGGAAGATGTGACCCCCACACCCGGCCCCTCAAACTCATAGAGGTTCCAGGTCTCCTTTCTACCGAGAGTTAGAACTTGATTCCTACCGTCCAGGGTTTCTTGGAAAAGAACCTCCCTCCGAAGTTTTCAGTTTTCAATCAGTTTCAGATGAATGGATGCTTTGTGATTAACTTGAGCAACAGAAAATAAAAAGGTCTTCAGGAAGATTAATAGGTTCACTTTTTTTCTTCTTGGGCAACAACTTGGTACTTTAAACAAAGAGTATTATGAAATAATTTTTCTTTTGAGAAAGGAGTCGTGTCTGGTTTGCATAAATACTGAAACCATTTCCCACATTCCACTTACTGCAGAATTAAGATGTGGATTAGTTTATCCACTTCAGAAATGATGAAGAGAGGTGTGGACCTTGCCAGAATTTGGGTCCATTTCCTACCAAGGCCCCCAGGTACCCCAGGGCTGATACCATCAGTCCTGAAGTGATGAGACAGCAGTGGTAGGTGGGCTGGCTCCACAAGACAGAGGAGAGTCTCCAGGCTGCTGGAAGCAGTGCTGGTTTAGTGGCTAAGTCGTCCAATTCTTTGTGACCCTGTGGACTATAGCCTGCCAAGCTTCTCTGTCCATGGGTTTTTCCAGGCAAGAACATTGGAGTGGGTTGCCACTTCCTTCTCCAGGGGATCTCTTCCACCCAGGGATCAAACCTGGGTCTCCTGCATTGCAGGCGGATTCTTTACCACCTGAGCCACCAGGGAAGCCCAATAGATATTCAAATATACAAGAGAAATGCAATGTAGAAGAAAATTGTCCCTGCAAAAAAGTAGAGAAATGCCTACCAGGTCAAAAGTGATACAGTTCTTTTAAGTATACTGGTGAGCTGCTGGGAGTAGGTTTCTCCCAACTTTTAGGGCTTCTAAAGGAAAACCTACTCATCTTAGTGAATTATATGAGTATAACCATTGTGAAGCTTTGGGATAAAACCAAACACTGGAACACATGAAAGGAGAACCTCACAAATCTCTGTTTTCTTTGTAAGAAAACTGAAGGTTGAAGTTGTTTGCTTTAAGTGAGTGAATTTGTGACATACATAGAGGAACTAGACAGTGGGCAGACAATTCTAGTGATTTTTCAGAGGGTTTTAATCTAAGCTTATTCAATTGCCAGTTGACCCTGAATGTACTTCTCTGACAGCAAGGCAGCAAACTGCTCTAATTCATCTGTTTGGTTTGTTTATCTCCTTGTAGATGGTCCAGATACTGATTGTGTTAGTCACAAATTTTTAATATAGACATGAAAATAAAAATGGTAGCATTCACAGAATTTTTTTAGGGATTTTTGAATGATAAGTTTAATAGATAGTGTGAGATTTCTTTTTGGGGGGGGTGGTAAGTGTGAAACTGGTTGTCTAGCATACACATGGACAGCTAGGTAAGCCATTTAAAATATGAGATGTATCAGAAGCAGTACAAAATATACCCTTTTTCTATGATGCCTTAATAGGACTAGCGTATCAATTTTTCTTTACAAGACTCATTGAGAAAACTTGGCGTGTACTGTCATAATTGCTGCAGCACTTAAGGCAAATAAGGCTGGTGCCTTTTGACAGCACTGATGGGAAGAAAGACTTGGTTCTGCCTTGAATTAGCTGTATGACGTTGGACATGCGTGTGCTTTGACATCTCTGGACCTCAGAGGGGTTTCCTGAAAAGTAACATTGAATTAGATCCATGTTTATCAACACTTTAACAGTCAGGTCTTCTTGGATAAAAAAAACACTGCCCCTGTCTCCACTCCTGACCCATCTTTTAAGTTTCCCTTATACTTCCGGTTGAGAATTACTGGACTGCATGATCTCTGATGCCTCTCTCAGCTCTGCAAAGCAGAAGAACAGAGGTTTTTATCTTATTTTGTGGCTAGGTAAGCCTTGCTCCTTCTTAAAGCTGGCAAGGGGCCTTTCCAGAATTCATTCTTTCTCGCCAAGAGTACACATTGCCTTGATTCCTGCCTTGTGCATGGGCAACACCCAGAAAGAAGCTTGCTAGAACTGCAGAATCTTGGCTCTACCCAAATGGCTGAGTCAAAATCTGCATTTTAACAATGCAGATGATTCCTGAGCACAACAGAGTTTGAGAAATGTTACTGTTTTGTAACCCACAAGTGGCAATGTTAGTGGGGTCTGAAATCAATTTAGTAGGTTGCTGCCAGTATTTCTTATTCAAGGAAATAAGACAAGAAACGATAGTATAAGGGCACGTTATCTGTGGTAAAAGACAATAACTATTTCACAGCATTTTTGTTTCAGTTTTAAATGTCTGTTCCTATATGTGTATACAGGGTTTCAATCTCGGGCCAAAAGTTAATTAATTGTTAGGTGGATCTCGGGCAAAAGGGGGGAAAAAGCCCTTGTGCTTTTCTATCTCAAGACAGTGTATCTCAGGGACAACCATCTGTTTCCTCCCTCTGCTCACAGACAGGTCAGATACATACACAGAGATGCATAATAAAGAGCTGTCCTTAACACTAATTATCTGTATTGCGTCAGATGTAAACTGCTGCATTGTGCCATGAAAGAGAAATAAATGTGACTGTTAATTTTTTTGAGTTGTATTAACTCAATTTTTTTTTTCCTGTTGATGTTTTACTTTGACTGTATACAAATCACAACACTGTCAGATAAGATTTCTTTTCTTTTTTTTTTTAATGATTATTATGGGAAGATTTCAGATATTTGTTCAGTTTCCTGAAAGTAGAGATAATGCTTTTTTCTCCAGGGGCTAATTTGTGAAACCCATAATACTCCCAGCTTATTCACATGTCCCTTTGCATCTTGGGAAAAAAAAAAAAAAATACCATGAATAAATTCATTTGGGGTTTTTTTTTTGGGTAAGCTGGCTCATAATCACTTTTTTAACTTTATGTTTAGTTAATCACTTTACAGTACTTTCAGTAAGTATTGTATAGTGTGAAGAAAGTATATTTTTAAATAGGTAGTTTCCACCCTGAGGACTTTGCAATCTCAGCGATAATTCTTTACTTACAAGAAATGCTAGAAGATACAAACTGTACTGTACATAGACTTTTAGAAACAGATGGAAGGAAGTTATCTGTGATGGCATGCTCACTTCATTGGGGTGAAGCAGGAAATTCAGGCTTTGCAGAGGTGTCTGAGCTGTCATGATAAAGGTAACCCTGCACTTCCCTTAGGAGGTTTCCTTTTTTCAGTTTATTTTGTGTAAAAAGGAAGAGTCTGTTCTTGTCCCTTCACAGGGCTCTGTGTCAAGGAACATAATGGGTGTGGATTTGAAAATTCTTCATTTGAGACCCAGAATGAGAATAAAAATACTCCATGCACCTGCTTTCAGAATCCAGAAGAGTAATCCATTTTGTACCTGCAGTTTGGCAGGATTTTTTGTTTACTGTGTCGAACATAGCTGGTTGTTAGGAACTTTCTTTTAGGGTGATTTTGGAGCTATTGCATGGTCCTTTTTATACGTGAGATTAAATAGAACATGAAATGTAGCTTTTTACTGATTACCTGTTGAAACAGAGATATGAGGCTATTAACCAACATAAAGTCTCAGGTCGACATTATTAAGGCAATTTCAACTATAATATTTTTGCTGTAAGACCACCCTGGCTCTAAGAACGCTGAATATTATATTTTAAAAACTTTCTAAAATTTGTTTCTTTAAACTTTAGTTTTAATCTTAGTATAGCTTCCATGTTTATAGTGTTTCCTCATAAACATCTGTGACTAATAGGGACTCTGTGCTTGGCCTGAGTGATGTAGGGAGTTGGGACCACAGTGCGACTCCTGTCTGTCGTTTAGCTGCACCTGTAGCTTCTCAGGTTTGCTGATTCAACCCCTTACTCCATTTCTCAGCTAGTGGTGCAGGTAAATAAGAGTACCAGGAACCTGGCTAAGTTTGGTCGTGACACACCTTAGCTGGAGACAGCAAGAAGCATTATCCAGCCTTAGAATCTGGAAGTGGAGGGAAGCTTAGAAATCACCCAGTCCAATTTGCTCATTTCCCAGGCGAGGAACTGTGAGGTCCAGAGATGACATTCCAGTTACTGGCCAAGACAAGATTGGAATCCAGATATTTTTCCATTCAGTCATTTTTCGTGCCTGTATACCTTTTTATAGAGAGGAGGGGGAAGAATTTCCTTTGTTTTATGTTTTCCACAAGCTATGCTCTTCATTTATCATTTAAATTTTGTTTTCTCCCTGTGAGACTGAGCAGTCATGTGTGACGTTATGTCCATATTCTGTATGATTTCTAGGTAATCTTGCTGCCTTTCTAGTGTCATCCCCCTGTCCCTTCTCCTCCGCAGACATCACCCTGTTCTGGCATACCCTTGAGCCAACCAGGGTTGGTCTTTTCCCTGGCTTTCATGAAGAATGAGCCATCCTTTCTGAATCTTTGTTGGCACTTCTCTCCTGGCACACCCATCCCTTTCAGAACTGCCCTTCCTCTGTTTTTAATGACTTGCCATTAATATTCAGCTCACTTAGCCATCTACCCCCTTGGTGAAGCCTTCTTCAACCTTTCTGCCCCAGGCCCTTTCATCCCTGATCTTGCCTTGGTTGAACTGTAACTATTTTTAGAAACCATACCATGTCACACCATTAAACGTGATGCAGTTAAGGGCAGATAAGGCCAGGAGCCCACTGTTAAAAGCTTTTCCTTCCTAATGAATGTGCTTTCTGGTAAGGAAGTTTTGAGTCCATTGTCATAGGCCCCTCACAGTTTTCTGGTGAATAACATATTTAATACCTTCAGTCTGATATCTTAATGTTGATTTTTTTGCTTATTAAAGACTTTCTCTTTTTTTTAAAGCAGTTTTAGGTTTACAACAAAACTGAAAGGGAGATTCAGAGATTTCCCACCTGTCCTGGCTGCCACACATGCATTCACTTCCTCCATTGTCCATATCAATCATCAGAATGGTACATTTTAAAATTTCAGTGCACATCTTAAATTTATTTTTTTTTTATCCAAAGCTTAAGAGAACGATGCTTAGGTAAAGAGATTGAGGATTTAAGAGATTTCTAGGTAGAGATTGCAACTTTACACTTAAGGATCAGATTTGATAGGTATCTTAGAGAATATTAATTATGAAGTCTTAGAAATTTTTACTTTTAGCTCACATAATAACATGAACCTCTTTGCTTCACTAGACATAATCCAGCAAAAAATACTGAATAACCTATTGCTCAGTTTCATAGTTCGAGGCTACAAAGTTTGTTTCCAAACAAGGGACAGTGACAGTGTGAGAGCCAGTTCATTAGCTAATTAGCTTTGTGATCTTAAGCTTTGATATCCTGGCATCCAGTGGGATTAACTGATATCTGCCCATTTGTCCCCCTTCCCACGTGATGGATGGTGAGTAAGACCTTGCATGTGTGAAGGGGTGCCATTGTTCTTAGTTACTGCCGGTGCCGTCCTTTCGCCTCCTGGCCCACCCGGAAGAACATCTGCTTCCTAACCAGCTTCTCATCTCTCACTAACTCACCTCCCACTTCTCAGCTGTGTACTTTCCCAGCTGCCTGTGCCAGAAACTTTCTTTCTCAGCCATTATTCCTAGCCCTTTTGGAGCCACTCAGATGTCTAAAAGGACACAAACCAACAAAGATGCCCTGACGGTGGTGAAAATTGGCCCATTCACGTGCTCCCCGTGCCCCACCCCGTCCCATTGCATAATTCCCTTAAATTATTAAATTCCCTTTACATATTGAAAGTTTAGAGAGAAGAACCAGTGTATGGAGCTATTCTGGTAGACAGTGCCTTTGTATAGTGCCCTGTTCATGCCAGGCTTGATATTATACTGTTTCCTGGAGAAATGATAATGTCTGTGACTCCAGTCTGCTCTCAGAAATGACTGTGGTGATTATTGGATAAAGAAATAGTTGAAGTGGTAGACCTCCCTGCTGTTTGACAGTGGGTGTCTATCTGTCCCTCTGTGTGTGTGTGTGTGTGTGTAGGGGTGGCAGGGTGGAGACAGGGATTATGGACTATAATCTTCAACTATAAGGATGACAGCCTTAAAGAAGACTTGAGGGTAATTAAAAGGGAGGTACTAGATTTCCTTTCCCTTCAAAATATATTCTTAGGGAAGTTACTAAATGGGGAGGTGGGGGTGGGGGAAGAACCACTTCAACTGTAAAATTGGTCAGAGCACTATTCTTTAGCCTATTAGAAATAGGAAGGAAATAAGACAATAGAATTTATAGTGACCAGTCTTTTTAATTGTCTTTGCTGAATAGAAATCTGCAACAATGTACATGATTACTAACATATTTTTAGTTCACACACAGCTAATCCCTTAAAAAAAATACTTTTAGACTTGCATTTATACAGAAGAGGCTCCTTAGTGTGTGTTGGAATAGGGGTGTTGTGATGGGAGTGAAATAGATTTACCGTATGTATAGTTGCTGTGTGCCAGGCGTCTTTTAGTTTAGGATGTGAGTGGGCCTTCCTGCTTTGATGGAGGCATCAGAGCTGTCCACACAGGAAGTCCTCCCTGATTGTGGTCCACACAGGAAGTCCTCCCTGAGTGCTGACAAGCACTCTTCCTGCTGATGCCACACCCACTCCTACAGGGAATGCAGAGAAGCTCTGCTAACAGCCACCCAATTATTCATCATCAACTCTGCATGAGAAGTTAGCCCAGTTATTAATAAATGTCATTGTGAAAACTGAATTAGCTTGTTTTTCCCCTTGGATGACAGTTTGCTAGGTATATTGTTTGCCTGAATTGAAGCAGTGAGATTAGGCCACAGAAGACTGGGATAGACTTCTTGGATCTTGTAGGGTGAGCCATCACTTAGTGGTGGTCATTCAGCCATCCAGTTTCTTAAATAAATAGGTTGAATTTGTGAAAATTGTCTACATGTTTCATCCAGTGGGTGAAAAGTTGGCGGTGTGGGGGGGGGGTGTCTTTTCAAATTTGGGGACAGCTTAGGGGTCTTGAGAGGCAAAATGTAAAAGGGCAGCCAACAATGAAAATGGAGTTTGGCAAAGTATCATCCACTTACAAGCTTTTTTTCTCTCCCTGAGTTTGCTGTTCATGCTGTTGAGGCATGTGACTGTAAAATGTAATTACTTTGAATTGATCAGCAGGGTCCTAAGTAAGGTAACTTGTCAGGGTTTGTATTTCAGTCTGGGAGTGAGAGTCTCATTCTTTTGTTGAATGGAGCCTACCTAAAATGATGACTCTGATGTTCATCTGTAACATGCTGTAATTTTCCAAAGTTGTTTGCAGAATTCTTTTAGTGAAAAGATCTATAAGGTAGAATCTTTAAAACTGACCTTTTAAAAGATTTCCTTAAAAAAAAAAAAAAACACACAAGCTGACTTGTGTCATCATTAAATTAACTCAAAGGCACCTTTGACATTTTTTTAAAAATGCAGCCACCGATGGTATTAAGTATCATATTTCAGAGAAACTGGAATTTAGTCATTTAGTTTGCAGGAAGGATGAGCACAGAAAAATGAAGTAATACAAATAGCACATTTAGGATATGGACAGTGTTTCAGATGCCATTTAGGGCACAGATTAAGGGCTTTGACATTTTGTCCAGCAGACCTGAGTTCAAATTCCAGTCCTGCCACCTACTAAAAGTGTGACTGTGACACATTACTTAATGTCTCCTGAGACTCAGTTTCCTGATCTTCAAAATGCAAAAACGAGAATGCATCTGTCTCATTTGGATTAAGTAAGATAATACATACACAGCACATGGCATAGTGTCTGGCACATATGAAACATGCAATATATGATAGTAATTACTACCCTGCTCTTACAGTTATCATTAACCAATTCTGAATATTTTGGAATAAACTCCTTTATTGTGTTTGAATTTTCTTCTTTGGACATGTGTCCAGTCTTTATTAGGATTTAACTTTTTAGTTTCGACAAGTTCTAAAAACTCAGTCTTTGGTCTAAAGTTTTCTGCACCAGAAAATAGAAAATTGACAACCTGGACTAATTTAATGCTTCTTCTCTTTAGTCATCAGCCATTTGTGACAGTTGCTATTAGGATACATTTGAATTTAAACTTGGTCACCAGGATTCACCAGAGACCAGTCATCCTCCTTGAGATGCATTCAGGAACCCCCTTCTCCCACCTGGGATTGGAATACTAGGAGATTTCTTTCCCCCAGAGAGTAAGTTGAAGAGTAAGTGGAGAGGGCCAGAGGGTATTTGCTCCCCACCTACTTCCCAGAGTAGGAAAATATTACTGTCATAAATAGGGAGGCCTGTCAAAGATATATTAGATCAGCTATGTAAGTCACAGTTCTACTTCTGCCAAATACGTGAATAAAAGCCTATTCCTTCATGTCCAAAAAAATCTCCTGATAAATCATGCCCCCAAGGTGTTCCTTTTAACGATAGAAAGTCCTTGCCTGGCACTCCACTTTCCACCCCCAGAGAAAAGCAGAGGTAAGAGCCAAGGCCAACTTGGAATGCAGTCTTTCAAACACCTGATGGTTCACTGGCTTTGCATGGCATCCCCCTGAGAGGTGGGCATTGACCCGAAATCCACAGCTTCTGTCAGACCCCTGCAAGGCTTACCCAGGTGAGCACATTTCCTTCCCCGACTGCCACACTGAACACGCCAGGTCTTACTGGGAGAAACAGTGCGTTTGTGGCAAGGACCAGGTTCTTGGACGTTAATCAGAAGTGATTTAAGAAAAATTTCAGTCTTGGCTAATCATCTACAGCTGTCAGTTCTTTGTGTAAATCGAAAGCTAGGGACAGGGAGGCAGATGTGGGGTTACGTCCCGGCCCCTCTGCTCTTCACTGAAGAAAGAAAGAGGGGGCACCTGGCTGATTGCAGGTATCAGCCAGCAGTTTTATTGAATGACCTTGGAGAAGGAACACAGACCTCTTTGTGGCCCAGATAGGGGTCTGCAGTGCCATCCGTGCAAGAGACAAGGCTTAGTTTATACCTGGAAAGCAGTTTTTACCTCTTAGAGAAACACAAGGGATGATAGGAAAGGGTTTGAGTTCACCTGCTTATTAAGGGCATCAATCGAATAGATTTGATAGGATATGATCTCAGGCAGGTTTCACTGGGGTTAAGCATTGCTGATGTTCCCGGTTCAAGTTCAGCCTTCATTAATACATTGACTATTGTTAACCCTTCTGGCAACACTCCTTTTTGAAAAACAGTCCCTGAGATAAAGTGGTGTTTGGGCTGTGATTTTAGCAAGGATCCTGGGGAGTGAGAAGAAACGTCTGCGTAGTATATGTTTCGTGTCTAGATCCACGAGGAGCCCCATGCCCCGGGATACTGTGAGGTTAGGATGGCCAAGGCAGAAACGTGCTGCAAAACTGGGCAGTCTGTCCTGGGGCGTTGAGATGGCCAACAAGGTGAGCAGGGTTGTGTGTATTGCCAGAGGCCTGCTTTTTGAACTCTATCAAGTGGAATTGAATTGTGTCTTAGATATGCCTTATTTTCTTGTTTGTGGTAGTAAAAATCCTAAGGTTTGACATTTTTGATCCATGTCTAGTGACTGATTTTACATCTTCAAACTGTTGTTCAGTGTCAGTGATGTCCTTTATTAGGACCATGTTGGTTAGTCTTATTTATTATTTAGAAGATGTGAAGTGAAAAAATTCCTGTCCTGGTGTGAAATTGCAGAGCATTTGCTGGGAGAACACCTTGGGGGGTGCTCACTTGCACCTCACACTGAACCGTTTCACTTCCTCAAAGGTCAGGTGTGTGCCACAGGGACGGAGAACTGTGGTTTCTTTCAGTTGGTTAACAATTATCTGGTGTGAGTACATTTTCAGACGGTCTTCCTAGGTGGCTAAAACCACACTGAGCCCTGGCTTGCAGGCTCTACAGAAGTGAATGTTGGTTGCTACCAGGCCTGGCAATGCTTCCAGCTTCTGCACCGTTCTCACAGGAGTTAAATTTCACAAGGTTAGCCAGAGCGAAAGGCAGCTGACCTGTGAATCTTGCCCAGATGTCTCAGAGAAGCCGTGGGTCTGTCTTAGAACGAGGTGAAGTCTTCGTTATTTGAGCATCTTGACTGAACTCTCTAACTTTCTGACACTTGAAGAGTAATCTTTTTTTTCTTTTTTTATCACTAAGAATCATCTCAATAAAATTGTCAGCAACTTTCCATGAAGTGTTTTGCAGCATTTGAAAACCTTTTCAAAAGTCCAGTGATTTCTGAATGACTGTATATTAAAATATTATTGCATAACTTTATGCAAGTTCACTTTGAGTCTTGAATGTATTCCTTAAAGTATGTAAAGAAAATCTTACAAAATGTTAGTCTTATTTCAGGGGCATGTAGAGAATAGTTTACTGAGTTGTCCTGTTATTAATTGCATGTTGAAGGAGAGAATACTTTTGCAGAATGAACAGATCTCTTTTAAGATGTAAATTAAAATGTATGTAGTAAAGTAGCTGAAGATCATCTGTATTTATATCTTGGTTTGGAGATCATGCAGCCTCTGAGCGGTGCTGAGTACAGGTTCCGTGGAGCACTCTAACGCTGTGGCCTTTGTTTTCCAGCAGTCTCTGGTCCCGGCCCATCCTATGGCCCCCCCCAGCCCCAGCACCACCAGCAGTAATAACAACAGTAGCAGCAGCAGCAACTCGGGATGGGATCAGCTGAGCAAAACGAACCTCTACATCCGGGGGCTGCCCCCCAACACCACGGACCAGGACCTCGTGAAGCTGTGTCAGCCGTACGTAGAGCGTCTTGTTTTTAGCTCCTAAATACCTCCTTGATCATATTACAGAGTCATATAAATTGTGTTTTAAGAGAGGTTTAGTACAAATCTGTGAATCCTCATTACGGTCACAGTTGACAGGGTTTCTAAGTTTTGAGTCCTTGGACACTTTCTCAGTCAGCATTAACATCAACAGAGTGCCTATATAACAAAATTAATTGGAGCATTTTCTCAGTAGAATTTGCCTTTGTTGGCACATGAGAAGGAGAATATGAATTAATTGAAAACACGGCTGGTTCCTTTTGAGGAGTGCTTTTGTTCTTGTGGAGGCACGTCTGGGGGCCAATAGGTCTCATCCTTAAGAGAAACTTCAGTTGTCACTGTTTGTCAGAAAGGTAGTTACCATCTAACCTAATTCTAAATGTGTATAAACTCTTAATTCCAGTGGGGCAGCGGGTGATCTGTCTTCACTCACACCTGTAGTTTTGTGGTTCGAGTTGCTCACACTCAGCTCTGGACATTCTTATTCCTCAAGTTCCTATTCCTCTTCCTGCTGCCACCCTTGTTGTGTCCTGGGAAGAGATGGGCACATGTGTATCGCTTTGTTCAAAAGGAAATGTGCATTCTATGCTAATGTTGTTGAGGAATAGAATAGAAATATGCTACTTGGCTGCAATTGCAGTAACTCACTAAGAAAGAAAGCACTAATTTAAACCAAGGAGCCAGAAGCATTGTACATTGCAAGGATCACTGTATAAAGACTAAAAATACCTCTAATCACTTTAAGCTATAAAATCCTGCACATGCAGCAGCATCTTTTATTTACCCAGAGACAATCATGGTCCTTCACAAATGGAATTTTATGTAACTGTGGAAAAGGATGTCCACTAAAGAATGTTTCCTGTTCCCTGAAAAGTATTTCCATTTCTAAACATCTGATTAAGAGCATCTTATTTCCGTTATCCTGGTAAAATATAAATTCATTACTTCTTGCTTTAAGGAAAAAAAAAAACTTAAAACTTACTTGGGCAGCGTTTCCAAACCGGAACTAAAAGTAACATCTGGCTTTCCATCAGGAGTGGTAGTGGTTTTGCTCTGTGGTGTTTTTAGAGAGGAGTGTGGGATGGTGAGAGATGGCTTGTCAGGATCCAGAGAGCCTTTTGAAGGACATCGCCCTCAGCACCCTCCCTGGGCCTTTCCCATGTTACCCTTCTCATCAGCCCCTTTGGACATGGACTGCAGCCTTTGCTTCCAGGGCAGTGAAATAATGTCCTGTGCTCAGGATGACTTTGAAAGCAAGTCCGGCTCTTGGGGTTTGTCCTGCTGACCAGAGTCAGAAGGAACTCTGCCAGGCGCGCCCTGCCCTGTTGCAGCTGTTCACGACCACAAATAGGCCTTTTGCTATCTTGTCTGCTGCTGGCCTTTACTGGCATCTTCCTAGGTTTTTGCAGCATAATTACAGGTAGATAGAGCACCCTAAAGTCTAAGGAGCTAAAAATACAACTTCGTAGGGAACAGTAGAATCAAGATAAGCCTCACATGTTTGAGGTCTAAGAGAAGGGAGCAAGATTTCAGAAGACAGATTTTTCCTTCAGCTAGTTTGGAAGCACGTAAGGTGAGTTTTAACACCAAGATAGAATTGGACAACCACAATAGAGTAATACCATGTTTTATGTACAGTAAATCTGTATTCAAAAAATTAAACCAGAAGTTTTTTTGTTTGTTTTTTTTTCAACTGAGTTAAATCATGTCCCAGATGCAGCAGCAGAGCATTTGATCATCTGTCCTAGATAATTCATCCTTTTTGACGAATGTGGATTTTCTCAGCATGTAGAGACATCAGTAGACATCAGTCTCTTTGCTGTTATCAATAGCAGCAATAACAGTTTGCCACTTACTTTCTCCTATCATTTGCAAAACCCCAGGTTTGATAGTTAGCTCCAGTGGTAGTTTTCTTTATGTGTTATACAGACGCACGATACACAGTAATAGAGAATTCTATGTCAATATCTGTTGAGAGCTTCATTCCATTTAACACAGAGCATCTAATAAGTACCAGATTTGTCTTGTTGACAATTTTGTGTCTCAGAATGTAGAGAGAGAGCAAAAAAGGGCATTCCTGTTCTGGACTTGATTGTTTCCAATAAAGAATAGCTAGTTGGTGACATGGAAATGACAAGAACCCTTATGGGAAAGTGACTCATCCTAGAGCTTAAAAAACCCAGTGGACGTAATTAGAGAGTTTTTAGAAAAGTTTCAGAACCGTCTCAGAAAAGATAGGTGTAAACTCATAGCTCTAAAAAAGGAAATATATATTAGAAATAAAAATTTAGGACTGTAATTTACAAATTGACCTGATGAGCTGAATTGTAGGAGGGGCAACAATAGAAACAAATAATCTGAATCTCTAGAGGACTTGTATGTTTTTGAGGGTTATCTAACAGATGGAAAAAGATGCCTAAGAACATTTGTAATAGGGACTCAATAATGTACAAACAATGCATGGAACCTAAAGGCAAGAATGACATGAGGGTTGTGGAAACTGGAGAGAGAAACCAAAAGTATTTTTGAAACGTTGTGTTTGGAGTAGAATATACAGATGCTATAATGTTAGAAAAAATGATGATGAAAAAGCAGATGTCAACACAAAGATGACGGTGGAAAAGCAGCCTCTTTCCAAGTTACAGAGGGACTCAGGACAACATAAAGAGAGGGTCCTCATGGCCAAGAGGAAGGGGGCTCGTGGTGGACGGCCACCAGTTTAGGTTACTTGAAGGAGACTGGCCTCGAGGACCGGGTGGGCATGTGACTCTGGTGATGGTGGTCAGGTGACATGGAGCAAGAGTAGGTCCATTTTCTAAAAGCATGTGATGAAGGCAGCTCAGCAGCCCTAGCTAACAGCAAATCATCTTCATGACTTTCTTACCTACAGTATAAAATCATGGTAGTCAAGGTGGCAAATTTTTGGTATCCCAGAGTTACCTACCACAGTGCTAAGCCAAGTACCTCATTCTGTCAGTAGCCTGTATAATGGGTCATATGGTGCTTATATCATGAGGTGGTGATTAGAACTAAATCGAGTAATATAAGCAAAGGAACTGGTCCACATTTTAGGACCATCAAAACTCATTTATAATTGAACACGTATTTGTCTCCCCATGACTGAGCCCTTGGCTCCTCAAAATCCCAACTGCTGGAATACATTTTAATTACATATAGTCCTACATCTTAAGGTAAGAAGGAAATACCAGATTCTGATCCTGAAAGCTGAGAAAGCCAGGGCATTTGACAAAATGCCCATAGGCTACCTTGACAAAAACCCCCAGCCTTCTCTCGCTGGAGCTTTTTGGGGGAGCCGGGGGAGGGGGAAGAAACACTAAATACTAGTTCCATCTCATTGCCACTCACCCCTGATTTACTCCTTGTCATAGTGATGTAAAGTCCTTTATTGTGTCCAAACTATTTTTTCCTGAAGATTTAGAAACAGTATTTGGTACAAGGTTTGGTACATAGTTCTTCCTGGTTTGCAGTGGGGGCAGATATGTGGGTCTCTGTTGGCTGAGGCTAGACATTACTGCGGTATTGACATCACATGGAAGGGTCTACATAACTCAAGTGTATCAACAGTTTCATGGTGGTCGTGGTTTAGTTGCTAAGGCGTGTCTGACTCTTGTGACCCCACGGGCTATAGCCCACCAGGCTTCTTTGTCTATGGGATTTCCCAGGCTACTGGAGCGGGTTGCCATTTCCTTCTCCAGGGAATTTTCCCAAACCAGGGATCAAACCCAGATCTCCTGTACTGCAGGCAGATTCTTTACCAACTGAGCCAAAGGAAAAACAGTGTAGTGATATTAAGGCAAAATGAGATATTTCTACTCTTGCTACCTTCTATAACCTTTCTCTCATTCCCAAACCAGTCATTGGTCAACCAGTTGTTTTTGTTTTCCCCCCTTTCATTCAACAGATATTGAATTCATTTCACAATGAAATAAAGCATGATTTTTATATAAATGTGAAATTAAATTTAGCTTATAACATTACTAGTACTAATTAAAAGGAAATATTTTTGAAGTATGATTCCCTGGTTGTAATACCCAGTATATTTTCATTTTCTAGCCCTTTGTTTTCTGTTCTCTGCAAGTTTTCTTTATTCTTTTGAATACAATGCAACTCTTAAAAAGGCGAAGCGGAAAAAGCAGGACAGATCAACAGAGGCAGACATAAACAGCCAGCCCTAATTTGAGACAGAATAAAGTAAATGTTATAATCAGTGCAGTGTTCTGGGAGGAGTCAGAAGACTGTTTCATTAACCCCAATGCCGGGGAATTGGGGTTGCTTCCAGGGAGGAGATGATGCTATACCAGAAAGAAGGAAGATTTCATGCAGGATGGAAATAATAGTGTCCTCCAGGCCTCTGAGAGGACCCAGGAGATATGACTTGGATGTTTAAAAAAGCACAAAGAGCTCTTCTTGGTGCATAACTGTCATTTAGCTGTTGTTTGTTAGCCGGGGCTTCTGGTATCCAGAGCAGGAAGAGTGGGTGTAGAGCAAAGAGAAGCAGGTTGGTAGCATATTGTTAGCACTGAATAATAAGCTAAAACTTTTGGAGTTTATTCTTTAGTTTCAGAGGAGAAGCTAGCCCTTGGAGTGGAAGAGAAACACAGTTCTGTGTTTTCTTTTTCTCTCTTTCTCAAAATGGTAATTATGCCACAAGTCAACAGGTTGGCTTGGAGAAGGGGGCTCTCATAAGTCAAGTTAACACGACCCTCATCTGAGGCTCTAATGAAAGATGGAGGGGAGGGGCACCCTAGAGACAGAGACCCAGGGACTGAAGCAGGATTTAAAATGACTGTAAGGTGTTAGCTCTGAAGAAAATGAAAATGTGAGTCGCACTTACTGAGATAGAAGACATGAAGGGCATAGACACTCATAGATTCTCTCTCACACCCTAAACTCCAGCCTCTCCCTGTGTTCCCCAGATGTGGCCATACTTTTATTCATTCATGCAACCTACAAACAGCCCCCACTGAACTAAATACTCTGCTGAAACTCTCCTAAAACTCTACTAGTTTTTTTGTTGAACACTGATGTTAAAAGAATATTTTAAGTTCTGATTGAAAAAGTCAGGGCAACTATTAGGTAAATGGAGAACTTGAAATAATAAGGAATAATTCTTTATACATTTCCATCTATCTCTGTAACTAAAATTTCTTAAACAGTCTATGAGCTAAATATTCTTTTTTCTCTATCCAAGAATAAAATGATCATCCCTTTTATTTCAAAATCATTAGGCTATTTTTAGGGTAAGTTTGGAAGTGAAGGTTTTCTAGTAAGATAAATTTAGTTTTTTTATGCTTAAATGACCCACTTTTAACCCTAATATGAAGTTAAACTCTGAAAGTAACAATAGGTCTACCAGACCCACTATTAGGAAATCCCGGGTATATATGAAGTCCTTTGGAATTTACTCTGTGAAATGGGAAGACCTTAAATTGAAACAAAACAAACATCCTCTAATGAAGTAGGAAAAATCACCCAAGTGATCTGATTCTCACTCACTTTCAAATGAATGAGAAAATTTAAAGCCAGATGATCCAAGGCCATGCAGGCATCCCCCAAATGACTCAGTCCAAGAAGCCTGAACATACCCTAAGCTATTAGTACAGTTAACTTTAGAGAAGAAACACACACACCTCATATGGATTTATGCTGGAGTATTCAGATAACTGTACAGACAGCAAAGATATGGACCAAAAGATTGTATTGCGTACATTCAGTATCATTCTAAAGTCAGGCTTGTGAATCTTACAAACCCAGAGCTTTTGAAGCAGGGTTAAATGAGAAGCTGATCTATCTCTTTGAAGCATCATTTACCCTTCAAGTGATGTTTCTAGGCAGGTTGAAGTAGTGTCAGCTTCTTAGTGGTAGTGTTGGCAGCCTTGGTGGCAGTAATGGTGTATTTAATTCACATGCCTCAACAATAAAACACCCATAGATCATTTTTTTCTTTGGCATTGACTGCATCTCAGATACTTGAAATTTATTTCAATACTGAGTTGTATTGTATTCCAGAGCCATTTGAATTTTTAGGTTTTTTTTTAAAATTGTATTTTACAAAGGTACTGAAACTATGTCTAGCAATTTTTTATTTCTTTTCCTTTGAAAGACAGCCAGAAAAAGAAAAGTTAACAGGAACATAGAGTAATTAAAAAAAAAAAAAAAAAAAAAGTTTTTCTCTCATTAAGTGTGTGCCTTAAAAAAAAAAAAGCGTTATTGACTGGCATACTTAAAAAAAATTCTCCCCAGAAGTCAAGTTAAGATAATGTTTGCCACAGTTAATCATAGAAAATGCATGCCATTTTTCTTTCTGTTGCTATTGTGTAGCTCCTTGCCCATATACAGGTTTTATTTATATAATAAATAATAGGGTTTCTTTTAAGTTCCAGTTGTTTTTGTTCTTTACGCAGGTGATTTTTATTCTCTCAATGATTCTTTCTTCATTGATCTAGAAGATTCTCAAAATAAAATACTAACAGCAATACTTTCTAGGACTTGGTTTCTTTTATTATTCCTAGCATAAGAGGATGACATATAATAACTCAATGAGGACTTAGACCAAGAAAATTGAGCATTTTCTGAAAAATGTGATGTAAGATGTATTTTTCAGACTTTATGTCACCCTTTTAAAAAGGCATGCCAATCTGTTGCATCAAAATATTTAGTCACTAATTGTGATTTAACTCTTTCTTCTTGGACAATATTCTAGTAAGGGTATGTGTAGTCAAAGAGAAAAACACGAGGCTTTAGACACTGAGCAAGATATATATCATCTTGTGATCTTTTCTTCTAAAAATGGAAGTCACAGCCGATTTCAGAGTTTAGGAGGAACAGTGTGTATTTAACTAAATCTCCTATTCATCTCTTGGATAAGCATATAGAATTTTTTTCTTGTACATGTTAATTGCTTCATTTTCCCAAAGAATTCTGGCACTTTAAGAAATACTTTATGTACAATAGATCTTTGATACGCTGAGATATAATCTGAAGACTTTTGGAAATCCCAGAATTTCACAGACATAATTTCAGCATCAAAAAAAAAAAATCCCCACAAATACCTGCTTTCCATTAGAGAACTATCTCTTTCCTACAGCTCTCTGCTTTTTCTTCCCTTTCATCATTAGAAATGTCAGTTGGCTTTTTTAAAGGAGTGGTCAATTTTCAAAAATGTACACAGTATTGAATCCCTTCTTGAGAATTGCTGCTCCACGATTAGAGCAAAACCCTCTTGAAATATGGACCCTAGGTCACGGGCTATGCTTCTTCACTGGCAACATGACTTACTTCCCTCTGTCTAGGAGTGCCCATGATTCAAATACATACCACAGCAAAATTAAAATTACTCCAGGTCAGTGACATTCAATGTCATCACAAGCAGTTGAAACCTCAAGCATTATGTATTGCCCCATACCTAATGTATACATGCATTTGATACTTTGGCAGAAAAATCTCAATTATGTCTGTTTTCTAATTTACCCTCTGTGTGATATCTGCTGGTTGGCATGGATATGTATAGAGATCTAGCCAACCCTCCTTATTGCCAGTTGGCCTTTTTCTTAAGGATTTCTTTTTATTGTTCCTGGGCATAATTAAGAGCCTTCTCCCCTGTATTACCCAGATACTGCACATGCTATTGGCAAATCAGTTTCAGTGTTAGCCTTAGCAGAAGTTAATTGGCAAACCAGCCCTGAAGAGAAAGGCTATGGCCACATGAATTTTTACAGGAGCATCCTCTCCTTCTCTGTAAGAGCAGATGGAGTTTACTGTATGTTTGTCCATTCCCTGTTCCTCTGTATGAACCTTGCATTTCTGTGGCATCTTCTCTGGCAGCAGCTTGGGAGTGTTTAATTATTATATAAAGGTAAAGGTAGTGTCATCAAGAATAAAAGCATAAGTCTTTATTTGGCAGTTATGCTTAGTTTGACTTAGAATTTCCTTATAGGGTTACCATATTTACAACCTCTCCCTCGTCTTTCCTCATCGGCATTTTATAATAAATACATGTGAACAATTTCTGTATAATATGTAAATATCTCAATAATGGCAGCAACTAACCTTTTCAGATACATCCTTTGTGCCAGTAAGTACGCCAGGTGTTTTATTATTTAATCCTAAGAACAACATTATGAGTGGTACTGTTATCCCTATTTTTTCAACATTTTTAACATTAATTTTAATGGATTAAAATTAATTTTTAATTGATAAAACTTTAATATTTAAATTATTTTAAATTTAAATATGTATATTATTTTTTCAGGTTCTTTTCTGTTATAGGTTATTACAAGATACTGAATATAGTTCCCTGTGCAATGCAGTAAGACCTTTCTTATCCATTTTATATATGTTAGGATGTACTTGTTAATTCTAAATTCCCAATTTATCCCTCCCCCTCACTTTCCCCTTTGGTAACCATAAGCTTGTTTTCTATGTCTGTAAGTCTGTTTCTGTTTTGTAAATACATTCTTTTATATCATTTTTTTTTAAGATTCCACTTATAAGTGGTCATCTTTTTTTTTTTTTTTTTTATAAGTGATCATCTGATATTTGTCCTTCTCTGTCTGACTGTCATCCCTATTTTAAAGATGGAGTTGAGAGAGGTTTCCTTCTCTTACTGCTCAGGATAATTCAGCTGATGATGGTGGAGCTGGGATGTGAGCCTGGACAGTCTGACTCCAGAGCGCACACTCAGAACCACTGTGCTTTCTACTTCCCCAAATATCCTCTGAATGCCACTTCATCGTCTTCATCCTCCCCTCATCAGTGCCCACAGTCCGCTGTTTACCATAAGACTATAGAAAGATTCATTTCCTGAGGATCCAGAAAGAGATAAATTCAGTCATGATAGATTTAACAAGATTTTGTTAGAAAAATCAGCTTCCCTTAAGTCCAGTTGACTGGTTAGTAGAATCAAAGCTCAAGGCAAAGGCAAGAGGATAGAGGAGGAACTCATCTTGCCTGACATCTAACACAGTAATCCCTTTTAATGCGGCCAGTTACACAGACCTCCGCTCCCAGGTAGCTGTCTAGTGTGCGGCTGCCCCAGATCACACAGCGCAGAGGAGGTATGCAGTTTGGCATTTGCTCGATGCCTGAGGGGCATCATGCATACGAAGAGAACGTTCTTTTAGGGATCCCTGTCTAGCAAATCTAAACAACAGTGCTTTAGAAAATGGCATAACATAGCATTATAGCTTTACTACAAGTATCAACTGGATTAAAATACAAACCGAACCTCTTCTGGGGAGAAATTCAACAAGTAGAATTGAGTGGTGAATTCCATCATTTATTAAGCATCATGCTTTTTGATTTTGCTAGATCCTGCGCTGCATAAGACACATTTCCCACCCTCAGGGAGGTTCTTGTCTTACATAGAAAATAAACATCACTCATAGACATAGACCAGAATGTGGTGTATCAGGTGAGAGATAGAAAGTACTCGGAGCTTACAGGGTAGGGAGTGACTGCATGTCCTTGGATGGTGCTAGTGGTAAAGAACCTGCCTGTCAATGCAGGAGACATAAGAGATGTGGGTTTGATACCTGGGTGGGCATGGCAGCCCACTCCAGTATCCTTGCCTGGAAAATCCCATGGACAGAGGAGCCTGTCAAGCTCCATGGGGATGCAAAGAGTCAGACACGACTGAAGTGACTTAGCACGGAGGCATCAAAAAAAGCTTGGCATTTGATCAAGTTTTCAGTTTGGGTGAGCAGCTTAAGCCCAGGTTTGAAGCCTGGCTTCTGCCTTGTCTGGTCTTCATTAGGACTGTGTCATGGGGGGCTTCAATCCCAAAAGAAGGCCTGTACTTCACTGAGAAGGTAGGCGATACCTTCAGGATTGTCCCTTGACAGCATGTAAATGAGGGTGAGTCCAAGAAGGAAGATGATTCCAGATGAAGGTGAGATTTTGAGTCTAGGAAACTGGGAGTTTGGTGCCATTAACAGATGTAAGGATCAAGGGGAAGAACTTTTATTCTTGCCTGCAAATTCTCATCTACGTTCAGGAAATTTCAAATTGAGTACCTGTTTGCTTTATGAGTTTGTGTGCTTTTGGTGTGGCTATTAAGTGGAAAGAAATAATACGTCAAAGCTGGAATACTGTATATTAGAAACTTTCCATCTATATAGCCACCGTTGATCTATATATTCCTCTAACATGTCATTATTTTTGTAAATTTTTATAGTTCAGTCTTAGAAACTTAAATTTTTTTTTTTAAGTTGCTTTTTGTTTAATAACGAGCTATGCAACTCCCTTGATAGGATCATTTGGCTTCAGACTGGAGACTTTTGAGAAGAGATTTTGTAAGAGAGCCATGGGATTGAGTGGGAGGAGAGGAGGACAAGTTTCCCTAAACGGGGTATCTAGAATTAGAGAGGAAGTATATTCATAACACAAACAAACCTGACCAAGTTCAGGGCTGTGCCAGGGGACATGGCCTCTTGCTCCTCCTGGCCATCTGTACCCTCAGTGACCTGGCTTAAACTTACCTCCTAGGCTCAACCAGCTTTTTGGACCAGGATCATTTGACTTTCTCATTTTCTCTTTATGCCATACCATCTTCTTGATTCTATTACTCAGCTGTCAGTGAGGGAACCTGTATGGAAAAAACCAACATTATTTAAAGGATCGGCATTTACTTGCAGAGTTCCATTTTTTCCAAAGATGCCTCTTTTCTTGTTTATTTAAACAAAGAAGTGGTTATTTGTGATCCCAGAAACAGAGAGACCCCTGGCCCATTTGGATAGAAGTACTGATCCTTTCCAAGGGTTTTTCCAAAATGTTTCATCTTCACCCCCAAATCTAAGCCAAAAATTATGAAAATATTTTTGTTACTGCCCATGCATATAGGCTTGAGTTTTGCTCCATTACTCAATCAACTTAAGTAACCCTGTGCAATCCGTCTAGTTAACTGGCTAGATAACATTTTGTTTCCTAATTTTTCCCTACTATTTCTTTATTCATTATCTTTGTTGTTATTGTTTGATACCATACAGTGTAGCTGTTGAAAGCCAAACCCATTTGATTTTGACTGAGATTTTTGAGGCCAAAGAATTTGAGTGTTTATTTAATTAAAAAGTTTGTGTCACCTTTTTCATCTCCAAGCTGAATCACAGAACTTTACATCTCTTCTAGTTCAAGTGACTGTGAACAAGGAAACTCATCAGAATTAAAGTTTGCATGTGCAGGCCCTTCAGTAGAGTCTGAGTCAGAAGATTCAGAGATAATATGGAGAGAGGCAGTGTAACATGGAATTGTACTAAAGAGCACAGGCTTGGGGTCCTTCCACCCGTCTCTGTCACTTGACTGCGCAGATTTCTCAACCTCCGTGCCACAGTTTCCTCCCCTGTAAAATCAGTGTAGTAGTACCTGTAACAGTTCTTATGGGAACTAAATGGGTTAATACACATAGAATGCTCACATTTCCTGGCACGTATGAATATCACTGCTAACATGATGTATTTTGTAAAGCTCTCAAGAGGTTCTGATGTTCAGTCCCTGTTAAAAGCTACTGATTTAGTCCCTTCCTGTTATAATTGAGAATGCTGAGGTTCAGAGAAGGTTAAGTAACCTTTCTGGAATCAAAATTAGAAAGTGGCAGGTCTGGGAATACATCCCATTGTCTCCCCAGTCACCCACCTATCTTGATTTCCCTCTTTACCTTTCATGAGTGAATGAAACTCTATCCTCATCTCTGCCCTTATCATGAGTATGAAATATCTGCTCTTCAATTTCTTTCCAAAGAACTTAACTTTGTTCTTTCCACTGCAGCTCTTGTCAAAAGCTGTTGGGAGAAATCAGATTTATGAAAAATTGCCAGCATGATTTGTAATCCCTTTGTTCTTCAGAGAGCTTCCCAACCTTCTCATGACACTCATAGAAGAGGATGGTGTTTGCGTTAGATTATATTGGTATCAGATTAGATTAGACTGGCAGGTCATCAGATTTAAAGGCTGCTCAGTGCTTAAAGTGAGGGGCCCCACCCAGTCTTGGGGTTGATGGGATTAGTATCTCCCTGTCTGTCATAGGGCTACCCTAGCCAGAGGTCATTTTGAAATTTTTTAGTAGAAAGGTTCTTCAGTCAAATGAAATTTGAAACAGAATTACCTATACAAATGCTTCACACTAGTTTTTTTAGTGCATATTTAATAAATGCAAATTTGTAGCGTTTATGAAGTTCATTGGAGAGCGACATGAGGCAGTTTTGATGAACTCAAAAATTTGAGATGGTGACTTCTGACAGTTGCAGAACCGTATTAACGACTTAACATCTAGATTATTTCTGTTTTCCAGTTCAGTAGTATAGTATTAGGGAAAATACTTACATCCGTAAGTAGTTGCAGAGATACCTATCTTCTAAGCTCTCATTTTATCTTCTTGGTATCATCTTGAATTAATCTGATCCAAAAGCTAGAAAGAACCAAAAAGTTTTTTGTTTTGACCCTGAATCCTAATACAACTATCCGTATGCCTCATGATAGGTATAAAAGTCAGAACAGGGACACTTCAGACAACAGTTAGGACCAGTCTTAATGATATTACCTTGTGATTCAGTGAGCGTGGTAGGCAGCTTATTAATGTACAGCTGGTTATTAGGTCAGGATGAGGGCGTACACCAACTAGTTGTACCTGCTCCTAGCCTGTCATTTGTTTGAAGGTGATGTATATGTAGGTTGTTTGTATAATTTTATATTGAATGGACATGCGCAGGCTTGAATTTCCAGAATACCAACACAGAATTATAACTTTCCTAATCAGTGACTCATTTTTAAGAAGTTCAAATGTATGAGAAGAGATGGCAGGACGGCACGTTGACCCAGCATCTGCCCTTAAAGAGACTTAATACGAGGATGGTTATCACTGTTAAAATGTGTTGTGCTATGTATTTGCTTGCATTTCCTGTTTGGTTTTTTTGGCGTTTTCTTTTGGGGGGGGCGTGGGGAAGGTTATTTTTTTTGTTTTTAAAGGGTAGGAAATTAAACTCCAAGAGAAAATTGGTAGAACTCTGAAAGTACCTCTTTAGAACCCAACTTGATAACTGCTGTTCCAGGGAGTGTGGATTTTATCCCTGGATGCTACAAATTCAGCAGAGAATATGCTATAGTAACCACAGGAGCCTTTGCCCTTGTAGAATCCCACAAGGCCCAATTCCACCAGGCCTGAGGTCGCCTGATCTGGCTTTGCACCTAACTTGTGGCCTCAGGAAGACCCACAGGAATAAGCTCCTCCTGGCTTCAGAGCTGGGACAAAAGGAACTTCTCCTGAGCCCTAGACTTGCTTTTACTCTAATAAACACTAGTTTCATAATTGTTAAATATCCTCCTTATTTTGACTGCTAGGAAGTTCTAGGCCAAATTTGCATCCGCTCTTGGCAGCTCTGTGGGACTTCATTTTCTGGTTTGCTTGTGTGTGTAATAACTCTACTCCTGGGTTTATTTTCCCTTCACCTTGAACTACGTATCTATTTCTATCTTGTGGTGTTAGTTACATTTCTGCCAGCAGTCTCAAGCTTTTATGGAAAGAAATATAAATAAATGTTTCTCATGCTCTCTATTTGACTACCCCTTTTAACGTCACAGTAGATAGAACTTTACTGGGTCATCTTCTTTTGTCAGTTTGTACCATGTCGTTCTTATCAAAAGTGGCTCCCTGGGGAATGCTGGTATTTTTGAATACGTGAATGCATGCTCAGTCGCTCAGTTGTGTCCAGCTCTTTGCAACCCCATGGACTGCAGCCTGCCAGGCTCCTCTGTCCATGGGATTTTCCAGGCAAAAATATTGGAGTGGGTTGCCATTTCCTCCTCCAGGGATTAAACTCATGTTTCCTGCAATGGCAGGAGGATCTTTACCACTGAGCCACCTGGGAAGCTCGGTATTTTTGAATATTCAATGGCATTTCCATTGGAAAGGAAAACTACTTTCTGGCCCTATAAAGGCATAAGTGGGTGCACAGCTGTTCCCTGGATGTCAGTAAACATTACAATCATCAAATACTCAAAATCCTGATTCTCAACAACTCTTCACTTGATTGACACCTTTAAGGAAAAGGAAGGCTTTTTAAACTACTTTTCTTATACCCATTCTCACTTGGAATTCCCTTTGGCCTTGAATTAATTGTCCCTCTTTTTAATGTTTGAAGACAGAAAACATTCAGCAACTTGCTTAGATATGCGCTTTAGTTGTAGAAGTTAATTTTACCTGTGTTTTGGTGGCTTCATAAGTCACAGTTTAAAATACTCATTTCTGACTTCTAAACCTCCTGCGGGCTACACAGCTGCTTCATTCTCTATCTACTACAAGTTCCTGATAAATTCCTTGATAAATTCCTACTCTTGAGCTTGAAGGAACATTCTTCTTTCAGAAGTAGGTCATCATGCCACAGTCAGTTTCCTATCTCCCTCTCTTCTGCTTTCTTCTCTCTTTGGATGTCTGTTCTGATAGCACCAGCCTTAACCGGCCGTGTATAGACAGTAATGATGTATCAGTTCTGAGTTTTTCAGGATTGGTTTTATTTCTTTATAGGTTCATTTATATCTCAGTCTTCAAACAGATCTTCCTCAACTTGCAGTGTGGGGCTATATCCTGATAATGGGCTCCAAAACCACTGCAGATGGTGACTGCAGCCATGAAATTAAAAGACACGTGCTCCTTGGAAGAAAAACTATGACAAACCTAGACACCATATTAAAAAGCAGAGACATCACTTTGCTAACAAAGGTCTGTATAGTCAAAGCTATGGTTTTTGCAGTAGTCATGTACAGATGTGAGTTGGACCATAAAGAAGACTTGAGTGCCGAAGAATTGATGCTTTTCAACTGTGGTGTTGAAGAAGACTCGAGAGTCCCTTGGACTACAAGGAGATCGAATCAGTCAATCCTAAAGGAAGTCAATCCTGAATATTCATTGAAAGGACTGATGCTGAAACTCTAGTACTTGAGCCACAAGATACAAAGAGCTGACTCATTGGGAAAGACCCTGATGCTGGGAAAGGTTGGAGGCAGGAGGAGAGGGGACGTCAGAGGACAGGATGGTTGGATGGCATCACCAACTCAATGGACATGAGACTGAGCAAGCTCCAGGAGTTGGTGAAGTACAGGGAAGCTTGGCATGCTGCCGTTCATGGGTTCGCAAAGAGTCCAACACGACTGAGCGACTGAACAACAAAGTTGAAAGTAACCTAAGTCAAAAATGCATTTGATACACCTAACCTACCTAGCATCATAGCTGAGCCCAGTTTACCTTAAGTGTGCTCAGAACACTTAATGTTAGCCTACAGTTGGGCAGAATCATTTAACACAAAGCCTGTTTTATAGTAAAGTATTGGATATCTCATTTAATGGAGTAGGAAATGACATCCCATTCCAATATTCTTGCCTGGGAAATCCCAGGACAAGAAGAGCCTGGTGGGCTATAGTCAGTGGGGTCACAACATTGCACTGAAAGTGGGAAACAGAATGGTTGTAAGTGTATTGGATGTTTATTCTTGTGATTGTGTAGCTGGCCTGGAGCCTCAGCTGCTGTCCCGTATCAGGAGACAGGATCCGCCCACACACATCGCTAGCCCAGAAAGAGATGAAAAATCGTCTTTCACCGTACAGTTTCTGATGAATGCACATAGCCCTTTCACACCAGTCAGTTGTAAGAGGAACCATTGTCAAGTACAAGGACACTCTATATTCATAAACAGTGGATTTCTGACCTCCAATACTTGCCAGACCACGGTTTCCTCTGTGGGTCCACCACTAGCAAACATCCAGGAAGAAGAATCTTAATACCCCGTTGAAGAGAAATGATGAGGTGATGCTTCATAAGTGATCTCAGAACACAGCAGATGGGACAGTCCTCCACCCTCCACTTGTCTTGCTCTTGCTCTCTGAACCTTCTCAGAATGCGGCTGTAGGAGCGCTGCTGCCACACGGACACAGTTGCCAGGATGTGTCTCACATCATGGACCAATGTGAGCCATGAAGATAAATACCTCTGGGCATGTTCCTCAAGTCTCTGTGTCCTGGCACTACCCACAACTGCACAAAATGTATAGGTCAGCCCTTTCTCCAGAGTCCGGGAACTCAGCCGTTCTGACTGGCTGACCCCTAGTGAATTTCTCACTTGACTCATCATTTACAAGTCTTAGGATGGCTACAAGACCCTATATTACGTGCCCTCCCCACCTCCACACACACATTTTTTTTCTGACCTTGTCTTCCCTCATTCTCCTCTAGCGCTTCACTCCAGCCATGGTGGACTCCTTGGTGTTTCTCTAAAACCTGCCAGGGCTGCTTCTGCCTTCCAGTCCTACGATGGTTTTCCCTCCTCACGTAACTGCCTTGCTCCTCCCCAGGTCAGCCTGACTCACTCCCTCACCTCCTTCAAGACTGCTCAGATGTCACCTCAACAAGCCTGCCACGGCCACCTTTTTAAAAATTATAATCTGCCTCTGTCACCTTGGCATTGTATATCTCAGTCCCCCTTTCCTTATGTTTTCTAACTGTTATAATACCACCCTCTACCATACTGTGTAATTTGCTTATTTTTGTTTAATTACTACAAGCAAATATCAGTTAACATTTTTGAATGAATGACTAAAATGCTTCTTTATATGGCACAGAGGAAGGCTGAGGTGAGTCCAGCTCTCTTAACTCCAGAGGCCTTGTTTTCTTTTCTTCTCTTTTAATTTGACCACTGTTTTTTATTATCAAAGAAAAATATTTATTTCTTCCAGATAGCCCTGACAGAACTCATAGCTTTTCCTGTACCTGTATTCCTTAAAAATCTCCTTTTGAAATGTATTATTGCCAGTAATTCAAAGTACAGTAGCAAAGTAAACGGGCAGTGCTTCTTGAGGCCTTGTTTTCTTGACAGCCAAGCTTAGGACCTGCTCCTGAGGTGAATATTTGTCACACACACACACACACATACACACTCTCACACTCACACACATACACATTCATACTCAGCAACTAGCTAATGAGTGAATCTGTATTCTCCAGCACTGGGAAAGGCCATGGTGAAATGAAGGCTTCAGAGCTGGCCACAAGGACAAACTTTATCCTGCTCATTATGTATATATTTTTTATCTTTCATCCTGTTTTGTCACATCTCTTTATTGTGTCTGTGTGTATTTCTGAGACATGTCAAATAGTTTTTATAGTGAGGCAAGCTAAAATAAATCTTAAGAGAAATGGTAAATAAGTAGCCCAGCACTTTAAGGCTCCAGTTCCTCATTGGTAACATCAGCAGATTGAACTGAGATGAGGAATGGAGCAAGTAAGCAGCAGCGCACCCCCTCATTTTGCTCTTCCCCGACAGCATTTCTAATACAAAGATGGGAACACTCTTTCCTGCTGAGCCTGGCTGGGCCTCAGACTCCTTCCCTACACAACACAAGCCTACTGACTCTTCAAGGATGGCATGTGAGAGGAAAGCTATTTGAAACCCTTGACAGGTTCCTTCTGGCTCTGTGGTCTAAGAAAGGGAGAGATAAAGGGTTACTCTTTGCCTTTCTAGGGACCTTGAACCTTACTTGTTTCTGTTTTGGGGGATATTTAATATCCCTGTACAAAACATATTAATAAGGCAGGGGCTTGTATCTCCAAGTCATCAATAACTGGGCTGTCTTCCCATTTAGTCAGGAAATAGGTTATATTAATTTTATGATTATAAATATATATTCTATATGAATTGTCAATTTTCAAAGCAGCAGGATAAAAGAAAAGAAAGACATTTTCTTATCATGATGCAGGTTACACTTAACACTTGCATTGCAGAGTTATCATTAGGACCAATTATTCCTGAAGTATGCTTGTGCTGAAGAGATGCTTATGATAGATTTCTTGTCAATCAGGTGCTTGATCTCCAGGTCATTCACTGTGTTTGATCAGCGCTGGTTGATAGTCATTAGACAAGCTCTTTAGACTTATCCACCGATGAGAAGTCGGGCACTTGAAACAATTGACCTCTCTCAGTAAGCCATTTTGCTCCTGCCTCATTTTCCCTTTGTCTCATGTTCCTTACCATTGATTTTTGCCTTTATTTTATCTGGTAGGAGATGTCTTTTCATCAGCTTCCTGAAGTCCTTTCAGGAACAGAACAGACAATACACATATACACATATTATACTTACATGTAGAGATGTATATGTTTATATATATATATTTATACACACATACATGCACATAAGCGTCTTACATGTTTGAATGCATAAATAGATGAAAAAATGTCACTTTTACTCTTGTGAGGAAAATAATGAAAAACATCAACTAGAAATCTTTTCATTCCTCTGGTGAAGAGGATATTTTGAGTGAGTCACCTTTTGAAATGTCTTATGGGAAATACTTGGAGTGTCAAACGCATTATATGCTGTATTTTGAAGAAAAAAAATACCTCAGATTGATTTTGAGTACATATATATAATGGTTTCCTTTCATATTCTGTTTTCAGTGCAGTAGATGGTATTCTTTAATTGGATCACAATTAGAAAAACTTGTTAAAGATAATAAAATTAGTGATAATGACTGTGCAGGCCATTGTTCTCTTCTAGAATGATCAAGAATACTGCCCCTGACCATTCTCCATGCAACTGACGGTATCTAATCTGTTATCATTTATTTTAGCTTCCTTTCCCAGTGATGAACTCTAAATTAAGATAATGAATGTGAAAGCACTTTGTAAAGTAAAAAGCAGTCTGTTCACACAGAAGATCAGGGTTATGAGGATGTCTGCTGGTGTGCTCTTGGGCTAATTTGAGACATTGCTATGAAACACAGCAAAATACTTTAGAAATGCTATGATTCATGTGATAATGTAGGTGACAGTGCTTGAAGATCAATAAAAATGTACTCCCAAAATTGTGCATTCTGTGTACAAAATTAGTGGACAAGCTCTGAGGTGGTTTCACCCATTAGTGTCAGGGTTGGTTATTTATACTGTTCCTTGATGACCTCCAGTGAGAAAATGGATTAGTCCTTCTACTGTCTTGGGTTCACCACTGTTCTATTCCAAATAATTTTCCAGTTCCTCAGTCTAACTTGGTCTCTTGCATCATGAATTCCATTATTGTGACTGTCCTCTTCTGTCACTGGATATCACATGGATGCTAAAAGTGAGGATAAAAATAAGGTTTAAAAATGGTGTTTATATATGTGCAATGGAATAATACTCAGCCATTAAAAAGAACAAAATAATGCCATTTGCAGACCTCGAAATTGTCCTACTGAGTAAAGTAAGTCAGACAGAAAAGGAAAAATAACATACGACATCCCTTATATGTGGGAATCTAAAAAGAAATGCTACAAATGAACTTATTTACAGAACAGAAACAGACTCACAGATTTAGAGAATGAATTTATGGTTACCAGGGGAGAAGGGTAGGGAGGGGGGATAGACTGAGAGTTTGGGATTGACATGTACACACTGCTATATGTAAAACTGGACCTACTATATAGTATATGGAACTCTGGTCAATGCAGCCTGGATGGGAGGTTAGTTTGGAGAGAATGGATAGATGTGTGTGTATGTATTATATATATATATATATATATATATATATACACACATGTGTGTGTGTGTGTGTGTGTGTGTGTGTGTGTGTGTGTGTGTGTGTGGCTGAATCCCTTCGCTGTTCACCTAAAACTATCACAGCATTGTTTGTTAATTGGCTATACCCCAGTACATTTTTTTACAAAAACTTTTTACTCTGTACCCTAGTACAGAGTAAAAGTACAGAGTAAAAAGTTTTTTAAAAATGGTGTTTATAGGATTTCCCAGACAGTCTAATGGTTGAGATGCCATATTTCCAATGTAAAGGGCATGAGTTTGATCCCTGGTTGGGGAACTAAGATCCCACATGCTGCACAGTGCAGCCAAGGGGAAAAAAAATATTTTTTAATGATGCTTAAATAAATAAGCACTGCATGGTGTTATAACTATTATGTGAAAATTGTTCAAGAACCTTACATTTTTGCAGGGTTATGTTCACTTTGGTGGTTTGATGATTTGAAATACTCTGTGAGCACAATGCTGGGTTTTTCATTGAATTTTCAAACCATGTGAATTATTACAGCTACTGAAGTAGTAGAATATTGGTTGAGTATTCTGAACAATTAATTGCTGGGACTTAGGAAAAGACAACTATAGTTCTACCTCTACATTAATATTAAAAGTAGTTTTATTTCTCATTCAAAGTCATTCATTTTTTTCTCTCATAAATCTTATATTTAAGGTAAAGCACAGGCATTTTCTAACAGTAGTTTTGCTTTTATTTTTTCCCTGATGATAAGAAAAGATCTCTTTTTCATAGTACTTCTAGAAAAAGAGGCCCCAACAGAGTGGCTCAGACGGTAAAGCGTCTGCCTACAATGCGGGAGATCCGGGTTCAATCTCTGGGTCGGGAAGATCTCCTGGAGAAGGAAATGGCAACCCACTCCAGTATTCTTGCCTGGAAAATCCCATGGACAGAGGAGCCTGGTAGGCTGCAGTCCATGGGATCACAAAGAGTTGTACATGACTGAGCATCTTCACTTTCTTTCTTTCTTTCTTTCTAGAAAAAGAAGCGATGAATTTCCTTTTGTAGCCATTCTTTTGCAAAGTTTTTTTTTGTTTTTGTTTTTTCAAAAAAGAACTTCTGCATAATAATTACATTTGGTTTGAATTGAGGGACCTAAATGAAAAATTAGAATTCTCTGGTGTTTTTTGAAGGTAACTTTAAGAAATTTTGTTCAGAACTCTGTAGTGTTTATAGAGGAGTTTGTTATTGGACACAAAACCATTCACTTCTGTTCCTTGGTCCTTCCTTCTCATTGTATTGCCTTTAAAATCTTCACTTTTAAGAATGGCTTCAAACAAAGGAATGTTCAGTCACAGCCCTTTTCATGAAGTCAGTTAATGTATACTGTCTCTTGCCTGCTAGCTGCTTTCACCCTAACCCCATTCTTTTTTTTTTTTCCTAACCCCATTCTTGTATTGGTTAATATGTCTTTAGGAGGAAGGGGCAGAGAATGGAAGCTCAAGCCAGTTTTACAACGTGGCAGCTTTTTACAACAGGTCAACTTAGGTGAAATTTGGAAATAGATATAAAGAAAATTTGGATGTTTTCTGTGATTTGTCCATATTTTAAGGACATGATCTGATTTTCATGTTATAAAACTTTGACAAACAAAATTTTCATCTTAGTAAAGCCTTTCCTGAGTGGGTCACTATGCTACAGGAATGGTCAGGGCTGCGCTCAGCTCCAGGAAGGCCCACTGGCAGCTGCCCTTTCTGATTGGTCAGAGCCTGTGTCATATTAAGAGTGAAATATTTCTGGCATCACATCTGTGCTGGCATATTATCTGAGTTAAAGAACTATGATGCTGTAGTTCACCTCTGATAAGAAGAGGAGAGACCCACACTGAAAGAGGCAACATAGGAGTTACTTCATTATTGAAAAGACTGAAGAAGGCTTCGCAGATATGGGGAAATGTGTTTATCAGGTAATTCAGCCAATATCTGCTGAGAGTGCTTACCATGCTAGGTTCTGGGAGGTCCAAGGTAAAGTTAAATAACACAGTCCCTCACTCTGAACAGTCACTGTCTGCTTAGGATGCTAATTATGGCACCACGTGTGACATAGCCTGGACTGGGAAAGTGGTGTCCATCCTTAAAGTCTTAATGGCATTATGAAGGAAGATTGTTCCTGCCACCCACCACCTTCATCTGTGAAGGTGTGAGTGAGAGTCAGTCAGAGCAGACTGTAATCAGAATAAGCACTGGCAAGCTGGCTTATGTATGTTCTGCCCACTCATGGGGAGCTTCTCTACTTTTCTAAGGAGATTTTAAGCATATAATATGTGTGGGCTGTATTCTCAAAGAATAAATATTAATAAAAGACCAAAGACCTGATTTCAGGCCCTGGTCTTACCCTTTTCTAACAAGGGTTGGTTATAAGTCAGCCCTCAGGAATGCACTAAATATTTGAGTTTCAGTTTCTTCACCTTTAAAGTGGAAGTGATGTCATATGGAATGTGAATTTCTAACCCTTACCCCAAGTTTCCTAACTTCCCACAGGAATGAGCAATTTCAGGTCTCCCTTAAGAAATCTTCACCGGGTTTTCTAAAACAGGGCTAGCTTTTCCATACAGGCTACTCTTCCTGCCTTCACATGTTGACAACTAACTCTCTTTCCCTCTTTCATATTTTTCTCTGCTCTCTATAAACTGATTATTTCCGGTGTAGCCCTCTTGTCTGAGTATCTTGCTGTGTTACATCTCTGTTTACTAGCCTGAAAGACCTGAATGTCCTACAGGTTACTCAACTTAGCATTGCAGGTTTTACAATGCGAAGGGAAAGTTCAGTTGTTCTGAAATTACTATGTAATCTTGGATGAATTTGAAACTTAGTGTCTTTTTTTTTTTTAAATAGGAGTAGAAATACTAACATTCTAAGCTTATTTTTAAGGAGACTTAGAGATATACCTGAGCTGTTATGTAGAATATCTAACCCCAGTCCCAAGTGTAAGTTTCTATTCATATTAACATGGTCATCATACTGTAAGGTAAGAATTAATGATGCATCAGTTACCCAGTCTAAGGAATCTTTGCACACTAGGTTCAGTTTAATAAACTTTTATTTGAGCATCTGCTATGTGTCAGACACTGTGCTGAATGACAGGAAGCAAAGATGATGCTAAGCTGAACAAGCAGAGACACCTGTAGCCCACTGCACCTAACACGCACCCACATGTATGATTATCATACTGGGTTTTCTTTTCTCTCCTTTGTAGTTTAACATCTGCGCTGACTGCTGGCCGATAGCAGACGCTCAGTAAATAGTTGTGAAATGTCATAGTTGTGAAATATTTTGCCATTCCCATATACTACTTGCAGGTGGAAAAATTAAAATCTGACCTCTTCCTTTTGAATAGCTTATGTTGCATCTTCCTTGTACCCATCAGTGTTTCCATTTAGTGTTACAAGTCATGAAGTTCTCATCAAGTCAGGCAAAACATCATAGATGTGGAAAGGAATATGAAAACCTATCTCCCTCTGTTCTGTCTTTGACTGAGGCTGCCTTGAAAGTATCTCAGAAAGGTGTTGATCTGAAGTTAAAATTTCTAAAGAAACAAACTAGTTGCCGTTTTAGTAATACTTGCTGCCCCACCCACTATTGCTGCTTGTAAGTTCCCTATTTTACCTACTTTACTGGCTGTTCTAAGGACTATATATGAGATCATTAGTAATTAAAATATCAGAAATAGACCAGTTTCACTGATTTCATTGACTTTTTAAAAATACAAGGTTATCAAAAAAAAGGAAGTGTGCATGCAAAAGGTAACAACTGTTTCCTTAATTCTAAAGTTGTTCAGGTTCAGAGCCTTTGGCCAGTGAAGGATAGGATAGGAAATAGATACGTAGTTCTAGAACCTGCAAGTCCTCTAACATTGTTTTAAATGTCAGCCTAATTTCAGTCAGTAAATCCAGGTTCTTGTAGCTCATGTTCTTGTACACTGAAAAATATATAAAGAATTTGCTAAATTAATAACGCACAGGAAAATCAGAATAGATACACTGTAGTCTCTCACTCTGGGTGAATTATTTTCAGGTTTTAGAAAGAGGGTTAGTTGTAATCATTTTCCTAATGTCAAATCAAAAATTGTAACATTGTATTTAACAACCACAGATGCCTCACAAGGAGCCATTTTATATCATTCTTCCTCCTATATTCTCTGGTTGATAATTAAATTTTAGTCCAGGTGACGCACAGCAGAGGTCAGAACTTCCTATAATGACAATAATGCACATTAATAGCTGTGTGGTAGCCAGTAACACAACCCTTAATTAGAACCAGTAATCCGATAGGCTTCCTAACGAAGCCGGAGGCCCCACTGAACTTGTTCTATTTCCATATGCAGAGCTAGGATGGAACCACTGCTAGGACTTGGCTATAATAAGCCAGTAAAATGTGGCCTAATGCTAATTAAAGTCAGTTTGTTATTTTAATGTGAATTTTACTTTTTTTATTTTAAATATATGACATTCAAGGAGAATTTCTTAAGTGCTGAACAGTCATTTTTTTGAAGGTACAAGCCATTTTTTCAAAGGTACAAGCTGGTTTTTCCAAGATACAATTTCTGAAGTGCTAAACAGCCATTTTTTTTTTAAGGTAACAAGTTTTTTAATGAAAACCCGTGATTGTACTTTTAAGAATATTCACTGGAAATAAGGATCTGTCTTGCCTGAAATTCCACAAAAAGAGAGATTCCTAACCCTAGTAGGAAAAGGGTTAGGGGTTAAAGAATCCACCTGCCAATGCAGGAGATGTGGGTTCAATCCTTGGGTCGGGGAGATCCCCGGGAGAAAGAAATTCTTGCCTCCAGAAATCCCACTCCAGTATTCTTGCCTGGGAAATCCCATATACAGAGGAGCCTGGCGGGCTATAGTCCACGTGGTTGCAAAAGAGTGGGACAGACTCAACAACAGCGGCAGCAAGCAGCATAAATAAGAACTGTGCTTTGTCGCTCCTTGGATATAGCATTTGATTGAAGTGAGCATTTTTAATCTAGACAATAATAGACTTCTTGATGTGGTGTGTAATGACAAAATCGCCAGGGATCTTAGTTTGGTTCGGTCAGTAAGTTTCCATGAGACGTGTTTGGTGCCAAGATGGCTTCCTAGATCCCTTACTTGAGTTCTTAGGAGATAATCATGTTTTAATATATCAACTGAAAATCTCCAGTTTGGATTGTAATAGGGTCATAAAAACATAAAATTTTTCCTTAAAGTTTCCCTCTGCAGTGATAAGTTGGTATGTGCCCACTAAGGACTCCAGTGTGAACAAATGGTGCAGATGCTTCCGGGTGGAAGAAATGTCTGACACCTAGGAATATGCTCTATTTCTGCTCTAATACTGATTTCACAATCTTTAGAGGAAGCATTGTGTGAGCACTGAAGGAAATAGGCAGCTGGCACTATTGACTATGAATGTGATGAGTTTAAACAATAATCTCTTCGGTTGGATTTTTTTACCTTACATATTTTGTATCTTTCAGTAACTATAAGGGATGTCTATTTATATGTTGAGAACATGTATAGGAACATAGTTCTCAGATGACTTTTTTTGAAAATTGAGATGCAAATGGCTTATAACATTTATTACATTGAAGTATACAACATAAGAATTTGATATATATATGGATATATATTGCAAAATGATTATCACAATAAAAACATTCATCACCACACAGTTACAATTTTTTTTCTTGTGACTGAGAACTTTGATGATCTACTTTAGTAACTTTCAATGCTGTCAACTGTAATCACCATGCTATCTGCATATTACATCCCCAGGACTTATTTATCTCATAACTGGAAGTTTGTACCTTTTAACCACTTTCAGAAGATTTTGACTCCCAACATTTCATGATACTATGCCAAGCATTAATAGAAGTCATTTTCTTCAAGGGGAAATGGTCAGATATTTAAGACAAATTTCTATAAATGACAGTAATAAAATAGCTGCTCAGAACTCAGGGCCTCTTTTTTTGGGCATGTGGCATGTGGAATCCTAGTTCCCCAGCCCGACCAGGGATCAAACCCATGCCCTCCTGCAGGGGAAACATGACATCCTAACCATTGGACTGCCAATGGGAAGTCCCAAGAACTCAGGGTATCTTAATTAGGCCCTTGAACAATTTGTTTCTGTCACTTGATTTCAGAGACAGTTTTACCAGGTTCAAGATCAAACATTAAGACAGTAAAGTGGAACTTATTTATTATTGCTAGATAAAACAAATGATTTAAGAGCAGTCTCACCAGGTTTACTGAGCTTTTCTTTTGGAGAGGAAGGTTTTTGTTTTGTTTTGTTTTGTTTGCATTTTATCAATATTATTTGTAGACTATGTTAAGTATTTTAACTTAGTTATAAATGTTTGAAAACATGTAACTATAGTGAAGGTAAAAGTTCAACTTTAGATCTTGCTCAGATTCATCTGTCCTCTGAAATACTTACCATGAGATTTATAATGGAAGGGAAATTGAAATGGGAGGTAAAATTATTTGGACATTTTAGTATACCTCACTGGTTTAATTTAAAGCAGAAAACAGATGGTAATGTAACTCAACTTTCCTATCCCCTCTCCACTTAGAGATACCTTTTTCTAGGTATCCCTGAGAACAGGGAAAATGTTCCTGGGTACTATCTGTGGCTCGGGTGGTAAAGAATCTGCCTGCAGTGTGGGAGACCCAAGTTTGATCCCAGGGTTGGGAAGATCCCCTGGAGAAGAGAATGGCTACCCTCTCCAGTATTCTTGCCTGGAGAATTCCATGGACAGGGGAGCCTGGCAGGATGCAGTCCACAGAGTTGCAAAGAGTCAGACATGACTGAGTGACTAACACTTTCACACTTTACACTATCTAATATATCTCTTCTCGTGGTAGTGTAAATAGATTTATGGTTTGTAGGTTGTTATTGTGTTTTTTTTTTTTTTTTTTTTTCTGGTTTCTTTTTCCACCCTTAACACTCCCTGCTGCTGCTGTTGCTGCTGAGTCTCTTCAGTCGTGTCCGACTCTGTGCGACCCCGTAGACGGCAGCCCACCAGATTCCCCGTCCCTGGGATTCTCCAGGCAAGAACACTGGAGTGGGTTGCCATTTCCTTCAATGCATGAAAATAAAAAGTGAAATGGCTCAGTCGTGTCCGACTCTTAGCGACCCTATGAACTGCAGTTACCAGGCTCCTCCGTCCATAGGATTTTCCAGGCAAGAGTACTGGAGTGGGGTGCCATTGCCTTCTCCGTAGCACTCCCTACTTCATAGTAAATATGAGGTTCTCTTGTCCCTCTATGGTGTCAGGAGAGAGACTTTCTGGTCTTGACAGTGGTACAAGGTTACCAGCTTTGGCATCAGAGCACTGGGACTCAGGATTCGGTGCTGAGCAGAGGGAAGGTAATTTATGGCACTGAAGATAGTATTAGTGAAAGGATATTTATCATGGTGCCAGTTGTAATAATAAAAATGTAGAAGCAACCTGAATATTCTGAAATAATTTATAGTGTATCCATTAAAACATGTTATAATCATATTAATAGATCTTGTTTTTAAAGAATATTTCATGAAATGCACAAAATTCTAAATATATTAAATGAAAAAAATTAATACTTATATATTCAACATTATCTCAGTTTTGTTAAAAATTTTTAGTTGTTCATGCAGCCACTCACATACATTTATTTTTTTTAACTCTTTTAAAAACATTAATACTTTTCCTAATTTTATAAGAGCATCAGCCAATTTTATAAGCAAAAACAGGGGTAAACATTTCACAGGAGAGAAATGACAAAAACAAGAGTAGACTATGAAAATTTTCCTGGTGGTTGAATTAAAACTCACCATTCAGTGTATAGCACTCTTTTCTGATGATAATTGGGTAGTTGGGCATGTAATCATTCATCTAACATATGTATGTTTTAAAATGGCAAGTCTTAAGTTTTTTGCCTATTTTCTGACATACCTGTGAAGATCATAGTATTCTAAATGATTCAAGTGGATATTTCATGTTTTCTTCAAGAGATGAACATGTACAACTAATATCATTAGCTCTGACTTAGGTTTATTGTTTTGTTTTCTGCATGTTGGTAACAGTTTGCCTGTTTTTGTAACTTGTATCAGAAAATTCTGGTTCTCTCCACTTCTTCATTGTTGAATTTGCACCTGCTTCAGATCTTTTCCAAGAGTTGTTGATTCCTCACACGCTTGGGCCTCCTGTAATTTCTGTCGCCGTTTCCTTAGAGATCTTTCTTTCTTCCTTTTCCCTTATGTACCCTGAGGTCAGCTGGTGTATTTCTGCTCTGACTAGATTACTCCTTGAGGAGCCAGAAGTCGGGTGTTGGGCCTCAGGGGAGTATATTATGAGAAATTCTTCCTTGCAGTGTCTGGCAGAATCTCATATCCACTATAGCAACATACCCCGAAGAGATCCCTTTTTAAAGCTGTCAGTGGGATTCAGCAGAATTAGACATCTTTTCAGATGGTTGCCTCATATGGCTATTTTACTGTTTTGTCTAACATTCTTTAAATAGTGTTGATCCATTAATAAATCACAGCAAAGGAAGTAGCATATTTAATATTTTCTTAAAAAATTATACAGCTCGTGAAGAAATGAAAAAGTATACAAAAGTCTAGAGAAGAAATTAAGGATCAAGTAATTTCACTGCTACAGATCCCCTCTCCACGGCTTTTTGGTTGACACTTAAAATATGTCCTTGTAGTTTACCTAAGCTGGTTCATTAAGGTCTGCACAAGAGAGCACAAATTCCGTGAGAGAGAGAACAAGGGAGACGATTGATTGAGACATGACTGTTCTGAAAGACAGCAGGTGAGGTAGGCACCCCGAAAAGTGTTGTGAACAGTATATGAGCGCTAATGGTCCAAACATCACCAATCCAAGAATAAGATAAATACCTCTAAATATGTTCTTGTGTTGTAAGAAAATACCTATGAACTAAGAACTAACCTGGGCTTCCCAGATGGCGCTAGTGGTAAAAAAAACCCAACCCACCTGCCAGTGCAGGTTGATATAAGAGCCTGGGGTTCGATCCCTGGGTTGGGAAGATCCCCTGGAGGAGGGCACGGCAACCCACTCCAGTATTCTTGCCTGGAAAAACCCGTGGACAGAGAAGCCAGGTAGGGGAAGGTCCGTAGGGTCACAGAGAGTCAGATACGACCGAAGTGACTTAGCACACACACAGCAAGAACTAATCTAACTTTTTCAAAGTATTCCTTGTTACAGTTTACTTTAGTCACAAAGGCTATTTCACACACACACACACACACACACACACACACACACACACACATATTTAAAATTGCATCACACACAGACACACACCTATGTATAAAGATATGTGCACACACTGACCACATGCATATATTCATTTTGCTATTTTGGACACTTTACTAAGAACTTTATTTTAGGACTGTCCACAGTATGTAATAAAACACCCTTGTGTTTCATTTCTTGGCACTGTGGGGAAAATTAATTTACAGATACTGTTCCCAGAACTTCTAAATCACCACAAATAATTTTAGAGCATCAGCATAGCTCTGACATCTGCTTGTTTCCAACTACATCAGAAACACATAAAAAACAATGGGTAACAAAATCATTGTTACCATAAACTTCAGAGGCTCAAAATAATTTGCCTTCCTGGAATTTTATGTTGAATATTACTAAGATAACTTGGTTATCAATTTAGAATTTGTACTCAGATTGTAATGTTATTCATAATGAAAATAAACTTATCTCAGTAGACAACAGTGAGATGTGTAACCAGTAAAGGAAAAAGGAGAGACAGCTACCCACTTGGATAATGTAACACAGAGTTTTCCTCCTGAGTCTGTATACAGCTGGCCTCTGCGTTTTCTGTAACCGGTCCTCCCCTTGCACTGAGGGTACAGACAGACCTAGTTCAGTCCTGGTTTCGTGTGTAAAAGCGGGATGATCCTCGGCAAGTTGGTCTTCGCTCTGGCCTCGGTGTCTCAGGCATAGAGTCAGGGAATTAAGTAAGATAACATCCGAAAGTTCCTCCCCCAGGGCTTGGCACAAGTAGGGTATGGAACAAATGTGGTTTCTTTGGTTCTTTCCCTTGCCTTCCCTTTTCTAAGTATGGAGTGGTTATTCGATATTCTTTTGTAGTCACCCTATTATCTGTGCCTTATGGCTATAACATTCTCTCAGAATTGTTTATTATGTACCTTATAAAGATTTATGGAAAATATTTTTATTAACGTTACCATGTATTTCTTTATATTAAGAACTGCTTTAACCTTGAAAACTTTTAATTTCCAAGTTTTATATATATAATAACAGTTTCAATTTTTGAAAACCTGGATTTCTCTGTATTTTCTCTGTAAGGAGGGCTGTCACCATTCTTCAGCATTTAAGAAGGATGGCGTTTTTGGTACTGATGCTCCTGAAGGGAATATATAACCTATACATTGAGCTCATTGCTGTGTCTCCAGGGCTTGCTACCCATGTCTGCCATTGTGTGCCAGCTGGGAAATTGTTCCCAGGACCCCCATGAAATTGGGGACACTGTCACCTGCATAAGAAATGCCTGGTTAGCATGGGTAGGGGACTGAAATCCCTCTCAAAGTCAGACACATGTCCTGTGCCTGAGGGATTTCCTCCTACCATGGAGGAATCTTTTTTCATTTTGCAAGAAAGTTGCCTTAAAGGCTGGTGGCTGCCCGGGTGGCTCCCCCAGCCTTAGAGTAGCAAATGGTTACATTCGAACCTGAGGATAACTACGGCAGACTGACTTCAGATTAGGCAGTTCCTTGTTTTCAGACAGTCAATAAATAAGTGGTTGCCCCCACAGATTTTTTCTTAAAAAGAGGCTTATCAAACAAATGTACCATTCTGACACGTGATCTTGTCATATGTTATCCATTCCATTCAGAGTACATGTTAAAGCCCCCAAGAATTGGGGGTGATAAAGGAATAATTGTAGAATGTTCTGCTGCATATGTGCCACAAGACTTAATTCATACGGTGAGAGAAACCCAAAAATCTTACCATGTAAGTCAAAAAGACAGTTCTGTCAGGACCTTTCAAGTATACCTTGCTGTTCAGATATTCTCAAAGGTTAACCCCAAAAGGTAAATACTTATTAACTCCCATGTAGCCAGGGTTAGAAAAATAATGTCAGAAGTGCAAAAGTTGGGTGATTGCTCTCTTTCGTGCTCACTCTAAAGCAGTTTCCACAAGCAGTCTAAACTAGTACCTGCCAACTGCTGTTGCCATGATTTAAATGATGCCAGGATACTATTTCCCATGGCAAGGAAAATCGTAAACTGTAGAACACACGGCAGCCCATGAACATCTAGGTCTGCTCAGACTTCACAAAGCAACCATATGTGGCTCTTGAGTGCTTGAAACATGCCCAATCCACATTGAGATGTGCCAGGGTATAAAATGCACATGGGGTTTCAGATACGACTTAGGAGAAAAAATATATTGATTATGTGCTGGATTGATGATATTTTGGACATATGAAACCAAAGAAAATATTAAAATTAATTGCATGTTTCTTTTTACCTTTTAATGTGGTTACTACAAATTTAAAATGAAATATATGGGTCACATTTGTGGTCTGCATTCCACATATTTCTCTTGGACAGTGCTGGTCTAGGTATTTCAGGAGAAAAGGTGGGGGGATGTGTCTGTGGTTTCTTCACCGTCTGTATCCCACAAAATACCAGATCTTGTTGCCTCTGTCCCACAGGCAGGAACTGTCTCTCTAACAAGGACATAAAATACCACATTTTTCATCCCATGGCTGTTCTGCAGTTTACTTAGTATTTAGATTATTTACAGTCATTCTGCAGACTCTTTGTCACAGAATTTTGTACATGATCTTAGTAGTTTCCTCAGGAGAAATGGTCTGCAGCCTTTGCTTCACATTGCCCTCCCAACATGACCTGTTTGCTCTTAGCAGAGTAGATGCCTCTTTTGCCAATTTTCTCTCCATCCTGGGGATTTTTGTTGTTGTTGTGATGGGGAGTGTGTGTTACCTCTATTAGAAAAGGGAAAACAACTGAATTTTACACTCTGACATGAGCTCCTCAGTGTAAAGTAACAGAAAGAATGAGAAAGGACAGCGTATCCTAACCCGCTTTGGATAAAGATTTGAATTAATTTGTAGTCTCTGCAGAAATATATCCGACTGGGTGACCATTGCAAATTATATTTTTCAGACTTTATGCCAGCATGAAGACCCTAAGAAATAAATAATTTAACCTGCATAGACTACCTGGTAGGATGAGTCAGCCCACTGACGTGCCCTGGAAATGAAAGGACGCCAAGAGCAGTTAGCATCCCATGTAGCTGTCCAAGTTCATAATGAAGATCCTGGGGAAAGTGTTCTTCTTGCCTGGGAAGTTTCTAATTGGCCTGGCTGCCTGGGATACGGTTGCATCAGGATTGCAAGTCCAATTAGCCAGGAGTTTGCGGAAATCCATCCTGTGCTTTATGTACTTGAGCAAAACAAATGAAAAGGACCCCTGAACACACACACACTTTCGCTTTCCTTCTTTTCATTTGCCAAGTGTGTAGAACTGGTTTACGTCTAGAAATTGATCGTCACTGTTGTCTCTGGCACATTACCATTTTTCACATACAACAATTGGAACGGTTCCCTAGGAGGTTGCTGTCCTATAATTGTCATGTCTCAGGTTTGCTACGAGCTTGTAACAGTAAGAGAGCCTCAGCCACTTGATGAATGGGATGCTTCTAGACATCTGGGCTGCCTTCTTTCTCCCCGCTACTTTGTATTCTGTGTAAAGCTTGACAGCACTGCGCATCCTTACGTGCCTTTGTTTTGTTTTTTCACTTGGTTGATTAGTTTGATAATAAAGTATCAAATGAAAAAATATTTCACGCCCCCACCCCAAATAACATCCTACACATTCTCACCTCCCCTTTGTGGGTGATGGATAGGTCACATGCCATTTCTCCAGAAAGCATTTATTTTTCTTTGTTGAGCTTAGGTGTGTAAGTCATATTCTTTAAGTTCGAGACATTTCTTCCTCTTTCTTCTGCATGGGGAATTAAGATATAGAATTTAGTCTTCATTACTTTGCTTTTTGTTACCTGATTAGCTGAAGGGATTTGGCCTTTTTTTCTGAGATAATATCTTTTTGTTTTCTGCATTTCAGGATAAAGTCTTCGATATACATTACAGCTATGTCATTTGGTTGAAAGACGATAATTTTTGAAGTCGTTTTTCTCCCAAACTGTCTATCTCCAGTCTCTGCTCTTATTTGCCTAAATTTTTAACTTGTACCTTAAACTTAGCCTGGAAAGGTGACTAAAAAAGATCAATTTTGGATTTAAATGTTTTTGTTCTGTTTCTCTAAATGAAGATTGTGCTATTATTTCCCTGGCCCAACACACTCTTCATAGCTCAGGTCCAATCTTGGCTTTCTTTAGCAATGATCTCTTCCCATTTTAGCCAACAAGTTTCCTTAACACACTTTTTTCACTGAAAGTGGCTACTCTGTGAGCTGCAGGAGCCTGACTCATGCATTTTAACCAAGTGTCTACAAAGAGCCTGGTTTCCTTTTCTGATTCTTCTGTATAGGCGTGCCCTGGAAAGATGAGTCACTTTCCCCTCAGTCTCAGTTTCCTTCCTCTGCCGTACAGGACTGATCTCACTTGCTGGGTTGTCATGAGGCTTGGGTGAAAGCCCTTAGAAAACGTCAAATGTGACAGTTCTTTAAAAAGTTTAAAATCAAGGAAATTCTGGAAATCAGGCACTTGTTATAGCTTCTCTCCTGGTTCTTTTCTTAACTGCCTCCCCACTCGTCAGAAATACAAATTCTTATGGCTGATTCATGTTGATGTATGGCAGGAACTAACGCAATATTATAAAGCAGTTCCCTTCCAACTAAAAACTCTAAAAAGAAATAGAAATTCCCCATACATTATCTCATTGTTTACTCAAAAATATTTTTTTGAGGATCTAAAGTACCTTTGTACATCTTTTCTGCAAAATCTCCTTGTGTAATGTGTCAGAGAAATGGAAATCTTTAGGTACTGTAGATAAATGCTCTGTGAGTAGTAATGGAGGATTCCTCATTGGACAGGATAAAAATATTTTTAGAAGTAAGCCTACAAAATGATCATCATTGCCAAAATGAATTTACAAATGTGGACATCTCATTACACATGATACCAGAAAAGGTACTATACCCCTCAAGTTTTCATCTGCTTAAAATGGCCACACGTTTTTTATATGGTAACTTTTTAACTGTGGGATAATTGCCTTACAATGTTGTGTTGGTTTCTGCTGTATAACAGCGTGAATCAGCTCTAAGTATGCATACACCCCCTCCCTCTTGAGCCTCCATCCCACCCTTCTAGGTCATCACAGAGCCCTGAGCTGTCCCTATGCTATATAACTGACCACACTTTCTGTCTCTCTGTTCTTTAAAGTTCACCATTCAGGAGTCATGCTTGAGTTGCATGGTTTCATTTGTCAGTTTTAAAGACCCTGGCTTGTCATTATCTCCTGAATTTCCATTGCATCTTCTCTCTGATTCTTCTGATTATCTTTTGTGTTTTATGTCCAGGCACTAGAAGAAAGCTTTTTTTGTTTCCTGGACCTAAAAGTGTTTGTTCCTGTCCACCAGCCATCCCTGACTTCACATGCTCTGCATCTCATCACCTTTGTAGATGAGGTGTGTGGTTTGGGAAGGGTCTGGAGTCAGTTCTAGAAAGAGAGCTGCTGCTTCAAGCCGTCCCCTGCTTTCTTTCTGATCCTCAAGTGGGAGCTTGGAGCAATTAGTGAGCCTAGGGTAGGCCTGGGTGTTAAGGGGGCAATTATCACCTTCCTCTGGATACAGTTTGGAACTGGCGCTGGCCTGGTGGGGGCCAACCCAGGTGAAAGAAAAACAAATATTTTGATAAGCTGAGCTTTGAACAGTTAAGTAGTTGGAAAGGGTACTTAATATTTACTTAGGGCTTTGTCTTTATCTATGTTTTAAAACAGCTACCATGTTCCTTGTAAGTGAGTGGGAGTTTGTATCATTAGGATCATAATATAGATTATATGCAATGTATATTTGTCAAATAAGCACAGGCAAGAAGATCGTGTCATATCCCTAACCTCTCCTGTAGTCTCACATATTCCCTAGTTCCAATCTCTGCTCAAGCTCAAAAAGCCCACCTGGCCTTCTTACCCCATCACCGCCCAGGGGTGCCTGGGATGGGGTCTGGGAAGAGTGAGTTCACCTCTATCTGGGTGGCCTTATATTTGCATCTCACATTAATGCCAGAGATGTTACACTTACTCTTTAAAATATAAAAAGCTTCACGCGTACCTAGAAAGAACTCTTGTGGATGTGTGCGCATACATAATGTATGTGCTTATATATGTAAAACTGTGTTATGTGATAAACTTTCTGGTGACTTCTTTTAACACCATGTCTTCAGTGATTCTCTAGTATCACTGGGATTTCAGCTTCCTTTTGAGGATCCCTTGCAGGTTGTATGAGACCTTTGTAATGATCTGTAGAATGCTGCATTTGTGTTTTCAGGGCCCATTTTAACCTTGACTGTTTAAGCATACAAGGCTGATTGGAAGAAAGAAGTGTTAGTTGCTCAGTCGTGCCGGGCTCTTTGCAACCCCATGGACTGCAGCCCACCAGGCTCCTCTGTCCATGAGATTTTCCAGGCAAGGATACTGGAGTGGGTTGCCATTTCCTTCTCCAGGGGATCTTCCCAACCCAGGGATCGAACCCCGGTCTCCTGCACTGCAGGCAGATTCTTTACCCACTAAGCTACAAGGGAAGCCCAAGGCTGGTTGAAGTAAGCCCCAAATGAAGCAGGAAGTCAGGGGAGCTGAAGGTTGTGTTCTCCTCAGCAGGAGAGTCTCTAAAAGTGTAGGGAGACTTACACTTTTGCTGTAAGCAGTGGTCATCACCACGCCCATACCAGCCAAATCCAGGAGAGAAAACCAGAGAGAAGAGAGCTAATCAGAGCCTTCTCCCTGTTCTTTTTTCGTATGTGTATTTTTTTGGGGGAGCGTGGTCTATTCATGTGCAGTTTTATAGGATTTTATTGAGCTGTTTCTGTCCCAGTTTATAATTTGAAATTAAAATAAATGGAACAGTGTGTGGTATTGTTTTTTGAAAGATATTTTTGCCTTTATTCTTGACCTAAATGATTCTGTGCATGTAACCATTATCCTTACCAATGTTAATCTGATTGATCACCCAAGCCAGTCTCCTTTTCAAAGCAGGAATGCCAACTTCCCACTCACCAACCCACCATATTTTAGTGGCTCCCCAGATTTGGGGATTTAAGAACCAATACACTAAACAAGCTTCTCCTAGTGGCTCAGATGATAAAAAATCTGCCTGCAATGCTGGAGACACTGGTTATAAGTATTTGTTAATATTTGTTAAATTTTTATTTTGTCAGGAAGACACAAGCTAAAACAACGACCATCTTGTCACTATTTCATAAAATTACCCGAAGTATTTTATTTAGTTATTTATTTTAATACCACTGCTTATTTAATAGGGCTTCCCTGGTGGCTCAGCTGGTAAAGAACCTGCCTGCCAATGCAAGAGATGCAAGAGACACAAGTTTGATCCCTGGGTCAGGAAGATCCCCTGGAAAAGGGAATGGCAACCCACTCCAGAATTCTTGCCTGGAAAATTCCATGGACAGAGGAACCTGGCGAGCTGCAGTCCATGGGGTCACAAGGAATCACACTTGTTTAATGCCAGAAGTGTGAGAAGCCCATAATTTTAGATTAAATTTAACTCTTTGAAAAATTCCCTGCACTTGTTTTTCTGTTTACCACTTGGCGATCATCTCTCCCTGGACTGGTTTTTGTGAAATCTGCCTCTGTAGCTGCATCTCCGACCCAGGTGGCCACCCAGCCCTACTTGAACGCTGCTCGTGGTGGCAAGCTCTCTAAGATAGTTTTAGACAGGAATTCTTTATAGTATTTTTCTTTTCCAGGTGAGCATCTGCAAGGCTGTCAGCCATTTCCTCCTTGTAGGATATGGTTTCTAGACCTTTGTCTACCATGCCCACTCTCCCCCAGAAGAGCTCAGACTAAGTTAAAGGAGGTGTTTAGAACACACACGTTTCATGTAGAAAGCTCTCTGTGAAAGCAGGCTGTCGTTGTTCCTTTATTCTTTTCCTCCTTTCTCCTGAGTTGTGACTGTTGATCGCTGTCAGGCACTCTGCTGGGGCCTGGTATACAAAGAGGAAGTGATCCAAGGGCACACATCTGATGGGGATGCAGACGTGGAGGCGATGCAAGGCTGCCCCGGGAGGTGGTGGGGACGCACTACCACAGGCGGTTGCAGAGGCTTCTCTGAGCTTGGTCAGGGAAGGTCAGAGAAGCCTTGCTGCTGCTGGAGACCAGCTTTACACCAAGACTGCAGCAAGACACTGAATCTCCCAGGTGAAGTGACATCTTAAATGTCAGGAGGTTAAGATGGAGCAGGGCAGGTGCAGGGCTTATATAGGATCCACAGGAAATCAGGAGCTGTTTGAGATTTCTAAGGCTGTTGTTACAGGGACCATAAACTGGGTAGCTTAAAACCATTATTTCACAGCTCTGAGAGCTAGAAATCCAAAATTAGGTGTCAACAGAACCATGTTCTCTTCGAAAGTTTTGGGGGAATCCTTCCCCACCTCTTGAGCCCATGGTGACTTGCTGGCAGTTCTGAGTGTTCTGGCTTCCAGCTGTATCTGCCGCCTCACGCCCAAGCTCTGTCTCATCATCACATGGCATTCTCCCTGTGTCTCTATCTGAGTCCAGATTGCCCTCTTACAAGGACACCTGTCACATTGGATGCAGGCCTACCCTAATGACCTTATCTTAATTTGATTATATCTACAGAGACTCTGTTTCCAAATCACGTGCCCAGGTACTGGAGCTTAGCACTTGGATGTACTTTTTGGGGGTGGGGGGGAGATGGGATGGGACACAACACAACCCATAGTGGTGGGTGTCAGGGAATGTTGAGCAAAGAGGCCCAAAAGCATATCTTTCTATGGTCAGGATCATATATTTTCCTCAGTACAACCTAAATCTGTCTCATTCAGAGAACTTGAATTTGTTCCTAATTAAAAACTCCAGGTATTTTCATATGAGTAAGCCAAGGCTTTCCCTAAATTTATACAGTTGACCTCCACCACCCCACCACCCCCCACCTTGGAACTTATATTAAGACTTACTTGTCCCTATTAAATATTACAGTGTGGGCTGTGGCCAAAAATTCATTCTAGCCTATTGAAATAATTCTGACGTCTTAACTTTCACCACCACCCCCAGCTTTGGGATGTTTATATATTTAATAAATACACTATCAGTGACCTGGTTTATAGCATTTTTAAATGTTGTGTACGTGCTGGCCAAGAACAGAGCCTGTGGCTCCTCACTAGATGGTTCCTCCGTGCTGACTGTGACCCTGACCATCAGACTAGCTCAGTCACTCGTTTAGCTAGTTACCCACTCACCCAAACCGCATTTCTCTTCCCAAATACACTAGTCTAATCCCTGAGCAAATAATGATTTTTATTTAGCTCAAATCAAAATATACATTGTAGCATTTCCAAGCAACCCTGACCATCCTCACCCACCCCCAGAGTAGAAAGAGCAAACTTTAATATTCCTGAGTTGCTCTGAAGGACTTTACTGATGCCGGTTTTCTTCAGTCTTGCTAACCTTCTAGTTCACCAGTCCATTCCGGAATTTCGCTTCAGATCAGCATTAGCCTTACCTGCCTTTTGCTTCTAGAATCTAGTTTTCTGTTGTTTTAAAGAATCAGAATGATATTCTTCCTTTCCATTAGCACCTCTCCTATAGGCAGGTTTTCTCAAAACAACCAAGATTGGAAAATGCTTGCTGATGGTGTCCTGTAAACAAGAAGCACTTTTAGCCCCAGCCTGGGAAATCCCATGGACAGCAGAGCCTGGCGAGCTGCAGTCCACAGGGCCCCAAACGTTGGATATAATTTAGCAACTAAACCACTACCACTTCATTCACAGCCCCCTTACTTCTGGAAAATGCAGTAAATTTAACTGCATTTAACTGGGAGTGAGGCATATTACCTTCATTTGAAACATGGTAATTTTGTGAAACTGATACTAAAGTAACTTACAGCATTTGGCTGGCTCTCTTTGGTTCCATTCTTTTCAGTTCAGTTCAGTCACTCAGTGGTGTCCCACTCTTTGCGACCCCATGGACTGCAGCACGCCGGGCCTCCCTGTCCATCACCAACTCCCGGAGTCTACCCAAACCCATGTCCATTGAGTCGGTGATGCCATCCAACCATCTCATCCTCGGTCGTCCCCTTCTCCTCCTGCCCTCAATCTTTCCCAGCATCAGGGTCTTTTCAAATGAGTCAGCCCTTCGCATCAGGTGGCCAAAATATTGGAGTTTCAGCTTCAACATCAGTCCTTCCAATGAACACCCAGGACTGATCTCCTTTAGGATGGACTGGTTGGATCTCCTTGCAGTCCAAGGGACTCTCAAGAGTCTTCAACACCACAGTTCAAAAGCATCAATTCTTCAGCGCTCAGCTTTCTTCACAGTCCAACTCTAACATCCATACATGACCACTGGAAAAACCATAGCCTTGACTAAACAGACCTTTGTTGACAAAGTAATGTCTCTGCTTTTTAATATGCTATCTAGGTTGGTCATAACTTTCCTTCCAAGGAGTAAGCATCTTTTAATTTCATGGCTGCAATCACCATCTGCAGTGATTTTGGAGTCCCCCAAAATAAAGTCAGCCACTGTTTACACTCTTTCCCCATCTATTTGTCATGAAATGATGGGACCAGATGCCATGATCTTAGTTTTCTGAATGTTGAGCTTTAAGCCAACCTTTTCACTCTCCTCTTTAACTTTCACCAAGAGGCTCTTTAGTTCTTCTTCACTTTCTGCCATAGGGTGGTGTCATCCATTCTTTTGCATAAAGGTAATTCCTCTCTGATGTTAAGTTTTAGATCCATACTATTCTGTCTTTGGAATGATTGCTTATATTTATCTGCAGTGCCCAAGGACTGTCTTTTTCGGAAACAAACCAGTGGGAAACCCACGTGCGAGCCCTGTTTATCCTTTTCGATCAGATATGCTCTTAAGAGACGTGACCACCGTCACGAGTGACCCTTGAACGAAATGTCTAAGTTTAGAAACATCAACTGTGCTGGCAGGCTATTCCCTTGCCTCTCCAACTCAAGTGTATCTTTTTTTTTTTTAACTAATAACATTTATATTATATCCCCAGATCTCTTAGAACTGAAGTGAGTAAAATAGATACCATTTTCCTTCTCGGTCTGTTCTTCAAAAGGGCTTTTCAAGGTTGTGGGGCAGTCAGGATTTATTACTTTAAAAAAAGATGGCCTCACAGCATTTGGAAATCAATACGCTGGGGCCGTGTGCTGGATCAAAGCCAATATTAGGGTTCAGTCTAGGAAACGTCCATTTTGACCCTGTCCTTTTTTAGCTTGTGTCAGAATCAAGACAAATTTCTAGGTAATTTGCACATTCTGTTTTAATAGTTTCAGATAACTCTCTGTTTTACTTTAGAGAGCATGTTTACTTTTGCTCTCTGTCACGCTCTTCTTGTTTTGAATGAAACAGTCATTTATGGTTTGAGTGTTGAAGTTTAATGCATTCTGTTTTACAGACTTCTGGTACTGTGTGTGTGTTGTGTGTAAAAGCTTTCTAGTTTTGATTTTGCAAAACAATCTAGGAACCAAAACTCTTCTCATTTTTTTGTGTTCCCCCTCCACCAACCCTTTGTAGATTTCCTTTTAGTAGCAATTTTTAATTCCATATTAAGCTCCTAAATTACCTTGCTTCCCTCATTTGTTTTTATAAGCTAAATTGGGATAAGGTACAAGGCCATGTTCAAGGCAGAATGCAGTATTTCCCTGCTCTGGCTGCCAGTCTCCCTCAATTCCCCATACCAAACACTTTAAGGGAAAAAATGTATATTGCATGTTTATGTTTTATTCATTCAAGTAATATATATTGATAGGGTTTCATTATGCAAAGATCTGAACTGAAAAATCACCATAAAAAATGGTGAGTCTACATTTCTCAACATTCTGTGTCTTAAGGACCACATCATTATGAAGGTGAGGAGGGGAGTTTAGTGATCTCCAGTGAAAAGAATTATAAGTGCCCTTATTCCAAATAATTCCAGAAGGGGTGGAAGAACAGGTTAACATTTGTTACCAAGCATCTGTCATGGGCCAGCACTGTGCTGACCCCCTAGTAACAATGCCGTGAAGGAGATGTTACCACATCCTTGGTGGTAGAAATGGTACAAATGGGGATGCTGAGGCCAGACACGCACACCCAAGTCACAGAGGTGGTTATCGGCCGAAGGCGCACTTGAAGACAGGTCTCTCTCTCGGCAGTTCCATCTGCTTCCCAATGTAACATTGTCTTCCTTCTCATATGGTGAAGTGCTACATCAACATGAAGGTGAGGTTGTCAGAGCAAAGAAAATACATCACAGGTTTTGGTGGGAGAGGAAGAAAATTTCTGAAATGCTCTATCATTGTCAGTTTATAAATTCAACTCAGAAATAAAACACGATTTTATGTAATTAAATTGCCTTTGTTTTAAATGTTAGACATTAATCAGTGTGTTGAGACTTTGGGGGACTCATTTTTATGATAGACTATCTACATTTTACTTGCAAAGTTCTGGGTTCCATTTTCAGCCAGTATTATTTTCCTCTGACATATTAGTACTTGGGCGCACTAATTTGGGCCTGACATCTGTGACTGCATCCTTAAGTGCTGCGGTACCGTGACTTGTGACTAAAATATTGTCATAAAATAGGGCCAGTGACCCTTCGTGTGCTGTGTGTGCTTAAAAACACATAAAATCGCGTAAAGCTCCTTTACCTTGATTGCAGACCATAATAGACTGGATACTAAGCTCTAATAGCAAATCTGTGTAATAAATCAAATGCTTTATAGCATGCTTGTTATTTAGAAGAGGGGTATAGGTTTTTCACAGACTATGGCAAAAAGTGCATCTTAGCCATTTCTAATGAGGTGGTTTTTAATATTCATTCTATATGAATTATTTAGTTTGAGCCATACATACAATAAACAGCATCAATTGTTGCTATTGTGTAGCATTTATAATAGTTTAGCTGTGCCAGCATTAGTGTTGAGAAGGCAGAGTAGCAGGAGTGGTTCTACATTTACTCATAAGTTATATTCATCCCAAATCTGGGTGTAAATTACTAATTTTATTTGTATTCTGAAAGGATGTGTTCATCGTAAAATTTCAGTGTTATGAAAAACTAGATATGTAGATACATTTTCTCTTGAAAAATGTGATGCTTTGTCCCCAAACTTCTGTAGTTTATTCCCCATCAGCTCATATGTTACAAAGCAGCCTGACTAGCTAAGGGCTGGACCACTCAAGGATGGTGTTTGCTTCTGCTATGTTAATCTGCAGGCTCCAGGTCTGGAACTGGAGCCAGAATTTACTGTCCTTTCCAGGATCGTTCAGAAAAGACCATGGTGATTCCTTTTCTCCGTCTCCTCTTTGTTCAGAGAGGAAAACCACTGGCTTTCTATAACACAGATACCGTAGGCTATTTTTCTCAGATGTTAAGTTAAAGCATTTAAGGCTAGTTAAAAGAAGTCCTCTGTCTTAAAGCTTTCCTGTCCTTTAGAACCTTGCCATTCATCTCCTAGCTCTCCTGAGCCCTCCATGATAACTTCTTGAACTTGAATGTTATTGCCTGAGTACAAAGAGGCAAAAAAAAAAAAAAAAAAAAGAGTAATACTAAAACAAAAATGTAACATTTCTCTCTGCTAAGTCTAGCTGTAAGATTTTATTAATCTTACCAAAATCCTGCTTGCATCATGTCATTCCACAGTTGCAAAACCTCCAGCCACATTCTGTTCCCTGACTCCTTTTCCTAGAACCCAAGACCCTGTCAGACCTTTTCAGACTTGGCTTCTCTTACTCCTCACACAGCTTGCATTAGACAGATTCCTCTGTTGATTGTCTTCCATGGTCTACCTGAATTTGTTTTCCCCAAAGTCTTTTTTGCTGAAGTTGACCTTCATCCTGTTTATGCTGCTTTATTTAGCTTTCATCATACAAAAGCACAACATTCTTAGTTATTTTTTTAATATTAAAAAATCTCTTACACTCCGTCTGCCCAAAACTGTTCCCCTTGATGGCAGGAATGGCATCTTACATATTTTTCATAGGCCTTGGATGGTGAAGGGCCTACTGGAGACATGCTGTAAATATGTGTGGCTTGATTTCTTCATCTGATCTCCTTCTGGACTGTACTCGTCTTTCATGTGTCCCATTCAGCTTCAGCACTACGTTTGCCTTTGACCTTTAGGACTGCAGCAACTTTTCCTGCCAAATATTTTCCACCTTCAAACCCTGGCTGCCATTCCAGCCGCATCAGATGTGCCTTCCTCTTCTGTCCCATATGCAGAATCAAGTATTCGCAGAGCAGACCCAGCCGTCCAGTGCAAGGGAAAGGGGCAGTGACCCAACGTTAAGGGATCAAGCCAAAATGACTGGACTCACAAATGGAATATCTTTCTATACCTTTCATTTTTGTATCTTAGATGTCTTACACAGACAGCGAGAATCTTCAAGACCAAAAAGCTGAAAGTCTTAAAATACCTGTCTGATATTGATTGCCTGATTTTAAAATTTCACATATACCTTATCTTCAGATGCTTACCACTTCTTAGACTAAGTAAATAAAGAAAAGAGAACAAGTTGAACTATTCAGAATAGTAAGGATTCAGGATAACATGGATACACAGCTCCTTCTGCTTTTTCTATTTTAGGCCTTGTCCAACAAACTTTGCTCTTAGCAGAATGCGTATAGTTTATACTTTCTTTTCCTTCTCCTATTCAACCATTTTTAGAAGAGCTAAAGCAAATTGTAGGAAATTCGCTTTCCTGGAAAGTCATTCAAAAGATAAAGAAGCAAAAAAAAAAAAAAAAAAAGCAAATTAGAGAACTGTATATACAGTATCACCTGTGTGTGCATATATGTGTGTGAATTTTTTTCCCTTTTCTCTCACAAGTCCACAGTCACAAGGAAGTTTTGGCTCTTAGTTCATAAATCCATTCCCACCACACAGATACATGTAGTTACTCTGTTGAAGCTTTAAAGCCAGCCATGCCTCCTCCTGACTGGTACATTTGTTGTCTTGGGCCTCTTTTTCCAAATAGAACAATGTTGCCTACCCAGAAGGTCAGGTAACAACTTTCTGAATGTTATCAGTATCTGTCTCAGAGACAGCAGTTACAGAGTCCACTCTCATCCTTACGCCACCTGCTTGGAGCTATGCAGACTCAACACTGGAAACTGCTTTGAACCTCTGGCATGTTCTGCAGTTGGCAAGTAAAGTATCTGCAGTTATCCACATGGTTGACCAAAGCAAACTCTGCCTCTCATCTTTGTTACTTACCAGCTTCCCTGGTAGCTCAGCTGGTAAAGAATCCGCCTGCAATGCAGGAGACCTGGGTTCGATCCCTGTGTTGGGAAGATCCCCTGGAGGAAGGCATGGCAACCCACTTCGGTATTCTTGCCTGGAGAATCCCCACAGACAGAGGAGCCTGGCTGGCTACAGTCCATGGGGTCGTAAAGAGCTGGACACGACCAAGCACAGCACAAATGTGTAACCTTCAGTGGGTCCCATACTCTCTCTCCTCAGTTTCACATCTACAAAGTGTAATAAAACTTTACCTACTCAAAAGATTGCTGGGAAGATTAAAAATATTTGACCTAAATCACTTAAAACAGTGTCTGGCATAAAATAAAAGCTGTATTAATGTAAGCTGTTACTTCTGTTCCCCTGAATTGACTCGCTAGGTCATAGGCTTTCCAGGGTGGATGCTAATTTGATAGCACATGGTCAAAGTTTGGGTTTTTCTTCCTTTCAGTCCCCTCTCCCTCCTTCTTGCTGGTTATTGTCATTTGCCTGGGCACAACCTCTCTCACAGGGTGGGAAGTTTCTTTGTCCTTCAGAGGCAGTTCACTTACTCAGTCAAACAAGCGATCATCCTATATGCATGAGGAATATCCCACCTTTTTTCACACTTAAAATAATCAGTTTTTGTTTACATTGTGTGTATACTTTTTCGTAGTTTTTTTTTCCCACATATTGCTTTTTTTTGTTTGTTTTTTGGCTTCATAATGTTCATAAAATAAATTAACACAAGCACTACCAGTGACCCCCTAGGGCCTTAAATGAATCTCTAACTGGGATGACCAATATTGAAATAACTCATCAACCCTTACCGCCATCTGTTGGTAGTAGGTGGAATAAACTCCATTCTCCAGAGGCTTGGCTTGTAACCAGCAATCTTCAAAAGCTCCAAATTCTCTAGAAGGGGAGAGAGAGAAAGTGTATATGTGTGTGCATGCACACGTGTACACTCACAGGCCATATGCACATGCATGTAGATGCACATTGGACAGAGTCTATAAAGATACTCAACAATCCGTTTAACACTTGTGTCCAAGACAATAGATGATTTTAGTATTTTAATGTACTTTTCCATGTCTTCAAATTACAACAAATATGCATTTCTTTTGTAATCATGGTAAATTATCAAAAAGGTAAAATTTACGAGTGACTAAGTGATGGGAGACAGAAGAGAAAAATCAAGCTTTATTTTAGTAAGTGCGAACTAAATATACTTAGATTTTATATTACAGCCAATGAAAGAAGAAATGGAAATGGGGAGATATGACAAAAGCTGCGGTGCAAAGGAAAGAAATTTAGGTAGATTCTCAGCAAAAGGTTTTTCCAGCCAATAGGTTTAAATTTGAGCTTTTACTTGTTTATCCTCTCCCTTTGAAATTTTCAGTACTCTGTAGTCATGCCCCTTAATTACTGTCTATCCTTTTACTGTCAGAGTTTCCTCTGGAGTGGATCATCTACTCTTAGCAGAGAATATTATATTCTGGGTAGCTACGACTGTGAGTCTGAGTCTTCTTACTTTGAAGCTGATTAAACCCAAAGAATTTTTGTTTTCATATTTTCCCCCAAAAAATTCTTCAGCTTGCTCTCTTGGGCATGCATCTCCTTGGTGTTCTTAGAGTGTGAATTCTACCCAGTTAGGAGGCCTGTTTTCTCCAATAAATCAAATGTCCCTGTTACTAGATTTTTTTTTTTGCTCTGTTTTGTTTTACAATTAAGTTGCAAATAGGAACAGGGGAGGTGAAAATCTGGTTGCTTTATGAATTCCCCCCCACCCCACCCCCCGATATCTGTTACCCTTAATAGGCACTGCTGATCAACGATAGAATTAGGCTAAATGTTAATCATCTGTAATGACTTCTCCCCCAGCCACTCCATCCCTTGCCTCACATTATTAAATCTTAACTGCAGATAAGACTAGCAGAGAGGGATAGTGACCACTCTGAACCCTGCTACCCCTTTCCTGCTCATGGAAGTGCCATTTGCCAGGTGGCTTTTGGCCATATTCTAGATCCTTTCTTATGTCATCAGAAGAGCTTGTTCTGTACTCCATTCCCACAGTATGACTGCATCAGCCCCTGAGAAACTAACTTCGCCAGGGCCTGAGCAATTTAAAAGTATTCTGTTTCCAGGTCAGGGATCTGTGTTTTTGTGAGAGCCTCTTGTGCTCTGAGCAGTATAACTGAGTGAACAGCTCACAGAAAAGATGTTGTAGGAAAGGAAAACCCTTCAGACCCCTGCCCCCACCACAACCTGTGGTCCACAGAAGCGGCCTCCTGAGCCGCTGGATTAGAGGGAGGCTGGTATGCAGTAGTACCACGGACAGAGTGAAAACTGTCTTGACTTTCTGGGAAGTCATGGACTTTCAGTGTTAACCCACAAATCACGATGAAAACCACAATAGAAAGTAAAACTGAGAGATGTCAGACATCTCTCTTCTCCTACACACACCCCCATCCCTCCTTCAACTGTGAACCATCTGTTTATTTTTTGTGTCTAAAATAAACAAAAAACTTGCTTTGGCTTGAAAATAAATCTATTCTGATGCCTTAATAGAAGAGATCTTCCTTTTTTTTCCCCTCACCTTTTATACTCTGTGTATATAAAGGAAATATTGTTTCTCAAAATCATTTCTTTTTTTTTTTTTAATTCCTGCAGACTTTATTAGAATCACATGGAGGGCCGCTGCTCAAAAGCTTTTTCCCTTTAAGACCACCCTTAATCTTTAGAGTATACTTTGGCCAAGGCAGGGGAGGGGAAATGTCTAGAGCCCAACAAATTTCTCACTAGCCCAACTTTCTCGCCAGCTTATTTCCATTTTATAGCCATAGAAAACTTAGAGTTCTACTACACATTCATCATCTCTTGAGGCCTAAGGCCCAGAACACTGTATAGCAGTTATCACAGAAGGAGCACTTAAGGAATGTATTTATCAGGTTAGGAGTAAGAGTTAATCCAGTAGTTTCCCTGTCATGCATTTTTCAACATGCACTTCTGAGTAGTATTCTTCCATGCACAACAGGAGCAGGATGGGCAAGAAAGAAACTCAAATGTGTTGAATAGGCTAGTCTGTTACATCCCACAGAAACTTCAAGAAATCACCCCCAACAGACTACCCAAGAGCAAGTAATAGGCCATCTTCAACAGATTATTTGAACAAACGGTAATTAGCACACACTTCTCCAACAGATTTATTTCTTTAAAGGAATGGATTTTGAAGAGAAAAAACATGGGGCAGAGAGGTGTGGAATAGAAAATAAATACAGATGTAAGCTGTTTTGCTAATTGCTTTATAACCACAAACTAGTACAGAGAATGCCCTGTACAAAACACAATAAAGGTTCAAAGATGGAGGTGTTCCCTTAGGAACACCAAGGCTGAAGACTTCTGTCCCTGGTATTTGGAATTTAGGCTGCAGTCCTTGTTTTTGGATGGATCACTGGGTGTGTGGCACAGTCCATGCTTTTAACAGGAGAATGGCCACTTGGCCCAAGTAGAAGTAGATGAAGTGTTTGGTTTCACGTGTCACATAACTACCGAAGTTCCTCCCTACGATGCGGTGCCAGGTGGGGCTGTACTTCTTGTCGGACTCCTTGATATGGGCCACAATGTCCTCCTCTATATTATATTTCTCCAAGGCCTGAGTAGCACACTCCACCGAGTCCTGTTGCATCTCCTCCGACATATGGGCATTCTTGATCACAGCCTTTCGGTCACACATGGTTACCACGGAGCGGGCGCCGGCCGGCTGCAATGGTCTCCTGGGGGAGGCGCTGGCGAGGCTCACACTTGCCTAGAGAGGTAGTCGCAACCGAAGCCTTGGTGCATTTCTCATTTCATAGAGAAACTGCAGTAAGAACTTAAATGTAACTGTTTTTTGGTTTTGTTGTGTTGGGCAATATCTTAGACCCAGAATTTCTGTGAGCTTTTGTTTTCCCATTTGCAAAAGTGAGAATAATAGCAGCTACCTCTTAAGATTATTGTGAAGTTAAATAAGATCATACACAGAAAATGCCTAGAACTGTAGTAGAAACTAAGTAAATGTAATTCTCTTTCTGGTTTCTTATAAAATCACACACTGAATGGTTGAGGAGATTAGGGATGGTTTCATGGAAGATCTAGTGTTACAACAGGTTCTTTAAATTCAAAGATTGGTAGGAGGGGGCAATGGAGAGATGAGAGAACCATGTTCAGCTCTCACCTCTCCCCCCCCACCTTTTTTTAAATTTGCTATACTGTGCAGCATGTGGGATCTTAGTTCCCCACCAGGGATTGAACCCATGCTCCCTGCATTGGGAAGACAAGAGTCTTAACCACTGGACCACCAGGGACGCCCCAGAGAGAACCATGTTCAAAGTAATGTTTAAGGCAAATTAATATTAGACACATGTTAAAAGAGTTAATGACTGGCTGGATTCAGGAATGGCTAAGTTGATGATGTCTCGGGGACGTCACCAGCTTCTCTGGTGGCTTAGACGGTAAAGTGTCTGCCTGCAATGCGAGAGACCCGGGTTCGATCCCTGGGTCAGGAAGATCCCCTGGAGAAGGAAATGGCAACCCACTCCAGTACTCTTGCCTGGAAAATTCCATGGACAGAGGAGCCTTGTAAGCTACAGTCCATGGTGTCGCAGAGTCGGACACAACTGAGCAACTTCACTTCAGGGACCACAAACTTGATGGAAGATTGGGAATCTGATGGTGCTATAGAATGATAAGATACATGAAGAGGAGACAAGGAAAGATTTGTCTAAGGTTCTTTGGAGATACGACTTAGAAAATAGAGGACATGAGGTAACATTTAACTAGATATTTAAGTATTTTATATTTTAGTAAGATACCAAGATTTTAAGTAAAGAGAGGAAGACGAAAACTAAAATTTTGGTCAGATTAAAATAAAAACCCAGGAAGGAGAAATTGGCTTCATCAAAGAAGATTCATTTATTAAATCCATGGCATTGGATATATTTCCTAGGGAAGAGAAGGGTGGAGGACTAATTATTAAATGTGATGAAAGAACTTGGTTAAGGAGAAAGAGGAGGGAGCCGAATGAGGAAGAAAAAAAAAAACCGAAAGAGAGCGCAGAAAGGTGAGATGGGATCCCCAGAATGAGGGTCCTAGAAGCCAAGGTGTGAAAGTGAGGAGTGATGTCAGATGTAGCAAAGATCAAAGAGAACCCAAACCAGACAAAGGATGGCACGGATGGAGTCTCAAGTCGGTGCTACCAGGAGCCTCTCCTCTTTCCCTGCTTCCCACGCCTTCCTCTCTCAAGTCTTCTTCCTCATTATTAATGTGGAGAGCAGAACCATAAAGATAGAAGCCAGCCCCTAACCTTCTCTAAATGTCCTTCTATTTGGTTTACAAAAGACCTTGAACTCTGTGACCTCAAGCAAAGTCCCTTAATCTCTATAACCCCCAATACCTTTTATCCTACATTGAAATCATACCAGTTTTCCTCCCCGGTTTTGGAAAGGGCTGAGGTAGGGATGCAGTCTAAAAGCATTTTCATCTAAAACTTGTGCAAAGGAGAGAGTTCTGATAAATAAATATCAAGCGTGTCAATAACATAGGCAGATAAATGGTTGCTAAAAGGTGGCCTTTAAATCACTTAACTTTTTTCTGGTTTGCAATTTTTTTTTTTTTTTTTAATGTTGTAAGCTTAGTGACCTACTGTTAAGGTTGCTGCAAATACTCAAAATCCTCACAGGGAATTGAAGGTGTTTATGCAACCTTATGCCTCTTGGATGTAATTGTCATTTAAACCTTAAATTATCTTTACTTTTATGCCTAGTTAGTAATCATTTGGTTACATGATTACACAGAGTGAAATTAACTGAGGGAGAGTGGTGGCCCAAACTATTTGTTTCTTCTAGATAAGTATCTTTCAGCTCGTTCAAATGCATAAAATAGAAACCTGCAACATTGAAAATGTTTTAAAGTACTGCACAGATACTTCCCTTTCCTAAAACTTTTAAGTCTTTTTAGTCCTCAGCAGCAATCACAAGAAAATAATATTAGAGAAAATATGAAATTTTTCAAGTAAATATATAGAAAATTAAAGTTTTGGGATTTGCCGTGTATAAATGTGGTAATAGTCTCAGATACCTGAAGTATGTTAAATGCATTTCCCATAGACCCAGTAATTTTTAAGAATTATTTTTTGAAGGTCTTCTCTGTTTTTTGAAGACAAATATAGATAGCAGTGCTTTGCATTGTAGTCTAGTCACTGTGAAAGGATATAGGGTAGAACATATATTTAAACTCGCTTGCCCCTTTGTTTTCTTTCTTTCTTTTTTTTTTTTTTAATTTATTTTTAATTATTTATTTTTCTGTACCAGGTCTTAGTTGAGACATGCAGGATCGAGTTCCCTGACCAGGGTTTGAACCAGGGCCTCCTGCTTTGGGAGCTCAGAGTCTTCGCCACTGGTCCATCAGGGAAGTTCCCCCTTTGTTTTCCATAGCACTGCACTCAGTTTTAACATTCTGAATTGTTTCCCTTTTTTCCCCAACTTCTGTTGTACATGAAGGAATTTGAAGACATTTTTCATACAAACCCTCATAGATTAATGCTTGATTCCTGGTTCATTGTTTTTTGTTTTTTATTGCCTATTTCTTTCACACACATGCCCACACATACATTAGTGAGTACACCGTGTAACTACTATTATAGCATTAAAAGAAGTCTTAAAAATATATTTATAAACAATCATCAAAATCTTAGATAAAAAGACCTGTTTTAAATATTAGATTTAAAATACTTAAATATCCCATCAAGCGTGTTAAAGATACATATTCCAGCACACCCTTCTATGATGATCTAGAGCCACACAGAATCACCTGCAAATGCAAAATGAATAGAGTCATTCAGGGAGCTTTCTTGCCTCAATTCATTCATAAAGGCTATCTGCATCGTAGTCCTTTCCCTTAACAATTCTGCAGCCTTGCCTTTGGCTTTGTATTTGATCACAGACATAGTATTACTATGGGGCTTCCCTTGTAGCTCAGTCGGTAAAGAATCTGCCTGCAGTGCAGGAGACCTGAGTTCGATTCCTGGGTTGGGGAGATCCCCTGGAGAAGGAAATGGCAACCCACTTCAGTATCCTTGCCTGGAAAATCTCATGGATAGAGGAGCCTGGTGGGCTACAGTCCATGGGGTCGCAAAGAGTCGGGCACAACTGAGCAACACACACACACACAGTGTTACTAGTGTTGCTTTTTGTAGAGAAGCTATTTTTCCTAAAGCTCACATTCCATTTCCTTGGTCCCAAGATCACCAGGTAAGTGCCTGATTTCTCAAAGCTAAGTATCAAACTATAATCCAGAGAGCCAAATGAGAGGTCTAGCCATTCCTCCTTTTTAGTTTAGCTTGAGTTTCGAATTCTCATTTCCTGTCCCCTAGTAAAGAACATTTTATGCTTTAAAGTTTGCCGAGGTTTGATAAGTGTGTGTGTTCTCTGGACTTAGATATTAATAAAGATTCCTCGATTATAACCTTGTTCTTTTTTTTTTCTTTTTTTAGATATGGGAAGATCGTTTCCACAAAGGCAATTTTGGATAAGACAACAAACAAATGCAAAGGTATGTTTCCTTGTCTGATGATTTACTAAATCAGAGCTTTAGAAAAAAAGTGGAATTTTCAACCTGATCTTTGATTTCAAAACTACCTCCATTTATTAAAACCCAAATCTTATATGTCAACCAGTTTCTGTCTTGCACAGTGTCAGCATATTGCTTATGTTGGTCCCTGGTTGAGTTTTGGCTGGAAACCCAACAGCAGCTAGCCACTTGCCAGAATCCCAGATTTGACACCAGTAGAGTTAACATGCAAAATACTGGCTGGCATTTATCCCCTGCTTTTTAAGGGGGAGTAGAGTTAGAAAATAGCTTTTCTTTCCTGAGCCTGAGAAGATTAGAGCTGCTTACCGAAGACCATTGGACTGTACTAAAGAACTGAAAAGATTACATATTGTGCAAATTGGCTCTATTAATTAGAATAGAGTAGTTTTAAGCAGTACTTAATTACATGTTTCAATACTCCCAATTGTTCTCTGCTGAATGCCTGTTGACAATATTGGCAGCAGGGAGGGGAGAACCGTTTTCACTGACCAGATTGTAATAGGGAGGGGAGGTCATACGCCCCTTTGAAATATGCTGCTGCATTAATTTGATGCACTGACCTTCAGTTTTCCGTGTAATTAGGATGAGCTCATCCAGCTCCATGAGCTGGAAGAGAAGGCGTCTACAGTAGGCAGCACTGATGCTCTGTGTCTCTGACTTTTAATGATCCAGCATCTTAACAATAGGCATGTGATTTCTAGGAAAAGGGAAGAATGGAATCAGCTGACTTTGAGTCTAACAACTGACCCCATGAATTGAAATAAGGTTGACAGGAATAGGCAGAGAAGGCAAATCTCCTCATTAATTAGACCCGTTCTCCAAGTAGGGTTGACGGTTGTGACTTAGCACAATCTGAACAAGGCAAAGAACGTCAGTGAAGCCTATGGAACGGTAGGGCCTCGCCTTTAATCTAGACTTGAAGTGATTCATTGTACTCCTGTCTCTTCTTCAAAGCTCCTGAATTTAAAGGCGCTATTGTGGCAAATATCTGAGCCCATGTTTAATCAGCATGGCACATTCAGGCAGTTTTGCCGTAGGACACTGAATAAGAACAGTGCTTTATGTAGAGTGATACTCAATTAATATTTTAAGTGAATTAAACTGGAGAGAGTCTAATTGTAGATTGAAATGTTTACCCAGTTACCAGGTTAGTCTTGTTTAACATATTTTGAAAATGATTTGGATGAGCAGGGACACAGGAAAAAGCTTTTTGGTTTTGTCACCAAGAGATGGACTCATGCAGGTATAAACCAGGAAGCTGATCTCAGCATTTGTTTCAAACCAAGAGAGAAATCACAGTAGATGATAGTTTTACAGCCTTACCTACCTTTCTTCCTCCTGACCCCACCCAATTCCCTCTCCCTCAAAAAAGAAGTCTTCACACAGGTCAGTGTGTTAAAAAGCAGAGCTGCCCTAGTTAAGTGAGAGAGAGGACCCAGAGGCCTCCCTGAGTGAATTCTCTACTACACATCTGCGCTGGACACTGCTGTTTTACACTCCTCTCCAACGAGACCCTATTGCCAGGAAACCAGAAGTCCACAAGACACTTAGCGTGATCTAGAAATGCTGTGAGTGAAAAAAAAAAAATACTAAACCTAACATCTTATAATAATATAAACCCATGATATTTGACAAGAGTCCAAAGATTAGTGGGGAGATTTGTGGAGCTTCTAAATAAGTATAAATCAGAGCTAGTTTTCGATACATGTCTCCTGGAGAATTTCTCCTAAATTGAGTCGTAGGAGAGACTGGCTTGTATGTGGCGGCAGAGACAGAAACCTTATAAGGTTTTTTTGTGTCACACAGGCCTCTCAGAAAGGCGCAACGATAGATATCTGGGGTGTGGATGAGTGAGTGAGGAGAGAGAGTAAGCAGGAATGGATTTATAAAATTCTGGAAGAGGCAATGAAAGAGCTCCTGAAAAAAAGTAATTTGGGGACGAATAAGGATAAAAGAAAACAGCATAGCTCACTATAAAGACAGGTAACATGTTAGTAGCCATGTTATAGATAACTTGAGAAGGTAGGTGGGTGGATGAATATAGGTAATGCTTAAGAAATTATTAGTATAAATGAAAAGTGCTTGTATTGTATACTAATTTTTAGAAATTGAACCGATCAAAGAATTTCCTGCCTGAAAATTAGAGACCTTAGAGGTCATAATACATTCTTGGGTCACAAAATGTATTTTGGGGCCTTTCTCCAGAAGACGAAACTAAGTGAAAGGAAATATTGCTGTAAATAACATGTTGCTGTAGTTGTTAAATTTAAAAATTCATTATTCAGTTGCTCTCCTACATTTCAACTTTTGCCAGTTTTTAGCCAACAAAAGGTGTTGAAATGCTTCTCAGCTCTCGTGTACATGGCAGTTCAGGACTGAGAAAAACTTAAAAAGGATTGATTGTGCTCAGTGTTTACAGAGTTGTATATAAGACCAGAAAACACAAACACACACAAAAAGGGTGAGGATAAATCAGACCAAAGGAAAAACAGGGGTAAGAGCAGGAAGCTTCCTGTTACTACAGAAATGGCCCTGTATTTCCTGGTTGCCAAACCAAAAATAACATACCTATTGCCATGATTCAGTAATCTCAGTGTAGAAGAAAACCCAAGAAGCAGAAATGCCGTAACTGTGCCTGGTCCCGAGACCTGGAAGAATCCTCCTGGGGTTCCAGTGGGAGGATGCTGTGTTATTTGGTGACTCCCACCTTCAAAAAATATCTGTATACATGTTTAAATAATGAAACCCCAGAGAATCTGTGAGACCGATTTATATACTCTTATATTTACTTGAAAGTATTATAACAAGGAAAGTAAAAGAGCACATGGATGCATGCATAAGCATGTTATATTTGTTTTAAGCAAATATTTATGAAACAGCTACGTAGTAGCATTGGGCAAGGCCAGAAAAGAATGTAAACAATTAGCTAAAATGCAGCCATTATGGATTTTTCCTAATAAGGAAATAACAGATAAAATAATACTAACAGTACTTGTGTAGAAACTTCAACTACATTAACATCAAACTTGGGATCTTCATCTTACTGTAATTTATTGACAACAATAAAATTAAAGAAGGACTCTTAAACATCCATTAGAAGTTACATCATTTCAATGTAGTTGGGTATTCGTTTATGACCTGCTTAAGTTCTGCTTGGTAATAAAATATGTATGAGCGTGAGAGAGTGAGTATGTGTGTGCCTACATGCATCTTCATAGTGGGTTGCATATTAGCGTTAATAACAGATTTCTTTAAAAATATGAAATGTATTTAACATAATTTCTAACCTGGCTGTTGAGGAGCATTCTCTATTTTCACCTGGATCAGCCTCCTCTTTTCCTTTCCCACCTGGGTATTTCTCTGCTCACTGTCAAAATCAAACTAAACCTTATTCCATCGCAATTCCAAGTAATAGAAAGAAGCTGTTATTTGTTTTAGTGTTGACACTCATCTCTCTAAAACACCTATTTCTATAATTCATAGTCTAGTTCACTAATTTTTTACCTGGCCAATATTTTTGTTACTAATAGTGCACACTCTTTGAACTACTTCTGAAGTTTCTGTTTTGTCGTGTTGATGTGTGTATTTTGACCCTAGTTCCTTCCTGTCTAAATTACTGTAGCTTTATAATATCCATAAATAAATGATAGGCCTGGCCCCTCTTCTGTGTAACTTCCAGACAAGACTTTCCTTTTTCAAAATATTCTTACTCAACATTAATTTGATAATAGGTTTGAGTCCCAAGTAGATCTCTGTTGATATTTTTGCCTGGAACCCTGATCATTTCATCAATGTGCTTTTAAATACAGTTGAACCTTTTCTTAATAATTTAAGACTTACCACAGTGGCAAATTAGTGATTACCTGATTTAATACAGTGATGCTTACAGGATTGGTGAGGTTCATGGAACTGTTGCTCACGTGCTCTGTAACACCTGCTCTTTGTATCATTTTCCTCTTTTATTGGTTGCTGTTAGTTTTCACTAGGTACCATCCATATGATTTTGTAGCAGCCCTACCCTCAACCTGGCCCCTCTTTCCTCTAATTTCCTGCTTTTGATTTGTTATAGCCAAGGAAAATAGCTGACCAGCTTGTTTAAAATGTTTGAAAAACTATGGATAAATAAACTTTGAACCAGGGCCTCTCTTAGGAGGTTGTTTATTTGTTTGTTGTATTATGTTTTGTTTTTAGTCTTTAGGCCAGGAACACTAAAACAGCTATTTTGGGTTTCTGGAGCCATTTCCCTACCACCCTTTATTTATTTTGAAGAGATTGTGAGCTGTATTTTAGATAAATAGGTAATATTTTTAAATAAGTTCTAATATGTAGATTATATGTGGAGTATCCAGTGGTTGTACTGAATTTATTTTAAAAATGTACGGAATAAACAAATACTTGTAAGCTCTGTGAGATAGCTCCATCTTTCTTACCAGATTTTTTAAAATGCTACTTTTTTCCTGAAGTTGATTTCCCCCCGCCTTTTTTAAAAATCTTGATTGGTAACTTGGATGTCTTCCTCCCCAAAGCCCCACCTCACCCCAGCAAGTACAAGACACTTGAGAAAAAGATCTGGAAAAGGAAATAAACTGGTTTCTCTTTCTTTACTTTTTTTTTAAAAACTTTGACGGGAAACCCAGATAGGCGGGACGGACAGCCTGAGGAGGATGCTGCAGTACAGTTGTAAAACTGGGGACTGTCAGAAAGTCGGGGCTTTGATTTCTGTTGCCTGCCTCGGAGACCAAATGGAGTCCTCCTTTCCCTCTTTACACAATCGTAAAATAATGGCTTAAACACTGATTATGTTTTGCATTTCAGGTTATGGTTTTGTTGACTTTGACAGTCCTGCAGCAGCTCAGAAGGCTGTGTCCGCCCTGAAGGCAAGTGGGGTTCAAGCTCAAATGGCAAAGGTGAGTTGAGAGCTGGCACTCCTCCCTCCCGTCTCTGGCTTTGCTTCTGAATCTGGGCGCCTGGCTTTTCCTGTCACCATGCAAGTTCTCCTTCCATCCCAGGGAGTCACACTTAACTGGGGGCTTTTGCCCCTTGCCTGCACATCCTCAGTAGTAGCTATTTTGCCAAAGACAGTTCCTCATAATTTTATGTGTGAAAAAGAATTTTACAACTGTATAAAATTTTTCATAGCAGATTATGTAAGCCTGTAAGTAAATGGAGAAATAGTATCAAATTTTCTCAGGTAATTGGGTACTTGTGGACTAAAGCTCTGTACTTTATGTTTAAAAATAATTTTAAAATTTCAATGTTCAAGGAATTAATACATTTTAGAAATCCTTCAGAATGTCATGTTCTGAAAGAATAATATACTTTATTACGTACGCAGGCTTGCACAGATATACTAGTAGTTTTAATGCAATGTCAGCTACAGATAATATTTCCTCTATATAAAAGAGACATTTTTAGACATTGATTATTAATGAAATTAATAATCCTACAGTTTCAATGAACTCTTATCATAGAAGTGGTGTTTGTGCTCCAGGTTTTATTGCCTGAATGTAAACTTGAGTTTTATCATACCTAGTGCACTTACTCTTTCCAAAAGATCAATAATTTTATATTATCCAGTTTCTTGAAGTACAAAGTAATTTTGTGCTGTCCTCTGCTTCTTCTGAAGAGTAGCTTGTGATCTTTCCCTGAGGAGCACTCACATTTCCATAAGGGAAGGAGATTTATGAAAGTTAAAGAACCCTGGTTGAAATAAGTTACCTGCTAAGCCCTTAAAGCTGTTGAAGGACAAATGTATAGCTACCAGAATAGAGATTTCCCTTGACTAAAAGAATCAACATGAATAAAGATTTCAGAAGTTGAGGAAAGGGGCTTCCCAGGTGGCTCAGATGGTAAAGAATCTGCCAGCAATGTGGGAGACCCAGGTTCAGTCCTTGGGTCAGGAAGATCCCCTGGAGAAGGGAATGGCTACCCACTCCAGTATTCTTGGCTGGGAAATCCCATGGACAGAGGAGCCTGGTGGGCTACAGTCCATGGGGTCGCAAAGAGTCAGATGCAGCTGAGTGACTAACACTTTCACTTTCATCACCTTTCTAAAGTTGTCCTTGACTTTTAATATTTTTAGACCTCTGGGGTAAGATAAAGTCCAAAGTAAGAAGCTAAAATAAACTGTAAATACTAAGGACACATCTTCTCTAGAGTGAGGGCACCCTGATTTTTAGATTATTTGTCCATAATATAGAGCACCTTCTTGTGGTACTGTTGAAAGACAGTGATTATGAGGCTTTAGTGTGTTTAACTGTGAATATGCAATACTTATGTTGTGTATGGCTTACAGAATGTTTAACATGTCTCTGTAAACTGTGGGTAACCATATGTTTTCTAAGCAGGACTTTGAAGGCACGATGAGAAAAGAACTGTATTTTTCCCTCTGTTCTGTCCATTTCCTCTACTCTGAAGCTCCTGTTTCTTCCTCTCATGGATAAAATCTAGGGCAGATCCCATGACTTTTCTGGCAACTCTCATTATTTTGAAAAGTCCCTTCAGTTGCTTGTTTCATTTCAGGCCTTTCTGGTTAATTTTTTTCTTTAGAGTGCCCCTTGATTTTTTTCATGTCCCAACTTCAGGGAATATAATTGTCTTTAAATATGTTTTCAGCCATTCCTTTATGTATTTACACCAACCTCGATACAATATTTTAAACAAGATGTTTAAGGGGGAAGTCTCAAGTTATATTCCAAATATGGTTAATAAAATCTCAGAATTGTGTAAGGGTTTTGAAAACTCAGTTCTGAGAGTCAGCAAAAGGGATGTGCGTCATGGATGTTGCTGGTGCTGAGAGAAATCACAGCTTACAAAGCAGTTGTCTGCTAAAAACCACACATTGATAATTTGGTGACCAAGAGGTGATATTTTATAAGTTTACAACTCAATAAGAGAATCTTTAACATGTTTCCAAACACATACATACACACACACAGATTTGTAAGACGTGTATTTAGTGACGTTTTAGGAAATTGGAGGTTGTGATTAATGATAATGCATTATGCTTTTTTTCTTATTTGAAATAATGTGAAATATTATTAATACATCCCAATACAACCATCTATTACTATGTGTCTACAAACACACACATACAGATGTGTAACACATGGTTAACATTTTGATGCTGAATGTCTGATTTTTCAAACACATTTCCAATGCTAAGTGTGTGATGCCTGTAATTGAGATGTCCAGTCCTGTTTATTTGACAAAATTTTGTGTGCCATATAATACTAAAACTTCTGCCTTCCCCCCAACTCTGCTCTTACTGGTAAGCTTGTCCTGGGATGGGAACATGGTTTGTTCTTTCCTATTTCCCAAATGTGTGTTTTTTCCCACTCTTCCAGAGCTAGCTGTGCTTTCTTGCCCATCCCAGGTTGGAACAGTGGTAAAGGATGGGAAAGCTTCTTGACCTGACAATTATGTGATGTGGTGTTGATTTCTCTGGGCAGAGAGAAAACTGATGCTTTCCCTAGTAGAATGCCCTGCTCTCTCTGCTGTGGTTCCTTCACCCTAGAGAAGACGTGTCCTCAGCTCCTGAGAATCTAAGGGTCAGCCTTCATCTTGGACCTTCTTGTTCTTCAGTACAGCCTTCCTGGGTGGATCTAACACAGCCCTGCGCCAGCTCCGTCTTGTGTGGCCCACATTGATCTGTCTGCCAGCCGTCTGTGGGAAACTAGTTACCTCCCAATCACACTTATAGGCCCCTTCAGTCAGCCTTTTGCCTTTTAGATTCCTCAGGCTTAAGTCAGACATTGATCCATTGTATCCACCAAACTCCAGAGGACGCAGACCAGGCTTCATGAGGGGTCTCTTGAAGCCCCTCGTGCTTGGCTGGCGGTGGGCGGGGGAGGGAGGGTGCAGGAAGAATCCCAGTTGGTGGGAACGTGGAACACATCATAGAACACATCAGTGGTTCTCTCCACCTGTGTGTTCATTCCCAGCCTCCTCAGTCCCTCCCAGGCAGACAGGAGGTGGGTGGTCAGCTGAGCATCCAAAACCAGTCTTCAGCCAGCTTCTATGCAGACTCTGTTTAGGAGGGCTGGTTTCTCGCTCTGGCCTGTGGGTGTGCCTGACACCCATTTTTTGTTTTTGGGTTTTTTTGATAACTTCTGCTGAAACAAAATTAGAAAGAGGCCTATTTTAACAATCTACTAGGGCTAACGCAGAGGCCTGATTTAGAGGGGCCTCATGAGCACGAACCTAGGCATCTTTTCAGTACCAGTGATGTCGAGTAGCATAGTATATTAACTATATGCTGTTTGAAGAAGTCTTTCCAGTGCATTTAGTCAGAACCTGAGTGGGTATAGATTGGCACTGTATGTCTCGTGTCAACAGTGCACTTTGAATGCCAGCTTTCCCGTGGACTGATAATGAGCACTGTTCAAAGACCTCCTCAGGCAGCTTGGGACTGTAAATTGGCTAGGAAAAATGATCCCTTCCTCCATCATCTGCGGGGAATGAACAGTGCAGGGGTTCAGAGACACTGGCAGTGTGCCAACATCCTGCACATCGTGAATTTCTTTAGGTCTCTACAGAATGACTGAGTTTCCTGGACCTGGTTTCTTTTTTATTATACCATTAAAGTTACAAAAGGTATTTTAAATGGTAGAGGGTCCATTGTTCTATGCCATAGAACCATGGATGTGAGTATGGGGAGTTAACTTAGCCCCTTTATGCCATCTGGATACGGGATTATCTGACTTGTAGCTTTTTGTGGAGACTGTTTGTAAAAGCTTAAGCCTGGCTCCTATGTTTGGGTGGTAAGAGACCTGTCACTGTCACTTCCTTTAATTAATCTGGATACTATGAAGTTTTTGAAAATTCACATTGCCACATATTAAAGGCTTGCCCTTTTACATAATGAAAAAAATTCAGAGACATTCTAGTGGGTGAGGGGAAATGTAATATTGTTTGACATTTTGGCTACCTGAGTTGAAAAAGGACTCCACAAATATTCAAAACTGAATTATAAAACTACAAATGGAGAGCCTTGGACAACAGTGATTGCTTCTTACTTGTGTTTTAATTTCAGTGCCTTGCTTGGTACTTGGCATATGGTAGATATTAAGTGTTTGTTTTGTTGATGATCAAAGAAGCCAATTAAGCATGAGAAAAGCTTCCCAGCTTGGGCAGATATGGAGCGATAAGAATGGACCATTTAAAAATTATATTTATTGAGCTCTGTCTATTGAGTACCCTGATGAAATTTACCAAAAGGTTTTCCAAAAGGCTCGAGGTCATTCCCATTTATGTTACACTGGGCATTTGTTTCAAATGTGTGCATTTTTCAAAATAAAAGACTCAGAATCTATGAAAAGAAGAAAGAAACCCCAGATAACGAGCTAAAAAGATATGAAACTCAAATCAACATTGGTTAATAGTGATTTCTGTGGGCCTTTCAGCAGTACCTCTTCTGACCTGCTGGGGGCCAGCACATCATTCCATGTTATTTGCCTAGTGGTATGCTTGCAATTTTTTTCAGTAAATAGGCAGTCAAAGGAGCAGGAATTTAATCACCCTTCCACACAGAGGTCTACCATGCTTCAAGCAGTTTGCATTCACATGCCTGTAAGCAGCTATCTGCTGGTTGGTGAACCTATTCAGTACACGAGAAAACAGATGTCTGGTCTTCCTGCCAAGTCCCTTTCTTGCATTTTAGGAACCATTCCACACGCACAGGGAAGTTTTTGTTAATTTCTTTCAGATGATGACTGAGTGCTTTACACCACGTGGGACCTCTGAGCCCTACTTTTCTACTCAAGTGAACATTAGTAGCCATTTATCCCTCTCATGGCCAATGTGGGATCTAGTTTTCTACTTGTTAGAGAAGCCATTGAACCCTTTCCACGCCTTGGGATATAAAGAGGCCTATTGGCCGCACTTTTATGTCTGACCACCCATAATTTACAAAGTAATTGTTTTTTCAGACATAGCATTGCATGTCATAAAACAGAGTTATGGTTGTCCCTGATTTAAAGGCGCAATATTGCCCTTATTCAAGAACTACTCCCCTTACTACAAGTACTGTATGTTCTGTTTACTATGAATGTATCACTATTAGAACACAGGGACCCGTTTTTGGTGATTATATATTTTTGTGGCCATTGCTGCCAGGTTGGAGTTGCTTCTCATTTTTGTTTTTTTATTTTTTTACACTGTATGCAGAAGAAGTTGACCGTTTGAAAAGAAAGATAAATAACATTAGCCCTGGAGGTCATTCCAGTGAAAAGAGCTAATTGACTGACCTTTTGCTATTGAAAACAAATGCATTAAAATCATAGGAAATACCTATCTATATTTAGTCTGCCTCATCTACCTATCACAGAGTGGGTTGGGAGCTCAATTTCTGGATTCAGATTTAGCGCTTTTAATTATTTTTTTCTTCATTGGTAAACTTTCAAATTGAATCAGCATTTTAAAGAATATTTTAATAATTTAATAATTATATTTAATAATATTTAATAATAATCAGTGTTTTAATAATAGCAAGTAAAACACAGATTTAGAAAGCATTTGGTTACCTTACATTGTTAGTTCTTTTGAAAATACTTCACAGATGACAAATTCTATGAACATTCTTAAATACTCTTAACTGTTCATCATTTAGATTTTAGTAATTGTAACCCAAAAGGAAAGCTCATAATATATATGATACATGTTTCTTGCATAACATTTCTGATGCCATATCTTTGTCCCAGGAGTGTTTTAATGCTCCTTAATTAGGGAGTTCCCAGCTTCTTCTGAATCTGACTAAGCATGATTCAGAAACCTTTCTAATAAGATAGGTTTGATCACATCACTCCCTTGCGTCTGTGCCTCAGGAAGCTCCCCACTTTTTAGGGCGTGGCTTTCTAGCTGTGGTTCCCCCTTCCTACTCCTCCCACCTCACCCCATCAGAGCACCTGAAATTACAGAATAAATATGGCTTATCTCCCTGGAGTGTCATTATGACTCTAAAGTATTAGGTCAGAAATATTGTTTCTATATTGAAACAAAGTCAGATAGTTAGGGAGTAGATTGCAACATTCACATGCTTTTTTTTTTTTTTTCCAGATAAAGCATAAGGCTTCAAGGAAATTGTGCAGCCTTAGCAAGGCTCCTTTCTCCATTGCCCACACACTTGCAGGAGACATAGTCATCCTCTTTGCTGCTGCACTCCTTAAGTGGAAAAGTTTAAGCAGTGATGACTGACAAAAAAGTCAAACTCCTTGGATAGCTTTTCACAGTCCGGTTTTCAGCCTCGTGCCTTATACGTGTTTCTCAGGTCTCAACTCAATGTCATGCCCTCTGAAAAGTGTTCCGTGTCCTCCCATTGTGGTTTGTACACATCTCCATTACAGCATTCAATTCGTGTGTTTCTGTCTCCCCAACTCCAACTGTAAACTGTTGGAAGATGGGACTGGGGCCATAATTATTGTGTAAGAAGATCTGGGATGTACAGAATACACTGTAACTGTTATTGGACTATGTTAGGCTACAGGGCCCCTCAGTACACCCTCAGAAAGAAAGGATCCCATCTGTGTTTGCCAACTAAGGACCAGACTTCCGCAGGAACACATACAGTCTCGTGCACTCCAGGAAAGCTTCAGGGACTTAGGAGATTAGAGCTGACATGCGGTAGCTAATTGAGAAGCTGTGCAATTAAGTGGGCGAAATTGAGGAGGTAGTGAGTGAAGTGGAAATAAGGAATGGAGATTTTACCTCTTAGCCTACCTCAGAAGAACTGAAAAATTTGATACCTAAGAACATCTTGTTTTCCCCCTTATTTTGAAGCCTTTTATCTATTGTTATACATTTATTAAATCACTTTGCAATTTTTATATTTTAAAAATACGCTTTATGTAATTGTCAGTGGGAGCTTTTACTCTGTGTAAGGTAATCAGTGGTACCACACTGACTTTAATTTCAGCCAGAAGCAAGGGTAGTAGCTGTTTTTATTTAGTCTGTCAAGGGTTAAGGAGATTAGGTTTTTGGCTTACTATTGAACATTTGAAAAATTTTAATTTTTTTTTTATTGGACCCAACTGCACCTGACACACCTCTGAGAAGCTGGGAGCTTCTGCTCCATTCCTTTGGGACTGGGGGTTCCAGGCTGCCTTCTGTCAGAATCAGGAAGTCAAAGAGAGTACTTCTTGCCCACAGTTTCACAGTCTGTGATAACTTTAATTCTTGGAACTACCAGGGTGTTTTACTCTTCTCTGGGATACCAGATTACTGTTTTAAGTCTTACAACTTAGGTATAGCATGAAAGATCAGTATTCACTTTTACTTGCAGATTACCTAAAAGGAGAAGTTTTATTTTGTGTTTAATTAATGCCAGAATAACATTTGAAAGTAGAGACTTTGTACAAATCCAAACATTTGCATACTTCACATTTATTTTTAAAGTACTGTACATTTTGAAAATCTGAAATTCAGACTGCACTTTTCTGATGCCTCAGACTAAAACATCAATTAATGACTTCGCTAATAGTGCTTGTTGGGCTTCCCAGGTGGCTCAGTGGGTAAAGAACCTGCCTGCAATACAGGAGCATGCCAGAGGTATGGGTTCAGTTCCTGGGTTGGGAAGATCCCCTGGAGGAGGGCACAGCAACCCACTTTAATGTGCTTGCCTGGAGAATCCCATGGACAGAGGAACCTGGCGGGCTACAGTCCATAGGTCACAGAGTCAGACACATCTGAAGCGGCTGAGCACTGCACAATAGTGCTTGTTAAAATCATAAACTTGCATAGTTCAATATGTAAAGATAACAGCTGATTAGTAATATCAAAGGAAAGCCTATTTTTAAGTTAAGACCATTCCAATCTCATAATTGCCATGGTGAATTTTTATTTGCTCAGAAAATATTCCAGTTGTCATGTAAGCTTATTTCCTCATGATTTAACACCAAACTCTTAGTAAATCAAGATACTTGCCGTGAGAACCCCATGAACTGTATAAAAAGGCAGAATTATATGTAGCAGTTACTGATTCTCAGAAAACTCAGTTCTTATGTTTGATTTCAGCTGATTTTACTTCCGCAATGGAAGGGTGAGTGGGAAATGGTCTAATTGTTGCTTCTTGGACTTTCATATGCATTTGTACTTCCTGGAGATCTTGTTAAAATGCAGTCTCTGATAACATCAGTCTGAGATCGGACCTGGGATCCTACATTTCTAGTAAGCTTTCAGGTAATTCCATCACAGCTGGCTCCTGGATCACTCTTTGAATAGCAAAGATTTCCCAGAATGCCCTACCCCCTTCTACACTTGAGTTTAGCTTTATCCAGATTCTAAAATTTGCTGTGCCTCTAGTCTGTCATTTTATATGGCTTTGTAGGTTTTTTGTTTTTGTTAGCTTAAGAGCCCTCTATTTTCCATTGGTGACCACAGATCAAGGTAGTAAGGACTCCACCATAGAGCAAAAGAAGGGAATTTGGGCAAACCACAGCTGAATTTTGGATGACTTGGTCCAGAATCCATCATGTGTCTCTGGATCAAATTATTAGCAGTAACCACCATCTGTGCAATAGTGTGCCCGAAATGGGCTCCTAAAAATAGTAGTGGAGGCAAGGTTAGTTATTTTTCAGAACACTGCAAACAGCTGAGACTTGTACTTCCATGATGGCATCCTCCAGCTTAGCAGTGCCTGCCAGCACTTCCACTTCCAAACCTGCCAAGAATGGTTTGGTGGAATTGCGACTGACCTGCACAGATTGTCCAAGCTTCAGACTCTGTTGTTGAGTGTCCAGGGTGACTTGGGTGTTCTGTAGCTCCCATGGTCTCACTTGCTAGTACTTTAAAGGGACCTGAACTCAGAGAGTGGCTAAGTAAAAGTGTGTTCGTGTAAATATCTCACCTTCGATTAGAAATTAACAGATAATTCCCTGTTCCGTTTTAGCAACAGGAACAAGATCCTACCAACTTATATATTTCTAATTTGCCACTGTCCATGGATGAGCAAGAACTTGAAAATATGCTGAAACCATTTGGACAAGTGATTTCTACAAGGATACTACGCGATTCCAGTGGGACAAGTCGTGGTGTTGGCTTTGCTAGGTAAGCACACTGCCCTACCTTCATGTCAACAATAGTTCTGCTGCATTTCCTGGAGAATAAAAATTGAGCAAGAAGAGAGGATTTAAGCCAGGGTTATAGGAGCCAGTTGAACCATGAACTTAAATTATGCACAAAAATAATTTGCATCTCCCCCAGCTCTTTGGAAGCTCACTGGCATTCTTAAACCTGAGGACCCTAAATATTTGGAGACTCAGGGTAAGGAAATACCACATGAGCAATAGTTTTGCAAGTGTGTTTCCTTAATATTTTGACTAATTAGATCAGGTTGCCTAAACTGCTTAAAAAAATAATCACAGGTTCCTAAATTTCATAAAGAAATTGGTATTTTTGTCTCATTAGGTAGAACTTTGGTTCATCATCAATAAAATCAGTAAATTAGATTTTTTAATGAAATATTTCACACATTGAGAAGAGTACAGCAGACACCTAACCACCAGTTGTTACAGACGTTATAACACTTTACAGCTGTTGCTTCAGATTGTTTTTTAAGAAGTAAAATGTTGCACATGTCTAAAGCATCCTCATTCCTTCATCTTACTTTTATACCTTCCTCCCCAGAAAGGGTACTTCAGTGCAGTGGTTAGTTTGCTTGCTTTGATTTTGACATAATTCAAATCTGAAAGCCCACATACAAAAACTGATTTTACAGTGCTTAGCAACCTATTAATTCTGTGCAGTAACCAATAATGTCTACATGTTTTAAAGTATTGACTTTGATTTTGGGCGGGGGGGGGGGGGGGGATTGCTGACTTTTTACTTTCCTATGCATTATCCTGTTTGATGACAATCGCATCTACCACAGGCCTGTGAGATCAACAAAGCAAGCATTGTTCACGCTTCACATATGAAAAGAATTGAGTTAAAGAAAGGACGTTGTCATGGGGTTGTGAAGCAATGAAGCAAGGTCTAGTACTTGGTTCTTCTGGCTTTCAACCCATTGCTCTTTCTGTTAGACCAGATGATTTTATAATAAAACTAAAATATTCTACAAGTGGAAAGTCACCAAGGCCAGAACCCATTGTGCACTTCATGGGTTAAAAGGATCAGGTGAAACAGTGAAAGGCCCAGCGCCATCTGAAAATCGTCCTTTTGTGGGTGTTCTTCTGAAAGCAGATGAAGGACTTTCGTTTCTATATCCGAAGATGAAACCCAGTTAAATTCTAATGCTTTTTAATTACCACTATTACCACCCATTAGGGGCTTCCCTAGTGGCTCAGAGGGTAAAGCGTCTGCCTGCAATGCGGGAGACCTGGGTTCTATCCCTGGGTCGGGAAGATCAACTGGCAAAGGAAATGGCAACCCACTCCAGTACCCTTGCCTGGAAAATCCCATGGACTGGGGAGCCCAGTAGGCCACAGTCCATGGGGTCGCAAAGAGTCGGACACGACTGAGCGACTTCAGTCACTATTACCACCCATTAAAACCAAAGTGCAACTATTCTGGGTATTCCAGGAGTACAGTGCATTTTCAGCAGATTATTCAGTGTTTCCTCCATTAAAGAAAAATAAATCAAAATTATTTAATTCCCCTGAAATGTTTTTGCAGATGTAGAATAAGTTGTTAGGCTCCATCCTTTAATTCTTCCTCTAAAGCCAAGAAGGAACATAATTGACTTCACTAATTTTAAACTTGAAGCTAAGGTGAAAAACTTGTAAGACACATCCTCTGTTCAGCCCCAATTCATTTCATGACTTTTGAGTCTGTCGTTTTGTGAATAAGTAATAGGAAGGACCATCTCTAAAATGAGCAGTATCCTAGCAGCACTAAATACACTAGTAGTTTAAACTGGTATTTTTGTTTTGTTTTGTTTTGTTTTTTTTGGTATTTTTGTTTTAAATTCAGTATCATAACTAATAAAGCTATTGTGTATTGATTATAATTTCAATAAGTAGAAAAAAATTATACATTTTGCATGCTTGATTAAAGGTATAATTTCTTTCTTTTATGATTCTGAAGGTACTCTGGTTATCAGGTTTTCATTTTACCGTGGAAGCACACAAACAACACTTAAATAAATGACAGAATAAACCCACTTTTTCTTATCACTCACTTTTTTTTGTGAGATTTCATTTGTAGCAAATAAACCTATAAGATTGTATTCTTGTGCACAGAACAAAATGAAAATTAAGATATCTTTGATTATTTATGTCTTATTTTTATGTATAAATAGGATGGAATCAACAGAAAAGTGTGAAGCTGTTATTGGTCATTTTAATGGAAAATTCATTAAGACACCACCCGGAGTTTCTGGTATGTTGTTTGTCTAAAATTATATTAGTAGTTTTTTCTGTTATTTATAATTTTAGGATGTGGTGACTCTCATATCAAAACCAAAAAACTCCTCATTTAGCTCTTTAAAATTTATTTCTTTGGATCTGCAAAAAGACGTCAAAATTCACTTCTCCCAGCTGTTTCAATGTGGAAACAAGCTCATGTTTACCAGGGAGGGGTAGGAGGAGGGATAAATTGGGAGGTTGAGTCTGACAAATACACACTACTCTACCGTGTATAAAATACATGACTGATAGGAACCTGGACTTCCCCGGTGCTCAGCAGTAAAGGATCTGCCTGCAATGCAGGAGACCTGCAGGAGACCCGGGTTCGATCCCTGGGTCGGGAAGATCCCCTGGAGAAGGAAATAGCAACCCACCCCAGTATTCTTACCTGGGAAATCCCGTGGACAGGGGAGCCTGGTGGGCTACAGTCCGTGGGATGGCAAAAGAATAGGACACACCTGAAAAACGACAACAAATAAGAACCTACAGTATAGCACAGGGAACTCTCCTCAGTTCTCTGTAACGATCTGATGGGAAAAGACTCTAAAAGAGTGGATATGGGTTTATGTATAACTGATACACTTTGCTATGCAGCAGAAACTAACACAACATAGTAAATCACTATACCCTAATGAATGTTTTTAAATTCAAAAAATAAAATGAATATGTAAATATAAAATAAAGATATGTATATGAATGGAAGCAGGCGTACTGGTAAGGAGCTGTGTGACTTGCAGAGGATTGGAAACCTCTCCTCCCTGGATGCTGAAAGCATCCTCTAACACACCTTATCATTCAGTAAATATTCTGTCATTCAGTCATATCCACTGAGGACAATGGTACTTTCTACCCCAGCTCCTGCCTTTGTTCTAGATTATTTCAACCTGTGTTAGCCCTCCCTGCTTATATTGCCTGGACTCAGCTGCTATGGCCCCTCCATCCACTCCTCCATAGCCTCCTCCTGCCGTTGCTCTGACCTGTGTTGTCTTGACTGAGAACAGTGCGCCTCAGGAGATTTCATTCCAACATCACACCTCCTCTGACTCCTACTAAACCTACTCTGAAATACAGTGAGCTCCAGCCTGTCCAGACCCTCAGCATCACTGGTCCTCACTCAGCCTCTCACCCTTACCTAAACTCTCGTTCTTCACAGTTTTCACCAGTTTGCACAGCCCTCTCCCTAAACTGCTCCCACACCGCAGACCTAAGGAGATGGTTTCACTTGCATTCCCTTTAACTTGGCTGTTCCCTTCTCACCCCTCAAGATTCTGGTCAAGGCCTGCCTCCCCACTTCAGCAGCCTCCTCTGCTCCCGTTGGGTTACCGTCTGCATAGCTCCCTGCGGACACCCACCTGTGGGGCGGCATTTAACAGGTTCACACACGACAGTGCACTAAGCTGAGCTCCTTGAAGACAGAGCCTGTTTTCTCATCTTTCGCTTCTCATGCCTAGCTCAGTACTTGAACCTTACTAAGCACCAATAACTGTTTGTTATTTTGCATAAATTTAACTACACTATTTACCAAGACAACACTGTTTACAAGCTGGCGTGCAAGTGGCTGACCACAGGCTAGAAGATGTTTCCATGTGTGCATGTGTAACTAGTGTTTAGTATTTATTCTCCTGTAGCTCTAAGGCTCCATCTTTAACTGGATGGCTGATGATTATGGTTAGGGATCCACTTTAGTTTCGGTATCCAGGTGAGTCCCACTTCATAGAGAATTCACTTATAAGTATGTGCGATACCATGAACTAAATGCATCCTTTAACCGAAACCTGATAGGATGCAGTTTGCATGGCTGTATGTGAGCTTGAACTGCCTACTGACATGAGTTTGAAGCATAAAATACAAGATCTGGTAGTACATTCTTTCAAGGAACTCAGCCTTGTGAAAAAGCTTCCTTTTTTGTTTTTCTTAGGCAGTTTTCTTTTGAGTTGAAAAGAAAACAAGAAGGGATTGTTTTTACCCTCCAACTAAGTAGAGACAAAGGAAAGATTTCATAGGTGGGAGCCTGCTGTCAACCTTGCCTGCAGGCCTTGCAAGGCCCCTGCACACAGCTGCCCCTGTGGTCTTCTCACTCCCCCATGTCCTCCTCCCTCCGCTTGCCGTCCTCTGCATAGTCAGGACCCCAGAGGATTACATGAGTCCCTTCGAAGGGCTGCTCATCCACACACCTATGACCTCCTTACTTTGTCAGCTTGTTCTTGAATGCGACAGGGGAATTTCAAGAAGGAAAAACACCACAGCACCCTTTTATTTTGATGTTGTATCAGCCTAAGATAAGATCTGCCAGTTCCCTGAGTAAAATAGATCTTAGCATGTCACGAATTGAGGTTGGCCAGTTTCCTTTTTTCTCCAAAGGACTTCATGGTTGTGTCATTTAACTGTTTCCTTTGAAGTAGATTCGAAGATTGTTGGTCACACCCATTCTAGGGGGGAAAAAAAAAAAAAGACCTGATTTCCAAACCACACATAAATGATTGTAGGATTCTCTGCACCTTTGCAGCTAATAATGAATAGTTTCTTCCAAGTAGTGCTGAGGGTCAGAGAGGGTGTAAGAACCAGATCAGTTCTTTCTCCGAGAGGAGCATCCCCTAGGGAGGACGGCTGTGTGGTCAAGCCGTTCTCTTTATTCAAACCAGGACTTAACTTTATGCCATTTTCTGATGTGTGATGATCTCTCCTGTGTTTCAGTATTGGTTCCCGACTAGACTACGAGTTCTTTAGTGGCGAGGGCTGTGTTTTATATTTTAATTTTGCAGTAGGCACCAAAAGCCTATGCATCACCCTGTACCAGCAGAGGTTTACCAAAGGGTTTTCAAGAGCATTTTTCATATGGAGTGCTTATCACAAGATTCGTGGCTGGCTATTTTGATGGCCTTTGGGGATAGATTTTGCCTATAATAGGTTGGGCTGCTTTTTTGGTAGGAGTTTGAAATGTACAATGCAGGTTGGGAAGCCCACTGTTCAATGAACAACCTTTCCCCAAAACAAGTCTCCAGTGGACTGGAGAACCCACACCAGAATTGAAACCATTTTCAACAGCTCTGGATTGTTTTCTGTCCATGTAAATACAAGAATTATCTTTGACTAACAAACAGTCTGTTTATTAATGCCTCTCTCTCCCCTCCAATTACCTGACTGACTGCACTGTCACATGGGTTTCTTCATGGAGTGCATATGATTACTTTCAGTAGAACCAGATGAAAAAGAAAAAATATTGTCAGACAAGGGTAAATTGAATGGGCCTCCACTTTCATGTTTAAATAATGTAGGCTTATTGCTAGGCAGACATAACATTTCATAAATACAGTCAGAGGATGGTTTATTTAATGATGCAAGTTGTTTAGCTGGCATAAGCAGAATTATCCAGGATGGTTTCTGTCAGAGTACTCCGATTTTTGCACGACTGGTGATTTGCATGTGACATTGGAACCAAGTGTAGAAAAGAAACACACATTAGACACAGTCCCTCAAAGACACTTTTTGAAAATTAGGAAACTGAGCAGTTAATTCACTGCGTGACACTAGAGAGGAAGTCTCTAGATGGCAAAGCAGGAGGAGCTCAGCTATGTCATTTCTCCAGTACCACCCATCCGTCTGCCAACACTCTCTTCATGCCAGGATGTTGTAGCTCAGTCCCCTATGTGGGGCCTGGTAATGCATGTTTAGAGTTCCATAAAAATCCACTCAACCACATCACGACATTTTATGCAGTCTTCTTTCTGAAGCTGCTTTTTAAAAAATCTTGTGCTTTTGTGTCTGTTATTACCATATTTTCACAAAGGCTTTATCTTATGGCAGATTCTTCAAGCATACATTACAGTTGGAAGGAAAAGAGATTTCTCAGAATGCCTTTCCTTCTATCCTTCTCCCCACTCAGGCTCTCGCTTTTCTCTGAAAATGCTGAAGCATTTTCTTTTGTTTGGATTTACCTTGGTTTTGAGTGCTAGCTGGTTTGCACTAGCAAAGTCACATTTACTTGAAAGGACCATGAGGGTAAAAGAACTTCTTTGTGAGACAATCTAGGTGAATTCCATAGAAATTTAAAAACAGTATGTCCTATTGGGTTGATAAAAATTCCATTATGGAGAAATAGTATAGCAGTGTTGCTTTCCCACACAGTGAATGTTAGAAACAAGAGATGGGTAGAACTGAGGTCCAAATTAGGAGATGGACCCAAGGCAAAGACACTGTCACTTATGGTCATGCTTCAGAGATTTGTCTGAAAAATGTTTTTCCAGTATCTTCCTAGAAGAGAGTATAAATGCATATGGCATGTTAGCTGGAACTCTTCTAGGGCTGCTTGCCCTGCACCCACAGTCTTTGCCTCTGTGGGAGACACACAGCATACACTCCATGGACAAAGGCCACACGCATATCCAGTGCTGCAGAAGGCTGTATGATCACGTCTCTCCTTCCAGACCTCTCCGTGACATTAATGGAGTGTGAAGATGTCCTTGTATGCTCGGGGCAGAGAGTTTTTTTTTTAAAAAAGAAAAGAAGTGCCTAGTCATTGGATATGCAATTGCTGGTTAGATTCCCAGCCTCACGCTGGCTTCATTCTGCCGCATTGCCTGAAGCTTCTCCTGTGCAGGCAAGGGAGCTCCAGTGAAGTGCATATGTGACGGCTGGCCAACTCCATGCAAAGACCCCAACTTGTTTTACATCTGCTTTCTGTATTACCTTGACTTTTCAGTTTGGGTATATGCCCGGTAGGGCTTGAAAACTGCTCTTACCCATGTTCTGGAATGTTCCATAGGTAGGTAAAATTATTTGGGCCTTGTTCAGTGCCAGAAGGCAGAAAAGGTAATGTTTAGAGGAAAAATTACAAATCTGGTAAAAAGGCTGGACATCTTTCAAGGGCTTTTATTGCCCATTTCGTTTCCTGCATGTTTGGCTTAAGCTTCATTTACTCTGCTAAAAATAGAAAATTTGGGTGACTCTAGGACAAAAGAAGATACTTGAAGACATGTGCAATGGTCCTGGTACCTTTAGGACAATGTGCTCAGACCTCTGGGATTGTGATGGTTCCCGTCTCTTTCACCAGTGCGTACAGTAGAACGGAGTCTGAATGCACATTCTGTTGAGATGTTCCTTCCAAAGGTAAATCATGAGTAAATCATCGCCGAGAAAGCAGAAGCATCCTGGGAGGCCAGTGGGGTGAGGACTGTCTTGCAGATCCGAAACTAAAACTCATTCTCTACCAGAAGGGAAGTCTGGTTTTTAAAAAGTGACAAGGGACCTCAACTAGACGTGTGCCCATGTTTTAGCTGAAGACACTTAGCTGAGTGTTGTGCCAGGCTTAGGAGGAGACTGCCTTCAGGCAGCTGTTAACACCGTGGATCACACCCAGCTACAGCAGCCTGCAGTCAGTTTTACCCCTTTCCACTGTCGGGTCCTGCTCAAGAGGAACAGTAAATAGTGGTGTGTGCGTGTTAGGTCACTTCAGTCCTATCCCGACTCTTTGCAACCCTGTGGACTGTAGCCTGCCAGACTTCTCTCCATCTAATTCTCCAGGCAAGAATACTGGAGTGGGTTGCCATGCCCTCCTGCAGGGTATCTTCCCAACCCAGGGATCAAACCCATGTCTCTTATGTCTTCTGCATTGGTAGGCGGGTTCTTTACCACTAGCGCCACCTGGGAAGCCCACAAATAGTGAAGTAAGATTTTATTAAAGCATAAGGATCTTGAGTTAAAGATGTAAGTGTTACTATGAAACAGTTTTCTAAAAGGCATTTGCCAGTAACTTCATCCCTAACTACAACTTAAACATTTCTTTAGTCTACATCAAGGCAACGTAGCAACCATAGCCAGCTCTTTAAATCTCACAGAACCAAATCCCAAGGAAAACAGGCCAGTCCCTAAAAACGTTTATAACTTCTGAACCAGAAGTTCCTCTCCCAAGAATTTAACAATTCAAAGGAGGAGCCACAGCTCAAAATTTGAGCTCCTCCTGTTATCACAGGAATAATAATAGTAACTAATACTTATTGAATTGTTCTGTGTATTTTATGTATATTTATATATATTAATTGTAACAGTGTTTTGAAGTAAGCACTCTTAATGGTCTCCATTTCACATATTATGAAACCAAAGACCTGCCTGGAATCACTAGCTAGTAAAATGGAAAAGCCAAAATTCAAACCCAGAAAGACTAATCTAGATCCATTGTTCCAACCAGCATAGAATCTGACCACTAGCATCACATTGGCACTGGGATCAAAGAGATAAAATATATAACACACACAGATGTTCACACAGCGTTAGTTATAAAAACAAAGAAACTATACATGATCCCTTTTCAAATAGAACATTATGTAACCATTAGAAAAAAAGATTCTGTAGCAAGATAAAGGGCTACAATGTAAATGATAAAAGCCCCATCACTGCAAAAATGAAAAATAAATATAGACTTAGAAAAGTAGTAAATGTAGAATATTGAAATATTTATGTTGGAGTGATGGGAAAAGATTGTGTTTTTGGTTTCTCTTTAACCTGACTTGAATGTTGTTTACCCATTATTTTTCTGACATGGAAAGCTGAATGGGATATGGAACCACTGTAAGGGTCAGGAAAGGAGAGACAGACCCTAACAGAGCCTGTGTGGGAGGGTATGCATCTGCAGAGAGAAGCCAGAGTTGTGCCCCATGGTAGACAGGACCACAAGGTTTGGTTATAAACAAAGAAGGGACTGAAACAGGAAACCATGTTGTGCACACACAAAAAGGTTAGTATTTATTAGATCCTTAGATCAAAATTTTTAAGAGTCTTGGATAGTTTCTTGCATGTTATTAGTTAAGTAGCTGACACGATCATTAAGAAAGCTGATGACGGTTGCTGTGAAGTGAAAGTCGCTCAGTCATGTCCAACTCTGTGCGACCCCATGGACTGTAGCCCATAGGATTCTCCAGGCAAGAATAATGGAATGGGTTGCCATTCCCTTCTCCAGAGGTTCTTCCCAACCCTGGAGAAACCTGGATCAAACCCAGGTCTCCCACATTTCAGGCAGATTCTTTACCATCTGAGCCGCCAGGGAAGCCCCTATAGTTGCTGAGTGGGCTACTTTTCCAAAACTGATAGAAAAGCTTCTATCAAAGGCAGTTTATATCTTACAGACTGTTATTTGGGATAAAATGCTGCATAGCTAGAAAAAAATGGGAGCTGGGGGGTAGTCATTTCTCCAGCTGTTGGAATATGGTGAGGAAAAACTCCACTTTGTTAGAAACAGAAGAGAACTTGGAGTCCTCTGAGCAGTTGGATTAGAAAAGTGAGGAGGGTGTCTGGGAGGTCTGATCATGTGCTACAGTGCTTAATCAAAGCAGGCATTCTAGAAATGATGTTGAGTGTAGGTGTCCAGGAAAGACAGTTGAGCCTAAATAAATTGCTGCAGAGTCTGAACTTCAGAATATGGGTAAGGACACAACTTGGTGGAGATGTGCAGAAAGCCATCATGGGCATCCCCCTGTGGCTCACAGCTCCTTAGGAGGGACTGTCGATGCCAGAGATTAGGCACTTGGTGAAAATTTCAACTGCGAAACAGACCAGAGAACATAGTAATAGAGGAAGGAAGTGGTTAGAATTGTATGTTGCCTCACGCAGAATACTAGGGCATTCCTTTTTCCCTGAAGCAAAGACCCAACAACTGTCTAAAAACTGTGTCATTTCTACTGGGTTATGCTGCTGCTGCTGCTAAGTCGCTTCAGTCGTGTCCGACTCTGTGCAACCCCATAGATGGCAGCCCACCAGGCTTCCCTGTCCCTGGGATTTTCCAGGCAAGAACACTGGAGTGGGTTGCCATTTCCTTCTCCAATGCCTGAAAGTGAAAAGTGAAAGTGAAGCCGCTCAGTCATGTCCAGCTCTTTGCGACCCCATGGACTGCAGCCCACCAGGCTCCTCTGTCCATGGGAGTCTCCAGGCAAGAGTACTGGAGTGGGTTGCCATTACCTTCTCTGACTGGGTTATAGTTCTTTGAAATAAGAAATTTGTTTTCCTAAGATATGGGACACCTGCCAATAGACACACTGTTTTAACGACTTACCTTTTTGGTTTTAGAGGAAGGAAAATATCTTAATGACAGTGCAGAATCATGTAGCAAATGTAATTCACTTTGAAAGATTCAACTACATTCTGTTCCATTTGTTTCATTTTAAATGATATATTTGCAAACATGTCATTGCTCACTTGATGTTTACCTCCTCATTACACGTCTTTAGCAGGCTTGATTGTTGCATGAAATTGCTTTTTCGTTGACAGAGCATAGTCGAGATGAATGAAAATGTGTTGGGAGCACCTTCGCACAGATAGGGAAGGCCTGTTTGGCCTCTCAGCAAAGGCACAGCCTTGGCCCAAGGATGGCTCCCCAGCCGCCTCCATTCACTCCTGCCTGCCTGGGCAGCCCTGGGGAACTTCCAGAATGAGTCTGACCTGGTCGCCTTCTTTCTCTGCTAATGGAGGGAAAATGGTGCATTTGCGTTGTTCCCTTTCAAGTGAACTTTTTTTTAAATTTGACTTTCCGTCTCCGAGCTGGTCTTTATAATGCCTCTAGATAAAAGCACTTCCCCAAAGTGAAGCCCCGCAAAGTGCCAGCACCATGGAGTTTACTCTCTCTTGCTCCGCAAGGTTATGGGGAGACAGAATCTAAAACCCTCAGATGTCATTGGAGGAAACATTTGTTACTGTAAGGACCTTTCCAGATCAGTGGAGAGCGAGCTCTTGTTTCTCTCTAAGTTCTCAGTTTATCCTCAGAAGTCAAGGATGAGGCATCGCTGGCCTCGACTGGCTCTCTCCACTTCTGCTTGAGTGCCGTCTTTTCTCGGCCCCATTTCCATCTGATTCTGAAGGGCCAGTTGCAGGATTAAAAGCATTGTCAGTGATTAGAAAGCTCTCTGGTTTCACTGCATCCATTCACTTTACCTTCAGTGATTGTTGGCGGAGGTGGAAATTTCCAAAAGTCAGTAGCTTTTTTTTTTGTTTGTTTGAAGAGACAAGAGAATGTGGTTTAGGAATGTAGGATTTGGCCCCTGTCCATCTTCCATCACACCCAGCTTGCCTTAAATGGAAGAATGGAAGTTCCTCGCTCAGGAAATCGGCGGGTGGGGGAGGTAAGGGAGTCAGAAGGGAGACTCCGGGCCCCCCTGTGAGTGGCGGGGCACACGTGTCTCCCCAGACACAGGACGGTTCTGCTCTCACCTCCAGACGCGCATCGCAGTGCGGTGCCATTCAGACCTGAGCTCACGTGCCAGCCCATCCCTCTGGAGCAACTCAGCCGGGGAGAGGGGAAAGGAGTGCCAGGGGACAGCCTGCAGGAGGGCTGGCAGCAGGGTTTTGGTTACGTTTTGTTTTTTTGGCAGAGCAGTATTGAGAGACACTATTGCTTCCATACCCTGTCATTAGTGGGTGGGTAATAGTGATATAAAATAAGAGATGAATTAGGATAATAAGAGGCAGAGGAGAAAGGAGTAAATTTTCCACAAGTAATATTTTTCTCTTCATGGTTATTTAACTTTGAAACAGAACTTGAAAGTAGTAATCACCATTCCACGGTAGACAAAGGACTGAATGTAAGAGCCAGACAGGAAGGTGTGCTTATCTTTATTATGTTAACTAGAAACATACTGAAACATGCACGACTTTTAGGAAGACACTGCCGTTTCCATTATAGAAAAAAACATTTTTAAAAAGAAGTTATGGCTGGCCTACTGTGGTGTTGCTTTTTTTTTTTTTTTCCTTTTCTTTTTTGGCTAATGAAGGTGTAACCCTGGTGAGAAAAGTCTGTGCATCTTAGGCCCCTTTTGCTTTTCTTTGACAGTTTTTTGGGATCATTTTATGAGGTGGATATATTGTAAAGCAACTCCAAGTGGGATGATTAAAGGCCCAAAAAAACCTTTGCTGTTTCCCTGCTATAGCCCCCAAATAAATAAGACCTGATTGTATTAATTTGTTGATTCACCCAAGATGGAATAAGTGCCTGCAGCATGCCAGACACTTAGGCACTAGAGGTAACAGGGATGAAGAGAAGTCACTGGCCCCACGGAGCTTATACTCTAGAAGGGAGATAGACACCAGAGAGATACCCACAGTCACAAAGTATTATAGATGCTCCAAATAAAAATGCAGTGTGGCGGGGGCTGGGCAGGTGGGCGTGCGAATTGAGAACGCAGCATTGACATATATGCACTCCCATGTGTAAAATAGATAGCTAGTGGGAAGCTGCCATATAGCACGGGAGCTCAGCGCTCTGTGATGACCTCAAGGGTAGGAAGGGGAGGGTGGGAGGAAGGCTTAAGAGGGAAGGAATGTATGTATACCTGTGGCTGATTCATGTTGTAACATAGACAGTAACACAACATTGTAAAGCAATTACACTCCAATTTTTTTTAAATTAAAATTTTTTAAATCGTATGAATGAATAGTAAGCTCCTATTAAAAAAAAAAAGTACAGTGTGAGCAGTTTACAGGGGAACTTGTTTTCTCCTGGAAGAAGTGAAGACCTCTCTGAGGAATTATAATGGAAAATTACGGGAACATTTTTAAGTAGAGGAGGGGAGGGTGACAATCCTAGTTACATTTGAAGATTTACAGAGATGGAGTTGAAGAGGGCCCAGAATGAAGAGAAGAGTACCCACACCTAAAGAAATACACGAGTGAATCAAAAACTGCCTTTGCCTCTTTGGAGTAGCTCTTTAAATGTTTTATTACACTCCAGTTTGAACAAAATAACTAACATTTTGTGTACTGTATTTCTCACCAGTGGATCCTCTTCTAAGGGTCTGAATAAACTTTTGCCTTGAAGTATTCTCTCAGTTCCCTTTGAGCACCAACACTGCTCCTATTTAAAAAAAAAGAATTCAGTTACACTTTGTCTCTCGTCGACACATACAATTCTGGTTTCCTATTATTTTTCCCTGTTTATTCAGCTCCTACAGAACCGTTATTGTGTAAATTTGCGGATGGCGGACAGAAGAAGAGACAGAACCCAAACAAATACATCCCAAATGGACGGCCCTGGCACAGAGAAGGAGAGGTGAGACTTGTAAGTCCTTTCTTGAAACTTCTGTGGGACTGTGTCATCACAAAAAATACAAGAGTAGTTACATGTGCAGCATCTTGACATGGTTATCACATTTCTAAAATAGGGGCTAGGGTTAAAACTTCATTATCCAGATAGTGTCACATGAGAACTTCTCACAGACAGACCATAGGTGATGGAAACAGCCATGTTTACCAGTTAGCAACATTTTTTTTTTCCCCCCAAAAAAAAGCATTTTAAATTGCTGTAAGAAATGCACAAGTGGTCTTTAATGTTATGGTTTCTTAGAATTACAGTTTTAATTATTTAGAAATTATTTTAAATATTATTAAAATAAATAGTATATTTGTCATTCAGGTTTTTTTACCTAATTCTTTTCAATAATGTTCTTCAGAAAAAGAGCTCAATTTCTTAATAAAAATGTTGGCCCTCCATTCCCCCATACTAACCATAAATAAATTGTTCTTTCATTTTTTGGTTTCTTTTTTTTTTAAGTAACATATTGGTTCAAGAATGTCTAAGGAGCTGCCATTCAGTAGAAATGTCCTACAGTCTGTACTGTCTGGAGATTACCACTAGTCACTTGTAACACATTTGAAATGTAGCTGGTATGGTAGAGGGACTCAGCATTTCATTTAATTTTAAATAGCTGTCTTTGACTGAGGGCTGCTGTGTTGTACAGTGCCAATCTAGAGCTTAATTGTCATGTTGAATTCATAATTACGTGTGTTTAACATAAACTCTCAGTTTTATCAAATACTAAACTGTCCCCATTTTTTGTTGCCATGAGTCTGAGAAATGGAATTTTTAATTTGTACCTTTGCAGATGAATGTTTCTTTTTCTTTCCCATAGGCTGGAATGACACTTACTTATGACCCAACCACAGCTGCTATACAGAATGGGTATGTCATTAAGATAAATACATAATGGCTAGAGGGAAAATGTGAAGGTGGAAAATATCAGACGTTTATTCCATGAATGATTGTGCTTAAAGGATTACTTAATAAAGGCTTTTGTGTTTGTTCTAGATTTTATCCTTCACCATACAGTATTGCTACAAACCGAATGATTACTCAAACTTCTATTACACCCTATATTGCGTCTCCTGTATCTGCCTACCAGGTTTGTACCTTTAGGATTCATCAAGAGTATGACAACTTGCCAGCCATGAATCACGGCTGTGTTTTTATGTATCTGAAAATTGTGAACTTTTATAATGAAATTTTAAGTCAAATGTTAGGCAGCTTGGATACCCAGTTTAGAATTAGCTGCTTTTTATTTGACAGCGTGATTTAGTTTTGTGTTTAGGAGAATGTACAACGAAGGGAAATGGTTGTCAGTTGTCAGTTTTTTAAATCACATCATTTTAGAATTGGGACAAACTCAGATGCTTCCTTTATAACAGGCCCTGCCGCTGGACACCATGTGTCCCAGACATTGAAACTGGAAGAGAATTGCCATTAGGTCAAATACAGAATAGATCTGCACGGTTGCCTTTGTTAATTTGTCAGCAGAAACTAACAAAACAGCAAGTAAATATGCTAATAAATGAAGATGTGTCTCTATTAGGTAATGTGAAATGAGCAATGCAGTGAGACTTGAGGCCAAAAAAGGGGAGGCGGCTTCCCATTTAGGATATTTTTTGAAAAGGCTTTACCTTACACTCCCAACTTAGAACCAAGATCTCCTTCAGCACCTTGTGGTTATATTGACGTGGTTTTATTGGAGGGGTAGCTCCTATTCTCCATGAATCCTGAGTGTACCTGTATTTCTCCCTCTCATATCAGAGTGTCTCTCACAAGGTCACCACCTTGGCCCAGACAGGAACACCAACGGAGTCAATTACAGACATAGGAATACACTTTTGTTAACTGTTGAGATCCTGTGTGACTAAACTTTTGTGAATTCTTGTCTTTAAAACAATTGAATTAGAAATTGTAACCCTGTGGTGGTAGGGGATAATATCTAATAACTGTGTAATTCCACATCTATAAGCCTCAGTTTCCTCATCTTTAAAATGGGGATAATAATAGTTTCTATCTCATAGGCTTATGATAACAACTAAAGGAGATTATCTGTGTAAAGAGCTCAACCCAGTACCTGGTATATGATTAGCACTCAATAAATGTTAGCTATGATTATTATCGTCCTTTACACTTTACATCCAGGATTAACTGACTGGTAAGAGTATATCCATTCTGCTTTTTAAAAATAATGGATTGGTCAACATAAGCAATATAGCAAAGGTGGTTCTGTCTAAAAGCATAAATGTAGTTCTGAATAACAAAGAGAAGTGTTTAAATACACTAAAACTGAAGTTGTAAAGTAGCATTCACAGCCTCCCTCAGCTTCTAGATTCTTCTCACTTCCTTTCTCTGAGCCGTCACTCATTGTCTTTTATCTCTTTGGGTTGTTAAGTTTCTTATGCTGCTACTTGGATCTGCTCATCTGCTTGGTGTAGCACTCACTCATTTAATCCTCTCTAATGATTTTGAGCTTAAGATTTGTTTATTTTCCTTGCCTATCTGAGATTCACTGAGATCTGCTGCAGTGCATTTTCCCTAATTAACAATTCCTGTATCTGATTTTAAGGGATAGTCTTCTTTCTTAACTATTTGAACTTTGCAACCTCTAATAGGGACAAGTAAGCATATTCTCAGGCAAATGAAAGATTATGCATATTAATTTCAGTGTATGCACTGTACAGCTATGAATGTATCTCCTCACAACCTCTTTTTCTGTCTTTACTATAATGGCAATGAGCATTTTGGCCACAGAATTATTTCACAGAGTAGAAGAAAATTAGGAGACCAGTGTTGTTAATAGACTTGATAGACCTAACTGAAAACAGCATTTCATTACAAAGGCCTGATTTCTTTTCCTGGGCAATCTGTTTCCCTAAGATACGTGTGGAATTTCATTCCAATTGCCTGGCCCTCGTGGCATTACTTGTTAGATCCTCAACCCCATAAGTTCAGGGGCCCAATGGGGTCAGAAAATGGGCTTTAAGTGATCTGTGATTCTCTTAAATGCAAAGTGTCAGTGGTATGTGGTATGCATACCAGTGTATGTCACTGGTATGCAGTCAGGTGCGGAGGGAAAGGTCCATTTCCTTCATCAGGTTTCAAAAGGATTCATGATTCAAAAGAGAATAAAGAACCAATAAAGAGTTCACATAATATAGATTATTATTCCCATTTTATAGTTAGGGAAAATTGAGGAAAAGAATTTGATAGCAGCAGATTTGTTGCTTCAGAAAGAAAATTGGATTAGATGTCATGGCTCCCTAACCCCATGATGATATGAGCTATTAGATTATCAGGACCACAGAAATATACCACGGATGAGTGCATCTGGCCCAAATTGGGGTCTGTAGGGAGCTGCTCGCCTCCCCGTGATGTTTTCAGTGAAGGCCTGGTGCTTGTGTTGGAGCGGGCCTTTTACCACTAAACTACTGTATGCTTATATTAATACAATTGGATTTGAGAAATTGGCATCTGCAAGAAACCACCAATATCCCGATGGGGAAAGGCTGCAGTCCAGATAACTGAAATGCTAACGAGGCAGAAGCACTTAACTTTGGTCTGCCTTAGGTGGCAAAGGAAACCAGAGAAAACAAGTATCGGGGCTCTGCTATCAAGGTAAATCACAATCCATTCTTCCCCCATGACTCTTCCCCATGTCCTCTCTGTAGATCCTCTTAAGTTAACAGTAGGGAATGAGATACAGGAGGGTTTTGTTCTCAAGAATTAAGAGCCAAGCTTATTCTGAAATCTAATCTCAGGAAAGCTTTGGGTATCAAGAAATGGGTCGATAGTCTTTTCTTTAGAGTGGCAGGAACAACCTTGCTTTCTTCCCTGCCACAGAATCTGACTCTCAAATCATTTCTCAGTCCAGAGGGTCTACTGTATAGATGTCCTTTTAACTGTAGATGTCAGGATCTAGTTACTAAAGTTTAATTTCCTAAATATGAATTTCAGATTTTTATATTTCACACTAACTAGAAATTATTGACTACTAGACAAGATTTCTGAAACAATGTCCTGGGTATCAAAAGGGAGTTGAATTTGATTACTCTTTAAAAAAGCACATACTTTAAGGGTTAGTTTCTAGTGAGATGTGCTGGAATGAATTCTCATTCTTCTGTATTCCTAAAGCACCTATGTTCCTACCTTGATTGTAACACTTTTCACTATTTCTTTGAGTTGTTTACTTGTTTATCTCCCTTGCTTAGATAGTAAATTTCTTAAGGGTGGGGCCCATGTCTTATTGCCTTTTTACCTCTTTGGTGCTTGATACTCAATAAATACTTTTTCAGTGGGCAGATGGAACTTGGTTTCAAATAATCATTTCATCCTATTCAGAGTGACCAATTTGTCAAGAATTCTAACTGCTTTAAATTAAATCCTTTTAATCAATTGATAGTATTGTTTCTTTATTTTCCTCCTGTAGATTTTAACATGATTAAAAGAGCTCTAGAGAAATAAGTAGTGCTCCTATGGAAATCAATGTTTCTTCCAAAATCCTTCCTTTTCCAGGTGCAAAGTCCTTCCTGGATGCAACCTCAACCATATATCCTACAGCATCCCGTAAGTTTTTCATCTTAATGGCTTTGTAGTTTTCAAGTAAGCTATGTGTAAGTTAAAAAACCATTCTCTGGATTTAAACCATTTGCGCAAAGGTGGTGTAGGATTTGGGAAATGTTAAATATGGGATTTTGAGAATGTATAAGTTCATTATAAAACTTTGACTCACCTTATCTTAAAACAAATTGGTAGTTGACATTAAGTTAGATTTGCAGTCCACGAGAATTTAAATGTAGGAGATCATTTCACTGAATTTTTAAATTTTAAAGTTTTTAAATTACTAAATTTTTAACCATACTTGTGATGAAATAGCTCTCTTTGTCTATATTCTGTTTAATGCAAATATAAAGTGTTTAGAATTGACCTAGAGATTTTTCATCAGTGTTAACCTCTCCATGGAAATTTTAAATACTAAAGTAGTAACACCTGTTGAGGGTAAATAACAAATGTGATTTCTTTAGTGACACGAGCACGGACTGTACTTACATATATATTACATTTTTTAAATTGAATGAATTACACTTTACCTTATTAGGTAGTATATTGAATGTATTTTTCAAAAATACATAAAATCCAGTTTGTTGAATTAAAACATGAGTTTAGAATGTTGAAAAATAAAAGTAAAAAACAAAAATCACAAAAAAGACTAAGGATGCTTAATAGAATAATCTGGATGCTCACCACAAAGCAGCCACAGAGGGAGCCTCAGCTTTCTGATAACCAGTGCAAAATGGGACTCTTAATAAGCAATATAGCTCACAGTGCTTATGAAACAGATCAGTCGCATAGGAAAAAGCACATTGTTCGTGGCCTTAAAATGAGACAGGAATTTCTTTAGGACAACTTCCAAAAGAGGACACGACGCTGTGTTAGACCAGGCATGTGAAACAGCAGAACAGGGACACATTCTGAACAGGGAGTTGCTGAGATGACTTTGAAGAAGGAGAAAAAGCATGTTTAGTTGATAACACAGGAGAGGAACTCTGTGATGATGTATCTGTATGTGTTATATTGTCTGTATAGACATGCACACATACATTTCTACACACCCACACATGTACCTACCCACATCCACCCACTAAGCCACACAAATGCCCATGGCAGTCTACATCCCAGGTACTCTGTGCTGTCCTATTCAGGAATGCTAGAAATCAGCTCATCTTTCATTTGGGGGCTTTCTAGGACAATAGCTCCTACAGATGAATGAGGAAGAGCAGCAGGAAACGCCTGCATTTTCTAGACTTCTGAGTCATTTACATGTTACCACTCACTTTTGAATGATGCACCTTAAAAATTTTTTAAGGAAAAAAAAAATTTTTTTAAGGGAAAAAATTCTTATGAAATATATTAATAACAAATGATCTCTGACATGGGCTTCCCTGGTAGCTCAGCTGGTAAAGAATCAGCCTACAATGCAGGAGATGCTGGCTTGATTCCTTGGTTGGGAGGATCTGCTGGAGAAGGGATAGGCTACCCACTCCAGTATTCTTGGGCTTCCCTGGTGGCTCAGTTGGTAAAGAATCTGCCCGCAATGCAGGAGACCTGGGTTCGATCCCTGGGTTGGGAAGATCTCCTGGAGAAGGGAAAGGCTACCCACTCCAGTTTTCTGGCCTGGAGAATTCCATGGACTTTGTAGTCCTTGGGGTCACAAAGAGTCGGACACGACTGAGTGACTTTCACACAACTACTGTCTCTGACATGAATCTGCATCCTTTGGCAGTCTTCTCTGGAGGGAGGAGGGCTTACCTATTAAGAGACAGGCAGCACATCTCTTAGTTGAACACCATTGAGACAGCAGTAGTGTGTGCAGAAGGACCTACCTGAGAAGTCATTCCTTTTCCCACCCAGATTTAGACTGCCTGAGACTAGCACTAAAGTTCCTGCACATCAGCTTTTACCCTCAATTGTGTATCTATCAATAAATAAATGCTTTTAAGGAATGATGAGTCAGTCGCAGTGATACCAAAAACCTAACATTAATAATTGTATGGTGTATCAGAGTAATTGCATCCTCAGGTAATTGGGTGATTGCAGAAGTGAGAGGAATGTGATAATTTAAGAATATTACAATAGGATAAATTAGAGAAGATGCAAAAATCCAGAAATAGAACTAATTGAATTTCATATACAATCAGAGTGCCATTAAGTAATCATTAAAAATGATAATGAGAGCAAGGCAGTAAGTTAGGTAAATATTGATAATGGAATGTTAAGTTAAAAAGCAAAACCCAGGATATGAAGTAGTTTCGTATTTCATATGAACCTGGTTGCAACTCTGTAAAAATAAGTGGAAGCCAGAATCCATGCAGTGCTACCCAGACACTGCTAACAGCCATGTATTAGAGACAGGCTGGGTTATATGAGTGGTTTTTTTTTCACCCCTCCTCTGTGTTTTTAACTATATTTAATTTAATTTTTATTTATTTATTTATTTTTAATTGGAAAGTAATTGCTTTACAGCTATGTTTAATTTTGTTTTTGAAGACCAGAATTTTTTCCAATGAAGTCAAAGATTCTAAAATTAGATTATTAATTATATCTGAATCTACTTCCCTCCCCTGGCACCAAATTACAGTTGCAAATGCTGAGAAACAGTGAATGAATGAAGACTGTGATCTTGACCCTAACAGCCTGACCTTGAATCAAATGACTATTTTTTTTTATAACATTTTTAAACAAGACATTGTATTTATAATATGCAGTATAGTACATTGTGTTGTGACTGCATAAAACATCAACTGTCATTTACTTTAAAACTGACTTAAGCATTTCGTAACCCTGGCCAGCCGAAAGTAGTTTGTGTTTCCTGTCACAGCACATAGTCCTCCTGGGGGCTAGCTTGCTTTACCGTTAAGTAAAGAGAAAGGGAGAGGTATTTAATAGAGAGGGATTTCTATGAAGTGAGTGTTCTTTAGAAAAGTCTCAGGGAGACTTCCCTGGTGGTCCAGTGGCTGAGACTCCATGCTCCCAATGCAGGGGACCTGGGTTTGATCCCTGGTCAGGGAGCTAGATCTCACATGCAGCTAAACAAAGATTTTACAAGTCTCAGAAAGCACAGTCTAGACGATTTTTAAGAAATCGCTTATGACAGTTTACAAGTTTGAAGGGAGGTTACTTTTGCTTCATGTTCTGCAGCAGGCTAAGCCATTTCCTATGGAAACGGTGGTTCCAGAATTCCGCTCCTCCCTCATGTGTCTCACTTGCTCTGTCTGACTCCCCAGGGTGCCGTGTTAACTCCCTCCATGGAGCACACCATGTCACTACAGCCCGCGTCTATGATCAGCCCTCTGGCCCAGCAAATGAGTCATCTGTCACTTGGCAGCACCGGAACAGTAGGTGGCAAATTAATATCATGTGTCTCAGCTTACAGAGGAGGCTAAATTCGTGCAGCCTGGTTTTCCTTATCAGTTATAGGCTCTATAATGTCAGAGATTATATCTGATCCCCTCTCATCTCCCACATTGCCTTCCACATAGTAAATACTCAAGAGATTTCTTGATTAATTGATGAACTGAAAGTCTGTCCTCTGGCTATCTGTCTCTCCTGTATCAGAGTATAGCTTCCATACAGGACCACTTGTAGCCCTAATAACTGGTATCATTCATTCACACTGGCAGACCTGGGCTCATGAAGCCAAAGATGAAGGTGATACATGGTAATAAAGGCAGGGGATTTTTCCTCACTTACTTCCACTTGTATGGGTTTTAGGGGCGCTGAATCACAATCCTAGTATTGACTTATTTTCCCCAAGTCCAAGGTTGCATTTGGGTATGGAGTTGAGCTGATATCAGATTAATTTCCAGGGTTGATACGTGTAGCATTTAGATGGTAAGATGACCAAAGACTTTTAATTGAGACCATATCTGTGGTGACTTAACAGAACAAAGGGTAGTATTTTCTTTGCTTACGTTCACAGCCAACAGCAGCAGCTCGTCAAGTCTAAACCAGGGCCACATACATCCAATGAGAAATCTCTCCTGCCTTTGGAAAAGGATAATTTTCAGCATCAGGAAAGCAAGGGTCCGTTTTCCATTTTTTTCCCATTTTTCAGTGACCTGCTGAAGATCTAAGGCATTTACTCCTTGGGTCTCCACTTACGGGAACAATTCTAATTCAGGCAGCTGCTGGAAATGAATGAGGTTCTTTGAAGCAGAGGTTTTCTAGATTAAAATAGCACATTAGTGATATTGAATTATTGAGGATGAGAAGCTGTGATGATCTTCACCCATGGCTTGTCATGGCCACCCTGACTGTGTTCTTCTTTTCAGTACATGCCTGCCACATCAGCTATGCAAGGGGCCTACTTGCCACAATACACACATGTGCAGACGGCGGCAGTTCCTGTGGAGGTTGGTACACACCATCCAGTGGCCATTACGGATGGCAATGAGTAGTTTCAGAAGTGGGTAAATCAGAATTCAAGGAAGAATCAAATCAAAATTGACACATGTGCATAAAGAACTGAGTTTAGAGGGAGTGTATGCTTAGAGTTGTTTTCAACTATGAAATATAATTCTCTGCATACAGATTAGCATGGCAATATCCAGGCCACACCCCCAGGGCTCCCTGAAATATTTTAATATTTTCTAAGCTTGTAGCACATTTCATTACCCCCTCAAGTCTCTATCCTGTCTCCTATAAAATGATACTTCCAGGCAAATTAAGATAAAGCTGGAGTTTGCAGTCCTGGTACCAAAGATTTTATCAATAATAATAATTATAAAAATCTGTTATAATTAAATACTTGGAAAAAATATTTCAGAATTTAACAGGGATAAAGAACAGACCATACCTGTTTTTGTAGAATACTTAATAGAGCTAAATAATTCATAGTTCTTATTACAGAAGATACTGGTATGATATTAATATGGAAGAAATCTGACATTTGAATTCAAGGTGGGCAGAAAGCATAGTGTTTTCCTGCAAAGTATCCTTGAAATTCTAAGGAAATTCATCAACCCGGTCGATCCCATCAGCTAGTCACATCCCATAGGTTCCAATTCCAAAAACAGCCCTAGGACGACAGGGGAGGTAGGATGTTTTGTTTTGTTTTGTTTGCCTCTAAATGATTTAAATTTGTGCAGTTATTGGCAACCACAGTTACTGGGACCCACAATCCATATCTGCAGTGCTGAAACAAATCTTAAGAATTTTCTTTGTAACTACTTCAGCAAAAACCTGACCTGTGGCAGAAGCCCAGCTGAACTGACACAAGACAAGATCTTTGCCCCATTTACACTGTATATTCATACTTTTCAGCACAGACTGTTAATGTGTTTGATCATAAGGTACAGTCTGAGACCCCACTAAGTATCATTGGTGATACACAGCATATGCATACTATATTTCAGATTGTAAAATCTGAAATTACCGAGGTCCAAGTCACATCTGGCCCCAAAGGATAAGAGATTTGTTTAATAAATTGTAGTTTGATGTGAAGAGACAACCTCATACAAGTTGGAAGAGGTTCTTTGGGTCTATCAGACATCTAAACTCCTTAGGGAAGTAATTAACCTTGAAGGCTCTATATGACATTAAGAAAATCACTTGTAAGCAGCGCTTGTCTTTACGATGTGGGACTCAGTCCAATCTGGGTAGTAGAGTTTGGATTTCATTGCTCACATGTCTCATCTGTTCTGCTTTGTTGTAGGAGGCGAGTGGTCAGCAGCAGGTGACTGTGGAGACGTCTAATGACCATTCTCCATATACCTTTCAACCCAATAAGTAACTGTGAGGTATGAGGGAACGATCTCCATCACTGTAGGGCTCAAGTCAAGGAAAGGCTGTGATGATTTTATCAGAATGATACTTAGAACAACTCAGGTCTGGTCACGCTGCTTCAGTCATGGCAAGGGAATCCAGTGTTACTGAAATCTTAAGATTAGTGATTTTGTGGTCTTGTAAATTAAGTATTCTGTCCAAAAAGAAGAGTGCCTTATATTGAAATAAAATGTATGTTTGCTCTCTCTCTCCCTCCCTATCTGCCCCAAAATCAGTAACATAATCAGAGAATGCCAGGTACCAAATTTGTCCTACATTTATATAGATAGATAGATATGTGTGTGTGAGAGAGTATATACATATATATATATCTCCTATATTTATATTATTTTAATGCTCACAGACTGAAGAAAAAACAGTGTAAGATTTTGCTTAGTCTAGTGTTACAAGATTAGCATTATCTTGACAGAATCAAATGTGAGTATCCTTAGATTGATAGATTGCTTTCCCCACTCTCACTTGGACCACATATCTCAAAACTTGTCACTGTGCCATGCAGATTACATTGAACAACTGTGTGGAACATAGAACACTTGGGTTTCTAGATTGCCCTGGTGAAGTATGTTGCAGGCCTCAGATTTGAAAGGTGGACTCGGGACGTAGAAAGTGACCCTCAGTTCCAGAATTTGCATTTACTGACCTACCACCAGTGATGAGCAGATCCTTTCTCAAACATATATGTTTTTAAAACAAGAAAGAGATGACAAAGCTCTATGGTCTGTTACACCAAATGTTACGAGAGCAATTGTTTTTTATATTTTTCTCTTCCAGATGTACAGAAGGGTGTTCTTACATGAAGAAGGTTGTGAAGGCTGAACAATCATGGATTTTTCTGATCAATTGTGCTTTAGGAAATTATTGACAGTTTTGCACAGGTTCTTGAAAACGTTATTTATAATGAAATCAACTAAAACTATTTTTGCTATAAGTTCTATAAGGTGCATAAAACCCTTAAATTCATCTAGTAGCTGTTCCCCTGAACAGGTTTATTTTAGTAAAAAACAAAAAACAAAAAAAATAAGCAAAAAAAAAAAAAAAAAAAGATTTTTATCAAATGTTATGATGCAAAAAAAAGAAAAAAAAAAAGAAAAAAGGGAAAAAAAAAAAAAGAAAAGAAAACTTCAATTCTCTGGGTATGCACAAAGACCATGAAACTTACTCAAGTGCATGACCGGATTCTTGTGGTTTTGTTCATTTTGTGTTTCGTTTGTGTTTTTTTCCGCTGTATGAAATGGGCTTTCTGACGTTTAAATAGTCCGACTTCACCCCTGGTGTTCTGTGCTTGCAGTGAGAGTGTTACCGCCAGTGTCTCTTTTCTTAGCTTTCCGTTTTCCTTCCCACGTCGTGTGAAGTGTCTTATCCTTTTCTATGAATTCCAATTTGCCTTAACTCTTTTGATGCTGTAGCTGTTTCAGTAAAAGTTAGTTCAAACTAATGATGTAGAATGCTTTGACCAAATGGGCTGGTCTATTATGCCTTGTAAAACAGCAGCATAGGGCTTTTAAAAGGTAGTCAATAAAAGTTGCTGAAATTTTGGCTTTTTTAAATATGTAGTAGGTGTTTTTAATGATTTTTCACATAATGTGTAAGGTAGTGAAATGCAAGAAGGGAAAACTGTTTTGTGTGAAACACATTTTCTGACTGGGGAACTTTTAATAGGGTGAATTGTTTGTAAGGCTGTACGCCAACAGTTTCCTCTGATAGTTTGACTGATTTAGGATATCTGCTGTATGATGCAATGTAAAGTCTTTTTTGCCTTTTTTCAGGAAAAAAAAAAAAAACTAACTTGATGTTCTAGATTTAGTGTAGGTAGCGTGGGGGCGGGGGTGGGGGGCGGGGGAGGGGAGTCACCGAACGTTTTGTCCTTCGTTTTTACTAATGATAGTGCTTTAGAATGAGAATGATGCCTGAGATCTGGCAAACCGAGAAGAAAAAATGTTGCTATTGCAACTAAATGGCAAAAGCTAAAAGTAAGGATTTATCTTCAAACATAAAGCTGAGATATGAATAGAAGCAAAACGATTGGCTACTAGCTCTCTCTATGACGTAAATTTGAGAAATAAAAATTACTTGGCACTTTTAAAGGTAACTTCACCAAAGACCGAAGAGCCAGTAACCAGTAGCTCCAACTAGTCTCAGCATCACATCTTCTGTGCTCTTTATTTTTGCCGGACCAGTTTGCGGTTAGGAGAATGTGCCTTTTTTGTACCTTTGCATTTAGGTTTTCTAATTTTAATTGATGTATGGACACACACAAACAAAAAAGCATGAAGGAAGATTTGGATCCAAGCAGTGCCACACTTTACATCATCACTACAAGTGTTCAGTGTAAAGAAAAACCAATTTTGAAACTATGAAATTCCTGATTCATAAATACACAAGTTATTTCTACTTTAGTACCTAGAAGATAATTCACTGTTATTAAAGCTCTTTTATTAAGACAATTGCATATGTTTGAAAAGCAATGGTAAATTAAGTTGTCTTCCAAAACTGTGTACCTGTCTGGTCAACCGCGTGTGATCAGTTATCTACCTCAGAATCTTATTTTCTTTTGTGCTGGGACAGGTTGCTGGCCCTCCCTGTTTCCACAGACCAAATCCTTCCTAGCTCAGGAGCTAGGCCTAAGCAGTTATTTCTTTCGAGTATTTTTTAGTTCTTAAAATTTATGCTTGTATTTGATTATAGATGTCAGTGACATTTCATAGTTTCAAAAGTCCTTGCTGCTCTGAGAAGTGTAGATTCTAGTGAAAATTACATAGTCATAAGAGAAATGTGTTTTTGTTTTTGTTTTGTTTCCTTTTTTTAAAGTTGTGGTATTATTGGTTCTATGCTCCCTGGAATATTACTGCTTTGTGAAAGTCCAGACCGAACGCAGCACCCTCTTTGTACCTAGTACGTTATAAACCTGGGTCTCTCACTACTTGATATTTTTGCATTAGTTAAGACAGAAATTTGATAGCTCAGTTAGAGAGGAGGGAAAATCTGCTGCTAGAAATGTCTGAACTAAGTGCCATACTCGTCTGGGTAAGATTTGGGAAACATAACCTCTGTACATAAAAAAAGAAAAAAAAAATCAGTTAAACATCACATAGTAGACAGCCATTAAATTATAAAAAAAATTAATTTATGAAGAAAGACCTTTTGTACAGATTGAAAAAAAAAGATTTTCATAGAGATATCTATATGATCAAGAGAGTTAATTTTTTATTTTTGTTTTACTAGTGCCACAAACTTGCCAGTGGTAACTTATTTGTCCGGTTCAAGATAACTCTGTAGTTTTCTTTCCTAGGACTTGTTGTTAAACGCCAAAAGACATTTTTGAACTGTACATTTGATCAGATTGTTAGCTTTTTTCTGTTTTATTTCTTTTGAGAACCTTTGAATAAAAAACATCTGAAATTTTATTTTTCCTGTCAGTTTCTTTTTAGGTTAGATTAAATGTATATCAGAATTTCATTTCATTTCTGATCTCTTCCTTGTTCAGTGAATTGGTTGGAAATTGAGTTGAAAATTATTTTAGATTCAATATGTATTCAAAATACATTTCCTTTAAAAGAATTGGAAAAACCATCCCACCCTCTCATTTTTGGCTATTTCAGTTCATGGACACAAGGACAACCATTAGCTCACCACGTTTCCCCTTAGCAAATTCCACCTTTGGTCTGTTCTTAAAGGTCAAAGAACCATATCCCTCTCCTCCCTCCTTCCTTCCTGCTTCCTTTTGACTGTGGTGCTGTCAATTGCCCAGCAAGGGGGACAGAATAAAAACTGTCACTGTCTGATAAGCAGGTTCACAGGTAAGGATTTCAAGATGGTCTTACCCCTGCCTTGATGACTTGGGCCTCCTCTAGTGACCTCGTTTGGCTGTTCCCAGTAGGAGGCTCTGGTGCAACATTCATGTAAGAAAGACAGAACTCTCTTTCCCACGCTGACATGCTTTATGAGAGACTCAGTATAAGAACTTGACTTTTACCCAAGGTAAATGAAATATTTTAGTGTAGTTATAAAGGTTTCTTTTTCTGCTGCCCAGTGACTCTGTCCTGATGAAAGGAATGGGCAAGAAAAATATCCGTAGCCTCCCATTTCTGTCTGCCTCCCATGCAACGTGGACAATGGGATATGTGAATTAAATACAAAAGGTTTAGATCGCTTCACTTGCCACAGCCGAGAAAGCCCCAGTACTCGTTGGCTCCTTGAGTAAAGGACGCCAGGTTCTCTGATGATAACCAGTGCATCAGAGGGGAAGATGTTGGGACAGGAGCCAAGTGTGGCCTCGTTGAGATGAAGGCAAGCTGCCAAGAATGTAAGCAGCGTGATCTCGTGGTCTGTCACATCCTTGGGGTCCCCATGCTCCTTCATAGGACCACCAACCAGAGACAGGGAAAAAAATACTGCTGGGCTCCTTAGGTTTTGTTAACCTCATTTTTGTTCTTTTAAGATGCCTCATGTCATTGGAGTCCTGGGACACCCAGGGGCTGTCATTCATACAGAAACTGATAAATGCTTTTTCAGAGGACCTTTTCTATCTGAGCAACAGGGCTGAGCAAGCCAGATTGCTGATGAATAAAAAAAGAGCTATCGCTCACACATAGAAAGAGGACCTGCGGCACCCCTGGGGATTAACCCCAGGCTCCTCCGGTCATCATCAGGGGCCGGGACTCCTTCTTTTGTCAGATGGTCAGGGTCCAAGCAGCAGGGTGGAATTCTTGCCTTGGAAGGCAGGGAGGAAGCTGGCAGCGGCTCCCTGGTGTGCATCCTTCCCTCTCTGTGGGCTGAGATGAGAGAGCAGTGGCGGATGGGAGCCCCGTTTTCTCCCCGCCATCCATGCCTTTCAAGGGCACTGGAGCCTGCATTCCACCTCCTCTCAAATTTCATAAATGCTGCTTAAAAAGTCACACGGAAAGGCCATGCCTCCCAGCCTGAGCAGGGGCTGGAAAATGTTCATATGAGACCGCAACAGCCTCATTCCACTGAAATAACCAAAAAGGAGAAGATCCAGGGGCCTTGGATAAAGATCACAGACTAGTCACCACCACCCTCCCACAATGCACGAAAAGCTTCAGAAGATGACAAGTAGATGAAGAAGGAAAACTCAGAGCCAGAGTTAAAGAACAGCCGGGCAGTTTCTTTCCCTTGAATAGCAACGTGATGAGATAAGCAAGGGAGTAGGGGGACACCGGCGGCCCCGCGCAGCAGCCTGGGCAGGCTGCAGGGCGATGCCCTGGGGGTCCAGCGCACAGCTAGGGGCTGGTGCTGTGCGCCCATCCTTCCTGTGGGTGATCCTGGCCAGGTGATGGAATTTCGGTCCTGTGGAATGGCTCCAGATTGTCTTCCGTCTTGATGCCCTGGATCTTAACAGGGCCCGGAGTGTTCCCACTTAAACCACTAGAGGGAGGACTTTGTCACTCTTCACCTGCATGTGTGCGATCCGAAGGCAGGAGACCCCGGCCTCGGAGCAGGGCGCTGCTGGTGGAAATTGAGGCGTGCACACCACTGGGGATTACAGGGTTCTTGAACTGGGGGTTAATGGTAAGAAGTGTTGCCCAATGCTGGCAGTTCCCTTCTGAGAGCATTGTTGCTGAGACTGGCAAGTAACTTACGTGACTTTTAAGACTCAAGGAAGCTGGAGTCAGGGAGGGAGCCAAAAACTTTGCCAGACCTTATGACTCCAAGTGCAAGAAAGTGCTGGCAGGTCTCTGGGCTGCTCAGAATTGAAAACAGGTGGCTTTGGATTAAATACAAGCTCATGCTATTGCTTCATTTTTTTTTTAATTATTATTGTGTTTTTAGATTTGGTCTAGGTTATTCCACTGCTCGTTTACACAGATAGCTATAAAGGAGACTACAGGTATCTCCTACCCTCTAGGATTCCTGAAATCACTTCTGCTTGAATACGTATAGGTACGGGGCACTTCCCACCTTTCTTGGCTTCCTGTATCTTGGACCAGCTCTCAAACTTGCTTAAAAAGTCAAGTTTGCATCTTTGTTAATTTCTACCTATCAATCAGCTTTATTAGTTCTGCCAACTGAGATGCCACAGAGTTAAGTCCATCATTCCCGTTTCTGAAAAAACAAAAGCATAGTGACAGAGGACATGTCAGTGATTGCTAGGAGTTAATGGGGACACGAGGCTGACCATGAAGGGATAGCACGGGAGAGTTTGGGGGAGGAAGAACCTGTTTTTATCCTGATGGTGGTGGTTACCCAAATCTGTATATGTGCTAAAATTCATAGTGCTGTACACCCAAAAAAAGTCTATTTTAATGTATGGCATTTGCTTTAAAAATCTTCTTAAAAAATGAGACAAGTCAGTCATCCCTCAAATGTGGACAACTTTGGCTCCACAGATCTCTGGGTTGAACACTCCTTGCAGCTTTAACTGTCCCTCATTAGCTCTGGCTCCACACTCCATACCGGCAGCTCACCTTCCAGATGGACCACAGTGACTCAGGATAAAACCCAGAACCCCAGGAAAACCCTGTCCCTCTGTTGCAGATGAAATCATTTCCTTCTTGACATCTCAGTTCTTAAAGCTTGCAGCCAATTAAAAACCCTGTGGGTTTTTGGTTTTGTTTTGTTTTTGTCACAACGATTGATTCTAATAAAGACATACTATAGTCATTTTTAAATGAAAACATTTCCGTGGCATGAAATACAGAATATAAAGAACATCCCTGGTGGCGCAGTGAATAAAAATCCACCTGCAATGCAGGAGACACAGGTTCAATCCCTGGTCCAGGGAGATTTCATTCCAGGAAGATTCCACATGCCTGTGGAGCAACTAAGCTCATGAATCACAACTACTGAGCCTGTGTGCTACATACTGAAGCCCACACACCCTAGAGCCCATGCTCTGCAACAAGAGAAGCCATCATAATGAAAAGCCCATGCCCTCCAATGAAGAGTAGTCCCTGCTCGCTATGACTAGAGAAAGCCAGCAAAAAAGCAATGAAGAGCCAACACAGTCAAAAATAATAATTTTTTTAAAAAAAATATAAGGTAAATAGAACTCAGGCACAGAACTGTAGATACAGTATGATCTTAATTATGAAGCAATATTTACAGAAAATGAGGAGGAGGTACTTCCAAGTGCTTACATATGGGTGAAAAAATTATGGAAAGTTTGTGTTTTCTCATACTTTTCCAAATCTAGTTGTCTACAATAAAAACATTCTATAATCAGGGGGGAAAAGTTTCAAAAGAATCTTGTCAGGTTATCCTGAAAGTATGCAAATAGCTATGTTCATTATATTGCAATTCAGTGCATTCGATTAATTTCTTGCATTAAAAAGTACTGCACCAGACATCAGAAGACACAAAGATGGCATGATGTTGTCCCAGTCCCCAACGGACATTCTTGTAGAGAGACAGTATGTAAGTGACACTATTTCAAGGAGGAGTAACCAAAGTGTGATCTAAATAAAGAGCTTTGGGAGTTCTATGAGCACATAAACATGCTCTCCTGAGATTCTTGTCATTTTCACATTACCAACCAGTTAGTTCCTTTTTCACTGATGAGAATTTACTCCAAAGCAGCCATTTCCTCCCTAGTTCCTCTGCCTTCTGACAGATGAAATTGTCAGGCAGACAAATGAAGTCTGTTGTAGCTCTGGCCTTGCAGAGTGAGACGGAGCAGATGTCCGAAGAGTTGACTTTGTCACTCCTGTTCTGAAAGTCTTGGGATGTGTAACAAGAAAGTATCATCTTGTTTTGTTTTGTAGTAAACAGTGAAGTGTAATATATTTCCTAATAGTGTCATCTTCTTTTACCCGCCTTGGTCAAGTATTCTGCACACACAAGATTGTGGATTTGCAATCACCTGTGTAGTTTTCTAGCCATCCCTCCCATGTCCATTGTTATCTTGAGAACTCATATTTTTTACTTTCTTCACAGATATCTATCCAGCAGTCTCATCATATCCACTTTGTTACACGTTGCTTTGACATATGCAGAATAATTATGTGTATTATTCCTGGCCTCCTTGCCTAAGAAATACCAAAGGAACTTCCGTTCTTGCTATATGCATGATGTTCTTCCTAATGTTTAACTCAGTTTTATAGAGAAGATTTTGTTTCCCTCAACTTTCACTCTCCCAATGATTCTTCTATCTGTCTCTGTTTGTTTTACAAACCATTATTTTTACAAAGGTTTGAAGCAACTTACCAGAAACAAATGTAACAAACAACAAAACAAATGTAAAAATCAGGGCTTGGAACATTAACAGTTAAAAGAGATAAGGAGAGCATAGGATGTAGCTCTGCAAGCCAAAAGGCCTCCGTCATCCCTATCGTTGAAAGTCAATGGTTTTGAGTTTCCTGGCAGCCAGAGTGAAAAGGAAGAAAGGTACACACATCTAGTCAAAGAGAACAAAGACTACCAGATCCTCTGGGAAAAGGTATTTACTAGATTTAGATAGGGACGCCTGGAGGAAGCACTGGGCAGTGTCTTGTGTCGCCTTTCTGTGCCAATACAACTGCACTTTCCAAGGTGGTTTCAGGTAAGGCCCCTCAATGAAAGCCAAGGCCAGCATCCCAAAGGACTAGTCCGCGAAAGTGACTCTGGAAGGCTATAGACTCGTAATGAATGTTCTCAACTAGGTCTCTTCTCAAATGTTCTCATGCAGTATATTTCACCGCTCTCACCAAGCCAGTTGCTCTGCTTCTGAGAGACAAATCTCTGCTTTGCAACAGCACAAATGTTCCAAGTGCCCCCTTTCACTTCCACATCCAGCCCCTCAATGGAAAAAAAGGTGCCGGCCCCAAGTCATCCTGCCTCTTACTGAGCACTCCCCGTGATGCCTGAAGCCCTATGCGCATTTCTTCCTGGTTTCTTCCTTCCACCAGAAGCAGCACCCCACCCCCGACTTCCCCAGGTTGGGAAGGGTGGCTGGGTGGGCTGGTTTGGGCAGACACTCACTGCTCATTGGTGGCAAGGCCTGAGAAGCAGGATCATGGCGCGTTCCATTACCTAATACTGAAACTTTCCAAAGACTCAAAATAATACTGCTTCTCTAGTTTTTCATCAAAGGACCCTTGAGAGCTGAGGAGGGAGCCTAGGGAACTCCGAGGACATCGAAGTACAGCCTTGTGCAGCCCACCATAAACACAAAATTTCTCATGTTTTCTCAGTGGGAATCTTGTGTTTACCTCATAACATCTGTCTCTTTTTCCCCAAAGTGGTGGTGCCATTGAATTTGTTTCTTAATTTAAAAAAAAAAATTTTTTTTGAAACATAAAAATTGCAAGTACAGTACCAAAAAGCTTTTATCCTGATTTATTCGAAAGCAGATTATTGGGGCTTCTCTGGTGGCTCAGTGGTAAAGAGTCCCCCTGCCAATGCAGGAGACACAGGTTTGATCCCTGACCCGGGAAGATCCCACATGCTGCAGAGCAACTATGCCTATGCACCACAGCTGCTGAGTCCATGTGCCCCAGAGCCCATGCTCTGCAAGAAGAGACGCCAGCACACCACAACTAGAGTGTAACCCCTGTTCATTGCAACTAGAGAAAGCTCACACGGAGCAACAAAGACCCAGTACAGCCAAAAATAAATAAAAATTATTTTTTAAAAAAGCAAATTATCCACCCAATGCTCCATGACCCTCTACACACAAGGATATTCTCCTGCATGATCACAATACAACCATCAAAATAAGGAAAGTCTTGCCGATACATCACTAAGTGTTCCAGTAATGCCTTTGTAGTAAAAAGATCCAATTTAAATCATGCATTGACTTTAGCCATCTGTGTTCCTATAGTTTCCTTCAGTCTGAAATATCTCCTCAGTCTTTAGTTGACTTCTGTGATTTGGACAAAATTGAAGATTCCAGGCGGGTTGTTTTGCAGAGTGTCCTCAGATTGGTTGGTTTGACGGTTCTGTGTGGTTCTTCCCCTTCGGCAGGAATATCACCAAAATGGAGCTGTGTTCTCACTGCATCCCTCTGGGAGGTGCATGAGTTCAATTTGTCTCATTATTGATGATGTTCCCTTTGATCACTTAGTTAAAGTGGTGTCTCACAGGTGTCTCCCCTGTAAAGTTACTATTTCCCACTTTGCAATTAATAATTAGTTTGTGGGGAGATACTTTGAAACATGTCAATATGCTAAACTTCCTCAAACTTGAATTTATTCATTGATTTATTTCTCTAAGTAAGGACTCAGGGTTTTCTTTTTGTTCAATGAGTTCTAATCCATTACAGTCGTCACTCATTTTGATGCTCAAATTGTCCCTAACTTGGCAAGTGGGAACTCTAACTCCTGCAAGCTAGCTTATGTGTTTTCAAAGATGGGTCCCCATGATTCTTCAAGCATTTTCTTGCTTGCTGGCTCCACCAGATGTGCCAAGTTCACCTTGAACTCTCCCCGTTCCAGTCCTGGATTCAGCCATTTCTCCAAAGACTTCCAGTTCCTTTAGCAGAGAATGGTGTTTGAAAGGTAAGATTTGGGTACTAGATATTATCTTTGCTACTGATATGTCAGTGTTCTCCAGCTCCATCAGTGAATACGGTTAAAGAGTGTGTGTGTGTTTGTGTGTGTGTAGGTGTGCAACACACATTTACATCTGCATTTACTCCATGATCTCTACATATTGAAAAACATATGTCTGCACATCCAGACCTCCAAGTCTAATCCAACATGACAGTGTTCATTTTCCCTTCTTTGTAAGTCTCTTTTCTGACCTCAAGGAACCTGGCTTCCCACTCCTTGAGACACGTGCTCATCTGATCAGATCCCCAGTGTGTGACCAACCTCCCATCTCTGACACCCTCTCGGCCTCACAGGTGCCTCAGCCTTGCCCTCCTGCTCAGGCTGTGACACCTCCCTCTGCCTGAGAGTCGGTGGTGGGAAGGAAGTTGGTTCTTCCACTCTGCCCAGAGGCAGACAGAACCAACATCGGGGTGGGGGGGATAGGCATTGTCATTCTGACATAGAGGGTGAGTGCTCTCCAGGGGAAGGGGGCCTCTGTGATGCCCTAAATTTGCCCCAGTGGCATCTGCTTTCCTCCCACTGTCAGATGGAACATGGTAAAAGGCTTGAAACAGAAAGTTGAAGAACAGGAAAGTTGTTGTTTTTGTTGTCGTTGATGTTCAGTCCCCAAATTGTGTCTGACTCTTTGCAGCCCCACGGACTGCAGCACACCAGTGGAAAACCCACAAAGGAGACATAAAGAGAGACATGAGAGGATGGCAGAAAGAAGAGAAAGAGAGGAAGAAGAAAATCGTGACTTAGGGTTAATGTATGACAGAAACCAACACAATATTATAAAGCAATTATCCTCCAATTAAAAATAAATAATTTTTAAAAATCATAATAATCTACCTACCAACCAGAAGATACACTTAAAAAAAGAAGAAAAGGTCTTAGGTAGGAAAACTAATATTAGACAGTGTGACCAGAGGAGAAGAAAAGGAAGATAAGATAATTCCAATGATTGACATTACTGACCTCGCAAAGCTGTCCCTGAGGACCTGGTAAATACACTGGTTTCTCACAAGCTCTCAGCCACCAAATTTGGTGTGCAGTCAGTTGGTGAGAGAGATATTTCTAAGATGCCCACATTGAGTTGCCATCTCTGAGGCCCCAAATCCACCCTCCTATAGAAACTCCAGTGCAGCAACCCCCTGATTTTCCCAGGTGTTTTTCCATGCTTCAATAGTAAATCCACTCCAGCGTCACAAAGCACCAGAATAATTTCTTAAAGGTGAATCATCTCATTACCCATGAGTTAATTCTGAAGTCTCTGAAATAAATACTTTTGAGTTTTTGAGAATGAAAAGAACTACCACCTTTTATGGTCATGGAGAAAGAGTGAATTCACTAATCTAAACCATCTCATTTCTTTTTCTCCAATTGGGCCTTCCAGCAGCATTGGCCAGGGTGATGTCTCTACTTCTGATCTTGGCTCCCACGTCATCCCCCTGTGGCCTGGGGTCGGCCCCAGCTCTCCACTGCACTGTTCTCATCCCAGCGGGACAGCAGTCAGGGAACTTTCAATCCTGCTCTGAATGATCCTGCCTGCACTCACCACTGTTGACAGGCCTCCTCTTCTTGAAATTCCATTCTTCTGCTTGAGATTCTTCCACAGCCCACCAAGTCGAAATGCCTGACTCCCTCACAGCCTCATTTCCACCGTCTCTGGGGTCTCACCTCCAGCCACACTCCCAACTTGAACTTTAAACTCTCAGAAGCTTTCTGTACTCTGCGCCTTTACCCCTCTCCTCTCACTCCTAGGATGGCCTCCCCGACCTGGATAACTTCTGTTTCTCCTTTATTCAACTCAGTACCTAAACTCCCTGAGAATAATTAGGCAATAAATAACTGCCTTCTTTTGGACTATTTTACAACTGTGAAATAAGCTAAGAAAAGTGCAAATCCATAGATGTACAGCTCAAACTCGGATAGCAAAATGAGTACCCTTGACCACCACTCGGCTTGAGAAATAGAACTCAGCCCCTTCCCTTGGCCACCCCCCACCATGGTGCCTCTTGACAGTCATCAAACCCTCCTTCCACTCATCAGGTAACACTTGTTGGTTAGTTGCTAAGTCGTGTCCAACTCTGGGACCCCATGGACTGTAGCCCACCAGGCTCCTCTGTCCATGGTGTTTCCTAGGCAAGAATCCTGGGGTGGTTTGCCATGTCCTTCTCCAGGGGATCTTCCCCACCCAGGGATCGAACCCACATCTCCTACATTGGCAAGGGGGTTCTTTACCACTGAACCACCTGGGAAGCCCAGGTAACACTACACAGACTATATTGTTCATGTCCTCAGTTTTATGATTATATCATCTAAATATGCTTCCCTAAAATGTTTAGTTTTATCTTTATTTGAATTGTGTATAAATGGAATTGTGCATTCAATATTTTGTTGTATCTGACATGTTTGCTCAATATTATATCTTGATGATTTAATCATGCATTTTTGCTTAGCTGTAATTTGTTTATTTTTATCATTACATAGTATTTCATTGTATAAATATACCAAAGAGTGTCTGTTTTATTTTTGATAGACATGGGAGCTCTTGGCTATTCTGAACATGCTATGATGAAAATGCTCAGTACATCTGTGCCTGTATTTTTGCAAGGTATATGCCCAGCTTCCCTGAGGGCTCAGTGGGTAAAGAATCTGCCTGCAATGCAGGAGACACAGGAGATGCAGGTTTGATCCCTGGGTCAGGATGATCCCCTGAAGGAGGAAATTGCAACCCACTCTAGTATTCTTGCCCGAAAAATCCCATGGACAGAAGAGCCTAGCGGGCTACAGTCCAAAGAGTCACAAAGAGTTGGACACCACTGAGCTCCTAAACACACATATGCCCGGGAGTAGAGTAGCTGGGTCATAGGGTTATGCCTAGCTTCAGCCTTATAGGATAATGCCAAAATGTTTTCAAAGTGGTCCTCACTGACCCTGAGATTAGATGAAACGGCTGTCTTTCATGCAAGGAATACTTCTACTTGAGACTTAGAACAAAACAAGACAAAAAGCAAGAACTATGAGTAAGAGTCCAGGAGGTGAGAGGTGAGTACTGGCAAAGACCAGGGGGGATGAGGACCCATTGCAGAGGGATCTAGCCCTCACAGGACTTGGAAGGTGAGGGTCAAGATATAACCACGATAGCGCCCCATGTAGACTTGTGTTGGCTTCACAACTGCGAACACTGAAAAATAGCTCCCCTCCTTTCTCTTGAAAAGGAAGAACAAGGCTTAAATAAGCAAGGGTGCCATTCCTCCTTAGGGTACCCCAGTGCCTCAGATGTCATTTCCATGGCATCCACAGACATCCATGGGAACCGTGGAACACACCAGGCTGCTCCTGGGCCAGCCCTTGTCACCCTCCACCTCCATTCCCCCGGCTCCCTCTCCTCAGCCTCAGCAATTCTCCTCCACTCCTGGCTGGCCAGTGGCTCTCATGGTTCTCTCCAAGTCTCAGCCCTTCCACACAAAGAAAAGCTGCAGAAATCTCACGTTGCCCCCACCTGTGTGGGGTGTGGTGTGTTATTTTTCCAGACCTTTCACTCCTCAATCACAGACAGCACTTGAGAGGGAGGTGAGTGGGCAGCGGGGATGAGGGGGAGCAGTGCAGGTGGAGGTGGTACATCTGGGCATTATTCTGAAGGTGAGGCTAAGGTCGGGGGGTGGCGCAGGGGACCCAGGTTTCCTGCTCTTCACTGTATGGAGAAGTTTAGACCACATCTTAGTCTTCACTGGGTCCTTCCCTTTCTCCACCCCTCACCAGTGCCCAATGGAGTCCCCACACCCAGCTACCTAATCTGCCTCTTACCCAGCCAGCAACTCTGTAACAACTGGAGATGCAGGAGGTACCCAGTTCTTAGAACTCTGTACCATCATCTGCCAGACAATTGTCAAAATAACCATATACATCTACAATGACTATGTGACTGGCACCCTCTGGAGTTGTGCAGAGCACAGCTTTTTCACTATATGCTATACTCTGCCTTATGGGTAAGAAAATCCAATGATTATATGCAAATTTCATGTTTATTAGTAATCCCAAACACTTAAAACGGGGTGACCAGTGTGCTAACAAGCAACAATTATCTAAATGACACTAAAGGCTCCCATTAGATGGAAGATCCACCAAATAGTTCTTTAAGTTCAAGTCAGCCAGAAACTGCCAGCAAAGGGGACTTGATTTAATAAAACAGCCAGTGGATAGATCTGAATTTTTTCTATATCTTAATGATTCTTCCCATGTGAACTAGAAGGATGCCACTTTGCAGGGTGTAGCAAGAGGTGACATCAAAATTTGTCCTTCCAGTTCTTCATGATGAGGGGCTGGAATGAGGGGCCCAGGGCACACAGGCTCTGAATAGGAGTCCATGGTAAGGGTGGCTGCGCAGGGCCACACAGGGAGGGTGTTTGACTGAGGAGGGTAAATGACAAGCTCACCAAAACAACCACTCAATCCAGTTGAAGTTTTTTTTCCTCCAATGTGTCTGCCCACAGGTATGTCTTTTTCTAATTCTCACAAGGCCTAGTGCTATGCAAGATTTTCAAACTATTTCCACAAAGCCAAACTTCCTAACAGCCATTGTCTGAAACCAACATCTCTTTTGCAATCCACAAAGTCAAATACACTGATTTATCTAGCTTCTTTGCTTCTTTGTTAAATTATTTATAACTCTATAGATCAATGAAATCTGTGTTTTAAGTTCAGCACTGTTTGCTCCTCCAGATTACTCTTTGTAACTCTCTGTATCTTATGAGACTGACCTTCAGGGTGGCATCACACAGTCTCCCTTGCTTCCGGCTTCTATCTGGGGTTGGCCAGTGTGAGCTACCTGCATCCAGTGGGCTGGAGGGAAGACTGATCAAGTCTTATTGCCCAAACTTCTCCCCTGCGGCCCACAGATTGACAGTGTCACCATTATGGGTTGAATTGTGCCATGCGTGCATGCTAAGTTGCCTCAGTCGTGTCTGATTCCATGCGACCCTATGAATTGTAGCCTGCCAGGCTCCTCTGTCCATGGGATTCTCCAGGCAAGAATACTGAAGTGTGTTGCCATATCCTGATACAGGAGTTGAATTATGTACCCACCTAAATCCAAACTTGAAGGCCTGAGCCCCAGGACCTCAGGAAGTATTTACAAATATGGCCTTTAGAGAAGTAACTGGGGTTTCCCTCTTGGTCCAGTTGGTAAAGAATCCACCTGCAATGCAGGAGACCCAGGTTTATTCCCTGGATGGGGAAGATCTCCCGGAGAAAGAAATGGCAACCCACTCTAGTATTCTTGCCTAGAAAATTCTAGGGACAGAGGAGCCTGATGGGCTATATAGTTCATGGGGTCACAAAGAGCTGACCACAACTCAAGAGACTAAATCACTCCTTGAGAGATAATTAAGTTAAAATGAGGGTGGCACTAGTCATAAAGAACCTGCCTGCCAATACAAGAGACATGGGTTTGATCCCTGGGTCAAGAAGATCCCCTGCAGGAGGAAATGACAAGCCACTCCAGTATTCTTACCTGGAGAATCCCATGGATAGAGAAGCCTGGTGGGCTACAGTGCATGGGGTCACAAAGAGTCAGACATGTCTGACTAAAGTAACTTAGGATGTCATAGGGTGGGTCCTAGTCAAATATGACTGATGTCCTTATAAGAAGAAGAGATTTAGACACACAGATACGTGCACAAAGGGAGGACCATGTGAAGACATGGGGAGAAGAGAGCCATCTGTAAACCAAGGAGAGATGCCTCAGAAGAAGCCAACCCTGCCAGCAGCTTGATCTCAGACTTCTAGGCTCTAGAATTGTGAGAAAATTAATTTCTGTTATAGAAACTGCTCAACTGTATTCCTTTGTTAGGGCATTCTGGGCAAACTAATATAGTCCGTCTACCAAAATCACAGGTGCAGACAACCACCCCCTGTACTAGAGTCAAAGTTCTCTCCCTGGCTTGTGTCTCTGCTCCCTCCCCGGACTCCAGGCTTAGGGGAAGAGAGAAAGGGCTCCCTGCTATTGCTGGCTGGTTTCACTTCACTTTTATTATAATGGAACATAATATGATAAATATAATATAAGAGATTATCTTTGTTAAACTCACTTCAATTACTCCATTCACATGCACCAGCAGTTACTACTAGGAGCTCAGACCGATCCACTTGTTCCCAGCAGTTTGCATGGTTTGCTCCTAAAACACAATGTCACCCTGCAGACACAGACCAGGACAGTTCATCCTGCCATCTTACTGTGTGAAAGACATTTTCTGAAACTTCCTTTGGTGACAAGAAGCTGTTGGAATATGCAACCTAGTGGTGAGGTCTGCGTAAATAAAGACCCAAAATCTGTGGATCCCAGGAAACACTGACACCCTCCTACCAGGGAATGAGAAAGTGACTGCTCAGAAAAAGAAATTCATGCTTTGGAGAAAACACGCTGGAAACAAATATTTATATATATATATACAATATTCCATCATTGTATAAATAATTTCTGAAAACCATGTTTTCTCCGTTAAAAATTCTGATAAATACCCATTTTAAAAACTTGGAAGTGGAAGTTAAAAAATCATTTAAAAACCTTTTGAATGTATAATTTTAGAGAGCTTTGAACATATCTCTAGCTATTGATCGATCTATCTAGAAAAATGGTGCTTCGACAAGGCTTCCTTGCCTTTTCACTTTCTCTGGGTTTGGGCAATGGAGAGTACTTTCTCAATAGATTATGAGAGCAATTGGTTGAAGCCAAAAAAAAATGATGGAAAATTTTTAATTAACTTCCAACAGAATCTTTGTCTAGTTGGTAGATGTGCCCTAAAACCTGTCAGGATGGAATCATTACAGACAACAATGCATTTCTTGCACATCTTTGATGCATTGCTTTTAGATACAATAGTCACTAACCAAGTATCAGAATAAACTGTGCGTAGATGATGTGAATCAAATCACCAAGTGGTAACATAAGCTTTTCAAGTGAGGCATAGAAATACAAAATGAGCATACAATGTTAACAGCATGCATATGCGCTATGTCACTTCAGTCATGTCGGACTCTTGTGAGCCCATGGACTGTAGCCTGCCAGGTTCACCTGTTCATGGGATTCTCCAGGCAAGAATACTGGAGTGGGTTTCCATGCCCTCCTCCAGGAGATCGTCCCGACCCAGGGATTGAACCCACCTCTCTTGCCTCTCCGGTGTTGGCAGACGTGTTCTTTCCTACTAGTGCCACCTGAGAAGCCCGTTAATAGCAAAGGAAAGGGAAAAAGGATTTTTGTGCCACCGAGAAAACAAAAAACTTAATATTATTTCACTTTAAGAAGCAGTCTCTGTGCGTTTTTAAGAAACAGGGTATTAGTTCAATGGTACATGCCTAGCTATAAATAAATAAAAGTATTGGGAGAATCTACTTAATGTCTTTTACTGATTCAGGTGAGTCATCCAAAAAGTTGGAGACCACTGAGCATTCCAGCAGAAAGGGCTGCAAAAGAAAAACCCACTGTACCCAAAATCTTAGAACTTCAGGCTCACAATTCTCTCTTGTTCCAACTGACTTCAAAGCCAGACAAGGGGGAGAGCACAAGAAAGGAATGCTGTGCCCGAGGGCCCGCCAGTGCCACTCAGCCTCCCACCCGAGCCAGGGGGTCGGCTCCTGAGGAAGAGCTGCCACCTCTCAGAGAGGTTGGAAATATTTGGAATGTGGCGGGAGGCCCAAGGACCACCCAGTAGTAAAAACGCAGAGGAAAGCCTTCCAAATAAAACAGGAGACAGAAGGAGAGTGGCTCCTCTCCGGCTCCGCCTTCTGGCCTGGCCCAGGGCAGAAGCAGTCAGTCCTCTCGTCCAACCCCCGCCTGCATCTTCCTGCACGCTTGACTGTCACCAAGGCCACGAACCTTGGAAACAATGCTATCATACTGTCTAATATTTGGAGGTGACAGAAAACATCCTAGTCACGTCAGAGAAAATAGCTGTTTAGACTAGACTACAGGAAAATGCCCCTGGCACTCAGCTCAGCACGCCTTCTCTTAAATGCCACCAACAAAACAAGAACCCAGCTCCAGGCAGAGCTCTGGACGACATGCATATTTATTGCCTGGTCTTTCAGGCAGGGGCTATGAAAATACATTGATGGAGTGAATGTCACTGTCGTGACTTTGAAATCAATGCTGCTTCCCAGCTGTTTTCTGTTATTGTTTTTTTTTTTTTTCAGGATTCCTCACTGATTAAAATTAAAATCTGGTCAGGAACCTGGGACCCAGAGAGCTGTTCATTTCTCTGCATTCCTACAAAGACATCCTGCTGTTCCCAGCTTTTCTCCTTAAAGACAGTGAGTGCAAGTCGCTCAGTCGTGTCCGACTCTTTGAGACCTTAAGGACTGTAGTCCGCAGGCTCCCCTGTCCATGGAATTCTCCAGGCCAGAATACTGGAGTGGATAGCTGTTGCCTTCTCCAGGGGATCTTCCTGACCCAGGAATTGAAGTCTCCTGCATTGCAGGCAGATTCTTTACCAGCTGTGATTCTAAATCGCCTTCTCAGCACTGAAGGATGCACCAAACCAGCTTCATCTCCCTAGAGAAGCCCCTAGAGGAGATTATCTGAATGCTTGAAGAAGCCATCCTTCTTCGCAATTATCCAAAGGAGTCTGTGATGGTGATAATTCTTTCTGCTCCTCAGATGGTAAAGTGTCTGTCTGCAACTCAGGAGACCTGGGTTTGATCCCTGGGTTGGGAAGATCCCCTGGAGAAGGAAATGGCAGCCCACTCCAGTATTCTTGCCTGGAAAATCCCATGGACCCAGAGCCTGGTAGGCTACCATCCATGGGGTCACAAAGAGTTGGACACGACTGAAAGACTTCATTTCACTTTGTGAAATAACCCACATTCAGAGTTGTTAGCTTTGTGACTTAGATACTGGGAATTTGTTGTCATTTTTTAAATGTATATTTTTATTTTTAGTTTATTAAAAAATTTTTTTTTTTTTTTACTGCGCTGGGTCTTCATTGTGGCCTGGGGGCTTCTCTTGTTGCCCTCTGGTATATGGGATCTTAGTTCCCTGACCAAGGGTCAAATCCACATCCCCTGCATTGGAAAGCAAATTTCAACCATTAGACCACCGGGGAAGTTCCTAAGCTTTGTTTTTAAAGTCCATTCAGTTGTGGTCTGAGTAGAGATTAATGGTGTTTTGTAATCTCAGTGAGGTAAGCTCATTCCTGAGTTTTTTCCTTCACTATTCAGCCTCCTGCTCCACTCACAGGGGACCTTCTAAACCCAGGAACCTCTGGCTGAATCAAAACACAAGTACTCTGCCCAGAGCCACACTCGGTGGAGCCAAGCAAGGCTGGCAGATGCCACCATGTTCCATGACTATGGCCTCCCAACTAGGTTTTCCTTCTTTTCACTCCTGCAAAGAATAAAAAGGTCACATGATCCCAAATTATTTTTCCCAGATGACTTCCTAATGGGTACCTAGGGCATCCAAACTCCCTCTTACCAGGAAGCATTTGTCATTTTCTCCACACATCATGCTCCAGCAAAACCAGATTTCTCACGTTAAAGGATGAAGCACACACTTTCGTCCCACGGGCTTTTTGAAGAATGAAGGTGAGACCTTGATTTACTGAGATTTGCCTGCCCTAGTCTATGATGCAAACAGATTCCTGGGCCTTGTGGCAGCCTTGTCCTTCATGTTTTGTGGCCAGGGCCATACCTATCTTGGCTGGAGAGCTAAGAGTGGAATTTTAACTATGAATTTCCTTGTCTTTAATAGACTGAAGTCAAAAGGCCACATTCTGTCTCAGATACACATGAACAACTTCCACTGGTGTTACTTGTGTATATCTGAGTTTAGTTAAAGTACTCCAACACTTGGGCACTGTTGAAAAACATTCTTCTTCTTGTTTAATCTCTTTAATGTGCATGTAGGAGGGTGAAACAGCATGCAGAAATTAATCAAAACCACACTCTGTTTCAGATGATGTTTTGTTTTTAAGGGAACAAAGCCATTTGGAATCAATTCCATCATTATACACACCAACCACGGAGCCTCTCCAAGCTTCTCTTGGAGGTCGCATTAGCCCAGACCTACCTGGTTATTTAAGGGGCAGTTGTAGTAGAATGAAGCACACAATAGGTCTAGACTCAAAAGAGGCAAGATCAAGTTCCAGCTCTGGTAATATTGTACCCACTTGGCAAGCCATTTAATCTTTCCTGGTACCTGTTCATCTATAGGCTGTTAACGTTGTAAGGTTATTATGTGAGTTCAGTACATGATGGGTGTTACATTTATTTTTTATTCAAAAGTATTTTTCCTGTTATAATGGCAAAAAAATGTAAACAAATAGAAGCCCAATAATTATGGAAATAGTAAGGAGAGACTTCAAGTCAAACAATGAAAGCATTGATTGGTATATGCAAGCATAGGTTGGTATAGCTCCTTTGGAAAGTAGTTGCAATGCATACTGATAACACTGTGTAGGTAATGCTATCTTCTTTGATCCAATTATTCCACATATGAGTTTATCATTGAAAATATTAAAAAAAAAAAAAAAAAAAGGAAGGGGGACTCTTCATGTGTAAAGGTATTTTTTCATAGTATATTTTTGTCATGGAAAGCAAGTGGAAACAACCTAAATTTTAAATAAATAATGAAATTTAGATGCTTAGAAGATGCTTAAATTCTTATACTGTGAATGAATAGAAATGGATTCAAAATACACATTTTGTGTGATTATATGCAGAATCATTTGTACCAAGAAAAATAAGCATTAAGAAGGACTGGAAAGAAATAGGACAAGATTTCCAACAATAATGGGTAAAATATAACCAGAAGATGCTTTTAATAAAACCACTATGTGAACTTTTGCCCCTTTTTCCCTTCCTAATTCCTTATACATATATGACACTGTATATAGTAAGTGAATTTCTTAAGCATTATGCCTTAGCTCCTAATTAACTAGAATACTTGTTTCAACCAACTCTCCATTTAATCAAAGTTCACCTTAATTAGCCCTGCAAAATAGTTTTGAAATACTTTTTTCTGATGGTCTATTCTTATTTTTTCACCCAGCTATCTATAAGATCATAGATATTCAGGAACTAGCACATTTGGCATTTGGTCAAATAGCAAAAGCTTGGATTTAGTCATTGAGTGTCACAAGGCGCAACATCAAAGGGATTTTCCAGCATTGCTCCCCACATACAACCCGGCTTATGTCACTTGATCCTGAAGAATGCCAAGCAGTGAGCAGCAAGTGGTGACTGATCATGTCAGGGGAGCTAGTGTGTGTGTTTCTATCAACAGGAAAATGGGTGCAAGCCCAACAAGGAGTGTGCAGGGACGTTTACATTGTAGACAGCAGATTTCAGTGAAAGTTCATCAGCATTATCATTGGGAGTTAAGCATAAGGAGGGGATACAATAAATAAAATCTCATCAATTTATAGAAACAGAAGAAAAGCATCCAAAAGAAGCAACTCCATGAATACTTGGTTCTCTGACCCACAGGAAGTAATATTTATTGCCTTTAGATGAGAGACATCTTTAGTGGTTTTCTTTTGTAATAACATTATAAAATAGCATTTTGGGTTTCTAGCATGTCCTACAGGCCTTTCTATTTCTCACTTGGGAACAGAGCACCACGCTCAGCATACAGTGGAGTTGTCCACTCGGGAAATGGATGCTATCCTGTGCTGCGGCAACCCACAGAGGAAATGACTTTTGCAGAGAAGGAATAACATCTCCAGGGCAAAAATTAACTCAGTCCTTGAATTTCAAATAGAAATGTTTCCTCACACCTGAGCTCACCTAAAGAGCAAAAGAGTGAACATTGACCTCAATTATAGGGAAGGAAAAGCCCTTTGAAGGCTGATGGGATCACAGAGGGTTAGAAATGAACAGTACTGATATTCCGCCACCCACAAGATACACAGATGAGGAGACAGTTCAGAGAGGTTAGAAATTTTTTTGAGATCACACAGCCAGGAAATGATGGAGTCAGAATTCAGCCCCAAGTCCCCTGGCTCTCTGCAGCTCTGTTGTTCAGTTGCCAAGTCATGTCCAACTCTTCGTAATCGCATGGACTACAGCACACCAGGCTTCCCTGTCCCTCACCACCTCCTGGAGTTTTCCCAAGTTCACGTCCATTGCATCCGGCTTCTACACAAATACAACAGGGCTTGTGATCTGCCAGAACGCCACCAGAACTGTTCTTCAGATGTTCAGGAAGCGGTGTAGCATGATGGTACGTGCTTTGGAGCCAGACCAGAGTTTAAATCTGAACTGTCACTGGTTAGTGTGTGACCCTGGGCAAGTCATCTCTCTGAATGTCAGGCTCATCTGTAAAGCCAGATCATAAATCCGGCCCCACAGTGGGGTGGGAAGAATTAAATGATATAATGACCTCAAGTGCTAGACAGGTCACAGGGACTCAATGAACAGGATCTGCCCCTACAATCCTACTGCTGTTCTTGAAAGTGAAAAGTGAAGCCGCTCAGTCGTGTCCGACTCTTTGCAACCCTGTGGACTGTAGCCCACCAGACTCCTCTGTCCATGGGATTCTCCAGGCAAGGATACTGGCTGCTGCTGCTGCAGCTAAGTCGCTTCAGTCATGTCTGACTCTGTGCGACCCCATAGACGGCAGCCCACCTGGCTCCCCCGTCCCTGGAATTCTCCACGCAAGAACACTGGGGTGGGTTGCCATTTCCTTCTCCAGTGCATGAAGTGAAAAGTGAAAGTGAAGTCGCTCAGTCGTGTCCGACTCTTCGGGACCCCATGGACTGCAGCCTACCAGGCTCCTCTGTCCATGGGACTTTCCAGGCAAGAGTACTGGAGTGGGTTGCCATTGCCTTCTCCAGGGGATCTTCCCGACCCAGGGATGAAACCCAGGGATCAAACCTGGGTCTCCCGCATTGGAGGCAGACGCTTTAACCTCTGAGCTGTTCTAGAAGGTAGACCCAAAGCCCTGAATAGTCAGCTCAGCTACAGAGGAAGAATGTGGTCCAGATGCTTCATCCTTCTTCACAAGAGCTGTATAGCTGTGTCTGAACTCTTTTGTGCCCAATCAGAATAAATCAAATCCAATCTAAACCATTTAGTGCTTGGCACTATTTGTGATACCAATTCATCAGTTTTCATTTTCATTTTCTAGTTTACCCAAACAAGCCATTTCTAGAGGCTAGCAACTTTCAACTAAGCCTGCCAATAAAATATGACTCATCTTGAAAAATACCACAATCTTTCTGAAGGAGTGTAAATATAAATATACACAATATAGAAAAAATTTTATTAGTTTATTTTTTATTGAAGCATAGTGGATTTACAGTGTTGTGTTACATTCTGGTGTACAGAAAAGTGATTTATACATTCTTTTTCATTTTCCATTATGGTTTATTACAGGATGTTGAATATAGTTCCCTGTGCTATATAGTAGAACCTTATTGTTTATCTCGTCTATATATAGTGGATTTCATCTGCCAACCCCAAACTTCCAATCCTTTCCTCCTCCATCTGCCTACCCCCTTGGCATCCATAAGTCTGTTCTCTATGTCTGTGAGTCAATACAGGAAAATTTGATAGGAGTTTGGTCTTCAGCTTGGGTGCCAGTTCAACTCTATATTTGCCCAGTTCTATTTTGGGGCATTAAAATCTATATGTGCTTAATATCCCAGCCACCCTGCCATCCATGAGGTTTGAATAAAGTTCATCCTTTATGGAATGAACTTGATCCTCCTGCCTTACTTTTGGTCTCTCTCCAGAGAGGCTAATGTGCTGGCATAGTTCTGCCATTTGTCAGCCAGAAGTCTGGTTACACATTTGCTCGTCAATCTAAACCTAACCTATTCATACACGCACTTGGGGTTTCCTGTAAATCAACCAGACGTTCTGTCATTCACCAGCAATATCTCTCCATAGTGTTCTACACCCACGTGCCTTCGTGAACTATTCACTATGTTTGTGGAAGAAGCATTCAAATCAATGTGCTTTTTCAGGAATGGTGACACCAGAATGTTATAATCTGTTCGTTACCACAAGGATAAATGATATTTCTTCCAAAGACTTTTGATAACGGGTACAGTAATGCATCTCAACACTTTCTGAAATTTAAAGGTCTGTCCTCAAAGGTAAGTAGGATAATGCATGACTAACAAAAGCAAATCCCAGATTCCGGAGCTAAACTGTCCTTGTCAGTGTACTTGATCGTCTCGAGCATACGCTGCCTTAGAAAGTTCATAATGTTATTTATATTCTCTTGATATTAATGTCCAGGTAAGGCTGACCCCATGGTTTGTTAAAGGGCAGGTCCTTCTTAACTTAGCATGCTTTATTGTGGTGTTTCTTCTATTGGAATTCACACACGCTTTTTAACAGTTGTGCTTCAGGAATCTGCTCTGGGTTAAGGATGATATTTCATAGAATTATCAGTTCATCATTCATTAAAATATTTTAACATTCAGTTGATTTGTCTTTTCAGAAGCTTAAGATATTTGTTTCTGATTAGAGTAATTAGTTGCTAACACTGTTTTTAAAATAGGTGATTTGACTCTAGCCCTCACTAGCTCTTCTGGCATCTGCAAGAGGTACAAAGGAACTATGGAACTGGAAATTTAAGCAAGAGAAACAGCAGTTCTTATTGATACGTGCACCACATTGTGACGGCCAGTTAACGTCAGTGTTTCAGCATTGTAAAATGGTGTTTACATGTAGAGTTAATTCATGAAAACTATGGATGGAATGAAGGGGGGAAAGCCTCCAATCTAGCATATCTTCAAAGAGCACATTTTATTCCCACAAGTGCCTGAAAATGCCTGGTGTCATTCCTATTCACTTTTATATCGTTACTATTCACTTCAAGCACTTGGGGATTCGAGTATCAGTGCTGTAAAAAAAAATCCAGCATCTGTGAAAATCCAAATAGCGTGTCCTCTAAAATTAAAGACTCACAGATAGAGCTGTATCATATTGGCTTTCAAGATGTCAAAAATGAACAGAATATACGTTCTGGTCAGAGAGTAATGGTGGTTCCTTACAGTTTCGGATTCTGAACAGGCTCAGCCGATCATCATTAAAGTTCTCAAGTCTGGGTTTCAAACATCAAGTTGCTTTTTTGATAGTATAAAGATTAGTGTCTACCGAAGTAAAATTCTGTGCCTTAGTGAAATGTAGAAATACCTTCCTTCCCAAGCCATCTCTCCTCTTCATTCCTGTTCCTTCCCAAGGCAGCAGTTTTCCTCTATCTGATGTACACCCTCTAGTGTTTCCTGGATGAAGTACAGAAACTAAAGCTCAATTTACAAACAAAAAACATCATTGCAGTCTTGAAATATTATCCCCAGTTACCATACACTAAAGCAAACTTACCACCAGATGTTTTGACATGAACTTTAAGTGATTGCCAAAACTTTTTCAGCCGGGAGTCTCAAAGCTAAATTCTTGTATTCCAACTTCAGATCCCAACAGAGGACATTGACCTTTACTCTGTTAAGTTTAGATTCCTTCCCTTAGAATTCTTATATTCTAATTGACGTTTATTGTGCTATGCAGAGCAGGGAGGTGTTCAGTGAGAACTAAAGCATGCCAGCAAGCATTTCTTCGACCTATTTTCCATGGGTAGAACTTACACCGAATTCTCCTAAGTTACTCAAGAATTTCAAGGTATTTTTGACTCAAGAGAAAAGTGATTAATTTTTTAAATGGCTTTACAGAAACCATGGGCATATTTTCCACCATAGAAGCCTTTAGGTCAAACCAGAAAGAGTAGCCATTTGGGAAATGTATTCCTTATGAGCACTTTTTCTTGACAGAGAAGAAAATATATTTCCAAACCTGTCAGCTGCTGTCGCTGCTACTTTGGAAGCCAGCCACAGCTGATGGTGTGAGCTAACTATAGGCCAAGGTCATCTGGGGATCCACCCTGTTCACAGGGACGGCACCCACACCTCGCCAGGGCATGTGGCCTGCCAGTTCAGGCAGAACAGCCCAGGGAGCTATTTTCAGTTGGCCTTCCCACGAGAAGACCCTGGACTGTCCTTCATGCCACCAGCATCCAGTTCCATACTCAGCCATATTCTCAACCATAATCTGATCTCTTCTCTTCTTCACAATCTCTTTTGAGACCGGTATAACAGCTTGATAGATGCATCTAAACTTAACATTAACACTGATCTTCTGCTTAAACAGCACAAGGCTCATCACACATACGGCTCTGCTGTTGTGCTTTGCTTACGCGGTTGTGTCTCTTTGTGACCCCATGGACTGTAGCCCACCAGGCTGCTTTGTCCACGGAATTTATTCACCAGGCGAGGATACTGGAGTGGGTTGCCATTTCCTCCTCCAGGGGCATCTTCCTGACCCAGGGATCAAACGTCTCCCCTGTCTCTTGCACTGCAGACAGATTCTTTACCGCTGAGCCATCGGGGAAACATATATAGCTCTACTACATATAAAATTATTTCAACCAAGTGCCTGAGCGAGAAACTGCAGACGAATTTAGCCTCTTTCATTTCAATAGCCATCCACCACCCCCCATCCCTTGCAGGCCTAGTCCATTCAGATTCCCAAAGATCTGTTGTTGATCCTCTCCCCTTCCGTGTTTCCTGTCATTACAGTTCACCCACGTTTGCTTAGACTTCTGCAGTAGCCTCCCAGTCAATCTTCCTGCCTCCAATCACCAATATTCTACCATAAGTTATCTTTCAAAACTATAAATCAGAATGTATAACTCTTCTGTTTAAAATCCTTCCATGTTTCTCCATCACCGATGAGATAAATTTTGACCTCACTACACCAGCATCCTTCAAGATCCAGAGAGTCTTGCCTACTTTTCCAGCTCATCCCTTATCATTTCCTTTATGCCATCTTTCCATCTCTGCTTTCATCACATAAATATAATCTATGCTTTGACCTAATTAATTACTTACTCTCCCCTAAGCCCACCATGCTCTTTCATGTCTCCAGAGCTGCCTAGTGATCTTATCTACCTAGTGAATTTCTAGTTTTCTCCCATTAGGATTCAGTTTGACCTTCACCTTTTGGATGGAGCTTCCCCTGACACGCTTCCAAAACTCCTTACACAGCTCACACACACAAACATATGTAGTTAGTCCCTTGATTCTCTGCAGGCCACTGTTTACTCTTTCTTCTTGTATCACTACACACACACACACACACACACACACACACACACACACACACACACACACACACACCTTGGACTCTCCAGTTAGACTACAAGGCTTTTAATGTAGGAAACTTATATTATTGATTTTTGTGTTCCCAGATGTTATTTGCCAGACCAGGGGTAGAGACAGTGAACAAGACAAACATAATCATTCCCTCCACAAAGCCTGCTGTTCAACCATCTCTCCATTGTCCCTTGAATCCAACCTTTATAAAGGATTCTGTCTATCTGAGTATGCTCCTACCTGGCATCCCTCTGGGTTTGTGTGAGTCCTTGTAATTCATCGTGGCTTCATTCAAGTCTTCTTGCCTTGCCTTTCTCTGACAGTGAAGTGGATTATGAATTGGTTAAAGGACCATATCTAAGGATGCTGTGTACAGAACCAATGCTGATCGTAAGGAGGCTTCTAGAAGTACCACCAAGGCCTCTGTCATGCCTATATTTTGTGCCAATTGGAGGTTTTGATATACATAGAAAGCATATGCTTACTCCTTATGTGAACAAAGTGAAGATGGTTAAGAATGATATCCAATCACAGAATCAAGATGTATTGATTATCTCTTGCCACACAGCAAATCATAACAAAGTGATGAGGGGCTTAAAACAACAAATATTTATTAATATTATCTCACAGTTTCTCTAGTGCAAAGAACTCAGACTATCCCTGTGAGCAGACAGGGAAAATGCTCAGTCTTCACTGGGGAGACTCCAATCTGCTTGAGGGAAATGGAAGGACAAGACAAGTCTGAAGAAATCCACGGGAGAGAAATGGCAACTTACTCCATGATAGGTATAGGGAAGAACAGCACTTTAGAAGAATTTAAAGATATATCCTGGGCTCCCATTTTCACTTAGCAATAAGATAACTACTAAGGTCCTTAGTAAGCAGCTGCTCCCTTGTGATAACCCACAAGCTCCAACTGAACACAGTCCTGACACTGCCTTGTAGCATGCAAATTGGCATTTACCCTATTGTCATCTTAGAGGGCTTTCCTGGTGAATCAGTGGTAAAGAATACGCCTGCAATGCAGGTGACATGGGTTCAATCCCTGGGTCAGGAAATGGCAATCCACTCCAGTATTCTTGCCTGGGAAATCCCATGGTCAGAGGAGCCTGGTGGACTACAGTCCATGGGGTCACAAGAGTCAAATGTGACTTAGGGACTTAAGTCCCTAAGTCTTATAGAAGGGTTGAGAAAGATACCCCTGTCTCAATCAAAAATGTGAAAATTGAAGGTAGACCAACAAGGCTCTGACTTTGTGGAGGAGAGAATATGTTTGTGTATTACATACACAAGGAAAACAGTTATATATATATATTTTTTGTTTGTTTATTATTATTATTATTCATTTATTTTTATTAGTTGGAGGCTAATTTCTTTACAATATTGTAGTGGTTTTTGCCATACATTGACATGAATCAGCCGTGGATTTACATGTGTTCCCCATCCCGATCCCCCCCCGCCCCCGCCTCCCTCCCCATCCCATCCTTCTGGGTCTTCCCAGTACACCAGCCCTGAGCACTTGTCTCACGCATCCAACCTGGGCTGGTGATCTGTTTCACCCTTGATAGTATACTTGTTTCAATTGTATTCTCTCTGAACACCTCACCCTCACCTTCTCCCACAGAGTCCCAAAGTCTGTTCTGTACATCTGTGTCTCTTTTTCTGTTTTGCATATATGGTTATCGTTACCATCTTTTTAAAATTCCATATATATGCATTAGTATACTGTATTGGTCTTTATCTTTCTGGCTTACTTCACTCTGTATAATGGGTTCCAGTTTCATCTATCTCATTAAAACTGATTCAAATGAATTCTTTTAATGGCTGAGTAATAGTCCATTGTGTATATGTACCATAGCTTCCTTATCCATTCGTCTGCTGATGGGCATCTAGGTTGCTTCCATGTCCTGGCAATTGTAAACAGAGCTGTGATGAACATTGGGGTGCAGGTGTCTCTTTCAGATCTGGTTTCCTCAGTGTGTATGCCCAGGAGTGGGATTGGATTTTTAAGTATCTTAAGATGCTATTACTATTCAGCTTCATTCATTCATGTTGCCCACCTGGATCTGTTCTCATTTGAATTTTCCACTCTTCCAAGTTGTCTTTAGCTTGTAAGGTTTTACTTCTTGTTGCACCCTGCCCTTTGTAAAAGATGGGGACTGGTGAGTTCTGCCAGCAAATATTTGATTGACTAATTGACAGGGTCAAGTTTCTGCACGAAAAATAAATGTGAGGGAAAGGTCCCCCCTTCCTCATTTAGAGACTATTTTGTTAAACCCCAGTGGCCAATTCCTATCTCATCGTTGTATTTTAAGCAGGGGACAGCTGGAGCTTACTGCCTGCAGCCTGCCCAGTCTTTATTCCTTCACTAAATGCAGGAAACAGCAGGACTCTGCATATAGCAGGCTCGTCAAAGACAAGCCACTGACATGGGCGCTTAATAAGAATAGGCTCGCTGGCCCAGTGTTGGCTTTGGGGAGTCACACGCAGGCACACACTGAGGAGTGCTGTAAGCGGTCTTCTCCCGTCATCCTTTGGGGGTGGGGGGGATGAGGAACAAGGCTCCTTCCATTTTATAACAAATGACCTATTTCAGTGAAATAAGAAAAGGAGGGCAGCCATGCAGTCAGCCAGTCAGTTCTATGCCACGTTGTAGCGATGTTAGTATTTCATACCAGTAATTCTGTCTAACAGAAACTCATCTTGGCTTTTTCCCATTCCTTTTAGCAAGATTGCAGTTGTAAATCAGCCAGAGTGTCCTGGAGGCTGCTTCAGGTTGGTTGTTGTAAGCAGTCTAGGGAGTGGAATCTTCAGAATAATTTAGAATACGAGTCTAAGAGGGAAGGTCAGTTTTGCTATTTAGAATCAGAGCACTATGCCAAACTTGGCTTTGAAGGGATGTTCTAAATGTCGGTCTTGGAATCTGAATTTAGAATATCTAATAAAACACAACAGTTCATGCTTTTACCCCCATGTGACTTAGATCAGGTTCTCAGTTCTGACCTCTGAGCCATCCTCTAAATTTGGGAGGCCACTTTAATAATAATCCATTTTGCATTGGTAAAGTCCCTTTTTAGTCATAAGAACAGCTTTATTCACAGCTCCAAGAGGACAACAGGGTGGGTGTTTTTGTGATCTGAAGGGCATTATGAACAGAAACTGAATTTGTAGAGAGAATTCAGGTCCTGGCCCTCTCTCTCCAGACTCTACCTATTTTCCTCCTCCTCCATCCAAAGTCCCCTGGCAGACACATTTCTACTCTATGTTTCTGTGAGTTGGTTTTTTTTTTTTTTTAATGATTCCATAGATAAAAGATACCTTGCAGAACTTGTCTTTCTGTCTGGCTTATTTCACTTAGCGTAACACCCTCAAGGTCCATCCATGGTGTGGCCAGTGGGAGTGGTTCTTCCTTTCTCATGGCTGAATAATATTATAGTGTTTACATGGAACACATGTTCTTTGTCTGTTTACCTACTGATAGACACTTGGGTGGTTTCCACATACTAGCTATTGTGGATAATGCTCATGTGCAAATATCTTTTTTAAGTGCAGTTTTCTTTTCCTTTGGATAAATGTCCAGAAGTGGGATTGCTGCATTGTATGGCAATTTGATTTTTAATTTTTTTGGTCTTACTTATCAATAACAGTGTGATCTTAGGCAAGTACCTTGACCTCCCTGGGCCTTTCCTTCTTTATATTTAAAATTAAGAGACAAAGTTATTCAAGGAATAAATGAGAAAGCATTTTTTACAAATAATTTTATTTATTATATTTGGCTGGGCTGGGTCTTCATTGCTGCGTGGGCTTTTCTGTAGTTGCAGCGAGTGGGGGCCACTCTCTAGTTGCAGTGCATGGGCTTCTCATGGCAGCAGCTTCTCTTGCTGTGGCCCGTGGGCTCTAGGACACTCGGGCTTCAGTAGTTGCAGCTCCCAGGTTCTGGAGCACAGGCACAATAGTTGTGGTACACGGGCTTAGTTGTTCCACATGTGGGATCTTCCCAGACTAAGAATTGAACCCACATCCCCTGCATTGACAGGTGAATTCTTTACCACTGAGCCACCAGCAAGCTTAGATTTTTTTTTTTTTTTTTAAGTATTAAGAAAGTGGAGTTAGAAACTGTAGTGCAGGGAAATGAATGGCTCAAATCACTAAACTAGCAGCTGCAGAATCAAGACTGGAGTCTATGTTTCACGACCCAGAACTCAGCCTGCAGCAGCTGCTTTGTTAACTGAATGCAGACATGTTTCCCTCTGAAGTCAGTCCCTCTGAGCTAGGAAAGGGTTGATATGAGACACAAATTAAGTAGAGCATAAAAGATCAGATTTACCCAATTCCGGGGACCCTCATCCATGTAGACTACAACCCTGGCAAGTCACAGACACACACAGGACTCAATAGACATTCCTTACTGGAAAGAATTTAATGCAGGAATATCTATGATGGCCCCATGGTTGGGGAGCATAATTGAGGAGGGGACTTGGAAACACTCCATACAAAGAGCTACAACCCATAGATTTGGACTCCATTGCAACTCTCTGCCTAAACCTCCTGTTCTGGCTGGGGCCCTGGATCCTCAGCAGATTTGCCTTTTCCTTGGGTGTCGACGACTGCTCTGCCTCAGCCAGGTCACTACCGAACTACACAAAACACATCTCTCCCCTACTGCACATCTCTCCCCTGCCGCACTGTTTCTCTAAAGACCCCCACTCTCTGTGGAGACAGAAGGAAAACTGAGATCCCCGGAGACAAAACACAGCCCCCTCCCATAAAAGCATCATTCTTGGCCAAACCCTCTCTAGCTTCTTATAGAAACCACTGAGAAAGTAAGAACACCTCAAGTAATACTTAACTCTGAGCCCACTGTTTTAATTATTAACATTTGGCAGCCAAAGGAAGCAAACAATAACACTTCATCCAGACACTGAAGAAGGAAAAAGGAACCTCTCATATCCTGGTCTTTATAAGCTGCTTGAGCAATCACTTTGAACAAGCACATGCAGCCTTCACACATACCAGCAAATGCTCCAAAGTGGGATGATGGGTTCATTCACTCTGCAAATATTTATTGAACTCCACACACTTCCAGGTGCTAGGAATACACCAGAGAACAAACAGACAAGAATCCCTGTTCTTGTGGAGCTTATATTCTAGTGAGAGGTAGAGGAGGCACTTTTTTTTTTTTTGAATTATAATTGTTTACAATATTGTATTAGTCTCAGGTATATAGCAAAGTGATATATACATATATATATATATATATATTTATGTATACACACACATACACACACATGCACACACATATATATTCATATGTATATTGTTGTTGTTTAGTCGCTAAGTCATGTCTGAGTCTTTGAAACCCCATGGACTATAGCCTGCCAGGCTCCTCTGTCCATGGAATTTCCCAGGCAAGAATACTGGAGTGGGTTGCCATTTCCTTCTACAGGGGATCTTCCCAACCCAGGGATCAAACTTGTGTCTTCTGCATTGGCAGGAGGATTCTTTACCACTGAGCCACTGGGAAGCCCATATATGTGTATGTATATATACATATATTCATTTTTCAGATTCTTTTCCATTGAAGTTATTGCAAAATATACAAGATATTACAAGATATTGAATATAGTTCCTTGTGCTATAAATTCTTATTATCTACATACAATAATGTCTATCTATCAACCCCATTGCTGTTGTTCAGTCACTCAGTTGTGTCCAACTCTTTGCAGCCCCATGAACTGCAGCATGCCAGGCTTCCCCGTCCTTCATCATCTTCTAGAACTTGCTCAAACTCATGTCTATTGAGTCAGTGATGCCATCCAACCATTTCATCCTCTGTCATCCCCTTCTTCTCCTTTCCCAGCATCAGAGTCTTTTCTAATGAGTCAGCTCTTTGTATCAGGTGACCAAAGTATTGGAGCTTATCCCAAATTAATCCTTCCCCCTCTACCTTTCCCTTTTGGTAATCATAAGTTTGTTTTCTAAGTCTGTGAATCTGTTTCTGTTTTGTAAATAAGTTCATTTGTATTATTTTTTTAGACTCCACGTATAACTGATATCATAGGATAGATGTCTTTCTTGGTCTAACTTCATTTAGTTTGATAATCTCTAGGTCCATCCACATTGCTGGAAATGGCATTATTTTATTCTTTTTTATGGCTGGGTAATATTCCACTGTGGGGGCTTCCCAGGTGGCTCAGTAGTAAAGAATCTGCCTGCCAGTGCATGAGACACAGGAGATGTGGGTTCGATCCCTGTGTCAGGAAGATCCCCTGGAAAAGGAAATGGCAAGCCACTCCACTATTCTTGCCTGGGAAATCTCATGGACAGTGGAGCCTGGCGGTCATGGGGTCCCAAAGAGTTGGACATGACTTAATGATTAAATAACAACAAATATTCCATTGTATGTTTATACCGTATCTTCTCTATCCATTCATCTTTTGATGGACATGTAGGTTGTTTCCATGTCTTAGCTATTGTAAATATTGCTGGTATGAATATTGGGGCGCATGTGTCTTTTCAAATTAGAATTTTTATTTTTTCTGGATATGTGCCCAGGAGTGGGATTGCTGGATGAAATGGTAGCTCTATTTTCACTTTCTTAAGGAACTGCCATATTGTTTCCCATATTGGTTGCACCAACTTACATTCCCACCAACAGTGCAGGAAGGTTCTTTTTTCTCTTCATCCTCTCTAGCGTTTATTATTTGTAGACATACAGGTGGTCAATAGGCAGGTGAAAAGATTCTCAACATTGCTAATGATTAGAGAAATGCAAATCAAAACTACAATAAGGTATTATCTCACATTGATCAGAATGGCCGTCAGCAAAAAGTCTACAAATAATAAATGCTGGAGAGGAGGCAAACATGTAACAACACAATAAATAAGGAAATTATATAGTATGTTAAAGTGAAAGTGAAATTCTAATTTGAAAAGACACATGCACCCCAATATCCATACCAGCACTATTTACAATAGTCAAGACATGGAAACAACCTAAATGGCAGTCAATGTTGACATTAATAAGAGGGTAAACTTTTAACAGAGACCTAAAGGAAAAGAAGAATGTAGCCACGTGGATTATCTGGAAAGCCGGGCTATACACAGAGCAGCCAGTGCAAAGATCCTGAGGTAGGAGCTAGAATGTTGGTGGAACATTAAAGAAGCTGCTATGTCTGGAATGAAGTGGGTGTGAAATAAAATAGAGGAAATGAGGTCACAGAGGAAACAATGGACAGATGAGTGGAACTCGATGTGTGTTAGTCACTCGTGTCCAACTCTTTGTGACCTCATGGACTAGCCTGCTGGGCTCCTCTGTTCATGGGATTTCCCAGGCAAGAATACTGGAGTGGGTTGCCTTGGAGAAGTACTTCCTTCTCCAAGGGATTTTCCCAACCCAGGGATCGAACTTGGGTCTCCTGCATTGGCAGATGGACTGTTTACCGTCGGAGCTACCATGGAAGCCCAAGTGGAACTCTGTAGGCTCACATACAAGCTTCGCTTTCCTTTAGAGAAACCGAATCACTGGTGCCTTTGGAGCAGGGGTGTAACACCACCTGCCTTGGGTTTTTATAGGATCCCACTCCGACTGCTGTGTGGTGTCTTTGTTAAATGCTCAGTTAAGGCCTCAGGGATAGGGCCTTGTACACTTTTACTTGTTTTCCTCAAAGATGTTCCAAGTTGGTGGATTTCCATGCTGACACACAACAGCATCCCCCACTGAACTGAACTTTCCCATATCCTCCAACATGAGTCCCCACCCACCAGGAAGCTTAGTCTCAGCCTCTTCCATCCCAGCATCACGTGGAGATGGACAAAGAAAGGGAGGAATCTTCTCTTCCCCCTCTGTTTGCCAACTTCTCAATAATTCCAACTCCACCTAGCGAGATCCATTAGAGCTAATTAACGACCCTGTTTTCAGGAGGTGTCTCCTCACGATGATTAATTCTGGGTCAGAGACAGAAAGCTTGTTCCATTATAGTTCTTTTTAAAAAATTATTATTATTCAGGCTTCTAATGCCGGCATGAACTGCGGGTGAATTTCTGAAGTCATGTTACTTAGCTGTCACAACTAGTAATAGAAAAATTCAATTTATAAAGAATTAGGAGAGGCAGGAGAGGCATGCTCTTCGGTTTAGAACAAAGGAGATCAATCCTGACACAATGGCAGCATGACATTCGTGGACTTTGAAGATTCTAGGCTTCCTCTTCATTAATTAGAGAGAATCAAGAGTTCTGGTGGTTAATTATTTGCAGAAATTGTGCTCTGCAAAAGCAGATGCCAACTCACTCCAGCCGCCTCCAGCTGCAGCTCTGCATGATAATTAAACTGCATGTCAGTCCTAACCTCAATCTGGGTGGGTAAATAAACCCTCCATTGGCCACTACCATCCTCCACCCCTCAGGTTTAGATGGGGTCATGTGACTTCCTGACACTGGGACCACAGGAGGCTGACACTGTTCTAAATGGATTACCCTGGAGAGGTAGTACTTTTAAACCCACATCCAGAAACATAAGATCAAAGTTACCTACAACCTGTTCCCACAAAGCACATGTTGGAGGGGTGGGTTGAGAGCAGTTTGCATCGAGGTCAGTTGGTGCACTTGGGTTGTTGCTGTTGTTACTATTGTTGTTACGGAGTTGAGTAATCAATTCTCTTTTAAAAAAGCAACTTGAATTGTTCTTAATTTTTTATTTACAAGAGAAATATACATCCTTCATATGAAATTCAAGCTACGTAGAACTGTGTGCCTGAATGCTAAGTCGCTTCAGTCGTGTCTGACTCTTGGCAACCCTGTGGACTGTAGCCCTCCAGGCTCCTCCGTCCCTGGGGTTCTCCAGGCAAGAATACTGGAGTGGGTTGCCATGCCCTGGGGGAGGGGAAACAGGACCCAGTACTGCTCTTCCAGAAATAGAAATGCAGCTAAAGTTAGCCCAGGGCATCCTGTTCCCTCAATAGCAGAAGACAGAGCCTCATCTCTAATCTGCCCTTTCAGGCATCAGTTTCTTGGGGGAGGTTTATCCAGAGGACTTCAGATCTCAAACTGCACAGAGCCTTGAGTGTCTGATTGGCATTCAGGAAGCGCCGTGAGTGGCGAGATGAGAGTGGCTGCCTGGCAGGCCTTTCCCCAAATACCCGGTTTGCCTTGGGTGGTTTGACATTTACTGGCATTAAGATCCTTTGGCTGTTTCACAGTCCATTTATTTAAGGTATTTGAAACTCTCTCTGCAGAACAGTTAAGGTTATAATATTAGCCTGGCTGACATCAGACCCTCTCTTGGGTTACCAAGGTTATTCTGAACACTTAGAGGTTACCCAACTTTAAATAGCAGTAGCAAGTTTTGTCCATATCTTGATTACAGCATTTATTATACTCCTTTGTAATTATTTGGCTATTCGACTTGGCTCACCCACTAGAGAGTTACCTCCTTAGGGCAATGGATGTGTTTTAAGCATCTTGGTGCTGCCACCCCCTAGCTGGACATGGGATACAGGTTTCAGGCCAACCCTGTTTTACTGGGCTTTTATTATACAGTATTTGTTTGTTTGTTGGCAGGTTTTTTGGTGGTGGCGGTGGTTGTTTGTTTCAATGTACATAACTTGACATAGGTCAGTTTTGTATATCAACTTGCTACACTACAGTACCCAGTGGTTTAATTAGACACTAATCGGAGTAGTTCTATGAAGATATTTGGTAGGCGGGATTATCCTTTACAACCAGTTGACTTTTTTATTCTCTTTTATTTTTTAAATTATGAAAGTATGCATGGTGGGCTACAGTCTATGGGATTGCAAAGAGTTGGACATGACTGAGCTACTAACACACACATGATAACACATTTACAGGAGACTTGGAAAATACAGAAAAAAGTTACATATAGCTCTGCTATATATTACAAATATTTTTAAGTAGATAAATTAAGATTTTTAGTTGGTGTTTCAATATCAAGCTCTCAAAAATTAATGGAATGAATATACAGAGAAGTAGAAGGATATAGTAGACCTGAAAAGCACTGTGAACCAATTCAACATAATTAAGATATATACAATTTTCACACAACAGTAGGATACAAATTCTATTCAAGTTCCCATAAACTATAAACTAGAAGACACTGGAACATATCCAGGGACATAAAACAAGGTACAAAAATGTCACGACCTAAAGAAATTGAAATCATACAGAGTCTGTTCTCTTACCACTGTGGAATTATGTTAGAAATCAACATCAAAAGATATTTGAAAATAACCCACATATTTTCAAGTGCAATGTGACATTTACTGAGATCTTTGACTTAGCCATTGGAAGTCTCAATAAAGTTAGAAGACTGAGGAAAGACAACGAGTTATTGCAGAGAAGAAAGCATTTAAATGAGAAATTAGTTTCAAAATGAGAAATTAATATCAAAGATACTTTAAAAACCCCATGTATTTGGAAAACAACCATTTGATTTTAAATAAAAGAAATTACTTCCAATAATGTGGGTAGGCCTGACCAGCCAGCCTTAAGAGTAAAACTGAGATTTTCTGGAGAAGAAAAACTGACTCAAGCATCCAGTTCTGCCTGAGTTTCCAGGCTGCCAGCCTTCCCTATGCATTTGGATTTGCCAGCTGCCACAACTGTGTGGTGCTGGAGAAAACTCTTGAGAGTCTCTTGGACTGCAAGGAGATTAAACCAATCTTAAAAGAAATCAACCCTGAATATTCATTGGAAGGATGATGCTGAAGCTGAAGCTCCAATACATTGACCACTTGATGGGAAGAGCTGACTCTTTGGAAAAGACCCTGATGCCGGAAAGGACTGAGGGCAGGAGGAGAAGAGGGCAAGAAAGGATGAGGTAGTTGAATGACATCACCAACTCAATGAACATGAGTTTGAGCAAACTCCAGTAGCTAGTAAAGGACAGGAAGCCTGGTGTGCTGCAGTCCATGGGGTCACAAAGAGTTGGACACAACTGAGCGACTGAACAACAACTGTGTGAGTCCATTGAATACCTTTATATAAATAAATAAAATCTTCTGTTGAGAAGATTGAAAATCTTGAAATCTGTTGAAAATCTCCGGAGAACCCTGACTGATGTAATATACAAAAATGTATGCAGAACACACCATTTATCTATCTACTGATTCTTCTATCTACTTATTTATTTATGTGCTTTTTAATTTGGGTCACTCAACAAATCGTTTTTGAGTGCCTGCCACACGCCAGGTGTTCTGCTCAGTCCTGGCCCTAAATCTCAAAGAATGGCTTCCTTTAAGGCAAGTCCAGGGTCATACTGGAGGTTTCCTAAGGAAACACAGCCAGTCTAGAATCTTCAGGAACTAGACTCAGACAGTGAGTCACCTGCAGCCGCCATGGCCTGGGGCAGGGCCAGCCTGGGCTGGCAAAGAGCCAAGAAGGAACAAAACACTTTTTCCCAGGCATCCAGGGCCAGAAAGGAAGAAAAGAAAAGACACCAAGCTTGGGAGGTGGAGAGATGTTCAGGGTGGATTTTCTTGCCACAGGCAATCTTGAGGCTGGAAAAACTTTCCTTCTCACAGACACCAATTGCCAACAATTTCCTTTCCTGGTGTCATAAGATGACCTCACCATGACCTCACTTCCTCTCCAGGAGCCCTGAGGATTTCTCATCAGCCCAGAAGCTTCCAGAAGGGCTGGCTGCAGGCTCTGTCATCACACCTTTGGCCCAGAGAAGCAGCTGGGTGGTGGGGGCAGGGAGAAGAGCAGGGAGAGCCTTAGCTCTTGCAGTTTCTCCAAGAGTGGAACCGTTTCAATGAACATGGCAAGAAAATGCTGATGTTTGTAAGTCTCAGTGCGAAGATGTAGGAGAAGGCAGTGTGAGCACCAGCCAGAAGGTCCAAAGAGAAGGTCATCAGAGGTATAACAGCATTTTGCGAAGCCAGGTCCTGCCCTGACCAGATATACACCCTGCCAGCCCCAGGGCTTTCTCAGCAGAGAGAATATGGCACATTTTCCTTCCTCTTCCTAGAGGATAGTAGCAAGAAGTGAAGGCAAACCTTGGATTATGTGTCCCTGCCCCTGTGAGCAGTTCAGGGTTCAGGCAGTACTGGTAAGCCCGCATAGCATTGTTTATAGATGAGAAAAAAAATGTCACCTTCCTCAAGACACTTGACTGCTGTCTGCCATAAAATGGTCTTCATCAATACACATCTCTACGATGAAGCTATGGGCGCCCCTGGTGGCTCAGACAGTAAAGAATATGCCTGCAATGCTGTAGACCTGGGTTCGATCCCTGGGTTGGAAAGATCCCCTAGAGGAGAGCATGGCAACCCACTCCACTATTCTTGCCTGGAGAATCCCCATGGACAGAGGAACCTGGTGGGCTATAGTCCATGGGGTCACAAAGAGTCGGACACATCTGAGCGACTAAGCACACAGCAAGATGAAGAGGACTGAAAGGTCATCCTTGGAGTTCTGCAAGACACAACCCTTCTCGTGGCCCTGGGACTATCTGGGCTTCCTCTCAGGAGCTCCAGCCTCAAGCTGTTGTGGTTTCCTTTATCTCAGGGAGCTGCTGCCTTGTGGTCTTGCCCAATTTAACAGGGAGGCCTCTGCAAGCCCAGATCTCTCCCTAAAGCAAACTTAATCCTCCTGGCTTTCCCTGAGGCTGGCAGGGCTACCCGCCTGGCAACCTGTGGTAGAATTTTCTAGGTTCCCACGATCATCTGACTCTTGTTTGCAAGTGCTTCTTCTATCTTCCCAGCATAGTTATTCATCTAAGACTCTCAAGAAATTTAACACTTCCTTAGTAGCAGTAGCTGAAAAAGATGCTGCTAATTTTGATGGCACATCAGTCCAGAGTGAAGCCTAGAAGGGTGAGGGGCAGACCGGGTGTCCCCACTCCACTCTCTCTCCTGGGTTCATCCCAGGGATGCAAGTGGTGGGTGAGTCACACTCCTCACACGGCTCTGGCTGTGGACAGGCCACTCAAACTCCTCTGGCCTCCAGTGGCCTCAGTGCTGAGGGCACATAGGCCAACAGATACCCTCCTCTCAGCCTTGACTTGATCAGCCTAGACTCTGTCACCATTATCATTTTGAGAGAGAAACAGGGTGCTCACCTGCTTCTGATCCCACACTCAGGAACAATGCCCACTTTTGTGGTTTGGGCTGGAGAAGCAGGCCTAGCGCAGCTTGAGGAAGACTTGACTCTGGGTTAAAGGGTCCCTTTCTGGGGTCCTGCAGGCTGGTCAGACACCAAACCCTTTCCTCTTTCCTGCTGAGTCTCTGGCTACCACAGTCCTTGCTCATATTGTCTGACTGACACTTTCCATCTTCTATTCCTGGCCTGACAGGCTTGTGAGTAAAAGGAAAAGAAAAGCTACCTGGATGCATGTGTGTGCCCTTGGCAAAATGCTGCCGCCTTCTCTCTCCAAATATACAAGGCTGTTCTCTGTGCTTATAACTCATTCCCAGGAGGGGCCTTGCCCGCCAGGCTTCTGAAGGAATCACTGCAAAGGAGTAAGCCATATAAAAGCCTTCACAAGTGGCTGGGACAGAGCTCACAGGTACCGGTACCATTTTTGAACATCCTCACACACAGGAAGGCGACAGGGACGTGAATGGCTCCCTAACTGGGTGATTGGAGATGATTTGAGATGTTGATTAATTCCTGCTTCATAAAGTTTCTTGAGAACTTTTAATGAGATAGGTCACATGAAGTGCTTGGTGCACAGTGAGTACAAAATGAGCCCTGATTTCACTCTTAGAAACGTTTCATGTAAAGGTGAGTGACAGAGAGGCCCGTGTGACATGCATCACTAGAGTGAGGGCTAAAAGCAGGAACCCTGGGAACAGGACCCTGGGCTTGAAGCCCTCGTCTGCCACTTCATGGTTGTGTGTGCATTCAATGGATCTCTCCACCTCTGTGTTCCCCACCTGTGAAATGGGGCTGTTGCTAACAAAGCTTTTCTCATAGGACTTTTTCTGAGGATTAAGTGAATCCTAGAGCAGTGCCAGGTATGGAAGGAGTATACACACATACGTTGATGGTTTTTATGCTATGCTATTATGCTATGCCTATGCTAACTCACTTCATTTCTGTCTGACTCTTTGTGACCCCATGGACTGTAGCCCACCAGGCTCCTCCGTCCATGGGATTTCCCAGGCAAGAGTACTGGAGTGGGTTGCCATTTCCTCCTCCAGGAGATCTTCCCGACCCAGGGATCGAACCCACGTCTCCTACATCTCCTGCACTGGCAGGTGTGTTCTTCCCTAGCACCACCAGGGAAGCCCTGTTACTGTGCTACTGTTGATTATTCCATTTCTGCATGTGGGCGAGTTGCCATGCCATCACAGTTCATTCCTTAATTTATTTCACAAATATTCTTGCACGCATCCAGGGTAACATCGTAAAATTCTGCACTGCAGGATTTAATTTTTCAGGGTATTAATAGGTGCTTTGTGGGGAAAGAATGGTTCAGCAAAGAAATACGTGATTCTTTGGCTTAATGATGCTAAACAGGTATTTTTACTGCAGGATTTCACAGGACATTTAACATGCTGAACACACTGCAGGCAGAAACCTTTTCCCCCTGTAGTCCCTCCCAAGTCTGGGAAGTGCTGGCCTAGAGTCAGGTAAAAAATAAGTCATTAAGCCTCTCTGGCTATCAGCATTGCAGAGAGGAGCATATGAACAGTGCTGGCAGGAAGAGCAGAGAGTTGAAGAGTCAGGAACAGCCAGGCTGGCAGGAACTCAGCAGGACTAGCCTGGGAAGGACGAAAGCTACATTGCTGGGAGTTAGCGACACCCCGAGACAAAGCAGGCTATAGTTCAGAACAAGTAGAATATAAAAATAAGGGGGAACAAGAAGCCTATGTTAGCTACCATTTCATTCTTTCTCCTGATCCTGAAGTATCTACTATACCCCCCACACACTGCCCTGGACAGGAATGCCCCACGTACCCAGGAGGGCAGTACACTCACTAATGGGGCCAGCAGGCAGGAAGACGGGGCTCTGTGGAAAAAGCAGAGGATGAAGAGCTTCAGGGGCTTGGTAGGGGAACATGCTCCAGGCAGGGGCTGGAGAAAGGCCTCCAAGAGGATGTCCTTTGAGCTGAGTCTTTAAAAATGTTTATTATGTTAGATGGAAGTGATTAGAGGGGTGTTTTGGGTACAAGAGGTCCCTTGAGCAAAAATGAAACAATGTTGGTTAGAGCTGGGGACAGATGAACTGCAAACTTGCTTAGGGTGCATGGGGACAGGGCAGGGACAGCCACGAGTCCAGACAAGACTGTGGAGAGCCAAGGAGGCCATGCCTACATGCGTCATTCTTTCATTCAACAAATATTTATTGAGCACTTACTATGCGCCGGGCATCATACCAAGTGCTTAGGGATAGGACAGTGACAGAACAAAGCTCCTGTTCTCATAAAGCTTATAATCCTGGCATAGAGAAAAGCAGTAAACAAATAAATGTATATCACAAATCAGGTAGCAATAGGTGCTATAAAGCAAAGTAAAGCAGGGCTGGGAAATAGAGACTGAATGGGGTGCTATTTTAGATGGGGTGGCCAGGGGTGACTAAAAAGAGATAACACTTGAACAGAAACCTCACTCAGTTCCTGAATAAAATGAGGGGGTCAGCCATGCAAAGGAGCAGAGAAATTATGTTCCCAGCGGAGGGGACAGTCAGTGTGGAGGTCTGAGGTGGTGTGTACGTGGACGGTCCTAGAGTGGGCTGTGGGAGGGGACAGAAGGGAAGGACGTCTCTGAGGCCGGATGGGTAGATGCAAGAACCCTGCGTTTTATTTGAGGTGTAATGGGATCTGGGGGCTTATTTTGCTGGCAATTGGGGTATTGAAGGTCTTGGAGCAAAAGGGTACCTGAGCAATACGATGTGAGCTGTTGTGTCAGGTCAATGGCGTTCCAGTTTGAGGGGCAAGAAGCAATCTGACACAGAGATGTCATGCTACAGTCTGAAGTCAAGGGACACTCCGGCTGAAGTGGACATGGAGTCCACAGCCCCAGCTCTTCCCTTGCCTCCACGTACACACCACCTCAGACCTCCACACTGACTGTCCCCTCCGCTGGGAACATAATTTCTCTGCTCCTTTGCGTGGCCGACCCCCTCATTTTATTCAGGAACTGAGTGAGGTTTCTGTTCAAGTGTTATCTCTTTTTAGTCACCCCTGGCCACCCCATCTAAAATAGCACCCCATTCAGTCTCTATTTCCCAGCCCTGCTTTACTTCATTTTATAGCATGTATTGCTACCTGATATTGTGATATACATTTATTTGTTTACTGCTTTTCTCTATGCCAGGATTATAAGCTTTATGAGAACAGGAGCTTTGTTCTGTCACTGTCCTATCCCTAAGCACTTGGTATGATGCCTGGTGCATAGTAAGTGCTCAATAAATATTTGTTGAATGAAAGAATGACGCATGTAAGCATGGCCTTCTTGGCTCTCCACAGTCTTGTCTGGACTCGTGGCTGTCCCTGCCCTGTCCCCATGCACCCTAAGCAAGTTTGCAGTTCATCTGTCCCCAGCTCTAACCAACATTGTTTCATTTTTGCTCAAGGGACCTCTTGTACCCAAAACACCCCTCTAATCACTTCCATCTAACATAATAAGCATTTTTAAAGACTCAGCTCAAAGAACATCCTCTTGGAGGCCTTTCTCCAGCCCCTGCCTGGAGCATGTTCCCCTGCCAAGCCCCTGAAGCTCTTCATCCTCTGCTTTTTCCACAGAGCCCCGTCTTCCTGCCTGCTGGCCCCATTAGTGAGTGTACTGCCCTCCTGGGTACGTGGGGCATTCCTGTCCAGGGCAGTGTGTGGGGGGTATAGTAGATACTTCAGGATCAGGAGAAAGAATGAAATAGGCTTCTTGTTCCCCCTTATTTTTATATTCTACTTGTTCTGAGCAACAGCCTGCTTTGTCTCAGGGTGGCACTTCCCTTGCCTTCCTCAGGGACCCTGAGGGACCCTCAGGACTCAGCATCAGTGAGGTGGCTGGGCCAGGCATATAACCCGGAGGAGAGAGGCTGGGAGCTTAGGCTGGGGTAACGGGAGTGGAAATGAAGCAGAGTTGAAGAAGCAAACCTGGTCTATTCAGCTTACCCCTCTCGGCTAAGGAGCTGCCTATGCTGTGCGCCAGAAAGAAATAAGCATATTTCAGAGATATGCCAAGAGAGACTCTCTTTCGCACATGCCAAAGAGGTAGCCATCTTTCTTTAATGTTGATTTATTTGGTTGGCTGCGTCAGGTCTTAGTTGTGAGCTCAGGCTCACTGTTGTGGTATATGGGCTCTAGCGCACATAGGCTTACTCGCTCCATGGAATGTGGGAGCTCATTAATAGTTCCCCAACCAGGATCGAACCTGCATCTTCTGCATTGGAAGGCAGATCCTTAACCACTGGACCACCAGGGAAGTTCCCAGATGACCATCCTTAGGATTCAGCAGAGATGTTTTTTTTTTCTGGATAAGTGGTCTGCATAGAGACGAGAAAAACTTCTGAGTAATTTCTAACTGATGGCAGGATACTATCAGATGTTTGGAATGAACTCTTCTTCCCTCTCCCCACATAAGACAAATGCACCTGTTGTTCTTTCTGCCTTGGATGCTCCACATCAGATATCTGCATGGCTGAGCCTTCACTGCCTCCAGGTTTCACTCAAACATCTCCTCTCAGTGAGGACTTTCTTTTTTTTTGTTGTTGTTTAATGTGATTTTTTTTTTTTTTATTAGTTGGAGGCTAATTACTTCACAACATTTCAGTGGGTTTTGTCATACATTGATATGAATCAGCCATAGAATTACACGTATTCCCCATCCCGATCCCCCCTCCCACCTCCCTCTCCACCCGATTCCTCTGGGTCTTCCCAGTGCACCAGGCCCGAGCACTTGTCTCATGCATCCCACCTGGGCTGGTGATCTGTTTCACCATAGATAATATACATGTTGTTCTCCCGAAACATCCCACCCTCACCTTCTCCCACAGAGTTCAAAAGTCTATTCTGTACTTCTGTGTCTCTTTTTCTGTTTTGCATATAGGGTTATCATTACCATCTTTCTAAATTCCATATATATGTGTTAGTATGCTGTAATGTTCTTTATCTTTCTGGCTTACTTCACTCTGTATAATGGGCTCCAGTTTCATCCATCTCATTAGAACTGATTCAAATGAATTCTTTTTAATGGCTGAGTAATATTCCATGGTGTATATGTACCACAGCTTCCTTATCCATTCATCTGCTGATGGGCAGCTAGGTTGCTTCCATGTCCTGGCTATTATAAACAGTGCTGCGATGAACATTGGGGTGCACGTGTCTCTTTCAGATCTGGTTTCCTCAGTGTGTATGCCCAGAAGTGGGATTGCTGGGTCATATGGCAGTTCTATTTCCAGTTTTTTAAGACATCTCCACACTGTTTTCCATAGTGGCTGTACTAGTTTGCATTCCCACCAACAGTGTAAGAGGGTTCCCTTTTCTCCACACCCTCTCCAGCATTTATTGCTTGTAGACTTTTGGATAGCAGCCATCCTGACTGGCGTGTAATGGTACCTCATTGTGGTTTTGATTTGCATTTCTCTAATAATGAGTGATGTTGAGCATCTTTTCATGTGTTTGTTAGCCATCTGTATGTCTTCTTTGGAGAAATGTCTGTTTAGTTCTTGGCCCATTTTTTGATTGGGTCATTTATTTTTCTGGAATTGAGCTTCAGGAGTTGCTTGTATATTTTTGAGATTAATCCTTTGTCTGTTTCTTCATTTGCTATTATTTTCTCCCAATCTGAGGGCTGTCTTTTCACCTTACTTATAGTTTCCTTTGTAGTGCAAAAGCTTTTAAGTTTCATTAGGTCCCATTTGTTTAGTTTTGCTTTTATTGCCAATATTCTGGGAGGTGGGTCATAGAGGATCTTGCTGTGATTTATGTCGGGGAGTGTTTTGCCTATCTTCTCCTCTAGGAGTTTTATAGTTTCTGGTCTTACATTTAGATCTTTAATCCATTTTGAGTTTATTTTTGTGTATGGTGTTAGAAAGTGTTCTAGTTTCATTCTTTTACAAGTGGTTGACCAGTTTTCCCAGCACCACTTGTTAAAGAGGTTGTCTTTTTTCCATTGTATATCCTTGCCTTCTTTGTAGAAGATAAGTTGCCCATAGGTTCGTGGATTTATCTCTGGGCTTTCTATTCTGTTCCATTGATCTATATTTCTGTTTTTGTGCCAGTACCATACTGTCTTGATGACTGTGGCTTTGTAGTAGAGTCTGAAGTCAGGCAGGTTGATTCCTCCAGTTCCATTCTTCTTTCTCAAGATTACTTTGGCTATTCGAGGTTTTTTGTATTTCCATACAAATTGTGAAATTATTTGTTCTAGTTCTGTGAAAAATACCGTTGGTAGCTTGATAGGGATTGCATTGAATCTATAGATTGCTTTGGATAGAATAGCAATTTTGACAATATTAATTCTTCCAATCCATGAACACGGTATGTTTCTCCATCTGTTTGTGTCCTCTTTGATTTCTTTCATCAGTGTTTTATAGTTTTCTATGTATAGGTCTTTTGTTTCTTTAGGTAGATATACTCCTAGGTATATTATTCTTTTTGTTGCAATGGTGAATGGTATTGTTTCCTTAATTTCTCTTTCTGTTTTTTCATTGTTAGTATATAGGAATGCAAGGGATTTCTGTGTGTTAATTTTATATCCTGCAACTTTACTATATTCATTGATTAGCTCTAGTAATTTTCTGGAAGAGTCTTTAGGGTTTTCTATGTAGAGGATCATGTCATCTGCAAACAGTGAGAGTTTCACTTCTTCTTATCCTATCTGGATTCCTTTTACTTCTTTTTCTGCTCTGATTGCTGTGGCCAAAACTTCCAACACTATGTTGAATAGTAGTGGTGAGAGTGGGCACCCTTGTCTTGTTCCTGATTTCAGGGGAAATGCTTTCAATTTTTCACCATTGAGGGTGATGCTTGCTGTGGGTTTGTCATATATAGCTTTTATTATGTTGAGGTATGTTCCTTCTATTCCTGCTTTCTGGAGAGTTCAATGAGGACTTTCATGTCCACTCTACCTCCTTGACACTTCCTAGCTCCCTTCCTGCTTTGTTTTCTTTATTTCTTTGCACTTGTTACTATCTAATGAACTCTATATTTCAATTTCTCAATATCAGTTATTGTCTGTTTCCTCTTATTTAGGATATAAGCTTTGTGAGAGCAGGGGCCTCTGCCTATTTCATGTCCCCAAGGCCAGCAGTGGTGTTTGGCATAATGGAGGTTTCATAGAGACTTATGGAGTGGACAAAGGATATTTTCCTTGCATGAGTAACTATCACAGGGTCTAGGGCCAGTTAAGTAATTTAGTACAAAGGATTTGTTACATACAAATATGTGTGCATGTATATGTGTGTAACTATATATATATATTCAAAGCAGCAAAGCACATTTATTGTAAGTCATGTGGTGATCTGAAAATGATTATTTTATTCCCTGATTTGCTAAAAATATGAAACCTATGCTAAACAAGGGGTATGTTAGTCCACATAAGGATGTGAGACCTCTTTTGACAAATACTTCCCTAGAAATTCCCAGTGGCCAGTACTGTGCTAGGCACTGGGGTGCAGTGATGAGTGAATTTGGTAAAAAATGCAGTTTCTTAAAGCAGTTATAAATGCATAACCTAAGTCTGCAATTCACTCCCACAGAATCACTGTACTTACAGCTTCCAACTGACAAACAGGTTGTGTTCTTAAGACTCATTTTAAATTCAGCTGATGGAACTTGGAACACACTGTCTTCTGTTCCCATGGGGAACATGGGAAGAGTTTCTCAGGCTGGGCGGGGCTACAAAGCACATTAAAGAATAATGCTGGACTTCCCTGGTGGTCCAATGGTTAAAAATCTGCCTGCCAATGCAAGAGATTCATGTTCGATCCCTGGTTGGGGATCTAGGATCCCACAGGCTGCGGGGTAACTGGGCCTGTGCAGCCAAAAGTAAATAATTTTTTAAAAAAGAATAATGCATTTGACAAACCATAAATTCAAGATGAAAAACTGTAGAAAAGAATATTGTTGGATAACAAAACAAACTATAAATGGAGTTAGAAAGTGTGTTGTTAGGTACATTAGGAGGCCACACTTAAGAAAAGTATTCAAAGATGTTAAAAACAAACAAACAAAAAAAAAAAAAACCTTTGGCTTCCTCAAGGGAAGCTGAACTCAGGATTCTAATTTGGTGACCTCACATTTAATGTCTCATCCTGAGTCAGTGCCCCTTTTCACCCTATTCCACCCTTCTCTTGACTTTTCCTCGGTCTTTTCTTTCCCTTTCCCTTGTGCTGGTAATGTACATCTTTACTACCCTGTCTTCTCTCTCTAATGGTTGATACCTCTCCCCACTTTATTGAGCATATAACCTTGCAAAATCACCTCCTTCCCCGCCCCCCCCTGCAATAGAAAAAGGGCCACAGGAAGAAAGCCTATCAAGACCACCTGTTTGGAAAGATGTGGACTTTCATCTGTATTCCTAGACAGAAAGAGAGAAAACAAACAATATTGTCCCATGTTCTTCAAGAACTGTAGCAAATTCAATACGTTGGCAGTCTTTTGTTGTTTTTTGCTTCTTTGATTTGCTTTCTAAATTAATATCATAGGGGACTTTCCTGGTGGTCCAGTGGCTAAGACTTTGCCTTCCAGTGCAGGGAGTGCAGGTTTGACCCCTAGATGGTGAGATAAGACCCCAGGTGCATTGTGGCCAAAAAACCAAAATACATTAAAAAACCAGAAGCAGTATTGTAACAAATTCAATAAAAGTCTTTAAAAATGATCCACTTCAAAAAATGAAAAATTGATACCAACTTTTACATTAATTAATCAATATTACAAATAATCTTCATGCCTTAGATCAGGGGATAGAATCAGTATGAGTATGAAGGTCTACACTTTGCCTGCAGAATGTCCAAGGCAATATAATAACGTACTGAATTGTGATGGCTCTTCTCAGGTAGGAAAGCTAAAGATGTCTTATGTCCTCAGTGGTTTTGCTCTCATAGAAAGAAACTTATATGGGAACCAGGAGGCAGCTAGTCCTGTCATTATCTTGGTGAGTCACTGAGTCAGTTTCCTAGGACTCTGTTTCCTCATCTTTAAAATGTGGACAGTAAATCTGTGCTTCTGATCTCATTAGACTATTAACAGGAACAAATAACCCAGTAGAAATGCACTTTCTCTTAAGACTTAAAAACCCTAGACGTCATGGCACTATAAATTATCAAAAAGTTAACTCTGGCCATGTCTGCAATGATAAGATAAGCTGGGAAATTTGGAAAGTCTCTTTTTACCTCACCCAAGAAAGTCCCAGGTTTTAAGCAAGAAGGGTTGAAATTACTCGGGATCTGATCTTTGTTTTGGAACCATTATAAGTAATACAAACAAGCAGTTTAAGTCTTAATGCCAAAAAATGTATTTGCAAAAGGAGAGGCAGGGAAGAACAAATGCTGTGTTGAATGAATGCTAAATTTCACACCTGAATTTTTTCTACTAACTGGGTTGGGCCATTCCCACTTCAGAATTGGGAAGAGGGCACAAGCATTTAAAATATGCCCTAGGTGGAAATCTTTCTGTGTCAACTGCAGATTAAGGAGTCTTTCTCCCCGCTGGGGCCTGACTCAGGTGCTTAGAATGTATACTTGCTCATACATAACAGGATTATTCAGCATAGTGATTATTTTCTCCACTGGGTTGTTTGGGGATTTCAGTTCACTCTGGGTAAACGGTCAGTGCGTGTCCCTGCAGAATAAGTGATATGACTTATGAGAGCACATCACTGGGACATGAGCCATTTGAACCATTCCCTAGCCAGCCAGAGACCAGTATAGGTATGGCATCTTTGAGCAAAACCTCAAAGACTCACTTACACACCTAGGAGAGTGTTTCAGCCCATCAAGATCTTTTGTCGGAGGCAAAACTTGGAAAGGGCAGAGCATTACTTAGAGCAGCTCTGTACAGCAGAAGTATCATGCAAGCCACAAATGCAAGCCAGATATTCAACTGAACTGAAAAGTTTCTAGTAGCCACATTAGAAGGAAGTAAGAAGAAATAGGTGGAACATTTTACTGAATATATCCGAAGTATTTCCAGTGCATCATGTAATCAATTTTAAAATTATTAATAAGAAGAACTTACTGTATAGCACAGGGAACTATACTCAATATCTTGTAATAACCTATATTGGGAAAGAATCTTGAAAAGAATATATATATATGTGTGTGTATGTATAACTGAATCACTTTTCTGTATACTTGAAACTAATGCAACATTGTAAATTAGCTATACTTCAATATTTTTCACACTAAGTATGTGAAGTCCAGTGCATATTTTATACTTGCATCACTTCTTGGTTCAGTCTAGCCACATGTGGGAGTGGCCACCATAGGGGACAGCACTGAGGCAAGGAACCCCCTTTCCAGTGCTGCCCAGAGCTCTTGCTAGCTACCAAATGGGATTCAAAAAGGAACCTCATTTATTCAGGGCTCACTATGCAGTGTACAAAATACTAACACAGTTTGCTTTCCTTTGGTTTGTTTGTCTTACTAAAAAATGATAGCTAGACCCAGGGCAAATGTAATTTGGGGGCTCCTCTTGTAGCTCAGTTGGTTAAGAATCTGCCTGCAATGCAGGAGACCTGGGTTCGATCCCTGGGTTGGGAAGATCCCCTGGAGAGGGAAATGACAACCCACTCCAGTATTCTTGCCTGGAGAATCCCATGGACGGAGAAGCCTGGCAGGCTATAGTCCGGACCCCAGGGCAAATATCATTGAAGTGGTATTATAACTGGTACTCCTACCTAACATCTAACCTAACATCTACCTAACATCTCCTACCATTGAATGTCCCCAGACTTAGTATTTTTTAGCTTCAGTTTTCTCATCTCTAAAGTTGGTTATAATTGTATTTACCTTAAAAGATTATATAAAAATTCACAAAATGCTTCACTAAAGTGTATAGGTTTAATAAGAAAAATACCTGTATTTTATTGAATGCTAGCCTCTGTGCCAATACTTTGCACAATATCTTAATCTTTACAATACCTTTATCAAATGGTATTATTATGCATAGTTTAAAAGGAAGAAACTAAAGTTTGTAGAAATTAAGTGCCTGTGCGAAGTCACACATGTAGTGAGTGGCAGAACCAACTGTGGCTTTGAAAATATGCTGGATTATACTCGTGGCTTTAGTCTAGTTAAAGAGCAAGTGGTGAAAGAATGAATCTTCCTATCACTTTCTGAGAACTTTGGTAAGTGTTTTAAAGGTGAAGAAACTGGGGCTTTATATTCAGATGACACACATAGCAAATTAATATCCCTGGTAATTTAGAACTGGGCAATGTCTGGAGTTGTCATTCTGGTTTTTAAGTCCATTGAATTCTCTGAGCCAAAGGACTCTCCTGATTATTGAGATTATGTTTAAGTGAACAGCTAACCCTTTGAGGTAGAACCTCTTCACTAGAGGAAATGAATGCACAGGCCCAGCAGGTAAATTCATTTCCTTCTGATGATTCTGCCCCTTCCTTGCTCAAGAAACTTCAACAATATCCATCGATCCCAATCCTTCCTACTTCTGAGGAGGTGACTTATCACTTCTGTAATGAAATGATTCATCATCAACATTTCCAGCTCCAGCCTGACTCATGCAAACATTGATAAGAAAGATCACTTGGGATGAACTTCCTCCACAATTGCACAGACTCAGTGTGAGCTGAGGCATTTCTGGCAGCCCAGTGCTTAGGAGTCCACGCATTCACTGCTGAGTGAAAGTGAGGTTGCTCAGTCGTGTCCGACTCTTTGCAACCCCCATGGACCATAACCTACCAGGCTCCTCTGTCCATGGGATTTTCCAGGCAAGAGTACTGGAGTGGGTTGCCATTTCCTTCTCCAGGGGATCTTCCTGACCCAGTGATCAAACTCAGGTCTCCCACATTGCAGGCAGACACTTTACCATCTGAGCCACCAGGGAAACCCAACTGAGGCATTATTACCTCCAAAATGATGCTGGTTTCATCACAGCAAATGACATGACTGGTGTTGACACAGCAAAAGGCATGACTTTTTTTTCATTGTGTCCCCACCAAACCTTCTCACCAGGTGGGCCCCCCGCTCCTGCTCCCACACGCTAATCCCTCCCAGCGCGGTCCCCCTGATACACTGCACCCACGGCCTGCTGTGCCTTGTCCTTCGGTTTCTCCCATCCAAATCAGCTTTGTCCTTCAAGGTGCACTCAGCTGAGGTCAGCAAGCTGAGGATTTCTGGCTCCATCGTTTCTGTGTCTTTCACTTCCAAGCACAGATTGTCTGCACCTCTCATTTTAGCTCATCTCATGCTCCACTGTGTTTTGTCATTGAACTAGTTCGTGTGTATGTTTTTACCTGATGAAATAAAGATTCTTTGAAGACAGGCCCCTCATATTTATGGTGTTTTACACTTCAGCCGCACCTGAAATATTTTATTTACTGACCCCCCTGAATATACTTATTCTGTATAATGGTGCTGGATTTATAAAAAGATATGTAAGATCTGTTGAATTATAAATTTTAGATTTGAAAACCACGTAGAATAATGAGTTCTTCCGGTGGTTGCAAAGCTCTGCCATGATTTCAGGGTTCTTAATTGTCTCATTCTCCTTCCCTCTCTGCCCATCTCTTGAATGTGAGTTACTAAACCTTGCCGTATTTCCATTTTTTACATCTATTTAAGTGTATTTTGATAATGCTACTCCCCACTTACAGTATGTGTTAGTAATATCCTCCAGGAAATCTGAATTATCTAGTGAAGTGTATGATCAGAGTAACATGGAAAGCAATAAAATTGGTATGGACACAGAAAAACTTTGCTCCAGGTGAAGTGGAAAAACTGATTGAAAACTATGACTCAACCGTCTGCCTTTTCCCTGGTTTTACAAAGCAGCACAGAATGTACAGTGGCCGTGAATAAACTCTTAATGCTTTCCCAGGTAATGAGTAACTGTGTGTGACTAAGACAGAATTAGGAGAAAGTCTCAGAACTTGGGAAAGAAACAAAGTTCCCCTCACTAGCTAGATAACTGGATTCTTCCAGTTCTGAGAAAAAGGATTTTATCAGAGGCTTTAGTGACATCAGTTTTCTTATTTGTCAATAAGAGCCTGTAAGGAAGACTTCTTGTCTCTAAGTGAAAAATAAGTACAGTGATGAAATTCAGGGATCTGTCAGTTCCTTGATGTACAGGGGGTCCTTATTTCATTTACCCTTTTATGGGACTTTTCACATTTTTATTGAGTTGTGTTGTGAAGTCAGCAAATATACACAGAGTAAAGCTGAAAGTTCCTTTTGGGTCTGGGTTTTCAGGTCCTTGGAGAATAGACCGAGTTGGCAGCCTTCATGAGAACAGGCACTCGGGTTTACCTTTGAGTAACACAAATTAAATTCCAAAGCTAAGACTGTTATCAGCAGTCCCTAAGCCCAGCCCAGCTCCTGAACTCTCCCTCCTGCCACCATGGATATTTCAACAGGTAAACAAAACCATTGGCTACTTGAATGCACTCTACCAGCCTTGGGCTATGTTAAAGTTATTTGACTTTCCAACCGGTGGAATTGGGGCTTTGGTTTGCTTTCAAAAAAAAAAAACCACACACACAAAATGATTTCTTCTAGCAGGTTTTCTTCAGAACCTGTACATGTACATGTCAGAGAAAGTGGGAGAGAGGGTGGGGTTTGCTGGTACCCCTTTGTCCTCTAATAGCATCAGCCACGCTCCAGACCCTTTGACAACTACCCTAGTCCTATCTCTCCACACTCCATGCTGGTGAGGGGCTTCCCTTGTCAGTCAGGGATCCTTCTTGTATTCCTCTTTTCCTCACTCTCTCCATCCAGACCATCAGCTAGTCCTGTCAGCTCTGCCTCCAAAGACCCCAAAGTTGACTGCTCTCTGACTCTGGGTCAGTCACCGGATCACTGTCTGTCTGCCCTCCACATCAGACCCCTCTTGCTCCCCTAAAATACATTCTTCCCCCAACAGCCTGCGTGATCCCTTTAGAACATAATCAGATTATGTGGCTCCCCTGTTTCAAACTGTAATTGTTCCCATTTTGCTTAAAGCAAAATATGGATGTCTCTCTTGCCTTGCAGAGCCATCTGCCATCTGGATCCTCTAGTGCCCACAGGACTAGCCTCTTCTGGCAGTGCTGTCCACTCCCTAGATTCTTTCCATCACCAGAGCCCACTGAGCTCGCCTCCACCATTTGCCTTTGCTGTTGCTCTGCCTGGAATCCTCCTTCCACTGATCTCCACACTGATGGCTCATCCTTCACTTTCATCTCAACTTGCTGTCACCTCCTCACTGAGATCTGGTATCCACTGTAACAGAAGCGCCTAGTCACCCTCTACCATATCATCGTAAAGCAATGCTCTACAGAGCACTTATCACAATCTGTTATTTTCTTATTTATTATCTCAAATTTATTTACTGTTAACTATTTATTTACTGTTATTTGCTATTTATTTATCTTTCTCCATTAGGATATTTTCTCTTACTTACCTTTAGATCTCCAGTGTCTAGAAAAGAGCCTGTCACACAGCAGGTGCTTAAAATACATTTTTTTTTGAATGAATGACTAAATAAATAGCTAGTGTCATGGCCCCAGTAGCCACTCTGTACTGGTATCTATTCAGCATCTCCAGCAGACAAGGTTGTAACCTTAAATTACACTGACGTGGCCAGTTGCAATTTAGGGATAACTTTTTCCACTGCCTGGCTTCCCTGATAGGTCAGTTGGTAAAGAATCTTCCTGTAATGCAGGAGACCCCAGTTCTTTTCCTGGGTTGGGAAGATCCTCTGGAGAAGGGATAGGCTACCCACTCCAGTATCCTGGCCTGGAGAATTCCATGGACTGTATAGTCCATGGGGTCGCAAAGAGTCAGAAATGACTGCGTGACTTTCACTTCACTTCGCCACATTATCTCATTTGATCCTTGTGGGAAACTGTGAGGAAATTAATGAGAAGGAATCACAGGACCTTGGTGCCAAGGAGCTATAAGCTGCTTTCTAATGCCAGAAAAAGGAATAGGCATGTTAGATGCCAGTGCTTGGCTTGTTAGAGGCTCCTCAGGGCCAGCTGAGCCTAAGTGGAGATCAGGCACGTAGACCAGGACCCACGAACAGTTTCCAAACATTTATTTGCATGGTTGAGCTGTATCATCTTGTTTTTTAGCTTAGGGAGCAGGGAAGATTTTAATGAATGAGGGATGGATGCTGAGGGAGAGGTGGGAGGAAGAGGGAGGGTACACAAGGCGAGAAGGGGGAAGGAAGGATGTTTAGCAGGGTTTGATCCCCAAGGGAGGGTGAGGCCAGAGTCAGAAGCTTGGGAGCTGTTTGCAGGAGAGGTTTGGATGCCTGCCAGGCTCCTCTGGCCATGGGATTTCCCAGGCAAGAATACTGGAGTGGGTTGCCATGCCCTTCTCCAGGGGATGTTCTGGAGCCAGGGATGGAACCCAGGTGTCCTGCATTGCAGGTGGATTCTTTTCCATCTGAACCACCAGGGAAGCCAGGCAGTTTGGGTGCTCACAATGGCTCTGGGACTCAAAATGTGAAAAACCACATGGGACGAGGTGAAGCTATTTTCCCTACCTCTGCAAGGAGTGTGGCATTGCTTGAGGAGGGCTCACAGGAAACAGAGACCCGAGGATGCTTTGCAGGTGGGCAGAGGCTAAGCTGCATCTTTGCAGTGCTGGAAGACCAGCTGGGGGAGGACAGCACCCCAGGAGCATCTCCTTGGGTAATATCACTGGCGTTCCACTCTGGGCAGCACTGGAGTGCCAAGTCCACTAAACATCACCAAGACACCAATAAGTTCTGCACAGCCTCGGCCCCAAAGCTCAGGGAGCCCTCCCTGCCCCAGCAACTCAGCCCCTGGGACAGGTTAGGCCGAAGGGAGACTTGGACCCCTGGCAGAGGGGTTGGTACAGAGGGCAGTAGCAGAGTGGCAGTTTCCAATGATCAAAAAGCTGGGATCATCCACAAGCTGTAACCTGCTTTTAAGCATACTTGATACATCCTGTGGACTCTCTCCAAACAAGCAGAGATTTTGAGAAAGGGGAGGCATGGAGGGCTGGCGTTCTGGAGGCGGAGCTCATTCAGCTAGCAAAATTGGAGTGAAAATGTGATTTAATTGGCCCCCACAGGTTGATGAGGCCTGAGGACATTTGGTTACATCCCTGCCAGGGAGGCTCAGTAAACAGGTTCAGATCTACTCAGTTGGGAGGCAATTAAGTACCAGGGCCAAGGGGGAGCCAGAAGCAAGGATGGGCTGAACAACAGTCCTGTTGTGGCACCCGGCCCTCTGTGGGTGGCTCTGCTTCGGCACCTAAATAGCATAATTAATTAACAGGAGCTAATTGTAATCATCCTGCCCTAGGGCCACATTCTAAGTTTCCAAACTCTGGGAAAGAGTTTCCTGCCCTGCCAGGGCACTGTGACTCCCACGGGAAGTGCCCCAGATTGACCAAGAGTTCTGTTCGGGTTGGGTCTGTGAAGTTATCTATTAAGGGGTTAACTATAAATTATGCGACTGTTTTCCACCTCGCTAACAAGGAAACTCAGTTTTCTTCTTTGGGGGCAGAGATGGGAACTTGTGCCTTTTTACTTAATTATTTAGATTTTAATTTCATATTGAAGTATAGATGAACAATGTGTTAGTTTAAGGTGCACAGCAAAGTTATTCAGAATATATATATATATATATATATATATATATATATATACATTCTTTTTCCTTTTAGTTTATTATGGAATATGGAGCAGAATTCCCTGGGCTATACAGTAAGTCCTTGTTGGTTATCTGAGCATCTGTCACATGAAAGAAGCAAGTTCCAGTTAGAATGGAATTGAAAGCTCACCTCCAGAGATAAAGCCCTGGAGTGTCCTATGAGGAGGCATGTTCCTAATGACACAGACAGAACTAGGTCCTTTCCCATCAACACCCCAGGAGAAAGGAAACAGTGCTACTTAAACAGAGCTGAACTGTAAGTAAAACAAGAAGTTAGGGCAAGAACTCTACCTTCTGTGGTGATCTAGATGCCCCCACTCTAGAAGAGATTCCCACACTTTGGTTTCACACCACTGATGGGGAACCTCTGAGGGTGCACTCTGGATATGGTCTGTGGGGAGCGTGCGCCTCTGCATGTTTGTGTGTTAACAAAGGCCAGAAGTCAACACAGTCCACAGCCACAGTGGTGAGCCTTGCCAGTGCCACTGAGACCATCAGTGGGCAGAATGGAGACTTAAAAGCTAGGCTAAGGGCTTCCCTGGTGGCTCAGTGGTAAAGAATCCGCCTGCCAATGCAGGAGACATGGATTTGATTCCTGGTCAGGGAAGACCCCACATGCCATGGAGCAGCTAAACCCACGCACCACAATGACGGAGCCTGTGCTCCAGAGCCTGTGAGCGGCAATAACTGAGCCCTCCCGCCCTAGAGCCATGCTCTGCAACGAGAGAAGCCGCCACAATGAGAAGCCCATCCCATACCGAGAGAGAAGCCCCTGCTCACCACAACGAACGAAAAGCCTGTGTAGCAGTGAAGACCCAGCACAGCCAAAAATAAATAAATATTCTTTTTTTGAAGAGCTAACCTAAAAGCAATGGGCTGTTACTGTGCTTGAGTAGCTCAGGGACCTTTGAATGGTCAGAAAAGAAAGCTCTGGGTCAGGATGGGGTAGAGGGGAGGGCTGGTCACTGTGACCAAAGAGAGTGACCACGTCATAGAGTCGGCAGATGTCTGCTGCTGCAGAGTAAGGCATGCACAGCTACATCTCATTTACCCTCCTTAGCTGGGCCCCCCGCGGGTGCTCCATAGCTGGTCACGCGGCCCCACGTGGAACCCAGGCAGCGTTGCCCCCAGCTCTGGGAACTATCAGTGCCTATGTCAGAGTTGACGTCACAAATGGATCTCCCTGGGACTGTCGGGTGGAGGCTGTGGGACTGCAGCATCTCGGGGCTACTTGGTACACTGCAGCCACTTCTGTTGGCTTCCCAGGTGGCACAGTGGTCAAGAATCCGCCTGCCAATGCAGGAGATGCAAGAGACACGGGTTCAATCCCTGGGTCGGGAAGATCTCCTGGAAGAGAAAATGGCAACCAGTTCCAATATTCTTGCCTGGAGAATTCCATGGGCGGAGGATCCTGGTGGGCTACAGTCTGGGGTATGAAATGAGTTGGACATTACTATGGTTGTGTTGCATCACCAGTGTTGCCTCACTACAGCTGCTGTTACCAGAAGGGCAAGGTTTGCTTTAGGAAATATATCAGTCCTATAGGGTAGCCCCTATTTTAGAGAATTCAGGCTGCCCCCAGACCCTAACTTCAAATTCATATGACATAGTTCAGCCAAACATCCAGGCTTCCTAGAATACCCCCAGCCTCTGATATCCTGCTTCTTTGCAGGCTGGGTAGCCCTTGTGAATACTGGTGCCTCCCACAGGTCGGGAATTATACAATTGTCCTAGTCAGAGAGGAAAACGGAGGTTCTTTCCATCAACTGTTCTTTCTGAAATAATGGTGACTCATCTGTCTCCATCGCCTTCAGAAATGAAGGTGAATCATTACAGAGGCTGGAGGTGGCTGTCCAGACCCTGAGGGCCTGGGTTTAGGAACAAGAAGAGCAAGTCTGTCACGACAGGAACAAGCCTACCGTCCTTAGCCACCCTCTCCCCAAGCCGAGCCATGTTAAGATTTAAATAAATGTAATCCAGTGTTTCCCCCACCACTTTTCATTTTTATTTATTATGACCCATTGAGCCAGAAGCAGAATGGTCAAAACATTTCCACTGAAGCTGAATTTTCAGGGTATTTACAGTCAGCCTGGAAGCAGCAGGAACTGGGATTTATAGATTTGTATTACCAGGCAGGCAATCTCCCAAGCCTCAGCATTTGGACTTGTTTTAAACGTGCAGGCTTTAATGGGACTAGATCTCTGGCATCCTAGAGGGCCTTGCAATAAACTGAGATAAGATCCTTAACCCAGAGGCATTTGCGGCCCCTAGAGAAGGCAGACAGGTGGGCGTTCCAGTAAGTGGGAAGGATGATTGCAGTGAAATAAATTCCTGGGAGGTCAGAAAGGACTTGGCAGGCGTGGACGGTGCTGTCACATCTACTACCAGGCTAGAAGGAGAAGGTTCTTGCAGCCTAACGAGCTTTTCAGCAGTGGAGAGGCAGAAGCCATTGGTGATGAAAAGCGTGGCTCACTCTGCTTGGATTCAGACCCCAAATACTTCCATCAAAGGTCGCTGTAAGCAAACCTCAAAGGGCTGCTGATCTAAAAGCCTCATCTGCGTACATCAAACTACACATCACTCTTCTGCTCAAAACCCTCTAATGCTTTCCAGCTCATTGAGAGGAAAACCCAAGTGCGCTCTAGGACCTTCAAGGTCAGCCTGCTGCTAGCTCTCTGCCTCCACCTCCATCACTCTCCCCAGACCCATGGCCCCAGACCACCCTATGGCACCCAGAGCAACCCACATGCTCCAATCTCAAGAACTTCGAACTTGTTCTTTCCTCCTGAAAAGCCCCCTGTACACTCCTCCTCTAGTCATTTAAGATACAATATCAGGACTTCCCTGGCGATCCAGTGGTTAAGATCCTGTGCTTCCAATACAGGCGGTGCAGGTTTGATCTCCGGTCAGGGAACTAAGATCCTACAAGCTGTGTGTGCAGCCAAAAAAAAAACAAAAAACCAAAAAAACATTTTTTTAAATAAACAAACAAATACTAAGATACAATGTCATTTTCCTAGAGAGGACTACCCTGACCACGCTGGATAAAATAACCAACGAAACTTTGCCAATACTCCCTGAATATTTGATGAATGAAAAAAAGCATCTCACCATCGCCCAAATGTCTCCCAGCTATGGCCAGGGGGAGTGACTTCTAAATCTGTGAGGTGTGTAGGTATGGCCACAAAGAGAGCACCTCTCTTTCCCTGTCACTGTTCCTTGCTCACAAGCTATGGGCAACCTTTCTGCCACCACCTGTCCTGGGATGGGCAGGGTTCCTGTCAAGGGTAGGGCCACCACCCAGTCCTGCAGACCTTAGGGGCCAGGAGAGTCCTGGGCACCAGGCAAAGAGGACACCAGCTGCTGTCACTGGACCTGAGGCCGTTCACTGACCACACCTCACATCCTAAGGCTTCCTGAGCAGGCTTTATCTACTTGGGCCATCTGCCCCATGACCAGAGTTCAGAGTCCTCCAATCAGGATGAGGGTAAGGAATGAACCCTTTCCCACCTCCAGCAGCTTCTTCCTCAATTTCCCTCCCCAAGAGGGAAGAAAAGAGGTCTGTGCATCTGCTGTTTATAGCCACCAATAGACACAAACAGAAATCGACAGTGGGATGTATGTGTCAAGACGGGGGAAATCTGAGGAGACAAGTAATACCCATGTGGTGCCTTTATTCAAGTTAGAAAATAAGATAACCCTTCCTCAAGACACCTTATGTCTATCTCTTAGAAAATTATCATATTAAATAGACAAATCTACAATGTCAACAACCAAAATGTGCTTACCCACTGCCCGACTGTTCAGGTTATCTGAATTAAGCAGGCACCTTCATCCAGTGCCTGAAACACTGTAGGCAAACTTTGGAGTCTTCAATTAATCATGTCCATTGACATCAGGAGCACAGTCAACAACCTGGCCCTTCCCACAGTTCCCGGTCATCTGTAGAAGACTGATCCTCCCAGCCTCCCTCTCTCCAACTGTGAAATGGGAGCAAGGACATTGTGAGGGGCTTGAGAGTCCTGCCTGCCTCCCAGACCACCTGCAGCTAACTTCCAGATGTTAACCTGGCCATACAGACGGAGTAGAAGGTAGAGGATCAAGGTGCAGTGTAGGCTGGGTTCGGCCAGGCGCTAAGACTGGTGTCTCCCTCTCCTCCAGGCTCTGGGAGGGAGCCACGGGACCGAGGCTCTCCCGCCATGCCCCCCCATCCCACTAGGCCCAGCCTCACCCACAGCACAGGCCTCTATGTCAGACCCCAGGCCTGGAAGTTGGTGGCTGGGAGGATGGACCATTCTCATTGTTCTGCTCATTTGGTTTGAAGAAGGGCATTCCAGCTATGAAACTAAGCCAAACCACATCACCCCGGGCTGGCTTAATTCATGGAGGACCAAGGTTTAAAGTCTCAGCTTCCTTCTCAAACACACAGGCCAAACACTGGGGAGCCCCTAGCAGATCCCATTGCCTGCTCGCTCCCATAGGTGTGCACCCCCTCTTCCCTCAGGGCTCCCGGCTGTCCTGACAGCACACCCTGGAGCTCCACTTCTCGTCACACGAAGCAGAGAGAACTCTCAGGCAAGGCTGCAGAGTGCCTCCTGGGATGCCAGGTCCTGACCCTCGACATGGCAGGTGTGGGCACCAGCAGCAGCTGGACGGACCATCTCTCTGGTCCCAGACTAGGCTGCACCACCCGCTCCCTGGGCCTGCCACCCTGACCCAGAGTGGCCGGGGAATAAGGAAAGAGCAGCCTGCCTCGTGATGGCATACCGGGACACAAAGGAGAGAAGTGCTCAAAAAGCTAGTGAGACCCAAGATGAAGCAGAGATGGGAGCAGTTGCGACCTGGGCTCTGGAGCTAAAAGGGGGGTTTGAATCCTTACATAAATTCAATTATTATCAGCTTGACATTGGGCAAGTTACTTAATGGCTCTTGGCCAAGCCTCAGTTACCTTACTCATGAAATGGAAAGAAGACTATTCACCTCACTGTACCAGTAGGGGTGCCAATAGGAGACAGAAACTACACCAGTTATTTCAACAGAAAGAATTCACTATAAGAAATTGTTGACTGTGTACAAAATTTCTACCTAGTCATCTGAAAGGGTAAAAAGATCCTCCAGTGTCACTGAGGTAGCAACTGCAGGAAGTAGCTACCACCCTTAGGACTGGGAAACCGGTGGGGAGGGATCTGGAATTATTAATTTAGAAATTTAAGGAGGATTCTCACAGGGCCAAGACTCAGAGATCTGAGGAGGGGTGTTGCCGGGCTGGCACCGGGGTCTCTGAGTGAGCATGAGGAGGCTGGCTCTATGAGTGCTGGAAGAAAACAGCAAACTGGATCAGACCGCCATGACGCCAGTGAACTCCACGGCCAGGGGCGGCTGGGGAGACTCTGAAACAGGAATCAGACAAGAACCAGCAGGTCCCTGCTCCCTCCCTCTGCCTTGCCGGCTGCCTGCACGGCCCCTGTTGACAGAGCCTAACATGAAGCAGCTGGCAAAGCAGAACTGTGGTTTGCAGAGTCCCGATTCAGCATTGCAGAGCAGGGTCTAGAGGGCTAAGTCTGGAACTCAGAGACATTCTACCAAATGGCCCATTCACAGTTAGGATTAAATTTTTAAGTATGTACAGTCATCCCCCCTTATTCTCAGTTTTGTCTTCCGCAGCTTTCGTTACCTGCTGTCAACCTCAGTCCAAAACATTAAATGAAAATTTCAGGATTAAGCAATTCCCAAGTTTTAAATTGTGTGCTGTTCTGAGGAGTGTGATCAAATCTCACTCTGTCCTCTCTGTCCTATCTGGGATGCCAATCACCCCTTTGTCCAGGGCATCCCACCCCGTGGTCTTTTTGTAGTCATCTTGGTTATCAGACCAGATCAGCTCTTGAGGTATCCCAAGGCTTGTGTTCAAGTAACACTTATTTTACTTACTAATGGCCCCCAAAACTCAGGAGTAGTGATGCTGGCAATTCACAGAAACCAAAGAGAAACTGTAAAATGCTTCCTTTAAGTGAAAAGGTAAAAGTTCCCAACTTAATAAGGAGATTAAAAAAAGTCATAGGCCGAGGTAGCTAAGATCTATGATAAAAAGGAAACTTCTATCCATGAAGTCCTGAAGAAGAAGAAAAAAACTCTGCTTGTTTTATTGTCTCACTTTAAACTGCAAAAGTTATGGCCACAGTGCTTAGTCAAGTCAGAAAAGGCATTATATTTGTATAAGATATTTTGAGAGAGGGAGAGATCATATTCACACAACTTTTACTACAGTATGCTGTTATAATTGTTCTATCTTATTATTGGTTATTGTTGTTAACTCTTACTGTGTGTAATTTATAAATAAAACTTTATCACAGGTACGTATGTCTACAAAAAACCAGTGTATATATAGGGTTCAGTACTGTCCATGGTTGCAGGCATCCACTGGCAGTCTTGAAACATACCCGTTGTGGATAAGGAGGTCTACTGTACACAAGATATTTAGCATAAGACCAGGCATAGTAGATGCTAAATCACTACTATTATCATTATTGTGATGATGATGGATAAGCAGGCTTGGCAATTAGATAGAAGATAAGGCAGACACTTGTGAGAGGTTGATTGTGAGAGTGGAGATAATTTTGGATTCCTTTTTATTTTTTATTTTTTTTTCCCCTTCCCACCCCTGGATTCCTTTTTAAAAGGTGCACTGATTTCAGGTGAAGTATAAGGACACAAATGATATCAAATATTAGGAAGTCTGAAAATTAGACTTAGATCTTTAGATTTCTAAAATGTCAATCCCTCTTCACTCACAGTTCTCTGAACTAGATCATATTTCCTAAGCTCCTTGCCCAGATTCATTAATGCCCTTCTCCCACCTCAGGTCCGTCTCAATCATGGCTATGGGTCCATCAGTCCTTCCTACTGCGCTGCTGTTACCTCATTAGAGTCCCACTGCCTGTAGGTGGAAGGCCAGATTCCTGTGTTGACATACAACACACTCAGTGACCCAGTGTAGGAGCCCCAGAAATGCTGCTTTTCATTGGATCTAGCGCTGCCCTCCCCATTTCAGGGTCAAGTTAGAAAAGTAAGGAGCGGGAAGAGAGTCAGGTTAGGCCTGACACCTGAAGACTCTCCCTCTGGGTGCCCTAATTCAGAATGGCAGAGCAGGACAATTTTAGTAAGCTCCTTGTCATGGCTGAGCTGACATCCTAATGCCCAGAGCTCGTGAGGTGCTGCTCTCGTCTCTCTCATTAAATTCAAAACTCCCTCTCCCTGTATTCTCTTTAATGGAGCCTTCTCTGTTTCCTACATCCTCAGCTGAGGCTAAAATAAGCTGCGGTAACAGCAGCAGTCTAGGCCGATGGAGCAGGTCCTATGAGGAATGTTACTAGTTTCATGGCAGAGGGAAAAGTGAGGGTAGTGGGACCTCATACTGAGATCTTAAAGCTTCTGCTTGGAAGTAACATTTATCACTTCCATTCATATTTTATTAGCCAAAGAAAGCCACACGGCTTCTCCTGAGTTCAGTACAACGAGATGTATGGCACTCATTAAATAAGCTGCAAAGCAAAGCGTATGGCCAAGCTTGACATCAGTGGTCATGCATGCATAAAATGGATATTCTGATTTAAAAACATCTGGGGCTTCCCTGGTGGCTCAGTGGTAAAGAATCTGCCTGCCAGTGCAGTAGACATGGGTTCGATCCCTGGTGCAGGAAGATCCCACATGCTGCAGAGCAACTAAGCCTGTAAGCCACAGCTGTTGAACCTGTACCTCAGAGCCCAGGAGCCCCAATTACTGAGCCCTCGTTATACAACTACTAAAGCCCACAGGCCCCAGAGCCCATGTTCTGCAACAAGAGAAGCCGCCACAACGAGAAGCTAGCACACCACAACTAGAGAGAAGTACTCAAAGCAACAAAGATCCAGCACAGTCAAAAATAAATAAATAACTATATATATATTTAAATCTACCACACCATCCTAGTCAAGAATCCTGTCACCTCACACCTGAATTATTAAATCCAAGGGGATGAAATTTTTAAGGTTAACTTAATAGATGTCCTACAAAGAGGTAGTTCTTTCTCTTTTTCCCCCCTGTGCTATTTAGTAGGTTCTCATTAGTTATCTGTTTTATACATAGTAGTGTTTATATGTCAATCCCAAACTCCCATTTTATTCCACCCACCCCCTTGGTGTCCATACATTTGTTCTCTACATCTCTGTTCTATTTCTGCAATGCATTCCGATATACAGTAGGTGCGGACAAGCACTGCTTGACTCCACTTAGAGAGAGAGAGACACCTAGAAGAGTCAAATTCATAGAGACAGAAAGTACATTGGTAGATGCCAGCGGCTGGGGGTGGGTGGGTGGTGGGTAGAGAGAACAGGGACTTAGTGTTTAATGGAGATAGAGTTTCAGTTTAGGGAGATGAAAAATTCAGGAGGTTGATAATGGTGAGCATTGCATAACAATGTAAATGTACTTACTGCCACTGAACTGTACAGTTAAAATATGGTTAAAATAGTATGCTTTATATTATGTGACTTTTAACACAATAAGAAAACATTAAAAAGTAAAAGTATTCCCACAGATCTTTTTGGATCTTCCTGCCTCTAGTATCTTCATATTGTCCAGTTCTCACTTCAAAAAAAAAGAAAGAAACACAATTTACTTAAAAAATAAATACCACAATCTCAATATAGTTGAGGTTAACAAATCCCAAATGAGTAATATATTCAGGACTATGGAAATTCCTGTCAAGCAGGCATTGGTGGCCAAGGTACTAAGAAAGAGATTGCACTTGAGCTTGGCAATTATGGGTGTATAGGATACATGTGATCTAAGCAGATATGGTGGATGAGTGCAGGCATTTACAAAAGGATAAGGGATTAAGCAGAAATCAGTAGCAATGTCTTGCTCAGAAATAGGGGAAAACCTATTTGGCAGAAACTATCGTTTTCATAGGAGAGTCTTGGACAATAAGTTCTAAGAATAGATTGGAGCAAAGTTATGTAAGGCTTTGAAAGCAAATAGTTGACCTATAAATGTAGTGTTTCAGGTAGTTGTGTAATATATGAAGGGAGGAAAAAAGGACTGGGAAATGAGAGATTGCTTAAAGACAATGTAAAGTGAAGTAAGGGCTTCCCTGGTGGTTCAGAGGTACAGAACCTGCCTGCCAACACAGGAGACGAAAGTTTGATCCCTGGGTCGGGAAGATCCCCTGGAGAGAGAAGGGGAAACCCACTCCAGTATTCTTGCCTGGGAAATCCCACGGACAGAGGAGCCTGGTGGGCTACAGTCCATGGGGTCTAAGAGTTGGACACAACTGAGCTACTGAGCACGCATGCACAGACCTCTTTAACACTTTATCAAGGTCCAGCGGCGGGTCTAATGACTACTGTGATTTGGACACAATTGTCAGTGTTGACAACATTTTGAGGTCTTGGCAAAAACTGTAAAGTGTATGTGTAATTCCTCTTGGTGAGAATTACAGGTACTGCTAGTCCTGGTTTGTTGTCTACATTTATAATGAAAGGAAAAGTCAATTTCAGTCTGGGATAGTGCAAATGAATATACAATTTATTTCCCCTTCCGAGAACATGGACAGCCTTCCCCGCCCACAGGTGCTGTTGATAGAGCTCAGGTGAAAAACACATACATTAAAGAATTATTTCTAAGTAAAACTTAAGTTTTCCTGGTAGCTCAGATAGTAAACAATCTGCCTGCCATGTAGGAGACCAGGTTCAATCCCTGGGTTGGGAAGATTCCCCTGGAGAAGGGAATGGCTACCCACTCCAGTATTCTTGGCTGGAGACTCTCATAGATAGAGGAGACTGGCAGGCTACAGTCCTTGGGGTTGCAAAGAATCAGATACGACTGAGCGGCTAAGCATGCAAGCATATGAAACATAAGCTATCAGTGCTCGTGGGAGATCGTTTAGATACCTACTCAGGAATGTAGAGGTGACCCACTGTCATTCTGGGAAGCTGCTCTGTAACTAACCCCTAGCATCTTGCCTTACTCAGGGTAGATAATCAGTGCAAATGCATTGATTGACTGAAGAAAGTGTTGGAGAGACAATGCAGTGGGTTAGACTTGGCTCTCTAAAGGCCCTTCCTGCTGCCCTAACATTCTGAGACTCTATGTCTGTCTGACAAATGCAGAAGGAATTCAGTGAAGCCAGCTCATGGAATCCTGTGGCTGCCAGGAAGTGACCGCAGGAGACAGTGCTGGCGGGGATGGCAGGGGACCGCAGGAGACAGTGCTGGCGGGGATGGCAGGGGAGGGGGCAATGCACTGAGATGGGGGTGGAGGAGGGTGGGGGTTGAAAGCTCAGCACTGAGTCCTAACTCTGTCCCCAAAGAGATAAAGATCCAGATCAGAAAGTGGGGTTGCTGCATCCAGTGACCACAGAGGGCAACCAAAGATCAGAGAAACAGCTGAGGCTGCCCAGCTGCTTTTTCTGCTGCATGTCTATCAGCCTGGGCAACAGACAGGAAGTTCATTCATCTGGTGCCTGGCTCATAACTCTCTTTAACAGGAGATCATTTATACGGTTGAAGTCCTTTTGTGTTTCTGACAAGTGTCATAGCTGAAAGTGTTGACTGAGGATTCCCTTCAGCCCTTAACACCTAGGAAAGGAATAAGAAAGGCTGAATTCAACCCTGTGATGTTCCTGGCAGGACTGCACACTACCAACTAAGAAGACCATTGTTCTTGCTGTTAAGTCATTCAGTCGTGTCCAACCCTTTTTCGATCTCATAGACTGTAGCCCACCAGGCTCCTCTGTCCATGGAATTCTCTACCCAAGAATACTGGAGTGGGTTGCCATTTCCTTCTCCAGAGGGTCTTCCTTACCCAGGGATTGAACCTGAGTCTTCTGCATCAAGAGGTGGATTCTTAACCACTGAGCCACCAGGGAATCCCATTAAGAAGCCCATAATATGAAGCAATTAATAAGGATAATAATAGTCATATAAACTAGACATTGATGAATGAATTTATTACCCAATTTAACACTTCTGTTATTGGGGGGCCTCATATTGTATAAAAGAGTAATAATAAAAATGGCGTCATTTTTTAAAACACATCTAAGCCAGCATCAAGTATACTTAATGTAATTTTGTCTCATTTCATCCTCACAACAACCTGGTGTGTATTACCAACTTCTATAATGGGTTGAATGGTGGTTCCATCAAAAGACATGTCCACCCAGAATCTGTGAATGTGATCTTATTCAGAAAAGGGTGTTTGCAGATATAATTAAGTGAAGGATCTTGAGATGAGATTGTCTTGGTTTATTTGGGTGGGATCTAAATCTAATGACAAGTGTCTTCAACAAAGGAGAAAAGACACAGACAGAGAAGGAGAACTCACAGAGAAGGCCACGTGGAGACAAGGCATGGGAGCGGTGAGTCTATAGGTCAAGGAATGCCGAGGGATGCCAGCAACTGCCAGCAGCGAGGTGAGGGGCATGGAAAAGCTCTCCTCCTAGAGAACCTCAGAGCCTCTCGGGTAAACTAACCCTGCCAACACCTTGACTTTGGACTTCTGGCCTTTTGAACTGTGAGAGCATCCATTTCAGTTGGATGCTCTGAGGTCTATCTACTGGCTTCTTCTGAGGTCTATCTACTCAAGCCACCAAAAATCAGGGGCGCTGTGGTTCTATTATGGAAAATGTCCACCTGACTACAAGGGTCATTTGGGTCAGGTTTGCTCATCTCTCTGCTGCCTGAACTGACAAGTAACTTAAGAAATTCAGGTTGAAATACTACTACTAAGGTAAAAATAGACAAAGGTTAACCACATGCCTGGAATCAGACTGCCGGGATTTGAGGCCCATTTTTCCACTTAGTAACAATGAGACTGTGGGCAGGTTTTTCAGCCTCTCTCTGGGCCACATTTTTTCCTTTTGTGTGATGGAGAGAACTCAAGAGGAGCCTGAGGAGACGTGACCACAGATGTATTGTGGTTTCCTGGATGGGATTTTTTTTTTTTTCAGAATCTTTTCCATTATAGATTATTACAAGATATTGAATATAGTTCCTGGTACCATATGATAAACACAGTAGGTCCCTGTTGTTTATGCCTGGATGGAATTTTTGAATCAAAAAAGGACGTTAAGTAAAAACTAAGGAAATTTGGATAAAGTCTAGACTTTGGATAATAATAATGTATCAATACTGGTTTATTAACTGTAAGAAATGTGCTATACTAGTGTAAGATGTTACTAATAGAGAAAATTAGTCAAGGCTAAGTGCGAGACATATGGGAACTCTCTGTACTAATCTAAATCTGTTCTAAAATATTAAATTAGATTAAATATTTTTAAACAGGGAAAATTTTAGTATCTCATCTCACAGTGTGATAAAAATTGGAAACAGTGCCTGGCACATTGTAAGAGTCACTGTTAACAATTATTATTTTACAGCTAGTATCAAGATCAAGGAATTATCAATAGTGTTTGAAGTTTTCCATGAAATAAGCTAAATAATTTTTTTTAAGTAAGATGATGCTATTATTTTTAGTGTAAAGTTTTCCAAACTCTGCTACTAGATTCAATTTTTTAAAAACACCTACACTGTATTTCACCTTCTTTTTTTTTTTTTTTTGGAAAATTAAGCAAAATGAGTTACAGTGGCCACTATTTTTGACAACCCACAAGGTAGACAAATTAAGTGTTTCTTACATATTCACTTAGGTTCCCATCTCAGTGAAAGAATAACGCTTTTACTGCTAAATAACGACATAAAGCTAACCATTGTAAGAAGCGAGGATTTTCAGGAGGGTGTTGCTGTCAGAAGCAGAGATCCAGATGCAACTGATTGTCCCCTCTTTGAGCCTGTCTTAAGGGCTTGAGAAAGCAGAAACAGAAACACATTTATAACAAACTATTGCATTTTATCAAGTAAAGAGATTTGTTGTTCAGTTGCTAAGTTGTGTCCAACTCTTTGCGACTCCATGGACTGCAGCACTCCAGGCTTCCCTGTCCTTCACTGTCACCCAGAGCTTGCTCAAACTCATGTCCGCTGAGTCAACGATGGCATCCAACCATCTCATCCTCTTCAATTCCTTCTCTTCTTGCCCTCAGTCTTTCCCAGCATCGGGGTCCCTTCCAACGAATCAGCTCTTGGCCTCAGTTGGCCAAAGTTTTGGAACTTCAGCTTCAGCATCAGTCCTTCCAATGAGTTTCGGAGTTGATTTCCTTTAGGATTGACTGATTTGATCTCCTTGCTGTCCAAGGGATTCTCAAAAGCCTTCAGCACCACAATTCAAAAGCATCAATTTTTGGCACCCAGCCTTCCTTTTGGTCCAACTCTCACATCTCTACGTGAATACTGGAAAAACCATAGGTTTACCTAAAGAGATGCTTCCTACCAAAAAGAGAATGCTGTTGTCTTAAAGAAAGTACTCTTCTACAAGCGAGTTGGGTTGATTGAAAGACAGAGAGCTTGAAGATGGGCTGTTGGACCAAAAAGAAACAGGCACAGGGCAGATTCAAGCAGCAGTGGGAGTCCTGTGCCCAGGTAAGGATGAAACAGGAGGAAGGGGCAGGGGAAAACCTTTGAAAGAATGGCCTAACCCAAGGGCACGGCATAAACTGATTAGCACCATGTGGATCTGAGCTGGTGGATGAGCTGACTTCCACTAGATCTTAAACCTCTCAGTATATGCTCATCGGAACACATCAGTGAGCTAAATGGCACACCCACAGGCTTCATGACAACTCCAGGACTGACCATCAAAGAGCAAAATGTGGGTAGGGGCCCAATTCTGGGAAATCCCCACCCCTTCCCCCAAATAGTTTGAATAATCCTCCCCCACATTAGTCCATGAAATTACCCAGCCCATTAAAATTAACCATGCCATAGTCCAAGGCCACTCTTTCACCTTCTGAGATGGTTCACACTCTGTCTGTGGAGTGTGTTTCCCTCTAAATAAATCCACTTCTTTTCTATTACTTTGGCTCTCATTTAATTCTTCCTGCAATTAGATATCAAGAATCTGAGCATCATGAAGTCCTGAAACCAGGTGCATGATCTCAGTTAAAAGACTGTGGGTTCATGTCTCAATCTGAAGGACATGATTTCAAGACTCATCAGAAGAGAGCAACATATAGCAGTGCTTGGAATCCGTTTCACAAGGAAAACTAGCCTAGCTTGACTGTAACGTTTGGCCATTTTAAGTAACCAAGGTCAGGGCCTAGGTCTCAGTGTAGGAATGAGTCATTATTATTCCAAGTACTTTATCTGAACTATCATCTAAATGGACCTGCCCTCTAGGCTTCCCTCAGCAAAGAGAATTATCTTCAAGAAAATCCATCTTGAAAAGTCTTTGAATTGGATAATGCATTCAAAGTGCAGCAGAAAAAAAAAAATGAATTCACATCAGAGTTTTCTTCAGAAATCTGGCAACAATCTTTAAATTTGCTTCTGGGTCTCCTTGACAGCAGGAGAGGTAAAATATCATAAAACTTTCATTACATATGTACTCTCTTCAAGCACCTCTGAAACTATATTAGGTGGAAATGTTAATAAGTACATGGAGGGGGGAAAAAAGGCTTTTTCTAAGCAAACACTTTTTGTTTAATTGTTAAACAAAGGTAAGCAATTTTCTTCACTTTGGGGCTTCTTAGGGTGTTTAATAGTGTAGTGTGTATTGGCAATTTCTAATAGGGGAGATCTAATAGTCTATATTAACTGAACTCTAGGAACATTTTATTTTCAGGGCAAAGATTAACAGCTTTCTTCAGAATACAGTTTGTGAAATAATACTGATACATGATTATTATCTAAAGTCCATACTTTAAGGCTTCCCAGGTGGTGCTAGTGGTAAAGAATCCATCTGCTAGTGCAGGAGATACTAGAGATGTGGATTCAATCCCTGGACTGGAAAGACCTGCTGGAGGAGGAAATGGCAACCCACTCCAGTATTCTTGCCTGGAAAATTCCATGGGCAGAGCAGCCTGGCAGGCTACAGTCTGTGGGTCTCAAAGAGTCAGACATGAATGAGCACACACACATACATTGTCCATACTTTATTCAGTGTTCTACTTTTGGAGACATACATAAAAACAAAACATTCTGTCAGTTAACATTTCGATCCTGTCTTCCTAACCCTTGATGGCCTAAAGTTTAGTCTCCAAACCATTCCAATAGATTACACCATGCAACAACTGGCCAATAATCCGCCAAGGTCTGGACTGAGATCAGGGCTAACAACTGCATTTTCCATGCTATTGGGCACAACTCTATTGATGTCCAGACTTCCCTGGTGGCTCAGACGGTAAAGAATCTGTCTGCAGTGGAGATCTGGGTTCAATCCCTGGGTTGGGAAGATCACCTGGAGGAGGGCATGGCGACCCACGCCAGTATTCTTGCCTGGAGAATCTCCATGGACAGAGGAGCCTGGTGGGCCACAGTCACAGGGGTCGCAAAGAGTCAGACATGACTGGGTGACTAAGCACAGCACAGTTATGGATGTCCAGGATATTATAGTTTCATATATGTGTAAGGAATATTTGCCCCTTAAAACCTCCCCAAATATTCACAACTAACAGCAATTTTCTTCTATCAAATTTTTTTTCACTTTATATGTTTGGGCTGGAACTTCAAAATTTTGAACTTGATATGAAGAAAATTATTAACAAATGTTGAAATTCTGCTTGAGTGTCTCACTGTACCAGGCATGGCTTGACATCCTATCACTCTGCCATCAGCTACCTGGATTTGGGAAGGGACTTCTGCAAGCACAGCTTCACCCAGAGTGATGCGGAGACAAGTTGCAGGACAAACAGGTGGCTATCACACCCCCTCAAACAAGCCTCTCACCCTGACAGCTCACTGAAGCCACTTTTTGTCTGAAAGTAATTAGGCCCAATAATATATAGATTCACCACTTCTGTTGTTTAAAAATCCAACATACTTTTAATTAGATACCAGCAAAATTTGCTTTTAAAGGATTTTCTTCTTTCTCCTTTTCTAATCCTCGAGATATCACCCAGTTAATTTTGAACAGCTTTTTAGAATGACTTATTGTTTAGTCTTTTTAATTATTAGGTTGTTTGCATCACACTCAGTCCTTTTCCCTATTTGGCTTTGCGTAAATGTTGCTGTTGTTGTTCAGTTACTAAGTCCTGTCCGACTCTTTGTGACTCCATGGACTGCAGCATGCCAGACTTCCCTGCCCTTTACTATCTCTTGGAGTTTGCTCAAATTCATGTCCATCAAGTCAGTAATTCCATTCAACCCTCTCATGCTCTCTCACCCTCTTCTTCTCCTGCCCTCAGTCTTTCCCAGCATCAGGGTCTTTTCCAATGAGTAGGCTCTTGGCATCAGGTGGTCAAAATATTGGAGCTTCAACTTCAGCATCAGTCCTTCCAATAAGTATTCAGGGTTTATTTCCTTGAGGATGGACTGGTTTGATCTCCTTGCAGTCCAATGGACCCTCAAGAGTCCTCTCCACCACAATTCAAAAGCATCAGTTCTTCGGTGCTCAGCTTTCTTTATGGTCCAACTCTCACATCCATACATGACTACTGGAAAAACCATAGCTTTGACTATGTGGACCTTTGTCAGCAAAGTAAAGTCTCTGCTTTTTACTATATTATTTAGGTTTGTCATAGGTTTCCTTCCAAGGTGCAAGTGTCTTTTAATTTCATGGCTACAGTCACCATCTTCAGTGATTTTAGAGCCCAAGAAAATAAACTCTGCCACTGTTTTCCACTTTTTCCCCACATATTTGCCATGAAGTGATGGGACTGGATGCCATTTGAATGATGCCATTTGCTGGTTTTTTTTTGTTTTGTTTTGTTTTGTTTTTGTTTTTTTTAATGTTGAGCTTTAAGCCAGCTTTTTCACTCTCCTCTTTCACCTTCATCAAGAGGCTCTTTAGTTCCTCTTTGCTTTCTGCCATTAGGGTGGTATTGTCTGCATATCTGAGGCTGTTGATATTTCTCCTGGGAATCTGGATCCCAGCTTGTGCTTCATCCAGTCCAGCATTTTGCATGATGTACTCTGCATAGAAGTTAAATAAGCAGGGTGACAATAAACAGCCTTGACACACTCCTTTCCTAATTTTGAACCAATCCATTGTTCCATGTCCAATTCTAACTGTAGCTTCTTGACCTGCATACATGTTTTTTCAGGAGATAGGTAAGGTGGTCTGGTATTCCCATCTCTTTAAGGATTTTCCACAGTTTGTTGTGATCCATACAGTCAAAGGCTTAGGGTAGTCAATGAAACAGATGTAGATGTTTTTCTGGAATTTCCCTGCTTTTTCTATGATCCAAGGGGTGCTGGCAGCATGTGTAAACATACTGACCTGATTCAATGAGTGGGCATCAGCAACCACCAGGGAGATTCCTAAAGTGGCAGTTGAAATAAATCCTCCATAGACCTCCTTAAGGATATTTATCAACATAATCATCGGTCACCATTTTCCCCAGCTTTTTTAAAGAATAACCACCTTCTTTGATGTTGTAGCTGCATAAATTGCATCTTTAAGATGAAAAGGAGTCTGAAATCTTACTTTGAAAGATTTTTTTTAAAGTAAAATATGTTCATCTCACCTGTCTTCCTATAGTGGCCTAATAAAGAATATGCTTTTTAAAAATTTGTTGTGGCAGACTCTTTTGCTACTGAAGCTGACCCCAATAGTTTACCCCTGTTGCTAGAGAGGACTGCAGAACCATGGGGATATTGCAGGTTTTTGTTTGCTCCCCCAAACCAAGTCATAGTGAATTCCAGAACAGAAGATGCCAGCTCATCGTACTTTCACTGGGCCGAAGGAATGCTGACCGCATAAGCACGTAGACGGTCTCACCACAGAGCATTGCCTGCATAGTTCTGGCCTTTCCTATTCAGCCACAGAACACCTTTTGCACAGTTTTGACTTCCCAGGTTACGAGAGTCACCTAGAGCTCACTGTGACTCTCACCATGGGTGCGTGCTAGATAATACGTTCTGGAGAAACCTGTTGGTGGTGATGGTGGAGTTATCACGTAGGTGTCTCCATTACTCTTGGAGTCGTCCTGGAGCCCTTGATCTCTCTCCTTTGCTACAAGCAATCCATTTGTAACCCCTGTCTTCTTCTACAAGTATATCCAGAATTCAGCCACCTCGCAGAATCTTCCTTATCCAAACTTTCATCTTTGTCCTCCAAAGCAGATATGGCCTCTGATAGGTCTCCCTGCTTCCTCTTTGCTACCTTTGTAGTCTGCTCAGAGTGATCCTTTTAAAACATAAGCTACATCATAATCCACTAGAACTCCATAAAAACTCCCTTCACACTCAAAATATAAACCCAGAGTTCTGACTGTGGCTCTCGGGGCTCTCCTGACAGCTCTCCATAGTCCTGCTGCCTCTCTGGCCCGTCCCCCAGTAACTCCTTGGGCTCCCCCCCCCCCCCCCCACCCCTTGCCCTATGCTCCAATCCAGTGTCATCAGTCATCTTGACTTGCCTGTCCCCAGACACTCCTGCCGGCGGGGGAGGGGGTTGTACTAACGTCACCTTATCAGAGGTTTCCTTGGCCACCCCACCCTGCTCACTCTCTGACCTCTTACCATTCTTTCTTCAGTTTCAGCATTTATCACCATCTCACATCTTTATTTGTTTGAGTGTTTATTGCCTGTCTCCCCCACAGGAACACAAGCTCCATGAGGCAGAAACTTTGTTAGTTTTAATCAACACAGTGTTTCTAAAGCAGTACCTGGCACATAGGATCTCAGTAGATACTTCCTGAATGAGCCAGTGAATGAATCAGAGTTTATTTTTACTAGTAATGCCCAGCCCATTGCAGCCTCAGAAGTAAGAGATGGAGCTCATCAGGGAAAGAGAAAAAATTGTTTGAAACCAACAAATCCTAACCTTGGGTTAGACTGCTTGAGTTATCTTTTAAAAAGAAAAAAAAGAATGCTCAGCAGTTTTGCAAGACATGAATGAGTGAATTACTCTGAGGTCAGTGTTTCTGCCTGTTGACATGGACTTCTTGCCCTGCATACCATCTGCTTCACAGATGGGAAATAGGGCATGAAGAGAGAGTTATTCTGAGGGACTTCCATGGTGTTCCAGTGGCCAAGGCTTTGCCTTTCAATGCAGGGGGTGTGGGTTCCATCTCTGGTCAGCGAGCTAAGATCCCACATGTCTCATGGCAAAAAAAAAAAAAAATAGAACAGAAACAAAATTATAACAAATTCAAATGTAAAAACTTTAAAAAAATGGTCCACATCAAAAAAATTAGAGAGTCATTCTGAGAGTCAAATTAGATTAAATTCATATTCACTGATATCTCATGGAAAATCCCATCTTTGGATTTATTCTACAAGTAGGAAACAGAAGGAGCTCAGTTCTTTTATGCCTTCAAATAATTTCCCTAACCCAGAGAAAGTGGTTTTCTCAAGCAGGTCTAACATACAAGACTGGCATCAGACTTGCCAAGTGAGAACTGTCTTCCTTTTACCAGTAGGGGACTGACTTCTGAGCTCCTGGGTAAGGTTCAGGGTAGGGTGGCTGTGACGGAGCCCCAGGAGTTAATTAATCCTGAGTCATCTCCAGCCCACAGGAAATGCCAGTGACCAGCCCTCTCCTGGACAGGGTGTCAGGCTCAGCTGTCACCTTCCCCTGAAGGGCAATGTGTTCTGTTTCCTTTGTTTTTAAGTGATTGTATGAGATTTAAGTCTAGGGAGGAATAAAGAAAAGGTTGTATAATCCAGGACCACCTTTCTGTCTCAGTTCTGGTGGTGACTGATCCACAGGATGAACAAGAAACAAACCAGAAAGGAGACACCTGAAAAGAGAGCTAGAGCTGGAACAAAGGGTCTAGAGACGGAGAGACAGACTTTTTGAAAGGTCCCCTGGAGAATCTCATTTCTTGTTGACAGCTGCTTTAGGATTCTCTGAATATCTCATACCTACTAGGAGGCAGTTTGCACGGAGATGCAGAGTTCAGGCTGGAAGAAATCTGTCTTTGGGGCTTGCTGCCTGAGTGAGTTGAAACAGTTGGCAAGTTATGTAGCTACTCCTGCCTCAGTTTCCTCATCTGGTAAATGGAGATAAAATAGTTCCTACTTCAAAGGGGAACTGTGAGAATGAAATAGGACAATACTAATAAAATATTGAACAGTACGTGACACATAGGAAGTGCCCAATAAAGCTGTCTACAATAAACAAATATCCTGAAAGAAGTCAGATGGGGATTTACCATAGGCAGATGAAGCTTCTGGCCCAGCCCCTGGCTCACTAAGGTGGAAGGGCTGAGAGCTGCAGGTGACTCCAGGGAAATGGGAAACCAGATGACCATCAGGAAGCATTTCTAGGTAAACATTTCCAGTTGATTGTCTAATGTAGTTTCAAGAAGAAAGGGCTTGGAATCTTTAAGGCTTTAGTAATTTATTGTGTTTTTCTCTCTTTCTCATTTTTAAGTTAATGTACATTCATTTCCAATTTATTTCTCATTTACATTCCTTTTCTTAAAAAGTGCCCCCTATATTATATAATCTTTAGGCCCCACAAAATCTAGATTCATCCAGAATAATATAATTAAATATTTACCATAATCTTGAAAAGTGGGTATTGTCACTATCTCACAGTCTGGAAACTAAAATCCTGAGAGATAAATGCTATCCCCAAGGACACAGAGTAGGACCAGACTCAGATACTTGTACACCAATATTCATAATAGCGTTATCCATGATAGCCAAAAGGTGGAAACACCCCAAATGTCCAGGGACAAATGAATGGATACATAAAATGTGGTCTACCCACACAATGGAATATTGTTTAAACTTACAAAGGAATGGAATTTGGATATACACTATAAAGTAGATGAACCTGGAAAACATTTTGCTAAGTGAAATAAGCCAGACACAAAAGGCTTTATTGTATGATTCCACTTATACAAGGTACCTAGACCACTCAAATTCATAGAAGAATGGTAGCTTCTAGGGGCTAAAGGGAGGGGAAAATATGAATTATTGCTTAATGGGTACAGAGCTTTGGTTTGGAATGGTGAAAATTTTCTGGAGATGGATAGTCGTAAAGGTTGCATGGCAGTATAAATATACTTGATGCCAATGAATGCCACACTTGAAAACAGGTATAATGGTAAATTTTATATTTTACCAAATTAAAAAAGGAAACTCTGGACTAGAAGGTAAGACCTAGGCCACAAAATTTTCTCTAGCACTTAGCATGTTTTGAGCATTGTACACAAAGGTGACAGGGAACTGTTACACATCCTCCTTTAAAATAATTTTTCTGAAGGTCTTGAAATTTGAAATGAAGGTTTCCTCTTCCAAATTCAGGCTTCCCTGGTGGCTCAGTGGTAGAGAAGCCGCCAACCAGTGCAAGAGATGCAGGTTCGATCCCTGGTCGGAAAGATCCCCTGGAGGAGAGCATGGCAACCTACTCCAGTATGCTTGCCTAGAGAATCCATGGACAGAGGAGGCTGGCGGGCTACAGTCCGTGGGGTCACAGAGAGTGGGACATGACTGAATGACTGAGCAACCAGCGCTTCCAGATTCTGTGCTTCCCAGGTTATACACATTTGCAGGTCAGCCACAACCTTCTGCCAACAGCCCACCAGGCAGTGCGTCACACACACAGGTACACCCACGCTAGACCCAAGAGCAAAGTCTCCACTTCCACTGTCTCCTTTCAGCTGTTCACTATGAAACACTTTCATAGGAAGCCTACTGGAGGGAGATCTATTTCTTGTACTTGAAATAAAGCTGGTAACAGAGAGAGGCCATCCCATCCCAAGAGTTAGCAGTCCTTACTAGGTCCTTAGAGCTCAGTTTGGCTCCCAGCCAGGTTTACTCAGTGTTTATTCTCCCAGGAGTGTTTTGAGGTGCCCTGGGGCTGGCCTAGCCGGCCCCAGATTGTTATTGTCTGATGTGAATGAGGGGCTGGGTCCAGGCAAGATCCAAGCCAAACAGAGTGAGTCAGATGAGCTCACGTGACTTCCTGAGGTCAGGATTCCACTGAAGAGTCTCAGAAGCAAAGGCCAATGAAGGAGTGGGGTGCAGGGATCATTGCTTCCTCGGGCTGTGTGATGCTCTGCGACTCTACCCACACCTGGGCTCAGACCTCTTGAAGAGGGTCAGGCCCCCAGAGTCCTAGGCTGGGAGCCTGAGCCCTTGGGATGGTAGGCTTCTATCTGATGGGCCAAGCAGCAGGTCTAAAAATCTAGATGGTGTGACTTAGGATCTCTGGATCTTAAGGAATATGGAGACACCCTCAACCACCTCTAAGCAATGGGAATTTACTGAAGGGATACACATTGTGCTAAAAGAGATAAGATCCTGGGGAAACTCAGGGAGAGCTGTGCCTGAGAAAGATCTAATCCGAAAGGGCATTAGGGATCATGGCCTGGGCCAAGTTCCTTCCCCTTGACAAAGTGAGTGTGGGGGTCTAACTCTGGTGTTTTCCATTCACACGGCTCAGGCACCCTCCTCAGCTGTTTTTACCAGTGACATTTGCAACATGTCCTCTTGTTGACTCATTAGAGTTCTCTTCTGCCTCACTCATCTGTCTCCTCAGAGCTGCCGATTCCTCCCAACACTCCTTAAGCATCACTTTTCCTACAACCTGATGTCCTTTCTCTCTGCCAGTTTCAGCTTCCATTACGGAAGCCCTGATATTTTTAGTCTGTATTTGCCAGTTTAAGTTCTATGTATATACAGAAACAGAGATAATTCATCTGGTTGCCCTGTCTGCGGCGACACAGTTTTCATTTGGGAGACTTTATTCAGTGCTGACCAGTTTTTGTTGTTGTTCAGTTGCTACGTTGTGTCCGACTCTTTGTGACCCCATGGACTGTAGCCCTCCAGGCTCCTCTGTCCATGGACTTTTCCAGGCAAGAGTACTGGAGTGAGTTGCCATTTCCTTCTGCAGGGGATCTTTCCGACCCAGGGGTCAAACCCCTGTCTCCTGCACGGGCAGGCGATTCTTTATCACTGAGCCACCAGGGAAGCAAGTTTAGGGAGCAGCTAGAACTCCTTCCAGCCCCACAGCCATGGCCAGGTACTTTCCAGGTGAGGCCTCCAGGCACCAGATCTTCAGGAAGCAAGAATATTTTCCCTGTGATGAATCATCCAGAGTGGATGGAGGTTTTCTTGTAGCATTGTTCTTTATATTTTCTCTTAAATTCTGCCCCTTTTCTCCACCCTGCATTTTAAGCCCTTTCACAGCCCAAGCAGGGAACGTCTTTCCCCACTTCTAACAGCGTGCTGTGTCTTCTAAAACCATTTATTCATTTATTTATTCACTATTTGTGAAGTACCAGCTTTGTCACCGGTAAAATACTAGATAACAACAAGGTAAAATTTATCCATTTATTGATAAATATTGACTACGTCAAAGTATCTGGCTTTATGCTACTTGCTGGGAATATAAAGATCACTGAGACACAGTCACTGCCTGATACACAGTAGAGAATTCAATAAATACTTGTTGAATAGATCAATGCCTTAAAGAGCTTCACAGTCTATTGGGGGAGAGATGCAAGGATTTCAGCAATTACAAGAAGATTGGAAAGGGCCATCCTGGGGAAGATCCCAGGAAGGGAGGCCTGGCGAGACTCAAAATGCCTCCCTATGGGCACTGATGTCTGTGGGAGACGTGGATAGTGAGCTGAATCAGCCAAATGAGAGGAATGAGGAGGAGGCCCATGCCTCCCAGAAGCGCAAATGGCATGTGCAGAGGCTTGGCGGTGGGGGAGGACTGAAGATCAGAGAGGCTGTGACTGAGGACAGATATTAAACAAAGCTGTGCAATCAGGACTTTAGGGGCAGGGTGGAAGTCTGCACAGAGGATAGTGAAATAACACACCCTTCCTACCCCTCTTTCCTCCTACCCCGATTTATCATTTTTCATAGCCCTTTAGGACAGCCTGATTTTAAGAGTCTGTCTCCCCACTCTGTTCCCCAGGCTGGAATATACACCTCACAGGTCAAGAGCTTGGCTTTGTTCACTGATATTATCTTCTGCTTCTAGAACAATGCTTAGCACAAAGTAGATGCTCAATAAATATTTATTGACTAAATGGATAAATAAATCAATGAATGATGACTAATATAGGATACAAGTATTATCCAGAGATAGAGTGTATTAAAAAGCAGAGACATCACTTTGCCAACAAAGCTTTATCATCACTTTATCATCAAAGCTATAGTTTTTCCAGTAGTCACGTACAAATGTGAGAGTTGGACCACAGAGCAAGCTGAGGGCCGAAGATTTGATGCTTTCAAATTGTGGTGCTGGAGAAGACTCTTGAGAGTCCCTTATACTGCAAGATCAAACCAGTCAATCCTAAAGGAAAGCAACCCTGAATATTCATTGGAAGGACTGATCCTGAAGCTGAAGCTCCAACACTTTGGCCAACTGATGCCAAGAGCCAACTCACTGGAAAAGACCCTGATGTGCAAAAGAAGAAGGGGGCAACAGAGGATGAGATGGTTAGATAGTATCACCCACTCAATGGACATGAATTTGAGCGAACTCTGGGAGACAGTGGAGGACGGAGGAACCTGGCTTTCTGCAGGCTTCTTGCCATCTTCTTTCCAGATTCCTGTGTGTGACAGAGTTCAAAGTTGAACAAAGCCTTCTGAGAAGAACCTGAGCAGTCCATAATTAGCTTTCCCCTCTTCGCACAGGTTTCACACACTTGCCTAGAAATACACTTTTAAAAGATAGTCTCCCAGGACATAACTCCGGCCACAAAGAAGCCTGTCTAAGATTAAGCAGTTTGGAGAGTCACAAAATAAATATTTGTTTGCAGTATCTACACACCCCAAACACTATCTTGAATACATGCGAAAACATTCATAATCAGACTCATGAAATTAGTTGTAGAATATATATATATTTTAAATCTCTCTTTTGTTCAACAAATAAACATCTTCTGTGTGCCAAGTAGTAAGTTGGAAGCAGGGATGGTACACAAGAAAGAGAACTTGGTCACCATCTGGAAGGGAGGGGTTCAAAATCTTAGGAACCACTGTTTTCTGTTTCCATTGTTGTTTGAGACTAATTTTGTTCTAATTTAATTTTAATATATTATTTTTTCTAATAATGGATTTAAAGAAGAATTTGATACTTATGGGGAAAAATATCTTTCATACAATTTAAAAAACAATGGAACACAGTACTTTGCTTTCCCTAGCCTGCCTTCTATCATAAATTGTAAAATAGTGATTTTTATTTTTCAGAGTTCATCTCAATTCTCTGAAAGGACTTAACAATGGAACATAAAAATCTCAGGTATTTTCCTTTAGCTCATTTTTTAAACCCTCCTGGTACATAACTGACATATTTGTATTTTTGTTTATCACCTTTACTGTTTACATTAAATTATAACTATTTTAGAAACAACTTCAGATCATATTTCAATTATTCTTTTGACATTTCATCGGTCATTATTTTACTAAAGATATAAACTTTCTCTAGGATGCAGAGAGACTGATAGAACCTACAGAAAAATTTCTGCTGAATGAATTTCCCCACCTTCTTGGTGATTGTACACCTGCCTTCCTTATAAGGAGAACAAGGAAGTAAATCATGTTGGAGTTGCTCTTAAACACAGCTTTTCTTCTTTACCTGTCCAGGTAGCTTCTGTTTTCATTTCAGTCTTAATGAAAACTTTTTAATTTACATCTCAAGTTTCTTTTCAAAGCAGCGTAAGTAGTATTTACAATTTTACACTTCAAGAAAGAAAGACTTTTAACAGTGTTCAGCTTTGGTCTTGTAATGTTGAAGGCAATTCATTTTTTAATCTGTCTGCACAGCGAGAACTGAAACGGATGGGGATTGAACTGCTTTGCCTGTTCTTTCTATTTCTAGGAAGGAATGATCACGTACAAGGTAAGACTTTAGTTCTCCGATATATTGCTTTTGTGGTACGCTTGACAAACCTGTCATGTGGCTCAGAAACTAGATCTGAAGTCATTTTTTACTTGAGCTGTTCAATTGCTCTTTGCCATTGAACGAACACTTTAACAAATTACAGGCAGACGCAGGACTGTTCCCACAGCGAATGCTCCGGGCTTTAGGTAAATAAATACAAAGGTTGCGTGGGCACCTTAATGAGAGAATTAAACAGCACTACGCACAAGAGGATTTCTTAATACCCTTGTGACAACCATTTTGGTAACTTTTCTAGCTATCTTATTGTACAACAAGGCCTTCCACTTGAGAGTGATAACCTTGAGACAGAAAAGGGATCTATCTTTTAAAATAAAGCTATAGTACATTTGAAAGAGAAGGATTCTTTAGTGGCTGTGAATAATTGTGAAAAATTAAAGGGGGATGATGCTGAATGAGGGTGATAAGTATGATGATCCTATATTTGTGAACACTGAGATACTTTCACATTTTAAGAAAAAAAAAGAGACTGATTATTTTGGCTGCTAAGACATGCATATTTTCAATGCCATAAATGTAAAATACAAACTTCACTGTGGATTGCTAACATTTTGAGGACTGATCTTCGAAGCCTGAAAAATGAACTTTGATACTGTTTTGTTCAAGTGCTTTAAGAGCTGTCGGTCTCACGAGTGGAGTGGCTGAGAGTGTGCTGAATCCCTTGTGTCTTGCTGGGTTTGAACACAGGTGGCTGTGCTGTGGGGGGTGCGGAGACCTGTGAGGACTGCTTACTCATTGGACCTCAGTGCGCCTGGTGTTCTCAGGAGGTAAAGCAAATGCCCTCAGAGTGTTTGTAAAAAGGGCACTTACGTTTACGGCAATTCCATCTGTGACCGCTCCCAGTGTCCCGCTTTCCATGGTGTTATAGGAGTGACACAAATCTGGAAGGGAAAACGTAAACATTAGTGATGCCAAGTGTGCTTCGTATGATTACGTTCAAAAGCAATTTGAGAAGGGAGTGAATGTCAAATTACCCTGAAATATATGAACTCAAGATTCTTTATTTGACCTGATGCCTCCTCTTATTTTAAGGCCATTTCTTCCTGCTCACAAGTAAAATGTTGAGGCTCTGGGCAACCAGAGCTCATGGAGGCAATCTTTTCTCAAGTTCAACATACGTTTAATTTCAGTATCATAGTTCTGTTTCATCTGGGGACAAGCATCCTTTCTGAATCACTGACAGGATCCAAGAGAAGGCTCGGGGTAAACTTTACTGTTCAAATATTATCCAATTCTTTTAAAAATTACATCCGCTGTGTGACTCTGTAGCACAATGATAACAAAACCTGAAGTAGACATCCCATCTGATCAAACTGAAAGCTATGTGAAAGTGGCAGGAGGGAGTGGGGAATGTATAACAAGCCATCCTGAATCACGGCTTCCGGTGACACTACAGAGGAATCTGTAAATGATTCCTAGTAAGAAAGATCTATATTAGCTCCTTCTGGATTGAAAACAGTTCTTTACTAAATCTCATAAAGAGAATCTCAACACAAATCAAACCATCAGATTCTTGCCAAATTCAGCAAGAACTGAGTAGAATGTTCAACGTAAAGAACCTGGTTGCCCAATTCAAAACCAGGCTGTGGCTGTTAAAACTCCACATTTGTTACCTGTGTCCATGGAGGGAGGACGTGCAGAGCAGGGCACAAACGCAATTCACTCCCTGACCTCTACCAAGAGGGTCAAGCAGAAGCGCAGTGACTTTGGGCTCATATATCAAAGCAGGTTTGGGAATATACATAGAGGGAAAAGCCACATTTTTTGACATTGACTCCCTGAAGAAGCCAATGTTAGTTTAATGTCAGAGACATAAAACAACAGATCAGTCTAACAAAGTGCCCACCTCTAGAATTTTCATATAAAAAAAAATTTTGTTTTTGCACCCATTGAAGAGAGCCTCTTAAGTTACACCTGATAGCCTTTCTTGTGGCTAATACTCTGTAGTCAAATCTAATCAAAAGGCCAGATTATTCTGAGAGATCACTCACTGATATAACTAATAGTAGAAGTATTATTATCAATAGAGACAGTTGGAGCAAAAAGTAAATTAGGCTTCTGCTTTAGAGCAGATAGAAAAAAGGTTCCAGGGTTAATGCCACCTCTGATCTTGTGGCAAACATAGTGATTATAGGTTGTATCAGTGACACAGTGTTAAGAAGGATTCTGAGGGCTTGTTAAGCCACCTTGTGCTTTGGATAAATCATGGGAAATTACAGAATTTGTTACCCCTCACTAGGGCCTCAAGTATACACAGGCCTGGCTGAAAGATAACAAATTATATTCTCAAAAGTCAACTTTGGGAGAAATGTAGCTTTCTTAGTTGGTGAAACAGCAGGAGTGGCTTAGAATTCCAGTGAATGAAGGAAAACAGTATGGACTTGATTTGTGTCTCTCCAAGCCTGAGAGACAACAGGCCTGAAGTTCAACCTTGCCTAGAGCCTCACCCACTCAAGAGCAGTCTTGGCTGATGGGTAAGATAGGTGTTTATCTCTTGACTACATCTTTCTGTTCTGAGTGTTCCAGGGTTGGATGGCTGCATCTCTGCCTGGGAACACTCACTCATCTCACTGCTTCTGGAAACTCAGATGGATCAGAGGGGAACTGGGAAACTCCTGAGTTCAAAGCAGAAAAGCAATCTCTTACACCATTTCTCTTTCATTTTCCTTCCCCACATGCCAATGTTGGAGGAATTTCTAAAAGATCTTAAACTAGAATAACGTCCCCAAGAGGTCAACTTTGGTGAAGTAATACTGTAATATAAGGGTAATACATCCACAAATTGAACCAGGACAGGCAGTAGATAGGGAGATACCACAATCTTTGACCTTTCGGAAGCCACGGAAAAGACTCTTAGTCGCTGGATTTAGCAATAGACACTCTGAGAATTTGAACAGTCCCAGGATCGCATACACCTGCAGGTTATCCTCCATGATAATTCACATGATGATGTCAGCTCTGTGACCCAGCTATTCCAAAGATCTGGTCACAGCACAGGAGAAGCTTTAAAAAAGTGAGCATTAAAAAGAAAAATGAAAAAAAAGGGAAAAAAGGAAAAAATAAGTCAAGTGAATTCACTTGAATACAATTAAAGGGAAACTCCACTTTTACTCAAAATTTTACTGGCAGAATTCTCTGGTTATTTTGCTATAACTTTAGACCTACAATCAATGTCAGGCATATGGGGGTGTAATATATCAAGGCAGGATACCTAACTAGCAAAGTATGCAAAAAATAATCTTATAAAAGATGTCTTCTTTTTCTTCTTTATTGTTGTCTTTCTCTCTTTATTGTTTTTTCTCTTTTAGAATTTTACCCACCTATCTGGAGTTGGAGAAAGGTGTGATACTCCAGCAAATCTTTTAGCTAAAGGATGTCAACCAACCTTCATCGAAAACCCTGTCTCCCAAGTTGAAATACTTAAAAATAAGCCTCTCAGCATAGGCAGACAGAAAAATAGCTCCAACATCGTTCAGATTTCACCTCAAAGCTTGGCTCTTAAACTGAGACCAGGTATGTTATGATTTGCACAATCACCTGCTCATAAATAAATCTAATGTCATATATACGCTGCGTTGTGCCTAGTCGCTCAGTCGTGTCCAACTCCTTGTGGCCCCATGGACTGTAGCCCGCCGGCCTCCTCTGTTCATGGGGATTCTCCAAGCAAGAATACTGGAGTGGGTCACCATGCCCTCCTCCAGGAACGTCACATATAATAATACAGCTATTCCATTAATACGCCTTGTACCATATTACATGTCATTGTTTATTATGACTCAGATTTCCCATTCTTAAGGAAATAAAGAATTTCGAGGCTAACACTTTTCTTTATTCACATTGGTCACTTTGTACTCCAAATGTGTTACCAAAAATAGCCTTATCTAATAGTAACCGTTTGAATTACTCAAATGTTGTTAAGGCTTACCTCACATTTCTTCAAGGGTTGTAATGTAGCTTTAAGCACCTCTTTATTTTCTTCTTTTTAAAACCCACATACAAAAAAAATCAGCTTATCTTTCATCTAAATGGATGCTAGTTCTCCCAAGGAGATATAAAATATCCCAACTTTCACCTCCTTCAGTTGCTCTAAATTCATGGGTGAAAGATATCCATGGGTTGGTTCCTTTATAAACTTGGCCACATAGTGTATGAATTGCAAGTATCTCTGGTAAGTTCTTATTGAAATGAAATAGCTAGTGACAGTTCTAGTCACAACTAAGTCTCCATGGGTTTTTATGGATCATCTTTTCTTGCGAGGGTGTTACAGGCCTTGAACAGACCCTGCAAGTTCAAGTTCGCCAGACCGAGGATTACCCTGTGGATTTGTATTATCTCATGGACCTCTCAGCCTCCATGGACGACGACCTCAACACCATCAAAGAGCTGGGCTCCCTGCTCTCCAAGGAAATGTCTAAATTAACCAGCAACTTTAGACTGGGCTTTGGTTCTTTTGTGGAGAAACCTGTCTCCCCTTTTGTGAAAACAACACCAGAAGAAATGGCCAACCCTTGCAGGTAAGTAAATGATTTTCTGGAATCTTCAAACACTGATTTCCTATAGAGAAAGTCTTGCTCTGAGCTGAGCTTGGCAGGAGTTTGCTGGTCCCCTGGCAGTTCCCTCCCATCTGATTGGATGTCAGCAGCTCTCAATTGCCCAGGTTGTTCAGAACTAAAGGGATGTCATCCTTTTTTTTTTTTTTTTTTTTTTTAAGTAAACTATTATGTTTACTTAAAAGTTCATTTATTTTGTACTGGAGTAAAGCCAGTTAACAATGCTGTGATACTTTCAGGTGGATGGACAGCAAAGGGACTCAACCATACATATACACGTTTCCATTCTCAAGCAGACATCATTGTAATACATAAGTCCCCTACAGACAAATGAGTTCTGTTTTAAGAGCGCATTCGTAAGTTCACTTTCTAAGTCCAACAAAGTTAGTCTAGGTACCCAACTAACACAATCAGCTATCTACTACTGTACTGTAATACGTATATAAAACTTCTCACACAAATAACACCTAAAAACTAACAAACACAAAAAATAAACATTTTTAATCTTACAGTGAAGTACCTTGAAAAGTACAGTAGTACAGTAAAAATTGGGCATACAGGGGCATGTTTGCATCTTTGAAAGTTCACAACTTGAAGGTTTGTATGTACAGGATTTACTGTATCCAGTTCTAGCTTGGGTCTTCACAGTATTTGCCATATTTGCCTCCCTTTGGAAGGCAGGCTGTGACAAATTTGGATTTGTATTCTGCAGACACAGGGATGGAATCTTTTATTGTAGGTTCCACTGGCCTGAGCCCATCTTTAGCCCCTCAGAGGCTTTCTATCCTCAGTGACCACCACTCTCTGAGGCTACTGACAGTAAGTCACATTTCCTCAGAGTATCTGTCTCCACTACAATGACTGCTGCCAAAATAACAGCATTTGGAGTAATTTTTAATGTACTTTGGGAAATGTGACTTTCTTTTATTGCTTAGAGAATGCCTTTGTAGCCTTCACTGCTATCAAATTCAGTAGGAAATGAGGCAATGGCTCCATTATAATATGCTCTAATCAGTTACTAAAACCGTGTATTATATGGGTGATGGTCAAAGGTAAGTTGCTTTGTGATAGCTTACCTCTACATGTCAATGACATGGTCAAAATAAAAGTATTTTATATCCTTCTTTTGAAAAAGAACTTCCATTTGCTCTGTGCCAGATCCTATGCTGAAGGTTTTATGTACATGACCTCATTCAGTCTTCATAATAACTTCAGGTCAAAGCAGGTTCCATCATCTCTATATTGAGAGGAAGTAACAAAGTCTGTGAGAAGTTAGTAATTTACCTGTGGCAGCATGACTAATCAGTGATCTATACCAAGATCTGGGTTGGTCCAAAACCAAACCTTTTACTACTCTGAATCTAGTATAGATGAAATGGCTTTCCAAACATATATTGACTTTTAACACTAGTTTACACCAACAAATTAATCTCTATAAAACAGTTTTTGCAGTATCATTTTAAGACATTTCGATGTGGTTCCAAACTAGAATCTGATGGCCAAAAGTGTTTTGACCTTGAAAAGAATTCATCACTGATTGCAACTCCTAGGAATTGTGCTTGATTGCAAATATCAGAGATAATATTTGTCCCCAGTCCCCCATATCTCAAGGTATAATTAACATGAACTAAAATACACACACCAGAAATGTTCAATTTCATGAGTTTTGACAGTTGAATATACCGATGTGATCACCACTTAAAACATGACATAGACCAATTCCATCACCTCAGAAAGTTTCCTTATGCCCCTTTATAGTCAGTTCTGCTTTCTCAGAGGCAACCATTTTCTGATTTCTATAAGTTAGATTCATTTTGCCTACTCTTGGATTTCACATGAATGGAAAATATGCTATATACCTTTTGTATCTAGCTTCTTTTGCTCAACATCATGTTTTTGAGATTCATCCCTGATTTCATGTTTATCAGCAGTTTCTTCCCTTTTGTCCTAAGTAATAGTCCCTTGTACAAATTTATTATACTTTATCTGTCCATTGATGAACATTTGGGTTGTTTCCCAATTTCTGGCCATCATGAAGAAATATTGCTATGATCACTTGCATATAAGTCTCTGTGTGGATGTATGTTTTTATTTCTCTTGGATAGATATCTAGAATTAGAATTGCTAAATTGTATGATTATTTTTTATTTTGATGAAGCCCAGTTTTTAATTTTATGATTAGTGTATTTTTTTGTCCTAAGACATCTTTGTTTACCCTAATGTCTCAAATATTCCTTCTATGTTTTCTTCTAGAAGCTTTGTGGTTGAAGCACTTGCATTCAGGTCTTTGATCTCAAATTAGTGTTTCCATTTGGAATGAGGAGAAGTCTAGGTTTATCTTTTGTTCACATGCAACTATCCAATTGTTTCAGCACTATTTTTTAAGCAAGTTTCTCCTTTCCCCATTGAAATATCTTGATGCTTTTCTTAGAAAGCAATTAACTGTATGTGTGTCTAATTCTGGACATTCTGTTCTAAACCGCTGATCCATTAAATATACTCATGTAACCATGTACCTACTCATCTACTCACTCATAATGTCACCTTAGGGGAACCCCTTCACTTCTCCAAACTTTAGTTTGGAATAGCAATACCGATCACACTGAGGGGGTTGTAAGGAGTAAGATAATGAAAGGAAACATTTGATACTGAGCTTGACCGTGAAGCTCTCACTAGGTGGTAGCTACTATCAATACCAATAGAGTGGGATAAAGGGAGGCCTAGTTGTTGTTCAGCCGCCCAGTCATGTATGGCTCTTTGCAACCCCGTGAACTGCAGCACGCCAGGCTTCCCTGTCCTTGACCATCTCCCGGAGCTTGCTCAAACTCATGTCCATTGAGTTGGTGATGCAATCCAACCATCTCATCCTCTGTCGTCCCCTTCTCCTCCTGCCCTCAATCTTTCCCAGCATCATGGTTTTCTCCAGTGAGTCAGTTCTTTGCATCAGGTGGCCAAAGTATTGGAGTTTCAGCTTCAGTATCAGTCCTTCCAATGAATATTCAGGGTTGCTTTCCTTTAGTATTGACTGGTTTGATCTTGCAGTACAAGGGACTCTCAACAGTCTGCTCCAACACCACAGTTCAAAAACGTCAATTCTTCAGCACTTGGCCTTCTTCATGATCCAACTCCCACATCCACACATGACTGCTGGAAGGGAGGCCAGAGCCCTGCACAAATTACAGTAACTAGGAACCTTAATAAGGACCACATATTTGAGCACTTGACAGGTCAACGTTTTCCTGTTTTCAAGAGGTGTTTCTCTTATTCTTATTGGCAAAATTTACCATTAGCTAAAGTTATAAATAATGAAAATTTTTTGCTGCAATATTATATTTTTTCTTTTTTAATCATGTCCTTAATTCTCCAAGTTTCTCTGTTGAGATTCTACTCCCCACACACACACCAAAAATTCAAACAACAACACAAAAGTCAATCCTTTGATCAATCCAAACCCTATAATTAAGAAATAAAATGTTCTTTAGTACAAAGGCTAAGAGAAGTAAAAGGAAAAAACATGGAGTTTTTCAGACCTGGGCTTAAATCAACCTTGGAATGCCAGTCTCTTCATTTATAAATGGGGATAATAATATTCACTTCTTTGGCTATCATGAGAACTGAGTAGGCTGGAACATAATAGACGTTCAAACCCAGTTTTAATTTCCTTCCTCTCATTAATGCTAATTTTCTCTAGTTATTTTAATCTAATGGTCCTAAAACTTTTAGATCTCAGAACTTTCTTACACTCCTAAAAATTAAGATCCTCAAAATATCAATATTCAGTGTCCTAGAGTGTAAAACTAAGAAAACATAAAAATAATTAGTAATTAATTTATTTGATAATTACAATGAAAAACACACTGCATGTTACTATAATAGTATACCTTTAGAAAAAATAACTACATTTTCCAAAATAGAACAACAGTTAACAAGAAAAATGGCACTATTTTAATTTTTACAAATCTCTTAAAATATCTAATTTAAAAGAAGCCAACTGAATTTTCACATCTGCTTCTTCATTTAATCTCTGGTAATATTTTATTTTGGTTGAATTCCATGAACGAAGTCAAACTTCATGTGGATATATAATTGAAAAGGGGGAAAGCAGTTAATAGATTTCTCCAATGACTGTAGACCTTTCTTCTTTGATATTACATTCAAACTGGACAAGAGATAAATTACATTTCAGTGTAGAATCTGAAAAACATGTCAATGAACTTCCTATTTTGTTACATTAAAAACCATTGATTTGCTTTGAACTTTGAATGGCTTAAAAATTTTTTTTATTATTATTTTTTTTGGCTCTGTTGGGTCTTTGCTGCTGCATGCAGGCTTTCTCTAGTTGCAGAGAGCAGGGGTTACTCTCTGGCTGAGGTGGGTGGGCTTCTTGTTGCTGTGGCTTCCTTTATTGTAGAGCACAGGCTCTATCTGGGGTGCAGACTCAAGTAGCTATGGTGTACAGGTTTAGTTGCACTGTGGCACATGGGATCTTCCTGGAGCAGGGCTTGAACCTGTGTCCCCTGCCTTGGCAGGCAGATTCTTTAACCACTGGACCACCAGGGAAGAGCCTGAATGGCTCTTTCATTGGTGTGTGTGTGCATGTGGTTTTGTAATTTAATGCTTTGGTCATTTGGAAAACGAAGTTTCAATGAGTTACATAGATCTTAAAATTTCATGATAGAATATCTAAAAAATTATATTTGTTAATATTATCATTAATCCCATCAGATAAGTCTTGAAGTACTTAGAAGCTGTTAATGGGTAGCAGATGAAAGTTTTGTGAAATTCTAATTTTCTAGTTATGTCAAATTTCATCATTGGCAACAAATACTGATAGTTGTTTTCCTGAAAGTAACAGACTTATTTTCTTCATTTTAATGAAGATGTCTGCCAAAAACTTAAGTTGAAATGATGGTTTGGGCTGTCAAGCATTTTTTCAGGTAAAATGGTTGTTCCATAAACAACAGTTCAACCAACCATGAAAGTGCTTTTCCACTGTAAACATGTACTTCAGTATACAGCAGTAACACTGTATGCATGTTTCCTATGTGGTTACACAGAAATAATTTGCAAAAAACATGTATCCGAGAGCATAAACTTAATAAAATTGAACCTGTGTCCCACTCCAGAACCCAACCCACTCCAATATTCTAGCCTGGAAAATCCCATGGACAGAGGAGCCTGGTGGTCTACAGTCCATGGGGTTGCAAAGAGTTGGACACAACTGAGTGACTAACACACACAGCTTCATCAAGGGCAATCAAGTGAAAGTAGCACTTTTTTTTTTGTTATCATGCATGTTTGATGGCAAAAAATATAAGGAACACTAGGCAGTTTGGAGCCATTGCCTTGACCTATGCTAAGGCACCAGCAGTTTTACTAACTCTTACTTTGCATCATCAGTGAAAATGTCAACAGTGAAAAAGACAAATATTATCTCTTATTATTATGAAGATCATTTGACCTGAAAAACTCTTAAATGGTCTCAGGGACCTCTGTGGGTCTGCACGCCGCACTTTTAAAACCTTGTTTTAATCTAATCTCTAGTGCTTTTTCAAGTAGTTTGTTTTCTCTACCTTCATTAGATGGAAGGTCACTAAAAATTTCACCATGGAGGAAACCTGAATAGTTTACATTTTTGAAAGAAGTTTCCCTTACGCTATTGTCTAAGACACAGCAATAAAAATTTTCCATATTTTCCATATTTGTAATGAATTGTAATATATATATATATTTAAAAATATTTAACAGGACAAAGAAAATTTTCTCCATCAAATATTTTGAGGGATTTTTATAAACAATATTTCACATTTAATTTGGTGTTTTATTTTGTTTTTGAAGACTTGAACCATGAGGAATTCATTGTAGTTTTGCAAAGAAGAAAACTCAACCATGAATGTTTAGATTTCCTATAGGTACACACAAAAAATGAGTATATAATTTTAAATTGCAAAGGTAATAAGACCATGTGAAAATACAGACATAAAAAATGGAAATCATTTCTAATTCTACTAAAAATGATGGTGTTAACCTTTTGTTATATATCTTTATAGTCAGCAATAAATAATTCCTTCAATTGCTATCTAAGAAAATAACAACTAAATATAAGCATTCTTTATAGGAAGAACTCTGACCAAAACGGACAGTCTCCACTCAAAATTTCTTGATGTGACCCAGCTCTGACATTATACTTTACTTAAGCTACATTCGTCTCCCAGCACATGAATATGTTTATTGAATTAATAAAAAATGTATTCTCCTTTCCAAAAGATTAGAGTTCTAGTGAGAACTACATCGGAGAAGGCAATGGCAACCCACTCCAGTACTCTTGCCTGGAAAATCCCATGGAGGGAGAAGCCTGGTAGGCTGCAGTCCATGGGGTCACTAGGAGTCGGACACGACTGAGCATCTTCACTTTCACTTTTCACTTTCATGCATTGGAGAAGGAAATGGCAACGCACTCCAGTGTTCTTGCCTGGAGAATCCCAGGGATGGAGGAGCCTGGTGGGCTGCTGTCTATGGGGTCGCACAGAGTCGGACATGACTGAAGCGACTTAGCAGCAGCAGCAAGAACTACATAGCAAATAATTCTAACCAACAAAGGTACAAATTTCTGATCAGACGATAGGAATTCTAGTTCTCTGGCTCCAGAAGAGGCCCTAATGCCATTTTGATACAGTATGAACCAACAGCCCCCAAATAAAATATTAAACAATTTCCAAGACTAGCTTCTCTGGTTGGCTCAGACGGTAAAGAATCTATCTGTAATGCACGAGACCAGGATTTAATCCCTGGGTTAAGAAGATCCCCTGGAGAAGGGAATGACTACCCACTACTGCATTCTTGCCTGGAGAATTCCATAGACAGAGGAGCCTGGAGGGCTACAGTCCATAGGGTCACAAAGGGTAGGACATAACTGAGCAACCAACACTTTCACTTTCAAGACTAGTTGGGCTCCAGGGACAATGTAAACCTCAAAACACAGTTATATACTTTTTATAAAATACTTTTTATGTAATTTTCCCAGCAACTTTAGAAGTAGCTATTATTAGCACCCTCATTTTATAGATGAGGACACTGAGGTCCAAGGATAGATAACTATTCAGTCTTTTTATTCTAAATCTAATGCATCTTTCTTCTACTTTAAATATTACAGAGGCAATTAAGAAAAATGCTAAATTATTATCATTTTGTAGGTTAACTTTTTAAAAATTCTTCATTTCACATTTTAAAATACATTTCATATTTGAAGGTGGGAAAAACTTGACTACATAAAAAGTTTTAAGGTACATATATCCAAGAACATTGTAAACTGAATTTAAAAATTGCCAAAAAAAAGTTTCATATTTTTGAGAGATAGAGTTCTTAAAATCATTAGAAAACTAAAAAAATACCTCATTAAGGAAATAGGACATCTCAGACTGTACCATTCAATGCTACGGAACTCAAACTCCCCTTGTTCTGAAGCCTGAGAATACATCAGCTTATGGTCTACTTTTTGAGAAAGTCTACTGACAGGAAGTAAATGATTATCCTTGCAGACACCAGAATTCTGATTCTGGCAGAGCTCCATTTCTCAATGTAAATAAATCCGTAATCATTTTGACTTGTATATCTAGTTGATTCTCAACATTTACAGAAGTCTTGTTCTGTGAAGTCTCCTCAAACCCTGCATTAGAGAATGCTGAATATTGTTCCAAGGGGAAACATAGGGCTAGGTTCCTGCGAATCTCTGGTCACTTTTTCACCCAGGGAGCAATAACTTTTGTTTTCTGCATGTTCCTGTTTAAAGATGTCTTATTTAATACATACTGTTGATTTGTTAGCATTGAAATCACAACCAAGAGCACTGTAGCTCAGGTCAGAACAAAGTTTGGCTCACACACGTATTTTCCCCATAAGATACACCACAGTCTTCCTGCACTTAGGAATACCAGACAGCATTTGAGCACTACACTGGGGGGCAACTCTAAACAACAAAATCATCCAAAAGCACAAAAATGCAAACACACATGTCACCAAATAGACCCTGAAAAGAATATTTCTTTACAGTATGGGAGATGAAGCAAGAAGTCAGAGTCTTATTTGACCTCCCCTGGAAACATGCATATCAAGTGACTCAACTTTTTTGTACACTCATTCATGTACATGATTGATTGAAGAAGTTTTGAAAGGATTGATTTGGGGGTCATAAATACATTTTAGCAATATGAATTTTCAAAGATATGGAATCTGTGAATAATGAGAATTGACCATATACCTCAGGTAGATGAATTTGGTGAAAAAGAGCCAAATCCTGAAAGCTGCATTAGCTCTTTGTATGCTGACAAGGCAGGCTCTTGAACTTGCCAAGCTGCTCATGTACATCAACCAGCTCTTCCCAGGCAGCACACCGCAACCTCATTGGTGGCTACTTCTTTTTGTCTCTGTCCTTCTCCACCAGTGTTTCTCAGCTTTGGAATGCATCAGGAAGACTTGGTTCAACACAGGTCTCTCAACCCACTCCTACCAGTTCTGACTTAGAAGGTCTGTAGTCACACCCCAGATTTTGCATTTATAGCAAGTTCCCATGTGACGCTCATGCTGCTGGTCCAAGGACCACACTTTGAGAAACTGCTGTACATTATTAGCTCCACTTCACAAAAGAAAACCCGAAGCTCAGAAGGGTTGAGTACTTGCTCAAAATCTCATGTACAACTACTAGATGGCTTTCAGAATAAAATGTGACTGAATTTAGGATCAGCAATTTCTGTTCTACTGTGATGTCTTTAGGGCAGACCTCATCCAAACATGGAATTTCCCCCAGATGTAAACTGTCTTTAGTAGTGGTTTTACCCCAGGTTGGCCCACATGGTCTGTTCTATCACAATAAAGTTGGGCTCTAGAATCGAGAGACTTAGTCTGATTTTCAGGCCCTGGGCAGGCAGGACTGAGCAGAGGAAGAAGATAGATTCCTCTCTTAGTCTTGCTACAGGATGACATCCTTGATGACAATTTAAGCTATCAGAATACAAAAGAATTGTTGTCATCATGTAAACTTGATGGTGGGCTTTGGTTGAGAGACAATAGAAGGTAGTGACTACATACACGGAGCATCTGATCACCAGATTATCTGTTTTCTGTGAACCAATGCAAGACACACAGCAAGCTCTTTGTGTTAGCTAGTGTAACCCATTTGGAAGGGGTGGGTAGGAGATGATAAAACAACCTTAACAGTGAGACTCAGAGCCAAGTTATAGAGTCAGGCACTTTAGGAAATGCATCTTCATGGAAGGAAATGCTGTTAGGCTATTAAACCCATTCATTGTGTGTTTTATCATATTTCATCAAGAATATTTTACATCTTCCTTTTGCAGTAGTATTCCATACTTTTGTTTGCCTACATTTGGATTCAAGCACATTTTGCCATTGACAAATGATACTGAAAGATTCAATGAAATTGTGAAGAATCAGAAAATTTCTGCTAATATTGACACTCCAGAAGGTGGATTTGATGCAATTATGCAAGCTGCTGTGTGTAAGGTATGCTGAGGATGAGCAGTGTTTCATTCTGTTAACCCAGATTTCATCTCTTGTGAACAAATCTTTGAAAAGCTTAGCTAACTTTATCTTTCATTTAGTGACCATATTTCTACAACAGATACTTTTCTTAAAACACACCATTTATTCCATCTTGTTGAAATGAGGACAATTTTTATGCCTCATGTTCGAATCATCTAATAAAATTGTAATACTGTTGGGAAAAATTGGTTAAAAGAAGTCATATATAAATAATTCTCAAAGATCGAGATCAGGAATTTCCCTGGCATTCCAGTAGTTAAGACTCTGTGTTCCCACTGCAGGGGGTGTGTGTTTGATCCCTGATTATGGAACTAAGATCTCACATGCTGTGTGGTGCAGCCAAAAATAACAAAGATGTAGGTTGTATTCATTAGTTTTTGAGCTAACCAAGGTGGAAAAAAAGAGTCAAATGTAGCAATTAATAAAAAAAGTAAAAATGCTCTGATTCAGAATAAAATTGTACATACGATGAGGTAGCTATTGTTTTGAACCAACAAAATAAACATCAAAAGCCACAGTGTCTCTACAATAATGCTTGAATACCTCTCCTCCTTGACAATCAGACACATATCCATGGGAACAATTCTCCTGTTTTCAGATGACTTTCATGGAAAATACCAGGAAATGATAGGACTGAGGGTCCTAGAACATGGGAGGGCCAAGGAATTAGGGAAGGAAGGAAAAAAATAAGGTACAAGGGGATAACTATAATGAACTTTGTTCTACTAGTTTCTGGTGTGATGGTGGTGGGGAGGTTTAGTCACTAAGTCATGTGACCCCCATGGACTGTAGCCCACCAGGCTCCTCTGTCCATGAGATTCTCCAGGCAAGAATACTGGAGTGCGTTGCCACTTCCTTCTCCAGGGGATCTTCCTGACCCAGGAATCGAACCTGCATCTCCTGCATTGCAGGCTTATTCTTTACTGCTGAGCGATCAGAGAAGCTGACTAGTTCTTGGACAAATCTTAATTAAAGGGGATAGCTGTATGAAGAAAGAGACAACAGACCATCTTAATTAGCAGTTAGCAGCACTCTGCAGTCACACTTTGATAAGCAATTTTTATCCTTGTATTATGTTGATAATTTTTGGATGGTAACAGTAAAAAGAGAAATATGTCTTTTTCACTCAAAAAGAGAAATATTTCTTTTTCCTAGAAATATGCCTACAGGTTGGGTGAAATCTTAATAAAGTAGGCTTACTTCAAGTCCATTCTGTATTGCATTCTTAACTAGTTTTGCTTTAGCTTGGATTTGGGATAATCTACAACCTCCCTCACTCCCTTCTCTCATTTTTCTGGTAAATTAAAAGCTGGACAGTAAAAATAATTAACTATGTAAAAGTCAAGATCAACTGGATACTGATTGTAGTGAAACTATTTTTTCTGAAGCATAAATCATCTGAAAATGTAATCCAGGATAAAACAAATGTCTCATAATTTAATTTTTAATACATTAATATTACCAACTCACAATAGACGAAAAAGTCTAAAATAGACTGACTAGCAATATATTTTTTGATAATCTGAATGTGTCCAAGCATAAGTGATTCACTCTCAATAAATGCCTGTCTCTCTTCCATACAAGCCAAATGCTTCTTTATCATTGTAGGAAAAAATTGGCTGGCGGAATGATTCCCTCCATCTCCTGGTCTTTGTGAGTGATGCCGACTCTCATTTTGGAATGGACAGCAAACTGGCGGGCATTGTCATTCCTAACGATGGGCTCTGTCACTTGGACAGCAAGAATGAATACTCCATGTCAACAGTCTTGGTGTGTAACCTATACTCTACATACACTGTTTTCAGGGCTACAAGTAGGCAAATGAAGCAACAGTCGCTGTACCACACAGCAGAGTGACCCACACTTAGTAGAAGTAGTGCGCCTTTTCTGATTTGAGGTTAACAGATTGGCCTTTCTCAATTCTCCTCGCCCTTGGAGGTTCCCATAGGAGCGCAGGGGGCAGTGGGGATGTGTGATAAGTTCAGATTTGCTATAACACGAATGATCCCAGAACCTCCCCAATTTTTCAAAGAGCGAGAGGGCAGCAAAATGCAATATAGTCAGTTCATTCTGTTTGAACCGCAGCCCTAGAAAGGAAGGCTCAGGCTAACCCTAGGAGTGATGGTCCCAGAGTCATGTTCCCTCAATAATTCCATGTTTTCAGGGACCCTGGGGCTCCTTGGGAAACCACTAATCAGGTGCTGCTCGACCGGTGCTTATTACATTTGACTTATTTTTATCACTTAAAAAATGCTGGTGACATTCAAAGAAAAAAAAAACTTGACTTTTGTAAAACAAGGTAAAAATTTCAGAGCTCTTTTGATGTATATGATCTGATTTGATCCTCACCAGAACCCTGTGTGTCTAACTGCTTCGCTTGAACAGACCATGAGGCTGCCATGCTGCTGCATATGTTATTCCCTCTGTCTGAAATGCCCTTTCCCCCGAGGCTGCTGAGAAACTCTTACTGATCTTTTAAAACCAAGCTCCATCATGACTTCTCTGGGGAAGGGGGAGGTCCTTGTTTGACATCCACTGTGTCCCAAAGCAATCATCTCTCCCAAGCTCTTGTACATAGAGGGCTTCTTGACCATCACTAGATGGAAATGTGTTTGCTGATATCTGTCTGCCTTTAACATGCATCCTCAGTGCCAAAACTCGTTTATTATCCCTATTTCCTGACAGCACAGTGCTTGGAACATGCTAAAATACAATTGAAGTATTGAGTAGTAACCTGGAAAAGGTCATATTATCCCCATTTAATACTTGGGAAAATATGGTACAGAGAATTTAAGTGACTTCTTAAAATGACAATGCTACAGAGGTGTATGTAAGACAGAGAAAGAAAAAGGAAAGAGAATGCAGAATTTTAATATCAGGTTGGAAAAACCATTCTCTAAAAAAATTTAAGTGAGATAATGTATAGAAATGCTTACTATAGTATCGGCAATTAGTTTTTAAAAATCTAATGGTTCATTTGGCCTAAAGCTCAACATTCAGAAAACTAAGATCATATACTAAGATATGTATATCCAAAAATCACTGCAGATGGTGATTGTAGCCATGAAAAGACGCTTACTCCTTGGAAGGAAAGTTATGACCAACCTAGACAGCATATTCGGAGAAGGCAACGGCACCCCACTCCAGTACTCTTGCCTGGAAAATCCCATGGACGGAGGAGCCTGGTGGGCTGCAGTCCATGGGGTCACTAAGAGTCAGACACGACTGAGCATCTTCACTTTCACTTTTCACTTTCATGCATTGGAGAAGGAAATGGCAACCCACTCCAGTATTCTTGCCTGGAGAATCCCAGGGACGGGGAGCCTGGTGGGCTGCTGTCTATGGGGTCCCACAGAGTCAGACACGACTGAAGTGACATAGCAGCAGCAGCACCAGCAGACAGCATATTAAAAAGCAGAGACATTACTTTGCCAACAAAGGTCTGTCTAATCAAGGCTATGGTTTTTCCAGTGGTCATGTATGGATGTGAGAGTTGAACTATAAAGCTGAGCGCCAAAGAATTGCTGCTTTTGAACTGTGGTGTTGGAGAAGACTGTTGAGAGTCCCTTGGACTGCAAGGAGATCCAACCAGTCCATCCTAAAGGAGATCAGTCCTGGGTGTTCATTGGAAGGACTGATGCTGAGGCTGAAACTCCAATACTTTGGCCACCTGATACGAAGAGCTGACTCATTTGAAAAGATCCTGATGCTAGGAAAGATTGAGGGCAGGAGGAGAAGGGGATGACAGAGGATGAGATGGTTGGATGTCATCACTGACTCAATGGACATGAGTCTGTGTAAATTCCGGGAGTTGGTGATGGACAGGGAGGCCTGGAGTGCTGCAGTTCATGGGGTCGCAAAGAGTTCATGGGGTCGCAAAGAGTCGGACATGACTGAGTGACTGAACTGAATTGAACTGAATGGTTTGTAAATTACCTGCTACCATTTCTTGACCTAAATCTCTAAACTTCAACATGGATGTTTCTACCTAACTTTTGATCAATGTGCTTAGTCTCTTGGTCATGTCCAACTCTTTGCGACAGCATGGACTGTAGTCCACCAGGCTCCTCTGTCCATGGGATTCTCCAGGCAAGAATACTGGAGTGGGTTGCCATGCCCTCCCTCCAGGGGATCTTCCCAACCCAGGGATTGAACCCAGGTCTCCCACATTTGAGGCAGTTTCTTTACCATCTGAGTCACCAGGGAAGCCCAACTTTTGATCAGTAGCGTTCATCAAATTTACATATGTTTTAATCATGTAGGTTGTCCTTCCATATTATAAGGTCAGTGAGGGTAGCCACATTTTTGTATTTTGGTCAATGAGGGGTAAGAAACTGAGATATGTATACTTTTCTTGTTATTTTTTTTCTTGCAAATATTCAAATGCCCCATAATAGACATCTCAGAAAACACAGGAAAACAGAAGAAAATAGTGCCTGTTACCTGATATGACCTTCTCCTCTAATACCTGTTCAAATCATTCTTGCTGAGCAAGCTGCTACAATGCACAGAGTCGTGGGCTAGTTCCTTGCCTGTAACATAGTCCCCAGGGCCTTTGAGCACCTCCTACGCACTCAATGCTGGGCCAGCCTCCTGGGGCCGCAAAATAACAGGACATGATCCCAGGCCTTGAGGAACTTACAATGTATTTGTGGGAGTTAAACCAGCATATCTGGACCAAATAGAAAGTCATATTCACCTGCCTATGGAGGGCTACATGGTGCCATCCTGGCTAGACAGGCACAGTGGTTGGATGGTCGAAAAACATATGGAGAGAAGGAGAAACCAGCACCAGAGGAATTCAGGCTTAAGGGTGAAGGACACTTAATGTTTGGGCAATTGAAACTCAGAGGAGGCTGAGAATGTCAGACTCAGGAAGCTTTATACTATCTGGATTCTACTGATATCCTGTAATTAAAAAAATCCAAATGGGATAGAAAGCATGCATTACACGGCCAGATCTGCAGTTAGGTAATTGACCTGAGTATCTTAGACAAAATTATACTTTCCTCTCAACTTGAATGCAGAACATATTAGAAAAATATTCCTAAAGTGCTGAGAATATATGCAGGGAGCACGTTCACGTACAAGAAGGCCTACTTGTCAGTGTTCCTATACTTGAGCTATCTGCAGTCATAACCGACATGGTTCACTTGTCTTAGCTGACTTGTTTGCAGACCACTCCCTAATGTGAATTTCCCTTTTGTATATTATCCACCTTTGCAGTCAGGCCAGGCAAATGGGCTTCATGTTTTCTAGTCTTGGAAAGTAAAGGTCATCTGCCAATATGATAATTAATGACTTTATTTTTTAAAATGCTCATATCACTCAGGAATGAACGCCTCAATGAAATAGAAAGAAACTGAGTACAACGTGCTTTCAATTGCCCTGTAAAAATTGCAACATCCCATAAAACCCGTTCATGACATCAAAAAGGCAGTACGAGCAAACCAGAGAACTGCACAGGAACATCTCAAGTCAGAGGGATTTAGGAACTGCGGTGTGTCCTTCCTCAGCAGGCTCGCTCCTGCTCAACCCTCACCCCGCCCCATCCAATTCCAGGCAGAGCTGCAAGGGTCACCTGGGTCACATTCATCATAGTCTAACAGCTCCTCCCTCAGTTCTAACCTCCCCAACAATATGAGCCTGCTGGCAAGTGGCACTTAGAAGAAGACATGCATCTCTACCCTTGAAAAGATGACATACTGTAAGTCTTTAAATAAATTTAGTGATCTCCTTGGAAGTGACAGAGCGTAATACTCCACATTGGCAGGCACTGACTCTGAGGAATTAAATGGACTTACAAGATCTGGGAAACAATTACTAAACCAATTAAGAAAATAATGCTAATTGTGTATTTGTTTACTTGGCATGATAGATACAATAATGCCTGTGAGAACTGAAATGCCAAACTCAGTAAGATATTTCTGAAAGAAATATTCCTTTATTTTATATAGTTTTGTTAAGAAGATACTTAAAATCTATGTGTTAAATTTTAGGAATATCCAACAATTGGACAACTCATTGACAAACTGGTGCAAAATAACGTGTTACTGATCTTTGCTGTAACCCAAGAACAAGTTCACTTGTATGAGGTAAGCAAACATAATTTGGGAAATTCCTTCAGGGAGATTATTTGACATGAAACTTTAACTGAGTTTAATACATGGGAGACCATTCGATAATTATTAACACATACCAGATATACTGGACACTGGCAAAGTGGATTCAGATACTGTTTGCAATTTAAATTATAAACACAGAGGTACAGCAAGGAGTGGGGGACAGATATGATATGAACAGGAAGAGTTATGCAAATGAAAAGTTGGAAAACAGTACCAATTAGCATAGTTAAATAGGATCACCTATCTAACGGAAAATCAATCTATCTTTCCTTCAACTTTTCATCTGATGAGGAAAGAGTTAACAGAAAGCAGCGGAAATTATGAGAATGGGAGGAGAATTGACTTAAACTCTCTGACATTTGCAAATTCAATGTATAGAAAATACACAAGTGGAGAGAGATAATTTAAACTTCTGAGACATGAAAAGTTGAAGGAAAAAGCTTGTTGAACTGGGCCCCCAAATAACTTCTCCTTCAAAGTATCTGAATTTGCAGTTCAAGTGTTTGAATGGAAACATCAATGGCAGAAAAAGAATTGCTTCACTAGGTGAAAAAAATGTTCATAAACCACCGCATCCACAGTAAAACGCATACTACAAAATGCAAATGTTTTCTGTGGTCTCTTTCCAGCCTTAGAAATACATTATGCCAAAATGCCATGCATTGGTGTACTAGCAAATGATTTATTCCTAACGCGCAGTTTCACAGAGAAGTAGGAACGTCTTTAGCCTGAGTCCTAGAAAAAGTAGAGAAAATAGGTGTCCATTACATTGCTTGTACCTTCTATGCAGAAGCTTCAAATACTCCTAAATTCAAAGTCTGGTCTCCCATTCCTTTGAAAGGACCTCTTAACTCGCTTGATGCCTTCACAGAGCTCAGGAAATGCTGAGATTGTTTCACAGAGGCTTTGATTAAATGCCACTCACTGCTAAGGACAATGGAGCCAACTTCCACCAGGTTCTGCAGAAAGGATCCACGGGGAGATCCTATCTTGCATTTTTAATGAGAGGAGGGCATTGTACACCAGGTGAGATTGCCTTCTGCTGAAAACCAAGGAAGTCCCTTGCAATCAAGCTACATACTCGAGGGCTTTGTTCTACTCAAAGACTATGTGGGTTCACCTGATCTGTGCATTTTCTTAAGGCTTTTTAGTATGTGATACTTGTTTCCAGTGGTTTTAAGTAGTAGAGTTGCGGTAAAAGTTTTTTTTGTTTTTTTTTTTTAAACTCCAAATACAATAGTGAGTCTATTCTACCTTTGATTCCTAAAGCTAGAGTGAGAGGACTCTGGGGGTCACCACACCTTTTCCAAAGTTGAGCTTCTGTTTAGAAAGAGGAGCGGGAGTTGCACTATGTTCTTAAAAGGGGGATCTGGGAAACACGATTGATAATCATGAGCACAGACCCCCATAACTTACTTTGGTAATAGTCTTTAAGACTCACAACTCATTTAAATGCCTCCTCAAGATTGCCATTAAAAAGACATAGCAAGATGAAAAATACCAGTGGCAAAACAGAATCTGTCGGATTTAAATGGGTTGCATCCACCGTTCCCCTGTTGCAAAGGAAATGATCATTTCCAAGGAAAACACCAGATTAGAGCCTGCCTCCAATGTAACAGCAGGACGTTTATTTCGCCTGCCTACTAACCTCATTACGAGGTGAATTTATGTTCCATTGTGATCTGTGGTTTTTACCATCTAGGCTCCACTAAATTCAGAGGGACATTTTCAGGAAGCCATGCAGGGGACAGTCAGCAGCCCATTCTGTGACTCTAACCCTTTCATTATTTTATTTTTATTTTGATGGACTCATCATTTCCTCTTCAGGTAGTAGGCTGCAGCCTGATCTAAAGATAATGACTGCAACACTGCACTTCCCTGAAGGCTTCACACAGCATGAAAATACTGATCTTTTGTTTTATTGATAATGAATACTGAAAATAGACCAAGAATGACTTGGGTTGCCTTTCCATTTAAATCTCTTAGAAGGAGCCCTATGTGGGCAGGAGCCCTTCGTGACCTGATGTTTGGATAGCTGTGATAGAGGCGACATAACTACCAAAGAATCACAGAAAAATAAAACCAGAGATAGGATAAATAAAACCGCTAAGTGGTTGGATCTAATGAAAATTCCAGGAGACAATCTGTTTGCCCATGTTCTGGGTTCAACATAGCTCTTGCACATACACCCCAGCAAGGGGCTGGGTCAGGTTCAGTGGCACCCGTCTCGCAGAAAATAAAGATTTGTGTTGCCTATTCACGGGCTGCAGGGGGGAAAATGACTACTTTTCGATGGTTTACGTAAGACGCTTTGGACTCCCCAGGTGTGGAGTTCTGCTGTAGTTTGTGGGAACAGTGATGAACAAACAGTGGGAAGGCTAAAGTAAGCAGTTCTGTCTTCAGATCAGTATGACTGCAGTGTGCACCCAGACTCCAGCAAAACAGATGATTTTGAACAAACTTATTATTATGAATAGTTTCCTGTTTGTCCAATTACAGGGTTCAAAAGATAATGATAGATAATATACTGAGCAGTAGGTAGTATATTACATTCTACTGCTAAATACCATTTTGAATCAGGATTCAATTACTCAAGCTTTAAAAAAAAATTTTTTTTAATTTTCTCTGTTGTTTTCAAATATTTACTGTTAATTTACATCAATTTAGCATCAGGCTACTAAACTCCAACTACCTAATTTGACTAGTCTTTCCTTCCTAATGAGATATTGAGAGAAAAGCAATTAAATTAGCATTTTTGACTACATTGTCAAATCCTGTTATTAATCACATGGAATTATTTGCAAGACTTTAACACGTCCCATTATCTTTCAAAACATCTATCTCTGGCTGGAGAAGATGAGTTTTTTGGTGCTAATTGTTATTATATATAACTATATGACCTGGTATTTATGATGTAATGTTGAAAAAGCACTTAGAAAGTAAACAAGATGTATTGGTAAAAGACACTTCCAGTTTACTCACTAATATCTGAGGCCACTAATTGATGTCCTTGTGGTTATTAGGACAGAGTGATGTGTTTAAAGGGCCTTCACAATGGCTCAGCAGTAAGCAATCCACCTGCAATGCAGGAGATGTGGCTTCGATCCCTGGGTCAGGAATGTTCCCTGGAGAAGGAAATGGCAACCCACTCCAGTATTCTTGCTTGGAGAATCCCATGGACAGTGGAGCCTGGCAGGCTACAGTCCGTGGGGTCAAAAAGAGCTGGACACGACTGAATGGCTAAGCACACATGATGTGTCTAAAGCATGAGGACAGGGACCCAAACAAGGTTGTTTTACCACCAAAAGGCCCTTCTCTCTGCAGGTAAAAAAGCCTTCTATAATTAACTCTGTAAAGAGCAGAGTGGATCTTACTCATCTTTCTGTTTAGGCCAATTCTCAATACAAAGTAGATTCTCAGTAAATATTTGTTGAATGAATTTCTTTTCTAAAAAACTGCAATGCAAGCACTTCATCTTATCTCAAATAGGGTCAAAATTTCTAAATAGGGATGTGGAGGTTTGTGTGATAAATGTCTGTCAAGGTCAAGGGAATCCATGTACAAGAGTAGGTAGGGGTACCTGACCCATCACTATGGTCATCTGCATCTCTGGCTATTGTTTCTCCGTCCTTCCACTTGGGACCCAGATGGTACCAGAGAGGGGAGGGAACACTCTGCTGTCAGTCTTGGGGCCACCTTGTAGAATAAGCTCCAGAGCCTTCTTGTGTATGTGCTAAGTCACTTCAGTCGTGTCTGACTCTGTGATTCTATGGACTGTAGCCCACCAGTCTCCTCTGTCCATGAGATTCTCCAGCCAAGAACAGTGGAGTGGGTTGCCATTTTCTTCTCCAGGGGTCCTTCCTGACCCAAGAATTGAACTCGAGTCTCTTATATATCTTGTATTGATGGATGGGTTCTTTATCATTAGTACCACCTGGGAAGCCCCACCCTCATCCCCCCAGCTTTCTTACTAGTCTGTGAAAGGAAACCCCCTGAATGATTAACCACTTGATAGTCATTAATCTAAAAACAAACATGAAAGGTGCTGCAGTATGCTATGAGCCTGATATTTCAGAAGTGTGGCTTTTGAAACATATACAAGCTTCAGTTTTTCAGGAACCAAAAACCCAGTTTTAATTTCACTCTTTCTTTCTTCTTTTTCCTCATCTTTTGAGTGTTTCACCACAGTAAGGGAGTTGAAAGGAGGCAGAGAAATTAGGGAGGGAGATAAAACAAAAATTGGACCCTTCGCCATTGTTAGCCTGTTCTGTTATTGTTTGGTTTTATAATATCCTCTGCTGAAAAGGATCAACACAAATTTGCTCCAGTGAAAATCCCTTTATCACTAGCCTCAGTTTTTAATTAAATAAAAAGACTGGACCAGATGACCTCCAGCTTTGGCAGTCAATGACTCTGCACCTGGAGGTGGGGGATCACCACAAATTCCAATGATTTACACTCAGATAAAATATAGCTAGTTGTAACATGGCTAATTTCAGTGAATGGTCTAAAACATTGTTCTTTATCTATAAACCCCATCCTGTGGTGGGGTATTCCAAGTTTATGCTTTTAGTAAAAATATAATCATCTAGGAATTAAAAAGATAACTTTCTGGATTATGAGTTGATAAATTGCTCTTAATTCAAGGGTAATAGAAAAGGATCTTAATTTCTCTTTGTTTAACGGTGTGTGCGTGCATGCTCAGTCGCTTCAGTTGTGTCTGACTCCTTATGACCCTGTGAACTATAGCCTTCCTGGCTCCTCTGTCCATGGGATTCTCCAGGCAAGATTACTGGAGTGGGTTACCATGCCCTTCTCCAGGGGATCTTCCCGACCCAGAGATCTAACCCAGGTCTCCTGCATTGGCAGTTGGGTTCTTCATCACTAGCACCACTAGCCCTTGTTTGAAGGTACCAGGGAATAAAGACAAAGGAGAGCCAGTTGCCCACACTTTCCTCATTAATTAACACCCCCTCAAAGAGGGAATATTTGGAAATAAAAACTCATGTCCTTGGATTATCAGGGTAAATTGAATAGAAGTATTTTCCAGATTAATTAATAAGACAGAAACATGAAAAATCATCAGTAGTTACCCCCTAGAATACATAGAATAATTTTCTTCTGAATAACTAAAAGACTCATAATCCAGAAAAAAACACACATAAAAAATGATAGGCCCATCCATGTAGAAATATGGTATTTCATTAATACAAGATCTAGATATATCAAAAGTACACAATACCCAGAATGTCTAACATTAAGAGAACCAACATGCTATTGACCACAGTCATTCATTCATTCATCAATCATCCAGGAGCCAGGCCAGGGTTGGTGACTAGAAAGAAGAAGACACAATGCCTGCCTCAAAAAGCCCCATAGAGCATTAACAAACTCATAAGCCAATGATTTACCTAAAGAATCCAATATTTTAGAGACCCCCAAGGGAGAGTTTTTCTGAGGGGGCAGAGGTTCACATCAGTCAATGTTTTTAACTCTTTCCTAGTCACCATTTTTGTTAGGAGGGACAGCAAATTGATTGGCAATCAAGAAACTACCTTTGATGCTAAGGGTACCATTGGAACTGAGGGCCAGAGAGGATCAGTAACTATGACCATGAGAATAAATGAGAAGTTTTGCTGAGGGCTTAGTAGGCAAATGCTGTGGTTAAGTATTTTAACTCACTTTATTATTTAATCTCCTTTTTACTGCTATGTTCTATGTGCTGTGCCTTGTCACTCAGTCACATCTGACTCTTTGCAACCCCATGGACTGTAGCCCACCAGGCTCTTCTGTTTATAGGGATTCTCCAGGCAAGAATACTGAAGTGGGTTGCCATTCCCCCTCCAGGGTATCTTCCCAACCCAGGGATCAAACCCAGGTCTCCCAAATTGCGGGCGGATTCTTTACTGTCTGAGCCACCAGCGAAACCCCAGAATACTAGAGTGGGTAGCCTATCCCTTCTTCAGGGGAACTTCCCAACCCAGGAATCAAACTGGGGTCTCCTGAATTGCAGGCGGATTCTTTACCAGCTGAGCTGCCTGGGAAATCCCTTTTTACTGCTGTAGCACCCAAAATAATCCAAAAGCAAGTTGCATGTGAGAGCCAGGATTTGAACCCAGAGAATCTGAGTCAGCCCCCACCACTGAGGTAAGTCACAACTGAACCTGGATTTTTGCAGCGAAAGAGCACACCCATTCCTAGCTGCCAGGCCAGGAGAGGAGCAGCCGTTTCACAGAGTAAACAGCTTTAAAAGTCGCTGAACTGTCAGAGCACAGAGCACAAGGATACAGCAGAGCATTTCCTGCAAACGGCAGAGATCTTCAAGGCCAGTGAACAATGGATTTTACTTACCGTTGCTGTAAACTTAGACAAGTAGAGCAATCTGAAAATGTGAAAAGAGAGACACATTTGGATTCTGCCTTGGGTGTTATTTAAGCTCTGAGCAATACCAATGGATCCCACAGCTAGAGAGTTTTATGCCATTGGCCACCCCACCAAAAACACCTGGTCCCTAAGTTGACCACTATCAAGGTCCTGGCCAGGTGGGAAAAAGCAGACACATAGCCTGTTATGATGATACCCTTCAAGTATACGGAAAAATAGAGCAACACAATGAACACCACCATACCTACTTGCCAGCCTTCTTCAGTCTTGACATTTTGCCACTCTATTTGCTTCAGATATCTTACAGAAATAAAACATTCCAGGGGGCTTCCCAGGTTACACAGTGGTAAAGAATCCGCCTGCCAATGTAGGAGACACAGGAGCTGCAGGTTCGATCCCTGGGTCAGAAAGATCCCCTGAAGGAGGAAACAGCAACCCACTCCAGTATTCTTGCCTAGGAAATCCTCTGTCCATGGGGTATAGCGGTGGGCTATAGTCCACGGGGTCGCAAAGAATCGGACAAGACTGGACCACTGAGTGCACACACACAAAACATTCCAGACCCACTTGTCTGCTGTGTAATTACTAACTCTGACGCCACTTCCCTCTTTCCTTCCGTAGAAGTCGCCAGTATCCTAAACTTAGTGTTGATCGTTCCCGTGTATATTCTGAGTACTATTAAAAACATATGTCTACCCATAACTAATTACATAGTTTGGGCTCACAAGTTAAATTTCATCCTGTATATATTATTTCTACAGGTTGCTTTTTGATTCAGTTTTATGTGTTTTTTTTTAAATTATGGTAAAATATACACAACATAAAATTTACCTTTTTATGGATTGAGTATATAGTTCTATGGCATTAAGGACATTTACATTGTGATGCTCAGTGTCACTTTTTGAGGCTTATCCATGGAGACACTAGAAGCTCTTGCTTACTCTGTTCCACCGCTTCACATTTTCCACTACATGTATTTACTGCAATATGTTCATTTGCAACTGAGGGCTTCAGCTCATTTCTAGTCCTGCAGCTTTACAGTGCTACAGTTGTTGCAGCCACAGACACCCTTGCAGGCATGTTCTCTGTTGAGGATGAACCTCTGAAAGTGAAGCCCCTGGGTCACAGGGGAGGGGCATCCTCAACCCTCCTGGGTGTATCCAAGTTGTTTTCCGAGTGGTTTATCAGCTACTCTTCTGCCAACAATATGGGAAGTAGAACTGTTAGTTGCTCAGTGGTGTCTGATTCTTTGTGGACCACATGGACTATAGCCCACCGGGCTCCTCTGTCCATGGGATTCTCCACGCAAGAATACTGGAGCGGGTTGCCATTCCCTCCCCCAGGGGATCTTCCTAACCCAAGGATGGAACTTGGGTCTCCTGCATTGCAGGCAGATTCTTTACTATCTAAACCACCAGGGAAGACCTAACAATGTGGGAGTGTAGGGGGGAAAGAAACAGAAAAAAGAAAAAGACACACATTAAATTACTGTTTTTTTGATGATAAAATTAACATGTTATTTTTTTTAAAGAAGGGGATAGAGAAAAACACAATGAAGAAACTAAAGATCACCCATAAACTCACCACTTGGACACAGCTAACCATTCTTGACATTTTAGAATAAGTCCTCTCCTTTGTCTTTACATACATTCACATGCTTTAACATAATTGGCATCAGACTGTATATATTATGTTCAAATTTTTAGAATGCATTTATATATTTATAGTCTTATAAAGGCATAAAAATCAGGTTGCACTTAGTTATATGTCAAACAACTGCTTTTATTAATAAGAATAACATTAGATGAAATTGAGGTGATTCTACAAGATTCTGAATCAGTGACTGCCAGATTTAAAAGGTGTATGTTTTCAAATAAAAACACACTTGCCCCCCACCCCCAGCAGCTCCAGAAGATCCATGTTTACTACATGTTTACCTACAGGTTATGTTTTTACATATTCAAATAATTATTATTATTGTTCAGTTGCTAAGTCATGTGTGATTCTTTGTGACCCCATGGACTACAGCATGCCAGGCTTTCCTGTCCTTCATCATTTCCCAGAGAGTATGCTTAAACTCATGTCCATTGAGTCTGTGATGCTATCTAACCATCTCATCCTCTGCCCTCCTCTTCTACTTTGAATTCAAATGATACTTGGTTACTTCATTGAACATTCATGCAACATCTTTAATAGGAACAGCAAATTATTTCTAGTACCTGTTTTCTTATCCCTGAAAGCTCCCTATCGATGAGGACATCTGTGAATAAACTCAGTTTCTTCAGAGGCTCGTCTCCAGACTGCCAAGTGCTCAAAGCCATGTGATGACACTTCCATTTCTAGGAAGGCCCACAGCGTGCAGGGACTCAGTTACCTGTCTATCTCCTGTAGCCTTTTCTACAACTGCAGGTGGCCACTCTGTGCTCACGTGCTCAGTTGCTTCAGATGTGTCCAACTCTTTGTGATTCTATGGACTGTAGACCGCCAGGCTCCTCTGTCCATGGAATTTTCCAGGCAAGAATATTGAATCCATGCCCTCCTCCAGGGGATTTTCCCGACCCAGGGATCAAACCCATGTCTTCTGCATCTCCTGCATTGCAGGTGGATTCTGTACTGCTGAGCCACCAGAGAAGCCCCTGTATCTGTGGGGCTGGCCCAAACTATCATTATGCTGAAAGGAAGCTCACCCTGGCTTTCATCACCATGCAGATTTTAATCGTACCTATGTATACTCTTATGACACAGCCTTTTACACAATTATAGAGGACTTTAAGGCACAAGGGACAAATTAAACTGATAGCTCCCAGGCATAAGAAAACTTTGATAGTATTATATATTTTTAACATTATGGCTAATTACCTGAAAGAGCCCAAACTATGCTACAAAGTGGCCACTATTTGTTACAACATAGTTCAGTATTTTGTTGCTCTTACAGACTTGAATCTTCAAAATGTAAACAGAAAATTTTCAAAACAGAAAATTTTATTGAGCTTGAACAGTTTGGATGCATTTTATTTACTAATTCAGGAGTTGGCATACTTTTTCTCTAGAGTTGCCAGATTTCACACATAAAAATACAGTCTGTCCAATCAAATTTGAATTTCAAATAAACAATAAATAATTTTTTATGTTTTAGTATGTTCCGTGCAATATCTGGGCCACATACTAAAAGTTTTGGAAGAATTACTAAAAGAAAAATGGAGAATCATGTACAGCATTGGGGAATAATGGAAGAGGAGAGTGTGGGACGTTACTTCTATAAGATCTTCAGGGACTATCCCTTTCAAGAAATGATTACAAATAAAGCAGCAACCTGAAGGGTTGTGTATACAAGTTCACAACCTGATGTGAGCTGGGGTAGAAGGGGATGGAGTGGGAAAGGTAGGCTAAAACCAAACTCCTCAGTCTTGAAAGTCAAGGAAAGTAAGCATAGTGTTATTCCATGGGTAGGAGGTATTAGAAAACACCACATTTGTTGTTGAGCAGAAAACAGATGTCACAGGTATATGATAGATTGAGGATCCCGTATGGATTGGGTGTGTACAGTTTTAAAATCATGGCACCTTTATTTTCCAAATTGCCAAAGCTCTTCCTGGAAACCTCCTCCAGACAACAAGGATGATGTGGACAGGCCATTCTATACCAGGCATTCTTAAACTTTAGCTCTCATTAAAATCACCTAAAAACTTTCTCAAAAACCCAAGGCCTGGGCCACACTGTGATCCAATTAAATCAGTATCTCAGGAGACCCAAGCATCAATATTTTTAAGCCTCCCTTGGTATCTCCAGTCACCCAAAGAGTCTGTTAAAATATAGAATTTGATTTAGGAAATCTGGGCTGGGACCTAAGATTTTACATTCTTTTGTTTCCTTTAAAAAAAATTGGCATGTAACTGACATATAACATTATATTAGTGTCAGATATGTGACATAATTCAGTATTTCTATACACTGCCCATGGGGTTCACCACAATAAGTGTAGTTAATGCTGTCACCATACATAGTGACCAGGTTTTTTTTCTTATGATGGAAACTTTTTTGTTTTTTAAACTTTTTATTTTGTATTGGGGTATGGCCAATTCTGTCAAAAATGACAGAATGATCTCTGTTCAATTCCAAGGCAAACCATTCAATATCACAGTACACCAAGTCTATGCCCCAACCAGTAATGTTGAAGAAGCTGAAGTTGAATGGTTCTGTGAAGACCTAAAGATGTTTTAGAACTAACATCCAAAAAAGATGTCCTTTTCATTATAGGGAACTGGAATGCAAAAGTAGGAAGTCAAGAAACACCTGGAGTAACAGGCAAATTTGGCTTTGGAGTATGGAATGAAGCAGGGCAAAGGCTAATAGAGTTTTGCCAAGAGAATGCACTGATCATAGGAAACACCCTCTTCCAACAACACAAGAGAAGACTCTGTACATGGACATCACCAGATAGTCAACACCAAAATCAGATTGATTATATTCTTTGCAGCCAAAGGTGGAGAAGCTCAATACAGTCAGCAAAAACAAGACCAGGAGCTGACTGTGGCTCAGATCATGAACTCCTTATTGCCAAATTCAGACTTAAATTGAAGAAAGTAGGGAAAACCACTAGAACATTTAGGTATGATCTAAATCAAATCCCTTATGATTATACAGTGGAAGTGAGAAATAGATTCAAGGGGTTAGATCTGATAGACAGAGTGTCTGATGAGCTATGAACAGAGGTTTGTGATGTTGTACAGGAGACAGGGATCAAGATTATTCCCAAGAAAAAGAAATGCAAAAAAGCAAAATGGCTGTCTGAGGAGGCCTTACAAATAGCTGTGAAAAGAAGAGAAGCAAAAAGCAAAGGAGAAAAGGGAAAATATACCCATTTGAATGCAGAGTTCTAAAGAATAGCAAAGAGAGATAAGAAAGCCTTCCTCAGGGAACAATGCAAAGAAATAGAGGAAAACAATAGAATGGGAAAGACTAGAGATCTCTTCAAGAAAATTAGAGATACCAAGGGAACATTTCATGCAAGGATGGGCTCAATAAATGAGAGAAATGGTATGGACCTAACAGAAGCAGAAGATGTTAAGAAGAGGTGGCAAGAATACACAGAAGAACTATACAAAAAAGATCTTCATGACCCACATAATCACATTGGTGTGATCACTCACCTAGAGCCAGACATCCTGGAATGTGAAGTCAAGTGGGCCTTAGGAATCATCACCACGAACAAAGCTAATGGAGGTGATGGAATTCCAGTTGAGCTATTTCAAATCCTCAAAGATGATGCTGTGAAAGTGCTGCACTCAATATGCCAGCAAATTTGGAAAATGCAGCAGTGGCCACAGGACTAAAAAAGGTCAGTTTTCATTCCAATCCCAAAGAAAGGCAATGCCAAAGAATGCTCAAACTACTGCACAATTACACTCATCTCACACAGTAGCAAAGTAATGCTCAAAATTCTCCAAGCCAGGTTTGGAGATATGTGAACTGTGAACTTCCAGATGTTCAAGATGGATTTAGAAAAGGCAGAGGAACCAGAGATCAAATTGCCAACATCCTTTGGATCATTGAAAAAGCAAGAGAGTTCCAGAAAAACATCTATTTCTGCTTTATTGACTATGCCAAAGCCTTTGACTGTGTAGATCACAATAAACTGTGGAAAATTCTGAAAGAGATAGAAATACCAGACCACCTGACCTGCCTCTTGAGAAATCTGTATGCAGGTCAGGAAGCAACAGTTAGAACTCGACATGGAATAACAGGCTGGTTCCAAATAGGAAAAGGAGTACCTCAAGGCTGTATATTGTCACCCTGCTTATTTAAATTATATGCAGAGTACATCATGAGAAATGCTGGGCTGGAAGAAGCACAAGCTGGAATCAAGATTGCTGGGAGAAATATCTATAACCTCAGATATGCAGATGACCCCACCCTTATGGCTGAAAGCAAAGAAGAACTAAAAAGCCTCTTGATGAAAGTGAAAGAGGAGAGTGAAAAAGTTGGCTTAAAGCTCAACATTCAGAAAACTAAGATCATGGCATCCGGTCCCATCACTTCATGGCAAATAGATGGGGCGACAGTGGAAACAGTGACAGACTTCATTTTTTTGGGCTCCAAAATCACTGCAGATGGTGACTGTAGCCATGAAATTGAAAGATGCTTACTCCTTGGAAGGAAAGTTATGACCAACCTAGACAGCATATTAAAAAATAGAGACATTACTTTGCCAACAAAGGTCTGACTAGTCAAAGCTGTGGTTTTTCCAGTAGTCATGCATGGATGTGAGAGTTGGACTATAAAGAAAGCTGAGCACCAAAGAACTGATGCTTTTGAAGTGTGGTGTTGGAGAAGACTCTTGAGAGTCCCTTGGACTGCAAGGAGATCCAACCAGTCAATCCTAAAGGAAATCAGTCCTGAACATTCATTCTAAATACTGATGTTGAGGCTTAAGCTCCAATACTTTGGCCTCCTGATGTGAAGAACTGACTCATTTGAAAAGACCCTGATGCTGGGAAAGATTGAGGGCAGGAGGAGAAGAGGACAACAGAGGATGAGATGGTTGGATGGCATCACCGACTCAATGGACTTGAGTTTGAGTAAACTCCGGGAGTTGGTGATGGACAGGGAGGCCTGGCATGCTGCAGTATATGGGTTCGCAAAGAATCAGACATGACTGAGTGACTGAACTGAACTGATAGCCAATTAACAATAATGTGATAGTTTTAGGTGAACAGTGAATGGACTCAGCCATACATATATACGTATCTATTCTCTAAACTCCACTCCCATGACAGGAACTTTTAAGATTTATTCTCTTCAGTTCAGTTCAGTCACTCAGTCATGTCCGACTCTTTGCGACCCCATGAATCACAGCATGCCAGGCCTTCCTGTCCATCACCAACTCCTGGAGTTTACTCAAACTCATGTCCATTGAGTTGGTGATGCCATCCAATCATCTCATCCTCTGTCGTCCCCTTCTCCTCCTGCCCCCTATCCCTCCCAGCATCATGGTCTTTTCCAATGAGTCAACTCTTTGCATGAGGTGGCCAAAGTATTGGAGTTTCAGCTTCAGCATCAGTCCTTCCCATGAACACCCAGGACTGATCTCCTTTAGGATGGACTGGTTGGATCTCCTTGCAGTCCAAGGGACTCTCAAGAGTCTTCTCCAACACCACAGTTCAAAAGCATCAATTTATTCTCTTAGCAACTTTCAAATATGCAATGTGAAATGAAAGTCGTTCAGTCATGTCTGACTCTTTTGCAACCCCATGAACTACACAGTCCATGGAATTCTCCAGGCCAGAATAATCAAGTGGGTAGCTGTTCCCTTCTCCAGGAGAATCTTCCCAACCCAGGGATCTAACCCAGGTCTCCCATAGTGCAGGTGGATTCTTTACCATCTGAGCCACCAGGGAAACCCCAAATATGCAATACAGTATTATTAACAATAGTTACCATACTATGTCTTACATCCCATGACTTATTTATTTTATAACAGGACATTTTTAACTTTTGACTCCTTCATCTATTTCACCCATACCCCCTCCGTCTTACTCTGGCAACCACCAGTCTGTTCTCTGAATCTATGACTCTGGCTTGTTTGTTTTGATTTATGTGTTTGTTTTAGATTCCATATTTGTAAATGAAATTGTATGGTATTTGTCTTTTTCTGACTTTTTAACTTAGCATAATGCCCTCAAGGTCCACTCATGTAGCAAATGGCAAGATCTTTTTTTAATTCCCGAGTAATATTCCACTATATGTGTATACAACATCTTCTTTATCCATTCATTCATTGATGGGCACTTAGGTTGCTTCCATATCTTAATTATTGTAATAATGCTGCAGTGAACACGAGGTGCATGTATCTTTTCAAATTAGTGTTTTTATTTTCTTTGGATAAATACCCATAAGTGGAATTGCTAGATCATATGGTAGAAATAATTCCATGCATGTGTGGTCAATCAATCTATGATGAAGGAGGCAAGCATATACAAGGGGAAAAGGACAGTCTCTTCAATAAATGGTTCTGGGAAAACAGGATGTCCACATATGAAAGAATTAAAGTAGACCACTGTCTTCTACCATACACAAAAATTAACTCAAGATGGATGAAAGACTTGAATGTGAGGACCTAAAACTATAAAACTTCTAGAGGAAAACATAGGTAGTAAGCTACTCTTGACATCAGTCTTGGCAGTAATCATTTGGACCTGACTTCCAAAGCAAAGGCAACAAAAGCAAAAGTGAACAAGTGGGACTACATCCAACTAAAAAGCTTCTACGTAGCAATGGAAACCATCAGCAAAATGAAAAGGCAGCCAAAGAATTGAAGAAGAGTATTTGCAAACCATATTCCTGATAAAGGGTTAATATCTGAAATATATTTTTAAAACTCATACAATTCAATAGGTTTTTTTTAAAATCTGATTTTAAAATGGACAGGGGGCTTGAATAGATATATTTCTAAAGAAGACATGACCAACAGGCACATGATAAGATACTCAACATCAGGAAATGCAAATTATCAGGAAAACGCAAATCTAAACAACAATATTACCTCACACCTGTTAGAAATAGCTATCATTAAAAAGACAAGAAATAAGTATTGGCGTGGTGGTAGAGAAAAGGGAACCCCTGTGCATTGTTGGGGAGAATGTAAACTGGTGCAGCCACTATGGAAAAGAGTATAGCGTTTTGCCAAAAAGTTAAAAAAACCAATGAGATTTTGCATCTCTCAGAAGGTTCCGATGCTACTGGTCTACCCCAAGCCTCCTCTTTGAGGAGAGTGGGCCATTAGGTCTTTAGCAGTCCTCATCTACCCAGACACCTGCTTTCTATTTTTTGGTCCCTTCATTGTGTTCCTACCAGTCATCCTTCAAGTTCTATTACCTGCTTTTTGGTCTGCAAAGCACATAGGCTGCTAGCTACTGAACCCAACGTGTCTTCCAGCTTTAAAAGAAGCTTTCCAAAGCTCTGGGACTTGCATCCGCAATCCCTCCAAAAAAGCAGGCTACCCTTATTAAGAGAAGGTCTGAAGTATCCTCAGGAACAAATATTCAGGGTCACCCCTTTGTTCTCCCCGCCTCCATTCTCCAGTGGCTCTCTGTGCATTTGTTTGTCTCAGAACAGTCACGCACGGTGGGCCCATTCGTCTCCCCTTATCGCTCTGTGACTGCTGCCTAGCACTCGTTCAGCTGAGCACTGTGGCTTCTCGGCTGACAAGATAATTACATTCCTGGGCAGACAGGGAGAAACAGTGGGAGTGCTCAAAAGTTCCGAAGCCGACTACCTAGTCATTGCTGGTGCAGACTTCAAGATCAAGCACCTGATCTAATTAGCACACCCCCACCCCTGCCCGCCAGATTGTGGAAAGCTGACAATTAAAAGCCTGAAGGCAAAACGGGTATCACGCAACTGAGAGATAGACATTCACGCTACCTTGTGCCAGAAACAATTACGTATTCTTTTTGGAATCTTCAGTGTCCTAGTAACACAGTCGAGCCTTGGGGTAAACTTTTGCATAATACTGGGAGCCCTGCTTTACCATAATGAACAGGAGAATAAAATCTCACAAGAACGAAAGACCTCTTGGGAAGAAATCCTTCTGATTACCTTCAGAAGGCCTTATTTCAGACAAACCAGCTGGCCCCTCGCTCTGGAAGAAGCACACTGACTGACAAAAGCAAGCCTCCATCCACAAAGAGCTGTTTTCCTTTGGCCAGATAAATAGTGCAATACAGTCTACAGGGAAAAAAACATGTTTTTTGCCTCGATGGTTTCATGACTTCGTACATTTCTTTCAAGATGTAGCCTTCAATTTGAAAGCGATTACAGCCACAATGCTTTCTCTTCCTTTCTTTCTACTTTGAGTAGGAAAGTGTTCTATAATCTCTAAGCCCCTACATATATAAGTATCAGCCATTATTTTCTTAACTTTCTAATGAGATCCCCCTTGATGGCTGTTGGCATTTGCACAGTGAGCAAGGGGAGCTGAGCGAGCACTGGCTTTGAAGTCAAGATCTGTTTCTACCATGTATTAGTTCTGTGACCAGGTAAGGTACTCACTTCTCCAGCTAAAATGAAGGCTTAAAATCTTTAAAGGTTAAAGAAATCAAAAGAGCCCTAGCAGAATGTTATGGGTTGAATTATGCCCTACCCCCAACCCCAAAAATATGTTAAAGTCCTAATATCTAGTACCTCAATGTGACCTTGTTTGGAAATAGGGCCTTGCGGGTGTAGTTAGTTAAGATGAGGCCATACCTCAGCAGGATGGATCCAGTAAGACTGGTGGTCTTAGAGAGAAGCAGAAGAGCAAGCACCAAGAGACAATGGAGGCAGATTTGGAGTAATAATCTACAAGTCAAGGAAAGCCACGAACAATCAACAACCACCAGGAGCTAGAAAGAGGCAAGGATAAGATTCTCCTCAACTGGTTACAGGGGGAGCATGAGACACTTACTCTCAGACATCTGGCCCCTAGAACTGTGAAACAATTTTTGTTTGTTGTAAGCCACCAAGTTTGTGGTACTTGGTACCAGCAGCCCCAGGAAGCAAATGCATCCAGCTAATTTAGGCTTATTCACTAACTTCTCTCTGGCTCACCAATGATGTCACTAGACCAGAAGAACCATTTCCAGGCACATACTGTCAGTGGTCTGGTCAAGAGAGCTAACTTCAGGGCAGAGCATGACAGGTGGGTCTAACTCAACTACTTCCTGGCTGGTTGGCCTTGGGCGAGTTAACTACTCTCTGGGCCTCACTATCTTTTTATAATAATGGATATTATTACAGATAATAATGGTACCTAAGTACAGTAATAGAGCTTCTGTGGAAATCTAAATAGATGACACTGTCAGGTAGGAACGTCAATGCCCCTTATTCTCTTGCAGATCATAGTAGTTCAGTGTACCAGGCAAATTCTGGTGCCTTTATCCCCCTGAGCACTGTACGCTCATCACTCCAGACCAGCGAGCCATGTGGAACTGAGGAGACAAAGAACAATAGGATTCCCTCCTCAGCACTCCTGCAACTTCCCTGAGGCCCATCCAGAGTCCTCAAAACAACAGATTCTCCAGGAGTCTTGAGTTTCTGAGGATGCAGGCGCCAAATGCAGAAGGTGCTTAGAGATGTCAGGAAGCTAGCTAGGACCTCCCCATCCTTTCACAAGGTCCCCTGAATTAGTAACTGCAGCTTAGGTGGGCTCCGTCCTGAAACCAACTCCTGTGAAAGGTGTGAGATTAACAAGCAAGTCAGACTATTCTATGAATGCCGAGGAGTTTGCCCAGTGTACACCTCCCTTAGCCCCACCCCCCAGGTAGAAGGAATCCTGGTAGGAGTTAATTATTCCCTGTGGCCAACACCCAAAAGATCTGAGACTACTTCAGAATTACTGGCACTTTCTCCAATTTAGGTGACATCTTGCTTCCCAGGTGGCGCTAGTGGTATAGAACCTGCCTGCCAATGCAGGAGACAAGAAAGATGCCAAATTCAATCCCTGGGTTGGGAAGATCACTTGGAGGGGAGCATGGCAACCCACTCCAGTGTTCTTGTGTGAGAAATCCCATGGACAGAGGAGCCTGGAGGGCTATGGTTCACAGGGTCACAAAGAGTCAGATGCGACTGAAGTGACTTAGCACGCATGCATTGATTACCACCGAGAAGCACTGTCTTGACGACAACAGAATTTTTGCCTCTCTGTGCATTTTCTCATCTCAGAACACCCATATACCATGGGTTTGTTTCTGCTGTGTGGATGTACCTAAGAGCAGAACTGCTAGGTCAAGTTCAGCCATAATAACGACTGCCAGTTTTCCAAAGTGATGGTACCAATCTAGACTCCTGTGGGAAGTACGTGCGGGCACCGTCAGTTTTTTCAATTGTAGCCATTGTACTGCGTGCACCCTGGCATCTCATTGTGGTTTCCATTTGTATTTATCTAATGATTAATGATGCTGAACACTTTTCATATATTCTTTTGCCTCTTATACACACACACATATATATATATATATACTATATATATATATATATTTTGTTGTTGTTGTTTGTTTAAACTAAAAGAGGTCGTTTCCTTGATGGTGTATAGGAGTTGTTTGGACATTCTGGTACTGAATCAGATTCGTGTGTTATAGATACTTTCTCCCACTCAGTGGTTTCTTCTCACTCCCTTAAAGGCATCTTTTCAGAGCAGAAATTCTTAAATTTATTTATCTGTCTTTTCCTTTATAGGTCATGCTTTGGTGTAGGGCATGAAGTGATCTCTCCTGACTTCTATCTATAGTGAGAAAAGTCAAAACAGTGGATGGGCTTTTAGAGGAGGTGTAATGACCTGGTGGTTCAAATGGTAAAGAATCTGCCTGCAATGCAAGAGATGTGGGTTTGATTCCTGGATCAGGAAGATCTCTTAGAGAAGGGATTGGCAACCCACTCCAGTATTCTTGCCTGGAAAATCCCATGGAGAGAAGAACCTGGTGGGCCACAGTCCATAGGGTCGCAAAGGGTGACTGACACTATTGCTTTCTTTTTTTTTTTTGTTTCACAATGACTGGGAGGTAGTTAGTACAAGGGAGGATTCTAGGGGCTGACTGTGTTCTATTTCTTGATCTTGGTAGTTACACTTGCTTGTTTACTTTTTAACTATTCAGTGAAATATATACTTATTCCTTGTACATTGTGTATATGTGTTATACAGCTACTAAAGTTGTGAGAGAGGGAGAGAGAAAATGCACAAACAGGAGCCACTAATGAAAGAGATTTTAAGATAATGACCCAAAAAAAATACTGTGAAAGACTAGATAAAAATATTTGTAAACAGTATATATAAGCTCATAGATTCTTAATCTTACAAGCCAACCTTGTAATAAATATATTTTAGCAGGAAAACATTTAGTAGGTATAGTTAAAGAATAAGAACAGTGGCATTGGTTAATCATATAATGTCGAAAATAAACAGGGCTGAGTGTAAAATCCCTCCATATTAATGAGGCTCCACAGAAAGAGTTAAGCAAGCACAGAGCCTGAAGAGAAGCAGCAGGTTGCTCTGAATATTTGGTTTTACAAATTCTTTATTAAAATGCTACTAGCAGATAGATGGCAAGTTGACTTCCGACTTCTCACCCTCTGCTGTGTGCATGCTAAGTCACTTCAGTCATGTCTGATTCTCTGCGACCCCATGGACTGTAGACTGCCAGGCTCTTCTGTCCATGGGATTCTGCAGGCAAGAATACTGGAGTGGGTTGCCATGACTTCCTCCAGGGGATCTTCCCGACCCAGGGATTGAACCTGCATCTCCTCTGCCTCCTACACTGGCAGAGGGTTCACTAGCGCCAGTGGGGAAGCCCCCTTCCTCCGCTAAGGAACATTATAGTGTGGTCTGTACAAAATGGTGGCCGATGAGCCTGAGGTGGTGAGGGACCCACAACACAACAGCAGAAATGTCACAAGAGAAGGATATAAGGGTCCAGGAGAGTCACCACCAAAGGCAAAAACCCAATCACGATGTCCAGCAAGGATATAGCTAATAATAAACCATATCGCAGAACAGAGCCAGGCTCTGAACCTGAAGATGAGCGCTAACCCATAGGAAGTGCCATCAGAGCAGTAGTGGCAGTCCGTTCGGGAGCCGTCTCTCCCAAGGAGAGGACAGCAAGAGAGCATCAAAAGCAGCCAAGGGGCAGCCAAGGTCCTCAGCCCAAGTCTCTGAGGAGAATAACAACCCGAAAGCCTATCCATGGTGACCTGGGGTGGCAGGTGAGTGGATCTGCACTTCCTCTGCCCTCAGGCAAGCACCAGAGCACACCTGATGGCCAGTTCCGGCAGTCAGACACCAGAGGCCCTGAACTTAGAGACACTCTCTGAGAGGACCCTGATATGTGCAGGTGTGAACTCAGGCATGGTCCTCTGAAGGCTTTGATGCCTGCCGGCTAAATCACCCTTTGTCCTTGTCTTATCCTCTACCCTTGACAGACAGGAGATTTCCAGGGAGCAAATGGAGACTGTTGGACAAATAAATTTTTTCTGAGATGGGGGCAAAGTGAGCCAAAAAGAAAAAAATAGGGCTTGATGAAGGAAGTCAAGAAAACGAAGGTGAGCAGAAAAAGCCAACCTTGCAAATACGAATGAGAAAAGCAACCTCAGGAACTCCTGGGTGGCACGGTGGTGAGGAAGGGGAGCAAATCCATAATTAGGAAAATCCATGGACAGATAACAGGGATCACAAGCCCAGGAAATTCAAGCCCAAACAGAGAAGTCTGCATATCTAATCAGCTCATACAACCTTGTGTTTTCAGAGTTCACCATTTCTAATATCCAAGAGTTCTCTTTCCCAATCACACTGCTATAATTTTTCACATCCAGGCATGCAAAATCACCCTTTTTCTAACATTAAACATGTTTAATCAGGACAATTTATAATAGCACTTTAGAGTTTTAGTAAAAGAGAGGCATTTGATACATGATATTTACAGTAATCATAATACTACAAGATTTAAAGTGTAATTTTTTTTTACAGTGTTAGATCAGAAAGCCAAATTGCCCACGTCCTTAGTTAGTTATTTGCACTGCTTTTACAGGGAATCAGCATCCAGAAATTAATTAATAGTCTTCCTCTCCACAATGATCAGTGTCATGCCTGGGAACTGCTAGCTGCCAACTCCTTTGTACCCTTGCTCTAGTGGCAATCAGCAAATGCTATTAACGTTAAACTACTTGTCCTAATAGCCGAAAGTCAGATGTCATACACAGGCAGGATCATAATTATACTTTAGGAAGTGGATGGATTTGGCTTTGTTAACCAAGAATTAACTCCAAATCTGGAGGCCACTTGAACTAGTGCTTCTAGAAAATATTCATTATATATTGGCCTTGGAGATCCCAGGACATTTTTCAAGGATAACAGCTTCATGCAGAGCTAAGGGCCTTGGAATTCTTTGTCAAATGACTCTGAACCTTTCTTTGTCAAGCTCTAAAGATTTTTCTCCACCTTCTCTTCTGGGACCAGTCAAATTTACACACATTCCAGCTCCACTTGAGTGAAATCCAAGTTCCCATTTAGGCATTTGCTGCTAACCACAGTTCTCATGCTTCATGGCCCTTTTGACATGTGTTTATTTGAAAAGGTAAGTTGATGAACCGGTGCCTTCCTCATGTTTGACAAGTTCTACCTGACTTGGGGAAACCAAAGGAGGCCCCATTCAACAAGCAGTGATGGGGAGACCCAAAGTAACTCAAGGGATGTTACCTGGATGATTACCCACAGCCCCTTCAATAATAAAATGTAGATCAAAGCAGGTAGACAACTGATACTCTTAAGAGTTCAGATTTCCATCCTCTTCAAACTTAAACACAATCACAAATGGTAAAATAAGTAAAACAAACCCCACAAATTAAAACCAAAGCTCACTTTCCCATATACAGGGAGTAGAAGGTTTGGATTTAACCTGGATGCCCACCTCTAGTGAGGGACCTCCTACCACTCCTTGGTGTGCCAACATCAGCTAGGCTTCATTTGTTCCTCTCTTTGATTCCCTTTGTCTTGATTTATTTATTTATATAGCATCATGATTATAATTAATAACAAAAATTAATGTAATTTGTGCTCAGTTACTTCAGTTGTGTCCGACTCTTTTCGACCCTTTGGACTATAGCACACCAGGCTTCTCTGTCCATGGGATTTTCCAGGCAAGAATACTGGACTGGGTTGCTATGCCCTCCTCCAGGGGATCTTCTTAATCCAGGAATCAAACGCATGTCTTCTGTGTCTTCTGCATTGCACCAGATTCTTTACTGCTGAGCCACTGGGGAAGCCCCAATTCCAATTTAGTTTTGTGCATTTTTTTTAACTACTTACATGAGATAGGGTGTTACTATGTTTGAACCTTAGGAAATGCCCTAAATTCTTCACTCAAAGCTTATTTCTCTTTTTTCCCTACAATTATAATAAATTCAGCCATTTAATTTCACAGCACACAAATACTTTAGAAGAGAACAGCTGACAAAATGAGTGATTGTTTCTCCTTGATATAGCACAGCATATTAGGCCTACTTAATAGATATTGTTGAATGCAATAGTAAATGAATGAATGACTTGGTAGGAGAGTGATACCTTACAGCTTAACAAGAAGACAGAAACTATTTAAAAACAAATAAAAGAAACAAAAGCATAGAGGGTGGGGTCCATTTGGTAAGGGTGTGATCTGTCTCTAAATTTTAGAAGTCTTTGATGATTATAGAGTTATAGTTAATATTGATAAGTATGACTATTTAGTCAAGAAAAATGTCAAGGTATGCTTGAATGTCTTAATTTAAGAAGACAGAAGTCTGTCCTATATATTTTAGGAAAATTTTTGTTTGAAAATAGTTTTAAAGCGTAAACTTAAGGAAGGGATAATTTTCAGCAGTCTAGAAAATTGCTTTCTTTGCAATGCTTCATTCCTTAGCCATGTTTGATACCTGAAGGGATGAAGATGAAAGTGAATTCTCCTCTGGTGGGAATGACATCTCAGGGGAAGAAATGTACATGGGGAATGCAGACGGTTTAGACCTAAGTGCTGATTCACACAATCCTGATGAGTGAGGAGCGATTCCAACCAACTCCAGGACTGTGCTGACATCCCTAAGAGACTACTCATTACTGCTAGGAAAGGAGGAGTTAACAGCAAGCATTCAAACAATTCACTCCTTTGCTCTACCAAGCAACTGACAATGACTGTGAGGGACTCGAGGGACTCGGAGACCCAAGCCTTAGTTTCTGCAATGCTACAAAAAAAAAAAAAAAAAGAGGACAGTTCCTGGTAGTGAGCTCAGAACTTTTTAGAAGAAGGATGTTCCCCAAATCAAAAATGTTATATACATATTATTTCTATTTGAGACTTAACTCTTGCTGTGATGTCAGTTACAGCCCTAGACTAAGGCCACCACAGACATTAGATTTCCCCAGCAGCCACTCTGGCCATTTCCTTTCCTGCTTGAGCTCAGGAAGCAGCACGAGGCACAGCTACAGTTTCGGGACAAATGCCGTTTATTATCAGGAAGCTGTTTCTCCCGGCCAGTTAGAGGTGATCTCAACCAGTAGTTTGAACCCCACACTTAATGCTTCTCAGTTACAGTGAGCAAAGATTGACTGACTTGTTTGTTTGTTTACAGAATTATGCAAAACTCATTCCTGGAGCTACAGTAGGGGTACTTCAGAAGGACTCTGGAAACATTCTCCAGCTGATCATCTCAGCTTATGAAGTAGGATATTTTACTGTTGGGGTCTTTTTGCATTTATTTGATGTTTAAAAACTAAGATGTTTTAGGTGGTTAAATGCACTCTCCTTTGTTGGTAGAGATAGTGCTTATCCAAAGAAAATCTCTCTGCGTTAATGCAGCCAAAATGTAAATTTTGCTCACTTTATTTGCAGATATTTTTCCCAGAAGGTGGGGCAGAAGGTAGAAAACTCATAAACCTGAGTTGTTTTTATAGTAATAACCAATAGCGGCATTGTCACCTGCAGAATTTTAATTCTACTGAAAAGGCTTCATGAGTCATACAATTAAGCTTTCCTCTTCTCTGCCTAAAAAAACACAAAACTGTTTAGATTGCCAATGAATAACAGCTATGAGAACTAACTCCACAGGCTTAATGAGGCTACATCATAACTCAAGGGAAAACACAGCACCGCACATCAGGAACACCACTTTGTAGATTCTCTGCTTTGAGGAATCAGGGAAATTTTCTATTAGTGTTACATCATATAAATACATTTTTAACTTTTTTTGCCTTGTCTTTGTAAATTAGTGCCTGAGGACAGAATTCTTCCCTTAAAATAAGATACATACCTACAGGGTTGCTATGTTTTCTCTCTTTGTCTCCATTTCATAACCCAATCAACAGTGGGTGGCCTGTTGCTAACTCTTTTTATTTTGGTTCCTAAATATCACTATCAGCCCCTCTTTTGCTTTTCCTTACAAAGAAGCAAGCACACATACACACACAAAGATGAAGTCCTACATTAGCACAGGAATGAAAAAAATAACATTTTATAAAGCAGTAAAGCTCTAATATTTGCTCCAAATGTCAGTTGCATAATAACAAATGAATAAAATGCTAATTTTTGATGTTTTAAAATTACAAATAAGTGCTACATATGCACTGTATAACAATACTTAGCATATACAGAACCAGTGTTCCCTGACATTTCAGAATCATCTGGAAGGTTTTTTTAAAATAGGTGTGTCTAGATTCCTTTCACAAATGTCTTAGGGGAACTTTAAGTGGAGGAAGAGCAACATATTTTAAGAAACTCCCCACCTCAGTTTTTTTTTTACATCACCCCACCAATTTTGAGACTCTAACAGGGAAAAGCAACGTATTTTTTTCTCAAATACATTTTCTCAAAGAATAAAACACAGATGGTTCATTAAAGCTATGAGATGAGGGTGTTTTTAATTCATATCCTCAGAAACTTCAGTTTTCTTAGCTCACATCAAAAATTAATCACCATGTTAGTTCATGCTTGAAATTCTTCCAGACAGGAAAGCTTGTCAACAAAATACTATAAAAACCTTCCTCCCTCTCAAGCAGTAAAGTTTTAATGTGTAGAATCAAATAAAATCACGTGGCAAACCTTCACTGTGTTAGAACATGCTCAATTTTCTTTAATTCAGGACTCTCAAAAATGCTGGCTACTAGCATCTTCACAGGAGGTAAGCAAATTATAAAACAGTGAATTGTCAAAAATATTTCCTATCCCGTCTGACCAGCCCTGTCCAGGCCTCTGCTTGCTTTGTCAAGGTTTATGTCTCACTTTATGTCCCCAGCCACTCACATAATTTACAGAGTAGTTGAAATTAAGACATCAAACATTAGAAGTGAATCTTGTGTCTATATTTTACTGTCTCAAAATTATGAAGTGTCTATTATTCTTAAATCAAACAATCTTGATCTGGAGTTATGGTTGAAACTCGATGAATCACTATGAAGTATGCAGCAAATCTTGGCACTAGTTCAACTTGTTTTTCTATTGTGTAATTTTTAAATGTGTCCAAAAAGGACATGACTGAGCTACTGAACCGAAATGAACTGAAAAGGACTTTAAAACATGGGGACCCATGGACTGGATTTCTTCCCAACCTAGAAAAAGAGAGAGAAGGAAAGAGACTATACTGAGAGAAAACATAGAAGACTTCTGACTTGTAGTGGGGCAGGGGCAAACAATTTGTGTTTATAATTAGTGACTACAAACTTCAGCTCAGTATTTTACAGTGACATTTAAAAAAAAAAAACCTTAAATACCAGATGTGTAGTCATCTGGCCATCATTTATTACTCTCTTTCCTTCTCTAATCACATAATAAAACTGTTGAAATATTAATGCTCCCAAGGGTAAGCTCCTCGGTTGGCATTTAAGTCCTGGAAGAGAGACGACTTGTTAAAAAAAAAAAGAAAAAGAAATGACTTGTTTTGTTTTGTCTAGCTCATAGTAGATGCTCAATAAATGAGTGAATGAAAAGATGAAACATACAGACATATATTTATGTCCTTGCTTTGGCAAAATCATATTAAAATATTCCTGTTGAAATCTCCAATAGGGTATATTATACCAATGCTGAAATTTCCTTCCTTTTGGTTAGATTATGTTACTCACTACCCCTAACTGCTGTAATCTACAGACTTTCAGGTTATATCCCTCATTTCTCATTTAGTTCACTGTGCCTCTATCTCCAGTGCTACTCCTATCTGATTTTTTAATGATTTCAGCCCATATATACATGGTCCTTCCCATATCCTGGGCTCTCAGTTTCTTGAATTCTGATTCTGAAATGACCTTGTTCCCTTCCCACTTAATTACTTCTTCATATCTTCACTCTCTTGTCATACCTTAAACCTTATCCTTGCCAATAAACACCTCCATAATATCGATTGTGTGCAATCAATTGTCCACTCATCATTTCTAATCTTTTCACCTTCTTCTTGCTAATTCCCCTAATATTATTTCCAGCCCCACTAGGATCTCTAATTAATTGACCATATCTTCTCTGTACAGTTCCTAATCCCTCTGATGTCTTCTCTACCTGGTTCTCCAGTTTAAATTCAATCATTCTGGCCACTCCTTAGATCCACTCTCAACTTCCCTGAACCCTGTTGCTTCTTGAGGTTTTTGGCCAGCTGTAGTCCTGGTCAAATCCTGTCATTCTGCACAGCTGAATGAAAGTGGGAAAAACATACAATCATGCTACCTGGTCTCACTTTAAATTCAGGATCATGGACCTCAAACAGGCCCTCCATGCTGCCTGGCAACCAGGATATATGTTTCTATTAAACATCCAAATGGAGATATCTAGGAGTCAGTTGATATGTTAGTCCAGGTTATTCAGCAGAATAAGCTGGACTTTCCCAAACACACTTCACCAATAGTTTTCTCCTCCTCAACCAATGGTAATTCCATTCTTCACACTGCTAGAGACAAAATGCGTGAAATGATCCTGACTGTTCTCTTTCTTTTACACGTTACACTTAATCCATCAGGAAATCTTGTGGACTCTACCCTCAGATTTATTTAGAATTTGATCCAATCACTGTCGTCTTAGTTGGAGCCATCCTCCTCATTCACCTGAATTATTGCAAAATTTCCTAAATGCTATTTCCTGTTTCTACTTCTGTTTTCCTGCATCCTGCTTTCAACAAAACAGCTAGAATTTTCATTAAAAATATTAACTCCTATCACTTTTCTGTGTGCATGCCTACATGCGTGCCAAGCCGCTTCAGTTGTGTCTGGCTCTTTGTGACCCCATGGACCGTAGCCCACCAGGCTCCTCTGTCCATGGGATTCTCCAGGCAAGAATACTGGAGTGGGTTGCCATGCCCTTCTCCAGGGGATCTTCCTGACTCAAGGATCAAACTCGCCTCTCTTACATCTCCTGCACTGGCAGGCAGATTACCATCACCCTTCTCTAGGTAACCCTAATTGTTTTCTCATTTCTGTAGAGTAACAGTTGAAGTCTATAACATTCCATGAGTACCTTACCAGGGTCCCCTCCACCCCATTACCTCTGAACTCACCTTCTGTTAACTCTGTTCTAGTACAGTGACTCTGCTCTCCTTGCTGTTCTGCTTCCAGACATCAGCCTATCTTTGGACCTTCACATTGGCTGCACCCTCTTCCTGAAACACATTTTCTCACATAAACATGCATGGCTAATTTTCTCTCACTTTCTTGAAACATCACCTTCTTAACAAATCCCACCCTGACCACTTTTAAAAGATCACAGCCTATACCCTCTGCCCACACTCTCTTAATCGTTATTATCCCACCCTAGTTTTTCCTGTAGCATTTATCACCTTCTGGTGCTACATAGTATTCTTATGTATTGTGTGGTTTCCTTTCTGTCCTCCCACACTGGAGTATAAACTCAGTCAAGGGATCAACTATTTCAGAGGTTTTATAGAACAGGGTCCAGTACATAGTGGCCACTCAATAAATATTTTCTGAGTGAATAAACTGGAAATGTAACTAGCTAAGATAAAACAGATTTGCAGGGTTCATTTTAATGCTAAATTGGCAGAATTTGAAATCTTAAGACATGATGTGAATAATCTTTAGGACTGAGAAATGACACTTTAATCTCTGACAAAGACTACATTCTAAAAAGTCAGCCTGTGTCTGTCGGTGGGAGGAGTGATCATGTGGAACAAATAACAAAGCAGGGAAGAGGAGTGACTCAGAATTTACAGTAAGCAGCTTAGAATTATAAGGAAGGTGGGGTCCTCTTAACATACAGTTGACAAATTATACTTCAGGAAAGTTTGAATCCGAATATGCTTTTAAAATTCTATCAATGGAATGTGCCTAGGAAGTCAGATCCTTTTAGAGGAGGTATGACTTAATTCATAGTATTTTACAATTTGTTTTTATTCTGTTTTTAAAAAATAATTTGGTTTTGTCCCCCAAATACAGACTTCTCTTTTACAAAAGAAAGAAGAATAAAGAAGCTCTGAATAATAACAACACTAGCTTTCCCCCAAACTAATAGCTTTCCTTTCCTCTTTTCTTGACAGTCTTTCTCCTGGAAAATGTTGCTTTTATGTCCCTCCTGCAATAACCCACATATCCCATATCTAGTGCTCTCCTTTCTTCACGTTTGTAATCAACCATCTCATTCCTCATCACACCTCAGGCAGGGGTGAATGCAGTCACATGCCAGCTTCCTTGACTCAAATTTTCCTATCCTCTTCTCTAGCCTGTCCTGCACACATCTTCCAGACAGTCTCCCTGCAGTGGTAGTTTCAGTAAATCAGGCCACTGTTTAAAAGCTTCAGGAAATGCTTCCCACAGGTCTTAACTCATCTCTCTAAACTACAGGGCTTTCTGTGGTCGGGTATCTCCCCAGACAGTTGGGGTGCAGGCTTGGGCTGAGCCCCTCTTGTCTCCATTCTGAACCACTCCTGGCACAGAGTTTTCTCTTTTCTGGTCCCCTCACCTGAAATACCATTGTCATCCCCTCCAGCAATCTAAATCCAACACAGCCATTAAGATCCGGTCTTCTAATACTTCGGCCTTCACTGACTACCCTCTTTTCTGAATTCTCCCAAACCCTTACGTATTACACTTTTTTTTTTTCTAATTTAATGGTACACTGACTGACACTGTATGCTAACTGCTTCACTTGACTGCATCTTATTTTTTTCAGCAAGATGATCATCTCGATGGCAGAAATCCTAGCTTATACTCATTTCCCCAGACTTGGCTCTATACTAAAAGTACAAAAGGGACTCTATAAATCCCAGTATTGATTTCAAGGCACATTTTCTCTCACACTTTAGCATCTCCAACATTAGGACACATTTTGATTAGTCACATCTTACCAGTGCTTTCAGTAGAGTGAAAGTCACAACGTAGTTTTCATTTCCTGCACATGTATAACTTGGCAGTAATTGAATGTGTTGTCGTCACTTCAATTCATTCATTATGAATGTGCACTGTTGGTACTATAAGTGTTGAGGACAATCACAATTTTAAAATATCTTCCAAGTTTTCACTATGATTTGATATTGAAAAGTTATTATATATGCGGAAATGTACCAGAACAGAGTAACAGGGAAGCAAATACTGCTATCCGCAAAGCAAGTATTCGTTGTTGGAGGAATGATCTGTATTCCTTTCAGAGTAACAACCAGCTGCATTATGGGACCTAAAAAATGATGATACTTAGAAGACCAGTAAAGAAAGCAATTGTTATATTTTGCTACTGAGATAGAAACAAAAGATTTGCCTTTTATATGACATGCTTGGACTATAATTCATAAGACTGGACTGTAATCCAGTCCCTGCAATTCAGGACTAGAGAAATTTGCCAAACCCTCAAGATGGATAAAATAATTTTTAAATCAATGATGAACTGACAGGTTTAATTCATATGTAGTGCTGAACAATCTCCAAGTATTTTGTCACAGTTTAATTGTGATAAAATAATGGTTAATCTTGTAATGGATGCCATCTTAGATTTGACAAAATATGCTTGTGTGTGTGTGTGTATGTATTACTTGCTTTCTTGCTTGATTGGTGATCTGGTGAATTTCTTTTAGACCAAATTTAATTTTATTCATTTGCTCTTTAACGAACATGATCACAATTCTTCTCTTCTGGCTCTATTTTTTGGTTGTGATCTTGTTCAACTCTTTATGTCTTATCTAAAGGAACTGCGGTCTGAGGTGGAGCTGGAAGTGTTAGGAGACACAGAAGGACTCAACCTGTCATTCACAGCCATCTGTAACACCGGGATCCCCTTTCCACACCAAAAGAAATGCTCTCACATGAAGGTGGGAGACATCGTAAGTAGAGACCAATAAACCATCTGAAAAGTCATTCAGGTGACCTGTCAGAAGCTATCTTAGTGCACGAAAGCTGGACTTTTCCTTTCAAGAATTTCAAAAGCAATTTTCAAAGATTTCCTAATAAATGCTTTTGGGAAAGCTGGTCCCCATGTGCTCTGTATCCTCCAGCACATTTTGATGGCTTGTTGCTCTTGTTTAGTCACTAAGTCATCTCTGACTCTCTTGTGACCCCATGGACTGTAGCCCACCAGGTTCCTCTGTCCATGGGGTCGCCTGGCAAGAACACTGGAGTGGGTTGCCATTTCTTTCTCCAGGGGATCTTCCTGACCCAGGGATCGAGTCCACATCTCCGGCATTAGCAGGCAGATTCTTTGCCGCTGAGCCACGAGGGAGGATCATTTTGGTGATTAGAAGAAGATAATTAGTATTTTCTTTTCCAGGTTTCATTCAACGTGACTGTGAGTTTACCAAACTGTGAGAGAAGGAGCAGGCACATTATCCTCAAGCCCGTGGGGCTGGGGGATGCTCTGGAAATCCTCGTCAGCCCGGAATGCAGCTGTGACTGCCAGAAAGAAGTGGAGGTGAACAGCTCCAAGTGCAACAACGGCAACGGCTCCTTCCAGTGTGGGGTGTGTGCCTGCAACCCTGGCCACATGGGTCACCACTGCGAGTGCGGGGAGGACACGCTGAGCACCGAGTCCTGCAAAGAGGCCCCAGAGCTCCCCTCGTGCAGCGGGAGAGGCGACTGCTACTGCGGGCAGTGTGTCTGCCACCTGTCCTCCTATGGAAACATTTACGGGCCTTACTGCCAGTGTGACAACTTCTCCTGCGTGAGACACAAGGGGCTGCTCTGCGGAGGTAGGCTATGTCCAAATCCACCTTCCTGGGAGACTGTGCAGGTGTCAAGGAGGAGCGTTGCATCCTTGACCCCTGCCACAGCCGCCTGGACATAATAGGTGCTCAATAAATGTTTGCTGACCAACTGAACGTGTTCACCTTTAGACTAAGGTAACCAATCTTCACTTATATTTTTTCTGGCTCTGACATTCCCTAGGGGTAAGATCTCTGCCAACTGAACTTACATCTCTATTATTATTTCCCTGGGGATAAAAGATGGCTTCTTTTTGGTTATTACTCAGATGCCACAAAACTGCATGTAATCAAATTCCATTATCTTCCAGACTATTCTAGATCAGGCTCCTTGTATGTGAACCAACTCTTAAATGCCTATTACTTTGGGAAGATAAGAAGCTAAGCTGCTTAAGGGACACACAGCAAAGGACAAGGGACACAAAAATACTAAATGGTCTTTCAGGACCTTTGTTCACACCACACACATGTTATGTGATATACTAGGTTAGACACTGGGTATAAGCTCAACGGGACTTCCCAGGTGGTGCTAGTGGTAAGAACCTGCCTGCCAGTGCAGGAGACATAAGAGACACAGGTTCAATCCCTGGGTTGGGATCAGCCCCTGGAGGAAGGCATGGCAGTCCACTCCAATATTCTTGCCTGGAAAATCCCATGAACAGAGAAGCCTGGTGGGATACAGTCCATAGGGTAGCAAAGAATCAGACACGACTGAAGCAACTTGGCATGCAGGCATGCATAAGATGAATGAGGACATATGTGAAGAAGGCTATGGAAAGGGTAAAAATGAAAAATTCCTTGGATGTTTTGAGATTGAGAAAAACTATAAATAGCAGAAAAATTTACTTTCTAATATCCCTTCTAGATGTAAAATCACTGTAGTTTAAGAATATGTTACCTATTACATGACTATGATAAAATCATTCTGAGAGATACACATATATATTTAAGTACAGTCTAGTCAGACAAGAATTACAAATGTGTTCATATACTTTTAAATGATACAGATTTGTGTTACAATTGAAAGAGTAACTGACTGCTGAATTTAAGCCCTCACATCTTTTTTTTTTTTTCACAGTGTGTGAGCAGTTAGCTTTTCAAAACAGAAAGCCATTACCTTTAGAGAAAACCAAGCAAGTTATGTTTTCCAACCACAGTGTCAGGAACATATAAAAGAGACTGATTTTCAGAAGAAAAGGCCCAAGAAAAGAAGCCTCTGAGAATCCCAAGCTCTTTGAAAACCATCTGATACCCTTAGAAGTGCGCCTCCGTTTCATTTCTTGGCTTCTGCTATTGCAACAGATTTCTCTGAGGCTGCCTTCGTTCCTTCCCCTTGGAGAGTGAAAAGTTTAGGGTCTGTTCAGACTGAGACACATTTCTCGCCCCTTTCATTCAAAGGTGTTTTTCCTTATCTAATGGGTGTGTTTCCAAACCCACATCAGTCCTTTTTCACAAGATACAGACAGAACACAGCCTGAAGCCAGAGACCGTCACCACGTCTCAGAAAGAATCTATTCAGCAGAACCTTAGATTGCAGTTCTAATAGAAATCTTTAATAAAATATGTGCTCAAGACATTTGAAATTGCCTTTAAAAAAAAAATCCGAAATGTAATAAAATACAGTATAACAGCAATACTGACCCCACCTATATTTCACCCTTTAAACCTGAAGTCAAAGAAATGTAAGGTGGTAGAAATCCTGGGTTGTGTTCAACAACACAGTTCGTCCTAGTGTTTGATGGTCTTTCATTTTATTTTATGTCATGCGTGCAGACAGATATAAATTCAAAGAGTCAGTTTGATCTGTCCATTTGTAGTTCAGACAGTCTGACAATACTGCCTCTTTTTGTATCAGATACAGTGATCACTAAAGAAATTCTATATAGAAAATACAATTATTTCTGCAATGGGACTCAGAAAACTTTACCAATGCCCTTTTCCTTCATCTCTTGGAGTATTCATCTATTCCCCATCCTCAACCATGACTGTTTCTCAAAAGCAATTTTGTATTTAGTAACATCTCAAATGATGTTACTCTGTAACTTTCTCTTTTAGAAGTACAATCAAGTACAAAAAAGTACAAAAGTAAATGAATGGCTTTGGCCTAAATCACCTAACTATTCTCAGCTTTAAATTCAAAGAGTAATGGAATACGTACTATGTGCCTGGCATTGTGCTTAGTGTGGGGGTAAAACTGCTCGTGGCCTGTGGACACACATGCTCTTGATGCAGTTGTTTCCAGCAGCAGCCCGACTATACTACAGCCTCACTTCTCATGTGCGTGTGTGCGTGCTAAGTTGCTTCAGTCTTGTCTGACTCTGCAATCCCATTGACTGTAGCCCAGCAGACTCCTCTGTCCATGGGATTCTCCAGATAAGAATGCTGGAGTGGGTTGCCATTTCCTCCTCTAGGGGATCTTCCCAATCCAGGGATTGAATCTACATCTCTTAGTCTCCTGCATTAGCAGCTGGGTTCTTTACCACTAGAGTCAGCTGGGAAGCCCCCACTCCTCAAGTAAATTTACTTATTTTACAACAAATAGACTCTGCAATGTGTCGCTTTTCCAAAGGGCTATTATCATGATGTTCTTTTCATGCACCTTCTTCCATCCATCTGTAAGATACAGGGCTCCACTGATTTTTTTTTTTTCCCTTGCCCAAATTCCATTAGTCTTTTAAATTTTGATTCTAAGAAACTGGAAACTCCAGCAAACAGCATTATAGAAAAAACTTCCTACCATTGTCCTCTTAGTTATCAGTCAGTGGCGTTCCAGAAAGATCTATCCCTAACAAAAGAGCCTAATAATTTTTCCTTGATCTTTGATTATCATGTTGTTTCTACATGAAGTCATTATAAAGCTACTGTTGTATGAACAGGTACCTTAGATAAGTAGTTGTTTGAGGATATCAATTAACAATTTTTGTGACCCAGTTAATGGTTCTGAAGTCCCAAAGAAAGGAGTTTCTAAATTCTGCAAGGAGCTCTTAGAAGGGTTTTCTAAAATTTCTGCCAAGTAATTTTTATATGGAGGGATATACTTGGGCATTCTCAAAGCCTTTCAAGATGCTCATTTCATTTGCCAATATTTACACACTATATGCATTTTTCAGAATAAACTTTAATATAGTAATCTCTCCCTATCATGAAAGTAAGTTTCCCCCTTTGATAAAGAATAAACAAAAAGCCATTGAAGTTTAGATGACAGTTTACGTATAAAAAGTAAATGAATGGTTTTGGCCTAAATCACCTAACTATTCTTAGCTTTAAATTAATTAGTTCAATTATGAATTAAATAGGTTATGAAATACAGTATTAATGTCATGGATCCAGATAAATTTCAACTCATCTTTCATTAGAAAAGTGTATGTCATATTTTGTCTCTCTCCCTACATATGTGTACACACACACACACCAGCATCAGTCAGAATCTAGCTTCAAAATCTTTGTGGTTTATCATTTGTTCTGGGATTACTTACTCCATGTCTCTTAAGGCCAGGTCATGAAGACAGAAAAGTAACCACCTACTGGACCAAAGTTTACAAGAGAAAACTCAGAATCCTTCTTTCTGCAATGAATATGGTAGCATCTCCAAAAAATGGAAACCTGCCTCACTTGGGATTTCTTTCACATCTGTTTGGTTTTCAGTATAATTACAGGAGTTTTAATACTGCTGGATAATTTTGCTATCAAATTCTTCCTACTGGGTAGTATTTAGGAATCATGACAATAACTTACATTTACACACTGCTTGTGTTTCCCAGGTGGCACTAGTGGTAAAGAACCCAACTGCCAGTGCAGCAAATGTAAGAGATGTGGGTTTGATCCCTGGGTTGGGAAGATCCCCTGAAGGAGGGCGTGGCAACCCACTCCAGTATTCTTGCCTGGAGAATCCCATGGACAGAGGAGCCTGCCAGGCTGCAGTCCAGTGGGTCACAAAGAGTCGGACACAACTGAAATGACTTAGCACAGCACAGCACGGCACACACTGCTTATTTATGGGCCAGGCACTGTTCTAAACACTATTATGTATTATCTCAGATAGTCTTCATAACAGTCCTATGAAGCAGTGCTCTTAATAATCCCTCCTTACCAATGAGTAAACTGAGGCACAGAAGGGTTGAGTGATTTCCCCAACTTTGCCCAGCCCAGAAGTACCAGAGCCAGGACGCAAAGCCGAGCTATCAGCGGCTATGTCTGTGTACCACACACTGTGTACTCATGCACCACCTCCATGCCCATGTGTCCTTGGAATGTTGCCAAGGAGCAAACCTTGAGAGGCAATACCTGGTGCACACTTCTTTTTCCGAAGAAAAGTATGTTACAATATTTGCAAGTAAGTGTTTGTTCGGATCATCAAATGCCAATTTAGGATCTTGGGCGTGGTAGGCAACCAGAAAATACTATGCAAGAACACACAGGCCCATTGTCTGAAACACTTTATTTACCATTTTGTAGTAGTTCATACACTCCTCTGGCCAGCTCTTCAGGAGACCTTCTTACCTCTCTGGCTCTTCTGTGAGGATCTCTGGTTACATTATAAATGTTGATAACACTCCAGGGACTTACTCACTCTATCTGCTTGCCCCAGATAATCTCATCCCCATCAGTTTCAATCGCCACTTATCCCTGGTGGATTACAAAACCCAAACTTCAGGGCTGTGTATACGTATCCAACCACCCACATGTCTTTCAAACTCCACAGAACCAAAAATGAACTAATTGTCTTCCCTGTCCTAAGCTGTTCCTCCTCTCCCTCAAAACAATCTATTCACTTAAAAATTAAAAACTTTCTATGCCAGGCCTTGTGGATAAGGCACCACAAGTGTTACTTCCATTCGAGGGCAATAAGAAGAGGCCCCATCCAGCTAGCAGCCCAGTCTGGTCATCTGAAGAATTCCATCTTCTCTCTCCCTCCCCCTCTTCCCTGGGCATCTCATGCCTTGAATTTCATTCCCTTTCCTATCCAAGGCCACAGACACTTCTCAGGACTCACAGCTTCTTATCTATACTGCTGGGAGAAAAATAATATATAAACACATGCACACAGTTGATCCTTGAACAACACAAGTTTGAAGTACATGGGTCCACTTATATGCAGATTTTTTCAATAAATATATTGTAAGTATTTTTGGAGATTTGCAATGATTTGAAAATATTTACAGAGGAACTATGTAGCCAGACAGAGATATCAAAAAAGAAAATTTACATGTGTTGTGAATGCATAAAGTATATATAGATATTGCTCTATTCTTACATAGGCATAAAGTGAGTGATATTTAATGTAAAATTAATAATGTGTTAGTTTTCTTACTGTTTGATAACTTTGCTTTCAAAGCATTATATTATTGTCTAGTATGCCTCTCTCATGATTGGAGAAACTGCATATAGTATTAAAGGTAAGTGGTTTTTAAGAAAAGGGAATCATGTTTGTAATATGAATATGTCCATAATACTATAACCATAAACATTTTAACAATTCCTTCATTGGTGTATAGGTCAGGCTACTCTGAAGCAATGATACTAATTACACTAGGCTGCCATAAAGTAATCATATCATTGTTTCTTCATTATCAATACATAAATAGCTATATTTGTAAATAAACATGAATTTCTTTTTCACATTATCTTTTCATTTTTGATATCTAGTGTTAGTAATTTACCTAATATCTACAGTATTATAAGATGATTTTGATGTAGGTACTGCCAGATGATTCATCTAGTAAACTTACAGTATTGATAGATACAGTTAGTCACTCAGGGGTGTCTAACTCTTTGTGACCCCATGGACTGTAGCCTGCCAGGCTCCTCTGTCCATGGGGATTCTCCAGGCAAAAACACTGGAGTGGTTTGCCATGCCCTCCTCCAGGGGATCTTCCCAACCCAGAGATAGAACCCAGGTCTCCCTCATTGCATGAAGATTCTTTACCATCTGAGCTACTAGGGAAGCCCAAGAATACTAGAGTGGGTAGCCTACCCCTTCTCCAGGGTATCGTCCTGACCCAGGAATCAAACCAGAGTCTCCTGCATTGCAGGCGAATTCTCTACCAGCTGAGCTACCAAGGAAGCCCTATATAATATATGTAACATACAAAATATGTGTTGATCAACTGTTTATGTTATCAATAAGGTTTCCAGTCAACAAGAAGCTGTTAGCAGTTAAGTTTGGGGGGAGTTAAGAGTTATTCTCAGACTTTGGACTGAGGGGAGACCTAAGAGTAGGGGGCGGTGCCCCAACCCATGGGTTGATCAAGGGCCAACTGTATATATACATACACATAATCGCACACACACACACCAAGTAGCTAACTATAGGCTTCTAGATTATCTCATTTCATGCATATGTGCTCAGTTGTGTTGGACTGTTTGTGACCCAATGGACTATAGCCTGCCAGGCTCCTCTGTCCATGGGATTCCACAGGCAAGAATACTAGAGTGGGTTGCAGTTTTCTTTTCCAGGGGATCTTCCCAACCCAGCGATTGAATCCTCATCTCTCGAGTCTCCTGCATTGACAGGCGGATTCTTTACCACTATGCCACCTGGGAAGCCAGCCCATAAATTCTATTGGATATAACATCAGGCAACCTAGTTGATCTTCAGTTAAGAGACCAAGTCAATAAATACACACCATTAGCAAAATACACTCCTATCTACACTCCTTCCCACCCCTGCACAGCACTCACTTTTTTCCCTCTTTTTTTCTTCAGTCTTTTTGATGGTGTTTAAAGGCAAAGAAAAAAGATGGTCCACAAAATCCGGAAGTGGTTTTAGCCCTAAGAAACCCAGAATTTTGTTTTGCAGATAATGGCGACTGTGACTGTGGTGAGTGCGTGTGCAGGAGCGGCTGGACAGGCGAGTACTGTAACTGCACCACCAGCACGGACCCCTGTGTCTCCGAGGACGGGATCCTCTGCAGCGGCCGAGGGGACTGTGTGTGCGGCAAGTGCATTTGCACGAATCCTGGAGCCTCGGGACCCACCTGTGAACGCTGTCCCACCTGCAGCGATCCCTGCAACTCTAAACGGTAACGTATCTACCATCTACAAAAATCTCTCTTTGTCCCTAGGTTTCATGATGATCAAAGTTGTAACGACATTTTATAAACTCAGACCTCAGACTGTTCTTGCTGGCTTTGGTCTCCAAGCATCCATCAAAACACACAAACCCGAAGGGCCCTTGTGATCAACAGCCTGGAACATCAGCCTCTCCATTACCTCCCAATGCTGATTATCCAGGTCCACAAAGTCACATTTCTATGAGAGCCTCTCAAGGAAGCTAAGCTGAGGTCCCACACTGATAACATCAGATGGCCTCTCCCTTACAATACCAGCCACACATCAGGAGTGCCCTGGGGGGAGACTGACACTCACTTTCTGTACTTTTTACAGGGAAACAGAGGAGCTTCTTATCAAGTTTATAGCCTGACCTTACTGATTCATTCCTATCTACAGACTCAAAAAGGCAAAGAAGCAGAAAGATGATCTTGGCTCTCCACTCATGCTCTTTGGCAACTTTCATTGGTTGCCATTCTACAGAGCGAATTACACTTTCTTTTTATCATCAAACAACAACAACAAAAAGCAATCATATTTTTTTTCCAATAAAAAAAAAAAAATTCTTCTTAGCTTGGCAGCTAACTTCTTAATGAAAAATTGAGGTCAAGAAAAGCAAATCTCCAAACTGGCTGTGTTATAACATTGCAGGTTTAATGTATTATACAGCAAATATGCTTCAGCAATTCATATTTTCATTAAAAAAAACTTGGTACCCACAATGGGGACATGTGCATATCCAATGTGAACAAAGTAAGAAAATCAATATTACCAATTTTCACTCAGTGTTTACTCACTATTCAAGTGTCAAAATTTCTCTGTCACTGTGCCTGAACAGATGCCAAGAGAAGCATTGGCACAAAGTTAGGCTTGTGTATGTGTGTGCTAAGCTGCTTCAATAGTTTCCGACCTTGTGAGGCCCTAAGGACTTCAGCCTATCAGACTCCTCTGTCCATGGGATTTTCCAGGCAAGAATACTGGAGTGGGTTGCCTTGCCCTCCTCTAGGGGATCTTCCCAAACCAGGGATCGAACCTGTGTCTCTTATGTCTAACCTGCTTTGACAGGCGGGTTCTTTACCACTAACGCACCACCTGGGAAGCCCAAAGTTAGGCTTACTGGAATACAATTTAATATTAAATTCCATTATTTTTCTAATTTATCTTCTCTGTAAACCTGATTTAATCTCTTTTGAAAAAAAATTTTATTTAACTATGATTGATTTACAATATTGTGTCAGTTTTTAGGTGTTCAGCTTTAGATTCTTTTCCACTGTAGGTTATTATAAGATATTGAATATAGTTCCACGTGCTATACAGTAAATTCTTGTTTATTTTATATATAGTACTAGGTGCATGTTAATTCCAACTTCCTCATTTATCCCCTCCCTCTCCCCTTTCCCCTTTGGTAACCAGAAGTTTGTTTGTTTGTTTCATCAGACATGTTTCAATCTTAGATCTGGTTTATAAGGTATGAAATTAATGGTCAAAGTAGTTTGAATTTGAGGAATTGAGTAGAGTGATCCACTTGGTATTTGTTAGTTTTGAGGGGAATCCATTCTTCCATTTATTCTTTCATGCACTTCTTTATCAAATAGGTGTTAAATACCTACTTACAGGCGAGAATCATGTTAAGTCTTAGACATACAGTGATAGTGAAACAGCAATAGTTCCTGCGGTCACAGGTGCTAAGCATCTACTGGCAAAGACAGAACATTTAAAAAGTAATTATAATGATATCCGGGCTGACAGTTATAATAGGGGATAAAGAGGGAACAATAGAATTCTCTGGCAGGAGATAAAGCTACTAGGCTAGCTTGGGCAGCCGTCAATAGGGTACACAAAGAGATAGAGGTTTTAAGGCTTTCACAGTCTTCAGCAGCCCCCTACAAAACCACCCCAAGTAAATACATAACCTCGATAAGTGCAGTGTGCTTGCGGTGCAAAGGCAACTTCCAGATAAGATTCCTATCCCCACTCCACAGAGAGTGCTGCTCCTAAACCCTTCCAGCAGAGGAATTCAGAGGCTTCCACTGCAAGGGGACTGATAAGGGCTAGGGAAAGCTTGCCTAAGGAAGTGCGGTTTCAGCTGAGGTGTGATAAGGCATGAGCGGGAATGAGGAGTGTTTCCAGCGCTTAGAAGAGTGTACAGTTCCTGGGCCAGAGTTAAGAGAGAGGCGGTATGATGCTTGCTCACAGTAAGAAAAGTTTTGCAGCTTTGGATTACCCCAAACACTATCTGTAAAGTGATTTTCAGCACAAGATTAATTCAGAATCTAAGTTTTACTTTTGCTGTATAGCCATCACTAGAGTAGCTTAATTCCTGGGTTATGGTCTTGGAAATACACTTTTAAATAAGTAGCAATCCTTTACTTAAAAATCTGCATTAATGAGGATCCAGGCTGTAATACTCAGCTTTTGAAAATACTCTTATCAAGGTTTGAACTCATTCAAAAGAGTTACAGAAAAGTGAATCTTTGAAATAGTCATTCATGACCTACGAGAATTTTTGGAATTCTTGTTAAAATACAGACTATTTCTGTTAAGAAATTCACACTTTAGTCTCTAATTTTATTTTAGCAGCATAAACCCTTCCCAGGAAAATGTATAATGAAAATATAGCTAAATTAAATACCAAAATAATTGGGACATTTTTTTTGTTGGGGAAATTTTTTTTTTTTAATCTGACCAATCAGAAGCAATCATTAAAGATAATGAGGATAGTAGTTCTTATCAAGGCTGCCTTAGGGAGCAATGATTACTGAGTGGAATTCAGACTAAAGCAGTTTCCTCTTGGATATCACCCAACCATCTTTTTGAAAGTAACAAAACACAACATCCTCTCTGGGACATTTCTATAGCTGGAATTACAGTAACAGCATGAAAGCAAAATCCCAATTGCATATCCATTTTTACACCATCACAAAACTGATTAATTCTATTGAATAATGTTCACAGGAGCTGCATTGAATGCTACCTGTCTGCAGATGGCCAGGCCCAAGAAGAATGTGTTGACAAATGCAAACTAGCTGGTGCGACCATCAGTGAAGAAGAAGGTTCTACTTGTCTTAAATTGCTTTCCTTTCCTTTGCACAGTTTTAGAGAGGCAGAAACTCTGTGGAGGGCTTTTCAGTAGCTCAACCTCATTTGTACTGGGGGGGTTAGTTCACTCGCATTCATTTTTAAGAGTAAATGCATTCCAGAAGGCTAAAGACTTGATGGTTTGGGATACAAGCAATTTAAAGTCCCAGCTTTTCTGTTTGGCTTTAGCTCTGTTGGCAGATTCATCTCCGCTTAACACATGCAGCTGGAGAGAATTCCAGAATGCTGTAATTTTTTTTTTTTTTTTAATTAGAAAAGAGGAAAATTGAAGAAAGAGCTAAATATTAGCCCCCTAACTTGAAATCATCCTCCGTCATTTGCCTGCCTTATTTCACGATAGGAAGAAGTGAGGTGTAGTATGGGTTTTCTGACAGCAGCCCTCAGGCATCGGGCAGTTTCTGGTTAGTGGCCATTTTTCCTCCCCTTCCCTCCATGTTTTTACTCCCAACTTTCCAGACCTGGATATTACATCGTCATCTTTTTTTTTTTTTTAATTGAAGTACGGTTGCTCTACAATATTGTGTTAGTTTCTGCTGTATAATGAAGTGAGTCAGCCCTATGTAAACATATATCGCCCCCCTGTCTTGGACCTCCCTCCCACCCTGCCTCCTCACATGGTCATCATTAATCCTCTGTGCCCTCAGTCCCAAACTCCAACAAAGGCCTGTTCCCTTTAGGAGGTGCTTGCTCAGTACCTCAGTTATGTCCCACTCTTTGTGACCCCGTGGACTGCAGTCCATCAGGTTCCTCTGGCCACGGGATTTCCTAGGCGAGAATACTGGAGTGGGTTGCCATTTCCTCCTCCAGGAAAACTTCCCAACCCAGGAACTGAACCTGCGTCTCTTGTGTCTCTTGCATTGGCAGGCAGATTCTTTACCACTGTGCCACCTGGGAAGCCTTGTTACCTTTTACTGCTAAGCAAACTCTGCTCTTGCTTCTGTCTGCCATTTTTGAAGTGACTTACTTAAAATCAGATTCCTTCTAATGGCAAAAGTTTATCTCAGATATGTAAATAGGTTGTATTTTAGCTGGGAAGGCATTTAAAAAATAATTTGTGATCTTTAAAATAAAACTGATAAAAAAAAAAAAAAAAAAAAAACCTGATGACTGACCCTCCTAAAGGGACTGTCTGGGGGGATTTGTTTTTCCATCATCACAAACCCGCCATGAGGTAGAAACCGCTGCTCAGGTAGGAACCTTGCTCTGCACACCTTAGAGGTGCAACTCCGATGTATTTTGGGTGGAGTGAAATAACCAAGATGATAATTTATGACAATCTAGCATATGTGTCTTGAATAATGAAACTAGAATATAGAAATTAATCCATTTCCAAAGTGATATAAGTTAGTGATATTTCTATTGTTTTGAAAATTACCAACATTGTTTTAAAATTGAGGTTTCTGACTATGCACAGTTAAATAACCCTATATGGAGGGGTGGGTTTAGTGCTCACGAAACCCCTTGCCTGTGCATTTCTGGTGCCTTAAGATAAATATGCCAAATAGCCATAAATTGGACAAGATGGTATGTACCTTACACTAATACACTAATATATTAATACCTTACACTAATACACTGAGCACCGGGTAAGATGGCGTTTGTGGCCTGTCCACATTAGTAACAAGTCCACAATCTCAGCATATCCTCTGGCTTCATTTCACAGCAAACAGTTGGTATATTTACCATGTGTTTCAAAGAAATGACTAAAAATTGCAGAAAATGCCCTGCAAATGACTGGAACCAAAGTAACTAACAGCATGGGACATCTAATGTGCTGAGGGGAAAAAGAAATCAACCTTGGAAACATGTAAATCACAAATAGGGAATGTACATATACAGTTTTCTGAGTATAGTTAGTTAGTTAGTGTTAGTTGCTCAACCATGTCTGACTCTTTGAGACCCCATGGAAACTCCTGCGAAACTCCTCTGTCCATGGGACTTTTCCAGGCAAGAATACTGGAGTGGGTTGCCATTTCCTTCTCCAGGGAATCTTCCTGACCCAGAGATCAAACCTGGGTCTCCCGCATCATGGGCAGATTCTTTACCATCTGAGCCACCAGGGAAATGCCTTTCTGAGTATAGATGATCATAAGTGCTTGGATTTGAGAGGAAGATTATATTCTCAAGTAGCCAACAAATTGTTTCATTATTCTTATGGTGTAATTGACTAAATTATCTTCAAAATAGGGGACTACAACTATTTCTAATTCAGAAATCAAAGTGATTGGTTTACTAATACCATTTAAAGCAGTAGTTGTGATGAATTTGAAAGAAAAAATATCTTTGTCAGCCTGAGAATCTAAAAGTCACTCTTCTAATGGGTTGTTGTTGTTCTTGCTGTTATTAAGTCGCTAAGTCCTATCCAACTCTGTGGCCCCATGGACTGTAGCCTGCCAGGTTCCTCTGTCCATGGGATTTTCCAAGCAAGAGTACTGTAGTGGGTTGCCATTTTCTACTCCAAAGGATCTTCCTGACCCAGGGATCAAAACTATGTCTCTTGCTTGTGTCTCCTGCATTGGCAGGCAGATTCTTTTACCATGAGTGCCACAAGCATATGTATCTTCTAATGGGCCTTTTTAATAAGTCCTGTTCCAAATTACTCACTCGGTCATGTTATTGATCGTATCATCTTAAAATTATCACTGCATATTTGCTCTTCCATGGGATCTTTTATCAGCTCATCCTTCCCCTCACAAGGACGTGAAGAGTAAAGTAAGCATAAACTTCATAATCTAAATAAATTATTCCTCAAATGTGCTATGATGACTTGTGTGAGCATTTCTAAGGCCATGTGGCTTAACTTTTATATTCCTTTCTACTGAAATAGAAGTCTTGAATTTACCCCAACATTCATGTACTCAGAGCATTGTTACTCAAAGTATGTTCTATGGAACCCTAGTTCTGAAAATGTCACATGGATAAAAGCACCAATGGTCATATGAATTTTGCAAATGGGAAGTTAAGCTTTTTGTTTGCTTTGCAAGACTGAGAGCTGTCATGTACATTAAATTAAATGTGCATTGTGAATCTTCAGGTGAGGCAAAAGGAAAAATTAGAGTAAGGAGGGATTCCCAAACTTATTTGACCCCAGAACCCTATTTTTTTCTTTCCTGGGAAACTGTTTTCTCTGAGAAGTACTGTCTCTGCCCCAAAGGGAAGATCTCAAATACATGGTTATCTTGAGTCAATGGTGCAGACAGTTTATATTTTCCACATCCTTCCTAGACCTTCCCAGACCCCGGCCTCTTAACCTCCATTCTCACATTTCTTCCTTTTCTATGTACGATTTCATGGATTGCCTGAGATCTTATTTTCGTTCTATTATTCTAAAACAGTGCTGCTAGCACTCATACAAGTGAGTAAAACAGAAAGGTCCATTTCTAATGAATAACAAAAGAAAAGCTTAGCAGCTAATTATGCAAATCTCCAGCCCAAGCTGGACCTTTTCACTACACATTCAATAATGCCCTTTTAATACCCAAACACTACAAAACAGGCAAAATCTAGAGTCATAACAGTCATGAAAAGGAGTGGTGAAGTAATTAAAGCAAGAAGGGAGTCATGACTCAAAGGTCATGTTAGCAGTTCCATTAAAACTTAAAAAATCCCGGCCAAGTAAATTAAGCCTCCCTGTGCTTTGGTGTAGCTATTTAAGAGGAAATAAAAAAGCAGGATTAATATTACTGAAAGCAGTATTATAAGCTGTCCACATATTTTCTACCTGAGAATGAAATGTTCCATTAAGTAAGTTTTAGAAGAGCAGGGCGGGTGTGCACTGTCATGGCAAAGCAGGAAGGGAAGGAAAAAAACACTCCAACAAGTAAAAGCATATGCCGTAAGATTCCATGAGTCCTAGCTAACTGGAATGGTTTGGTAGGAGAATGTGTGGTGGAGGTCATCTGAAAATGACCAAAGTATGAATTATATATGTAGTGGTGTTGCTGTCAAACACATGACATAGCACAAATTTCACTAATCAAGTGTTGCCTGGAGGTGCCCAAACCTCTTCATCAGAATCACCTCTTTAAAGATACTATTAACAATTCACGAATATGCAAGCTCCTGTCCACAGACTTCTTAAATCAGAATAGCCAGGGTGAGTCCCTGGAATCCATCATTTCAAAACTCCTAGGTGATTTCCATGTGGGTGTGTTAAGTCACTTGAGTTGTATCTGATTCTCCATGCAAAAATACTAGAGTGGGTTGCCATGCCCTCCTCCAAAGGATCTTCTGGATCCAGGGACTGAACCTGTATCTCCTATGTCTCCTGCCTTGGCAGGCGGGTTCTTTACCACTAGTGCTGCCTGGGAAGCCTCCCAGGCAGATGATGGTAAACAGTTGGGAATGACCAGATGAGAATAGTTTGTAATTAGATTTCTTAATATTCCTATGTAAATAAGATGCTTGTAAAAGATTTGAAGAGGCTTCCCAGGTGGCTTAGTGGTAAAGAATCTACCGGCCAATGCAGGATATGCAGGTTGGATCTCTAGGTGGGGAAGATCCCCTAGAGAAGGAAATAGCCACCCACTCCAGTATTCTTGCCTGGAAAATCCCATGGACAGAGGAGCCTGGAGGGTTACAGTCCATGGGGTCGCAAAACAGACACAACTTGGTGATTAAACAACACCAACAAATGGATTCAGAAACAGTTTGTTCACTTAAATTTATCCTCTGAAATCTTATTAATAATGCTAAAGACTTCCCTGATAACTCAGTTGGTAAAGAATCTGCCTGCAATGCAAGAGATCCCAGTTTGATTTCTGGGTGGGGAAGATCCACTGGAGAAGGGATAGGCTACCCACTCCAGTATTCTTGGGCTTCCTTTGTGACTCAGCTGGTAAAGAATCCACCTGCAATGTGGGAGACCTGGGTTCGACCCCTGGGTTGGGAAGATCCCCTGGGAAAGGGAAAGGCTACCCACTCTAATATTCTGGCCTGGAGAATTCCATGAACTGTATAGTCCTCGGGGTTGCAAAGAGTTGGACACTAATGAGCGACTTTCACTTTCAAATATTTTACTAGTCTCAGTTGTTGTGGATAATACAGGCGTGCTTCTTATAACTTCGGCATGGTGTGTTTAATTTTATAAATTAAAGGCAAAAAAAACGTTGCTATCTTTCTATGGTTATGGCATTGTGAAATCAAAAATAGATTATTGCTTAATTTTTCTTCATTAGAGTCAGAGGAACATAGCTAGATTCTGTTTTATTGAAAAAAATTTTATGTTGAAGCTAATGAGAAAAATTACAGATCTAAAAAGACTATGTCCAAGATTATCAGAGACAATCTCAGCTTTATATTCTGACCCATTGTATCATAAGACACTTGCTTTGGATCGTATGGACTCCCCTGATAGCTCAGCTGGTAAAGAATTCTCCTGCAATGCAGGAGACCCCTAGTTCGATTCCTGGATGGGGAAGATCCACTGGAGAAGGGATAGACTACCCACTACAGTATTCTTGGGGTTCCCTTAGGGCTCACTTGGTAAAGAATCCGCCTGCAATGTGGGAGACCTGGGTTGGGAAGATCCCCTGGAGAGGAGAAAGGCTACCCACTCCAGTATTCTGACCCCGAGAATTCCATGAACTGTATAGTCTATGGGGTCGCAAAGAGTCTGACACAACTGAACGACTTTCACTTGGATCATATGTCTTAAAATTTTAAGATAAGAGCAAACAGTCATTCTATTTACAGGTTTACACACAGAAAAAAGTGTAACAGTATCGTTAAAAAGTCTCTAACTTAGAGGAGAACTTTAAGTAAGTTTTTTTTTAAATTAGAAAAACCTTACATAGTTTTGGCATAGGTATCAGACCACTAAAATGTCTGATACATAGTACTAACATTATTGACCATTTTACTGTATGATCAATTTCTGTCATGACACTCATTCTCTGGTTCTTGAATAACCTCAAATTTATTTGAAAAAGATTTGAGGAAAATTGAAATTTTTTTTTAATTGAGAAAAGGGCTATATGAGTGGTAGGCCAATGGGCATCCTCTGTGTGTATTTGCGCTAATTTGTTTTAGTCGTGTCCAATTCTTTGCAACCGAATGGACTGTAGCTAGCCAGGCTCCTCTGTCAACGGGATTCTCTAGGCAAGAATACTGGAGTAGGTTGTCACTTCCTTCTCCAGGGGATCTTCCCAGCCCAGGGATCAAACCCACATTTCTTAAGTCTCCTGCACTGGCAGGCAAGTTCTTTACCGCTAGTGCCACTAGGGCATCCTAGTCTCCTTTTATTCTGGGATTTATCTTTATCCTGCTGGTCCCCATGCTATATAACACTTCAGTCTCTGTTAACTCGTATTGATTTATATTTACTGTTGTGAGCATACATGGCCAGCAATCTGACTAGGACATTGTGGAAAAGGCCCCTTTAGAAATACCACTATGTTTGAACTGTGTAGTCTCTTTCTGAAATGTAATCTAGGCTTCTTCCCAGATACTCTGAGCCAAAGAAACCATATGGCTTCCTCACTGCCATAATCTGAGCCATTCTATTCCCATTACAGTACCTGCCTTGAAGCACTTCACTCCATTGAAATTGTGCACCTATCAGACTGATGGGTGCATTTGATGGTCAGTCCTGATTGACCACACCTGGAACTGTTCTTCTGGAACAGGAGTAGAAATTAAACCCTCAGTGGGTGGAGGAAAATCCTAATGTCTTTTCTATTCCTATTCTGCAATGTTGGAAATTTCTATTTGCATAATAAAACTCAATACTACTTTGCTTTAAAAAAAAAAAAAACATCTTTTGGAAACTCATTTAACCTAATGAATGACTTCTTTATCTACAGATTTCTCAGAGGATAGCTCTGTTTCCTGTTCTCTGCAAGGAGAAAATGAATGCCTTGTTACATTCCTACTAACTACAGATAATGAAGGGAAAACCATCATTCACAGCATCAATGAGAAAGGTGGGTGGCTTGCCTTCCCTTGTCAGTGATAAAAGATACTACATGGGAAAGGAGAAAACAATCAGAAAGGTACTCTGGGTAGCTTGCCAGGAAAGACATTTCCAACTTTTTGATTTCCCAATGACTGAAAGATACCTATTGAAAGGTTTGGTATGTACCAATGTCTCTTATTAAGATCAAATACAAGAGAAGAGTGTTCTAATCCAAAAAGGTGGCTGATGAATTATAGAAAGGTGGACCAGTTAAATGTCAGCGAAAGGTGTGGCTTTAGGAAAGACGAACAGGGAAGAGGAGTACAACAGTCTAAGAGAACAAGCTTTGAATCAGGCCAACCTTGGGCTCAGATCCTGCTCCACCACTTCATCGACGTTTTGGAAGATACTTGCCCTGCATGTCTCTATTTCCTCATCTGTAAAATGGGGAAAACAACAGTACTTTCTTCTAAGGGTTGAGTCAAGGATTAAGTGAAAAAATGCATGTAAAACATGTACTAGTTAATAACTTACCCAATGGGTCATTAAATGATGGCTGAGTCAGAAAAGGCATGAGTGACAAGGAAGGAAGGAAGGAATCTCTAAAGGAAGTCAGAGTCCATCGCTTCTTGTGAGTTTTCCTCCATAGCAATTCATGGAGTCAGCTTCATTTTCAGCGAAGGGGTGAGAGAGAAGCTTATAGCCAGGAGAGAAGAAAATAGTGAGAAAAGCACTTTTGTTGAGACATTCTTAAGTTTTAGTGAGTTTCACCTGGGGGCTTGTTAGACTGCCTGTGTCCTGAGTCAGCAGGCCAGATATGGCCCAGGACTCTGCATTGTAACACTTCTCCAGGTGACTCTGATAGAGCTGGCTTCTAGACCTCTTCTGGGTGACTCTAACCCTCACAGGCCTGCCTGCCTGCTTAGATACTCACAGGTGCCTCACCTTTTCTGTCTTCGGTTAATGATGTGCCCCTAAACCTTTGCGATAGAAACGACAGTTGCATGAAATCAGACCTCTCTGGCTCTTGTCATCAGCCTCCTCCTCTTTCCCCAAAAAGCCTGGAGCCCAACTTCTGGCCCAGACAATAGCAGCAAGGCAGGCTAGAAGGCCGAGGAGTTTTGTCGTGTGTGCTGGTCTACCAATGTGCTGACAAAGCATCCAGTCCTGAATGTGAACCCGAGAACACCAAACTGCCATCACTTAAGAGTGTGAAAAGCAATGACACCATTATCAAGAAGTAAGTTCAAAGCACTATGAACTTACCAAGAAAACAAGATTAGAAAAGTACCACATTGTAGCTAGGGGTCAGGGAGAGGTAGAGGTCAGCACAGTGCAAGATACAAGTGTCTGATGGTGACCTTGTTGCTCAGATGGGCAGAGTACTCCTGGAGACTTGCTCTTGAATAGTTCCTGTAAATCAGCTGCTTTGAAATACATACATATTGTCTATGGCCATACCACCCTGAACACACCAGATCTCATCTGAAATGCATACATAAAGGGCACTGTAGAGGCCATTAGTTAAGGAAATTTAAGGTGATTCCTGCTGTACCAAGAAGAAATACTTTATAGTACAAACACCTGCCTCCTCATTATCTGTTTTCTACAGGCAAATTCTTCACCTACACCCCCCGCCCTCTGTGACCATGGTAATGGCTTTAACTAGTTCTCCTGGAATCAAAGCCATTCCTTATACTATTAACTTCACTGGAAAAGCAAGTTTCAAACAAAAATGAAACTTTCCAGAATAGGCTCTGTCTTTAATTCAAGGACTTTTGTGTCTAGTTGATTTTTTTTTTTCTTTTCTTGTGAAACATGCCTTTGGTTGCTAAATGTTTCCTCATTACTGAACTGTTGGGTTTTTCTTCTTTTGTCCACACAATATGAGTGGCATATCAACATGCCATCTTTCTGAGAAGCCCTCAGCTGCCCTGATGTCTTTTTATTAAGACTTTTTATTCCCCCTCTGCTTTTGCAGCAGGAAAAAGTGAGTGGGAAATGACCTCCCTAAGGTTTAACAGGAGTCCCCTGACAGCTTGAAGGATGCTCCTTTCCTGGTAAATGTTCCCGAATAGATCAGAGCTTCCGGTGGCCCTGGACAGAGCCTGACCCTGGAGTCTGTTGTCCCCTCTCACAGCTTTAAGACCAGAGAGCCCAGGGCAGACGGTTGGAGGCACCCGGAGAAAAGAGGCAAAATGAGAAAAGAGAATGTGAAAGTTAAGGAGTCCCAGGGTTCTCCTACCAAATAGAAAAAGATAGCCAAGTGAAGAGTCACCATCAGTGTGTGTGTGAATGTAGGGATATCTTCACTCATCTACTTTCCAGAGAAACTTTCAGCAGACAAGAGCCGCCTTCATGAGAACCACGATGAATGATAGTTGGGGAGGCTTCCTGGCACAGATATGAGTGTGGATCTGACACCCACAGGTTCCACCTTGGAGATTCCAAGCCCTTGAGGTCTTGAGCATAGAAAGGGAGAAGGGTGCCTTTGTGTAATACTACTATATTACTGCTACTAACAGTAATGGCAGCTGTCATTTACTGAGCCCTTATTAATACCATGTCAGGTGTTATTCCATATGTTTCACATGTTTTAATTTAACATTCTCAACAACCATATAAAGCAGGTATTGCTATTATTTCCATCTTATGGGTAAGGAAGTTGAGACGTCAATAATTTGCTAGGTCCTGCAGCAATTAAACACTAGCACTGGTTGGGATCTCTGGCAGGCTGGCCAGGCGCTCATGCTCTTAACTACTGTGCTATACTGCCTCCCACTGGCTGAAAGAGCATAAAGAAATCTGGATCCCCAGATTCTGTCAGAGAGCACTCTCCCATAGAAATGTTATGCAAATCACATTGTATTGTTAAATTTTCTAGTTAACCTTTATGTAGTTTTTAACTAGAGGATAATTGCTTTACTATGTTGTGTTACTTTCTGCCATACAACAACACGAATCAGCTATAATTATATCTATAACCCCTCCCTCTTGGAGCCATCCTCCCGCCTCCCATAAAAAGTATAAAAGAAATTAATTTTAATAGTATGTTTTATTTAATCCATTACATCCAAAATCTTATGTCAATGTACAGTCAATATAAAATTGTTAATGAGATATTGTACTTTTTTCTCTTATCAAGTTTTCAAAATCAGAGTGTATTTCACACTTAACACAAAGCCTAATTCTGAAAAGTCACATTTCTAGTGACTATTGAGCTATAACCACATGTGACTGGGCTACCAGATAGGCAGCATTAGAAATTCAGCACCTTAGAATTAGGTGCCGCACTGACCTGGACTCAACAGACAAGCCTGGATGGTACACAGTGATAGAGAAAGCCTTTTCTCCTACCTACAACAGGTCTTCAGTATGAGCGTCTCAAGAGATACTAAAGAGAGTATGGAAAGTGGAAATTTCTTCTGTGTAATACCTGTTATGGATCCTGGGCCAAAATCCTTGCTTGAAAAATGTTTAATTCCCAGCGACTCTAAATTCTTCAAATGATTATCTCCACCAGGCCATGCCCGTTCCTCCTATATTTATTGCCTACCAGAGAGCCCTCCTAATTCATATTCTGGCTGCAGGGTCTCAGCAAGCTTCATTTTGCTTTGAGCAAGAACATTCTATGCCCCACCCCAGACATTTCATAGTCAAAGATATAGCCAGTATATATTCTCATGGACACAGGCCTGCCACTTTCTTTGCAGGAGTGTTGCTAACCTATTAGAAGCAGCCATGGTTCATTTGCTCTTCTAGAAACGGTCTTTAGATCTTCATAGTGTAGTAACTATTTCATTAACTCCTCTACTTATTTCTGCCTAATCACCTTACGTGGCTTTTTGGCTAAAGAACAAAACTGTGTGAGGCCAGGCGTCATGCTGTGAGGGGGTCATTAGTCCTGCTCAAATTCAGATCAGCTATAGATCTTACCTTGAAAGCAGCATGACTCGTCCTGTGTGTATAACTCTCCTTATTAAATATCTAAAAGCAATAAGAGTTAGGATAAACTAAACATGATTCATTTCCTCCCCAGATACAACGGATTTGCCTCACTTCTTGCAGAGGGAGGCAGATATTTAATGATAAATTTTATGGGGGACTTTTTTTCCCTGATAGCAAAGGGAGAGCTTAATTATAATGCTTCATTAAGAAATGTATCATCTCCCAGGCATATTGCAAGTATTATTAGTCATTCTGCTGTCAATGAGAGAAGGTACTGTATAATTACAAAATTGTATTAATATTGTCAATAGAGTCAAAATAACATTTCATAGAATGTTCGAGTAGAAAGGACTATACAGAACACCTAATTTCTCAAACTTCCCTAGAGATAAGAATCACTTGGGATACTTTTAATAATAAAGAGTCTGTGGCTCCATCCAAACCAACTGAATTAGAATCTCAGGGGATGGGTCTAGGAATTTCAGAGGTGGGTTTAATAAGCATGAGCACCTGGGCTTAATCTTATCAGGAAGTTAAGGGAACACTGAAGCCCCACACCTTGGTTTTACAGACGAAGGCACTGGGGCTCAGAGAGATGGAGAGACTTAATGGATTTCAGACAGCTACTGTCCATCAGATGGGAATGGAACCCACCTCTCTTGAACCCAATTCAGGAATTTTCCAAGACACCAGGGCACTGCATTAGAGTGAAAATAAAACTGAAAACCATGATTATTTTCTGTCGATATATTTTAAAAGGAAGAGCAAGTAGTATACTTCTCGGGGGTAGGTTGTATTTAATTTTGAGTGCAATCTATATGATTCAAGAAAATCCATGAAAAAGTGTATGTGTGTGTACACATTCCATTTCTACTTTGTCTTATACTCAAAAGAGGTCATCTTTAGTAAACTACAGTCTTTTCACTGATGCTTTAAATACCCCATGTATATTAATTGTCACTTTAGAATTCTAATTCTTTTTGAGTCAGTCATTTCAAGTATATATCCATTTGCTTTGAATAATCAAGTTCTTACTTTATCTTTTGTTTCCTTTGAAGAAATAGGGCTATCCTTCAACAAGTAAGTCATTTTTTAAAATTCAGCAAAACAAAAGAGATTATTATCTTTCCTCTACTGGAGAAAAAGTATGGTTTGAAAATTTAATGAGAAGTGTTTTCTCTACATCAGAACATTAATTGAACAATCTCCTTAGTATAATTTTCTTTGTTTCCACAGACTGTCCAAAACCTCCAAATATTCCCATGATCATGTTGGGGGTTTCACTGGCTATTCTTCTTATTGGAGTCGTCCTACTGTGCATTTGGAAGCTCCTGGTGTCTTTTCATGATAGGAAAGAAGTTGCCAAATTTGAAGCAGAAAGGTCAAAGGCCAAGTGGCAAACGGTATGCGCACACCTAGGGGCTAGCTACTCCTCCTGAGGAAAAGATGGGGTGTTGGATTTCTTCTGCACTAAGAGTTAAACTGTCACATTCTTTCTCTGCTCCTCTCCCCACATCCCCAACAGCTGGTTTCTGTTCTGCTTTGGGGACAAAGGGACCTCTGTCCATTATCTGGAACTCAGATAGTCCTCACAGCGTTCATTTGTCTCATGGCAATGAAGATTTCCCCTACTCTGAAGAGTCACATGAAACTCCTTATACTGTTAGCTACTTAGGAACATCAAGGCGATACATTTTATTCTTTACCACCAGAAGGTTCCTGCAGGCCCCATTTGACAAGCATACATGCTACATCTAAACATTTCCATATATCGGCTGTTAGAGCTAATGGAATAATGTTCAGGAGTAGTATGACAGTTCATGCCAATTTCCATGGAAATACTCATTACTCATAATAGGTTAAAAAAGCAAGGCAAGAAGGCTTTTAAAATACCATCCAGTTAGCTTTTCTGAATAGCATCAATTTTAAACAGCTACCTGAAAAAAAAAAAAAAAAACCCTCCAAAGTATCGACTTTTAAATATATGTACTCAATAGATATAATTTATGTGTCTTCTCTTCACAGTGGGCAAACACAAAACAGGACTCCAATTTTCTGTGTTTCTTTTCCACAGGAGAGATAATTACATTTCTAGAGGCCCATAGAAACAATTTCATGGTTTTAATTTCATCTCTCTCTCTCTAATGGTGTGTCCAGCTATCTGATAGCAATTATCTTACATTGCTGATTCTTAAAACCATGATATCACTGGAGAAAATACAGGCAAATGCAATGTTCCTTTGGGTTCATCTCCCCAAATAATTGATGTTAACACTTTTTTCTCTAGTTCTATAATGATATCTTCCATACCTAAAGCAAATGGAATTTTCTGTTTTAGGTACATTTATCTTAATAAGAGATGTTATATCTTATGCAGTTATTTTGAAATAAATATAATATATGATGCAGGGCAATAGACCATGAATATTTTTATCTACTTTATCTTCCCATTAAAAATACCTTTAGACACCATAACCAAATGCAATGTATAGATTTTGTTTTGATCTTGGTTTAAGCGCTCTAACTAATATATATTTTTTGACAACTGGAAAAAAGTATAGACCTGGGTATTAGACTGATAGCAAGAAATTATGGTTAATTCAGTTAGATAGGATAATGGCATGAGGCTTTGATAGAAAATAATTAAGGTTTACAGTAAAAAGGAAGTGAAAGCTGGGTTTGCCCTCAAATAATTCAGCCAAAAGAGAGAGAGGAATAGTTGAAGTAACTGTGGCAAAATGTTGATAACCCCTGAATCTGGGTGATGGGTCTACAGAGGTTCGAGATATGACTTTCCTCTTCTTTTGTGTATGTGTGGACTTTTCCTAATTAAACAAAATCCTTAGTAATGTAAAGTGAGGATTTGCAATGAAGATATAATATTTCTATCTCTAATGAGGTAAAAATGTAACCTGACAAGTTAGTTTGGTGACTTAGAACCCAGTACTATGAAGCCAAAGTATTGGAGCAATTAACTTCACCTGACTCCCTGGCCATAAATGTTATTTTTAACTCTCACCAACTGTCAGGAAAATGCCTGGAAGGGGTCAGAAGGCAACCAGGTTAAACAATGTGATTAGTGTGTTCATGTCAATCTCAAACCCCCAATCCATCCCTTACCCACCCAACCCATTTTCCTGGTAACCATAGGTTCATACACACTACTATTGTAAAACAGGTAACCAACAAGGACCCACTGCATATAGCACAGAACTCGATTCAGTATTCTGTAATAACCTAAATTGGAAAAATTTTTGGAAAAGAAGCAAACAAGAATGTGATTAAGTTAGTACAAAATGCAATAGCAGTAGTTAGTTGAAAGACCATGAGCCCTGTGCAGTAGTCTTGATACTCCCATTTTTGAATGTAAGAAAATTGAGGCTCAGAGAGGATAAGAGATTTCCCAAATTGTTGCTTTATGATGGAGCTGAAATCCTAATTGCAGCCTTTTCTTCCAAGCACAGCCTTGACCCTCCTAGAAATAATAGGCAGGTGTTCTGAAAACAAGCACTTGGGCAATTATAATGTGTGTATCTACTAACCAGCACTTTTTCATGTTCTCCTACAAAGGCGTGAATCCTGACAAATGATTAATATCTTTAAAATAACATTTTAATTAACAGTTAATTTTCCCCAAAACATGAATTGTTTTCCCTCAGGATGTAGAACATGACTGAAATTCAAATGCTGAATTTTTGTTGTCTCTTCACCTAAAGTGGAATTAAAATATGCATTAAACAGATAAAAGCATAAATGAAAAATATTATTCCCTGTTAAATTGAGTTTCTTTGAATAACAAATGTTTGATGTTCTTGACTAGATAATGACTGGGTCATAATTATTCACTTGGATGCAAAAGAGGTTTAATTCAAATTATTCAATTCAAATTTCACTAATATGTCCTATTGGAAAAAAAAAAAGAGAATGCTGCTCAGTGCATCCATTTTGGGGTCTTTTGATTTGATTTTGTTTTTACCTAAAACCTTTTTCCTCTCGAAGAACTGAATTTAGTCTTCAAACCCAGGGGATCTCAAGGGACAACAGTGGGATCTTCCAACCCTTAGGCCCCCATTAGACTCTAAAGGTGATAGAGTTCTGGATAAGAAAGAGCTTTGTTCTTGCCTCCTAAAATATTTCATTCATCAACTATAAAGAAAGGTTACCTCTTATTACACTTTTAGAAATACAACCCCCATCCATAGTCTTTATGAAAACATAAAGGGAAGATATTTAAATCCATTTTTGAGTAGACATTTTTTTCTAGGATGACAAGTCATTAACTAAAGGCAAAAATCATTCAGTCTGACATTCGTTACAGTCATGGATTGATTTTGCACTGTGCTAAGCAAATCAGGTCTACATTTGGCAGTTAGGCAGTCATTAAGGCAGCTGCAGGTCATGACAGAGAGCTTTCTTATTACCACTTTTTCAAGCTCAAAAAATGTGCCATTGCATTTGTAAAATCCACAGCCTAAATTAGCACCGCCCAGAACTCCTGAGGGAGTCAGCCTAGTGACTCCAGAGGGTTGGAGGAAACCTGACCTTGTTTAAACAGCGCAGAAGGGCAGATCCACCAGAAATGGAGCCAGACACAAGCCTGTGTCTCAGCTGGAAATCCTAGACAGATAGGCTGCCACTGGCATGGCACTGAAGGAGGCAGTGCTGGACATCACCCCACTTTCTCCTGCCAACAACATTTCATTTGAGCTCATTCTTCTGAGTTCTGATCATTGGCTGAGGCCAGGAAAAACTACTGGCCAGCATCAAATGTACTTGCTTTTACCCTAGCTTTAAGCTTCCACCTTACCCTCCTACTATGTTGGGGTCTGCTTTATCTACCACCCCATTAGCATGCCCAGACCCTATGACTACCTTTGCAAGAGACCCCCCACCCCCATCAAATATTGTAAACTTTAATAAACAAAGTTGCTTCAAAACACAGAAAACTGCACAATCAAAATGAAACATTCAACAAAATATCTGCCAAATAGCATTGTGTATCCAGTCAACTGCAACTCAAATCACCTCCTTTGTTGTGCATATCAACTGTGTTTAGTGTGAGATGTGGGATGACTGACATGATCTGGGATGGGGTCCACAAAAGAGCTCCTAGTCCTACAAAGCTCTGCCCTGGCCCTACTCACAGCTTGTTTCCTCTTACACAATGTCTGGTTTCCTGAGTCCCTCAATTCCTCCAGGACAGTACCCCACTCATTACTCACAGCCTTCACATCTCATTTTTTCCCATCTTTCCTCTTCAGTCCAGTACCTTGTTCTTCTGTACCCAACTTAAACTTACTAGTTTGCAATTAAATTAATCTCTTAAATTTAGTAGAATTCCACACATGAATTTTGTTTGTGAACAACACTCTGCTTGCATCTAAGACCACATCCATCTGCCATATACCCTCCAAATCTCAAGTTCTTATTCCAGTAGGGCCAAGTAAGGACTGGAGAGTCCTCATGATTATCCAAGCTGACCTCAGGAGTACAAGCAATATAGTGACTTGACCTTCACTCATTATCCACAACCAGGGAACCTCTTTTATTTGCCCTCATTACTGAGATAGCATCTCTCAGCAAAGGCACATGGACAAAGGTAACACGTTGCTCAGTCAGAGGTAGGCCACTGGCTCTGGGCAACACAGAAACAGGTGCAGATGTAATTCCTCTTCAAAATGAAGATACTGCAGTGTATCCACGGGAAACAAGAGGGAGAGGCCAGAGAATGGTTTTTAATTTTATTCAGTTCTTCTGAGAGCTGAGAGAAATGTACTGAGGAAGCAAATACAATTGCATTGTGGTTTTTTTTTTTCTTCAAATCTATGCCTAGAAAATGCTACCACCTCTGCCATTTGGGGCATAAGGAGATCAAAGTATGATAATTTAGAGGGTCAGAGGTGGCACCCAGACTCCATACATACTCAAAAATGGGCTTGGAAATGCTGTGCTGAATCCCAAAGCCCAGAAGTGGGGCATATCTTTAGCACTCTATCCAGGACCTTAAAAAAAGGAAATTCCAAATGCAAAGAAGTTATATGTAGGTAGGACTGATGCTGAAGCTGAAACTCCAATACTTTGGCTACCTGATGTAAAGAACTGACTCATTGAAAAAGTGCTGGGAAAGACTGAAGGCAAGAGGAGAAGGGGATGACAGAGGATGGTTGGATGGCATCAGCGACTTGACGGACATGAATTTGAGCAAGCTCTGGGAGTTGGTGATGGACAGGGAAGCCTGGCGTGCTGCAGTCCATGGGGTCACAAAGAGTCAGACACTACTGAGCGACTGAATTGAACTGATGAGAAGAAGCAGCGTTTTTTGAGCACTTACTATGTGCCAGGTACCTGCTGAAGTATGGTCCTCATGGACCAGGTGGGCACTTTGGTAATCCCTCTTATGGATGAGAATGCCAAGGTTCAGAACGGCTTAAGTAAGGTTACATGGTAGAGCTGGGTTAGAACCCAGGCTCTCTGAAGCCAAAGTCTGCATGCCCAACCTTGAGAAATGGGAGGAAAGGAAATGTTCCTTATCCAGACACCTCATGCCTTCATGGAACAATGAAACTGAAGGAGAGAAATTGGAGGCTCAGGTTGAGCATTTATTCAAAAACCTAGAGAGCTTTGGGCTGTCTGGTCCTGGTGACGGCACCTGGAAACACATCTACAGTCCAGACAGAGCAATTGAATTATCCAGGCTTTGCACACAACCTTTCTACTGTCCCCGGGGCAAAGCTGTTATGCCCAATCCTCCTGGGGACCAGTACTCTGTCATTAGCCCGGCATCCCACATGCCCATCTCTTGTGACTCTCTCCTTCCCACAGTCATTCTCTAGCAAGGGAAAGCCACCAAATTCTTTTGACTATTACTAGCAGGTGTTTGCTGTCCCAAGAAGCTAGTTGTAACCCCTTCTGAATTTTGGTCTTACTTTAACAAGATTATTTGTGCCCTAGTTTGATGCTTCTCACCATCTCAATCAATGCATTTCTTAAAGGTGGATACTATGTCATTCATCTTTTCTTTCTTTTTACCTTTTTATTTTGTATCCGATTGTAGCCGATTAACAATGTTAGGGTAGTTTCAGGTGCATAGCAAAGGAACTCAGCCATGCATATACATCTGTCCATTCTCCCTCAAACCCCTCTCCCATTCAGGATGTTATACAACCTTGAGCAGAGTTGCCTGTGCTATACAGTAGGTCCTTGTTGGTTATCCATTTTAAACATGGCAGTGTATGCATACCCCTCCCGAGCTCCAGACTATCTCTCACCCCAACCCTCCCCACAGTAACCATAAATCGGTTCTCTGTCTGTGAGTCTGTTTCTGTTTTGTAAATAAGTTCATTTGTGTCATTTCTTCTTAGATTCAGCCCATAAGGGACATCATATGATATTTCTGTTTCTCTGTCTGACTTCACTCACTGTGTATGCCATTCATCTTTGTATGCTTCTACCAGTTCACTTTTCCTATTTTTATCTTTCACATTTTACTTCTGGGTCACCTGTTGGTTCATTCTGTTCATTTGATAAATTCTGAGGGCCTGCTGTGGGCTAGTTGAACTGTTTTCAGCTCTGGAAAAACAGCAGCAAACAAAGCAGCCATTTTTTGTTCCATATGCATTTCCAAAAATCCATGATTTAGTGCATTTCCAAAAAGGGCAAGATTTTTAGGATACAGAATTATTTTTTCATAATAAAAAAACAATAAAGATGTATATATTTTTAAATGCCAAAAGTATGACATGTCAAATTAATCAAAATTATTCAAATATCTTCCAAGATTAAGCCTTTCTTCTTCCAGTCTGTAATGTACACTGAAATTATTTAGATATATTAAAACTGTGTAGTAACAAAATATACATACTTTCATTTGGACTTTTTTTTTTTCTTTTTTTAGGGAACCAATCCACTGTACAGAGGCTCCACCAGTACCTTTAAAAATGTAACCTATAAACACAAGGAAAAACAAAAGGTTGATCTTTCCACGGATGGATAGAACTACTTTATGCACAGACAAATTTTGTTTCACTGATATGAAATGTTATTGCACTATTTAATTTTTCTCTGTTTGTTGTTTTAAGGTTGGTTTAAGATAATAATAGGTCATTTGGAGATCAGTCATTTTCTGTGTGAAGGTTAGAGATGATGTTAACAATTTCAAAATAATCAAGAAGAGAAATATCCTTAGCAAAGGGGTTACTTTGGGGATCATTTCAAAAATACTAACTCTGTTGCATTAATGCCTCAAAAAATCATCAAAATGATTCATGAAGGCCTGATTTGCATTTGAAAAATGTTTGAAATTAGAATCTCATTTGTTACAGAAATACAGCTACCTGAAGTCTTTGTCTCAGCAAAGTCACAAAGTCCATATGCCACATTATATAGTCAAACTTGCCAATGAATTCTAAACTTTTAGTAAATCTGCCCTTTCCTAAAGAAAGATTTTTTCTTAACCAATGAAAAAAATGAGATACTAACTTTTACTTAAGCTATAGGATGTAATTCTCCTAAAGATGCTCCTCATGTAAGAATGAAAACGAAGTATTAATAATTTCTACAGATTTGAATGTCCTTAAAAGTCAAATATTTTTTGTTTTACAGATTAAGAAAAAGTAATTTATAGATTAGGAAGTCACCAGCAAAAAACAAAAATAACAGGCCTATCATTAGGTTATGTTTAATGACCTGAAAAATAAACTTCTATATTCAGTTTCCTTATTGACCTTGAGTTTTCAGACTATTACTCCTTCTGTATTTCTCAACCCATTTAACTCAGTTTCACAGTCAGGTAAACCCCGTAAATTTCATATGAAAGTTTTAATTTCTTGTCAAAAACTTAAAATAGTGAGATAGCTTATTCAAAATGAGCTTCAATAACACAAAAGGACCATGTGTTAAACAGAATAAAATTTTTAATGGTTTTAAACCAAACACATCAAGAATACACAAGTCTCCTGTGAGTAATAGGCTTACTTAATTCTGTATTCTTTTTTCCATTTGCATAACCCAACTTGCATATTTCAGTCGCATATGGTGAATATGCTACTTGAAAAAGTTGGATTTTACTTGCAAAATACATGTGGGTAATTAGGGATCCACAGGTTAATTGAAGAGATGAACTCCGTAGAATATTATTCCTTATAGTTAATACTGCTTCACAAAGCACTTTCATCTCATTGATCCCCGTAAGGAAACTAAGTCTCAGAGAGTGGGAGGAACTGGTCCCGAATCGAGATCTTCTAGCTCCAAGCTTCCCGAATCGAGATCTTCTAACTCCAAGCTGCTGCTGCTTTCCGCAGTGTGAGACTGACTCTTATCAGTGAAATAATAGAAAGATTTTGTTAGTTAAGTGATAATTGCCATTTGTTTGAAAATGTAGTGGCTAGACAAATAGCACTTAAACTACTGGAATATAGATGAGGTCTTCTACTTTTGTGCAATGTTTATTACCTTTGAGAAAATTGTAATGTGAAGCCTTTTACTAGGTGAGTAGTTCATTAGGTAATTGAGGCTTCCTGTTTATCCACTGAACTGGCACAGAATAATCTATGATAAGTCTCTTCAATTCTGTCAGAGAGCTTGGTACAAAATTTGATCACTTAAATTCTTATTTTTTTCAGGTTTCTAAATAACTCAGGTAAATTAGATACTTGGGGAGTATACAGTTATACTAAAAGAATTACTAAACAGTCACTTGGGAAACCTGAAGGGTTGATGTACCCATGCGTTCCTGACTGAAGCCCAGAGTTGGTGGGAAATCTCAAGCAATAAGGAAGTTGCAATTCCAATGACACAACAGTGGTATTCATCTCTACGTGTGATATTTTTGTATTACTACTAGAATGGGATTTTAGTATATATAAATTTCCTTTGTGTGTATATTGGGGAAAGTAGAAAAAAATCTGCTATTTCTCTGCATCCTGTTTTGACCCAAGGCTGGACCTTGAAAAGTCAAAACATTAACAGTAGTACTTCTGTTCACTGAAGAGTTTTGTTACATGAAGATACAATGGGTTTTTTTTTGTAAGTTGCTTTATTGTATTTTGCATTGACATAAATAAACATCGTAATTTAAACAATGAACCTTAAGTGAATGATAATTTCTTTTATTTACCTGGCACAAAACCCTCTTCTTGGATTTCTGTATCCCTGGGTGACCTGTTCTGACAGGTTTGCTGGTCTCAGCCAAGGAGAAGAGCAGAAAGAGGCAGCCACTAAAGGCAGGAGACAGCAGGTTGTCGGCTGTAATTTGCTGCAAGTTTACAATACTGACATCATGAGGTTTTTAAGCAGGTCTGGACATTACCCCACATTGTGTAAAATCAAGTTATTTAGGGTAAGTGTTTGTGCTGAATTGTGATTCTCGCCCCAAAATTCACGATCTGAAGTCTAAATCAGAATATGGCTGCCTTTGGAGCTAAGACATTTAAAGAGGTGAGTTAAAATGAGGTCACTCTAATCTGATATGATTGGTGTCCTTATAAGAAGAGATTAGGTCACAGAGATGCACAAAGAGAAGACCAAACAAGAGGAGAAGATGGCAATCAGGAGAGAGGCCTTGGAAGAACCTGCCAACAGCTTGGTCTTGAACTTCTAGCCTCCAGAATTGTGAGAAAATAAATTTCTTCTCTTTAGGCTCCCCAGTCTGGGTTGCTATGGCAACCCAGCAAACCAACAGTCAGGTAGTGCTGTCTTCCTGAGCATCCATCTGTAGACTTTGTGGTGTAATGCCATTTTCCAAATTAGAAAAATTAAGCAGAGAGGGACCAAATGCTCACAAAGGACATCAGCTTAGAAAAAGTCCTTTCCCTCAGAAAATAAGACCTTTTCTTTACAAAAAGACAGGGGAACTCAAGTTAAGCACGCTAATATTCAGAAACAAAATGCTTCTTATAGACTAAAGGCCAGATGTCAGGAAATCTGGAAACTGTTCCTATCTTGAATAGTCCTGAGAAAGTCACTTTTCTGCTTAGTTTTTCCATCTGTAAAATGGTAGCAGTGCCTGTCTCTTCTATCACCTATAACAATCTCTGATACATAGTAGGGGCTCAATGAACTCATTCAATCAGTATTGTTGAGTACCTAATGTATGCCAGACATGTTTCTTATGATTATGGATTCAGCAATGAACAAAATAACCAGTCTCTGTGCTCCCAAGTCAGGAAAAAGAAAACAAACAAATAAATACACACTATCAGGGTGCTGGATCCAGTTTATGCACATCCCAGATCCACTTGGCTCTACCTGGCCCCCCAAGTCTAAGCTGAGAGTCGCCCCAGCACCAATCCACACAGTCCTCTTGGGGGTAGAGTCACACTTCCCACAAACTCACCAGAGGTCAAGGGCCACAGCAAGTCTTGTGCCCGAGTCCAGAGTGGCAGCTGGACCTGGGAGAGAAAACAGAAACATTAAAAGAAGAATGCAATAATTGGTCGAACTGAACTGAGCCGTTAAGGGGAAGGGAGAGAGAGCATGCTTTACCGGCTGGTTTTGAGGAAGAGGCAGGAAATTTTGGGAAAGAGAGACAAAAGAGTCTTTGTGGAACGCGACTATGTCTGGGCAATATTGAGAATGAGGTACATGGGGGTAGGAGCAGTTGGATATTCTTTTTTAATTAGAGGAAAATTGCTTTATACAATAGTGTCGGTTTCTGCCATGCAACAACCTTTAAACTTATCCGTCCTTTTGGGCCTGCTGCTCTCTTGACAAAGGCAGCCTGCAGGGCTCCAAGGCAGGAGCAAGAAGGACTAGCTCCATGAGAATCTCAGCAGAATCAGCATGGTATGTGAATCTGGCTCAGGTTTCCCCTTGTTAACACCAGAAACAATCATGCCCCAAAATACTCCTGTGAAACCCACCAAATGGAAGACTCCGAATCCCCCAAAGCAACCAAGAGTCTTCTGAGTTGCTCTCTTCTTCACCTCTCCATATCCATTTCTTGCAGAACTTCTTGAAGGGACAAGATACAAGAGAAGCAATCCCACCAACAGTAGTCTTTAACTGAGAGAGTAAGTTGATCTCTCCAAAGGATAAGGGTATTTAAATGTTGCTCATTCATAATGATTTCATATCGTCCTCATTTTATGGAAATCTAAAACTCCTTATTCAGAGGGAATAAGAAATAGGAACTGAATGCAACATGATAAATAGAAAGTCTTTTATTAAATTTCACTATACAGCAGCAGATTCAACACAGCTAAAAAGCAAGGAAACTAAAGTGGCCGGGACCTCCTTTACTAGGTCAGCTGGGCTGGGATGCCCTGGTACTAAATGAGTGAAGTTTTGCATGAGGCTTCAGTAGCCAGAATAGTAGGCAGTGGTTGATAGTCCTACTACCTGGACCAAGACATAAATTCTTCTGAGCTATGGACTGTGGGCTGTTAAATGCTGCCTTTCTTGTGCTTTGGAGGCATTCAAACGTGAATCGCCCTAGGCTGAGTGAAGGTCAAATATCCGATTTTCAGTTCTCTCCCACTTGGCTGCACAACCAGCAATGAGAGAGCAGCATAGGCAACTCGGGAATTTTTCCTCTCTTTAGCTTGTCCTGGAGCTAGACCCCGGGAGGCACAAATTTAACTCACACACACTCTTTGGTGTCATGAACAACTTCAAGGCTTTACAAATCCCACAGAAGTCAGTTTGAAATTTCAATCTGTTCCTTGTAATTTCTAGGTACACATTTATTGAGGAGACTTACTGCTCAAAAAGGATATGCTTTCTCAACCTGAAATGTGTTTACATTCATGGTCCTTGTGTAGTAGCCAACCTAGTTCCAAGTCAACAACAAAACACAGTGCATCATGAAACTCCATTGTTTGTCAATAACTGACTGGGGAAAAAGTCACTATGTATTTTTTCTTTTTCAGCTGGCTTCACTAGACCTACTACTGATGCATGTTTGTGTGTACATATACATACATATATATTTCTTCTTTAATACATGTATCCTACTAGAAGGCTTCCCTAGTGGCTCAGCAGTAAAGAACCCACTTACAGTGCAGGAGACGCAGGAGACATGAGTTCGATCCCTGGGGTGGGAAAATCCCCTGGAGAAAGGCATGGCAACCCACTCCAGTATTCTTGCCTGGAGAATCACATGGACAGAGGAGCCGGGTGGGCTACAGTCCATGGGGTCGCAAAGAATCAGACACGACTAAAGCAACTGAGCTCATACGTGCAGGCACATCTTACCAGAAACATCTATTATTTTAGTTGAGGTATTTATTGTATATTTCTTATTTTAATAGATGTAACTTACTAGCATTACATAACTTGTATTGTTATTAAAAATAGGTAACACCTACTGTTCCAAAAGTTTTATATAGGCTAACACATACAGAGCCCATAACCATCCTATGGAATGGTATTACTAGTATCTCCTGTTTTACAGATAGTAAGTAACTTGCCCAGGTCATGAACTTAGCAAGCTTTGAAGCCAGAATTTGAACTCTGGATTTTGGAATCATGCTATTAACCACCATGCTCTCCTGTCGTCTAAATCCGGTAAGGACATAATGACAATAAAAGCCATCATTCATTGATTATCTACTATAACCAACATGATGTAAAGCATATTACGCATCTTACTGTATTTAGTTCCTGAGAGGTTGTATTGTTTTCCCCATTTTACTAAGAGGGAAACAGCTGTTCAGAAAACTGAGGGATTGCCCAGTGTTCCTAAATTTATAAATGCTCAGGGCAGGGTTTGGACCTGAGGCCAGCTCACTCCAGTGCTTCAGTCTTAAAACACCATACAATCCTCACGGTCACTGACAGTGCTTACCTTGGGCTCTGCCCACTCCTCTGTCCTCCCAGTAATTCACTGCTACTAATCCGAGCCTGGTAGGGTAGGTCTTAGAGTTGCTTTCCCAGATGTAATCATGGATTTTCACTGAACTACATAGGCTTACCTGCAGGGTGATGATAAACCTAGCTGCAAAGTAAAGCGCCTTCTTGGTGTGGGACTCTAACCAGGAAAGTTAGCAAGCCTGAGTGTCAATGTGAAGCACGTAGAGCTCAGTTCTCCTTCCAGAGCCGTGCCTGCCACTTTTTAAGTCAGATGCCTCAGAGGTCTGCCGCTATGCACACAGAGGTGGCATCCACATCAGGAGGTCAGAAGGGAAAGTTTAGGTCCTGGAGGGGGGGGTCTTAGCATATCAAGGAAACTTCTGTCAGCAGATAAGACTTCCACATCCATAGGGGTGTTTTCTGAGAATGCTGGTGTTTCATGTGAAGTAGGTGGACCTGGTTGTCTGATGGGAGAGCCCCCATCTTCCTCCAAGTCCTCGCTGGGGGCACACACTGCTGTCCTCACTGACCCTGCTGCCCTCGGGGCTGCATTGGAAGAAGTCGGCACCTTGCAAGCCCTTGTCCAGCATCCCCAAGGGCCTTGCCTCCTAGAGGAGACAGGGAGCTTGGAGGGGGAAGTGGCCCAGTGCCTCCCTTTGCTAGCTAATTAGTTGGAAAGGAGAGGCAGAGGTGGAGATGGGGTGATGGAGGCGGCAGAAGTAGCCAGAAAATGATAATGACTGCGACTCTCCAGTATGGGTAATTCTGAAGCTCTTGGCTTTTGTTTGTTTTGTTTTAGTTTCCTAAAGAAGTGATACGTATTGTGATTAGTCTTTTAAATATTAAAAATGATAATTACCATTTGCTTAAAATTTCTTTTAAGAGTTCTTCTTAGGTTACACTGTTTAAAGTGCTAGAATTCGAGTTGTAATCACCTTTATGAAAGGTCTTACAAAAAAACACTTTAATGCTACTAATAAACTTAACAGTTATTTCATAATTCTACCCTTTGACTAATAACTATTTTGTTTCATACTTTTTAAAAATAAGAACTATGTCTTTTTTTATTTATTTATCTCCTTCCATAATAAATGACAATATTCTATGTTCTCTGTGCATGCATGCTAAGTCACTTCAACCGTGTCTAACTCTTTGGGACCCCATGGACTGTCATTCTCCAGGCTCCATGGGATTCTCCCACGTTCTCTACAGAATATTACTAGTTTTATAAACACTGCAGTGGGAAAATGAAAATGTAAATTAAGCAGACTAGCTATTAAATGTATCTTGCATAGTTTTGGTATATTAAACATCTATCTCATTGATTTCAAGAAGTTTGTCAGATTTTGGAAACTTTTCTACTAAGAAGATAGAATTGGGGAAGAAAAGTAGAAATAAAAGAAGATTAAAAACACTGGGCATAATAAAAGATATGAATTTGTCACAGAGGCAAGAAAAAGACACAATGCTTTTCTTCCTGACGCTTTCTTGGTCACGTTCATTGTTTGGCTTATCCAAATCTAGTATTCATTTTAAGAGATAACCAACTTATGCCTTAATAAAATTCCATGATTCATTCAAAAACTTGAAAATGATTTCAGTTCCAGATGGACACAGGAAAGGACACACAGTAATTTTTATCTTGCAACTGCAAAACAACTTTCTCCGCACTCAGTGTTACCATTTACTATCCTATACTTAGATGTAGGCAGTAATGGGATGTGAACATTTAATTGTGTTTAACCTCACATACGCAGATGACACCACGCTTATGGCAGAAAGTGAAGAGGAACTAAAAAACCTTTTGATGAAAGTGAAAGAGGAGAGTGAAAAGTTGGCTTAAAGCTCAACATTCAGAAAACTAAGATCATGGCATCTGGTCCCATCACTTCATGGGAAATAGATGGGGAAACAGTGGAAACAGTGTCAGACTTTATTTTTCGGGGCTCCAAAATCACTGCAGATGGTGATTGCAGCCATGAAACTAAAAGACACTTACTCCTTAGAAGGAAAGTTATGACCAACCTAGATAGCATATTTAAAAGCAGAGATATTACTTTGCCAACAAAGGTCCGTCTAGTCAAGGCTATGGTTTTTCCAGTGGTCATGTATGGATGTAAGAGTTGGACTGTAAAGAAAGCTGAGCACCGAAGAATTGATGCTTTTGGAACTGTGGTGTTGGAGAAGACTCTTGAGAGTCCCTTGGACTGCAAGGAGATCCAACCAGTCCATCCTAAAGGAGATCAGTCCTGGGTGTTCATTGGAAGGACTGACACTGAAGCTGAAACTCCAATACTTTGGCCACCTCATGCGAAGAGTTTGACTCATTGGAAAAGACCCTGATGCTGGGAGGGATTGGGGGCAGGAGGAGAAGGGGATGACAGAGGATGAGATGGTTGGATGGCATCACCGACTTGATAGACATGAGTCTGAGTAAACTCCGGGAGTTGGTGATGGACAGTGAGGCCTGGCATGCTGCAGTCCATGGGGTCGCAAAGAGTCGGACATGACTGAGCACCTGAACTGAACTGAACCTCACATACTGAGTCCACAGGGAAGAGACATGATCTGACAGAGGCTCCTGTCCTCAGCCCGGGTCTGCTTATCACCACTGCATGTATTCTCACCTGTTCCTGGAGTTGTCGTGCGAATTAACTGAAATAATATGTTAGAGTAGTTGACATAGACACTCAGTAAATGTTCAGTAAATGATAGCTGTATTCAGTCACTGAATGCCTCCAATAATCACTTTCTGTCAAAAAGAATAGAATAGCCAAGGCTGAAGTCCAGGTATAATTAGAGAACTGAGGAAGGGAGGAGGTAAAACAGACAGCAAATTTCAAGAAAAAAACATGAAAAAGAATAACATAGAAAAGTCTCTGATACCATGAGCTAGATAACACAAAACAAGTATCAAATTGTAACCAGAGAATGCTGGTTCTAGGTACATTGAGGGGGCAGCTTCTTAAGCCTGTGCTTAAAAGAATTCTGTGTAAACTGAAGTCTGACCTGCTAAACCCTGAGGTCTACTGAGGGGGGCCCCTTTGAAAGGAGAGCTGCCTCCAAATGCCCAAAGAAAGATGGGCCCTGTTGGTTAGGAAGGCAGAGCATCCAGCTGTGGTGCAGAGGTGAGTGGATGCAGTGGAACAGGTCTCAATCAGGGCTGGGGCAGCGAGCAGAGCCTGGAGAAGGGCAGCAGGAGGGAGATCAGGGAGTGATGGGAGCCTCAGGGGGGCCTGGAGACACATACTCAGCTCAGGGTTTGGAGCTGGGGCAGTGTTCCAGGCCTGGGTGTGGTACCCTGGAGGCAATTGCCAGAAGGAGTCCCACCAAGCTTCCATGGGGCATGCAAGTTGCCCCCCTCCCCTAGGGATCCCCAGATACTAGAAGTGAATATGAGCCTCAGAAGAGGTACCGTTAGTCTTCCAGGCACCATGGTGAAGAATAGCACCAATGAAACTCAGGTCTGAATGTTAAGAAGACTTTACTCATAACCCACTGGGTGCTGACACTTGGAAGGTTTGGGACTCAAAGGACTGACATATCTGCTATGAAGGGAAACAAACGAAAAACAATTTCAAGCAACATTTCTCAGATTAACATTGCACACCCTTAGAGGTCATCACTCAGTTCTAAAAATAATTTCACAGTGATGTATCTCACTTAGTCCTTTCCCTAGCCAGTCCCCAAAGAGCAACAGCCCAGAAAACAAATTGCAGCCTTTTCTCAGAAATAAGGAGGCAGTGGGGAAGATGGAGGGGGTCGGGAGAAGAGGAACAATCTAGGTCGTGAGGCCTTGCAGGCAAAATTAAGAATGCTAATGGAAGTAACAAGGTCACAACTATTTATGATAAACAACGAATACAAGTGACAGATTTTCAGATTTTTTTTTTTTTTTAAAGAAACTCAAGCTAACAAGCCAGGACCAGTTCAGATCTGCGTTTAACCTTCCTTGAAAAATAATTGCTCTTACTAATAAACAGGAATTTGCCTGAATAGGAAGCACAAGTCAAAACATAGAAAGAAAGATGAGGTGAAAAGAGATGCAAATTTTCTATGGCTCACCTAGGTGAGTCACATAACCCCCTCAGGGAGTTCAATCACAGGCAGAGGACCAGAGAAAAACCAGAAGGCAGAGTATGTCATCACACTGGAGGGAGTGGAACTCTATAGAAAGTACAGTCAAGCTACCTGGCTGATTTGGTTTAAGCACAGCATCCCTTTATCTAGCAACTGATATCCTTTAACACAGCAGAGGGCAACTGTGCCAATCCCCAGAGGTGGAAGTTAAATTACTCTGGAAGTGAAACTAGCAAAAATCTGCACAAATGGAGATGATGAACCTCCTGTAGAAATCACCCAAGAGACCGTATTTGAGTAAGTGACTAAAGAAAATGTAGACATTCATAGATAAAATTAGTAACTTATGCAAGACAGTGATGGTATTTTCTGTTCTATGGTCTCAGCAATGCCAATGGAAGGCAAATAGTCTTCATGAAGACTAGGAAAGAAGGGTGAAGGGTAGCCCTGGTCAGTGGTTCTCCTGTACTGCCTAAGATGGATGGATAGACCAGAAGTGGTGGGCACGGGCATGCCCTGGCCTGAAAAGGGGTGACTGCAGGGGCACAGGGGCCACTCACTGGGCTTCTCAGGATGAATGCCTAGCACAGCCCCTTGTCCTTCAAATATCATTGCTGTGAAACTGGATGAAAACCTGATATCCCAATGTGAGAATCATTCATAAGATAAGACTATGAGTCTGAAGTATTCTTCTTAAATAAAACACAGACATTGATGTTTTTTAAAAATTTTTTACTGGAGTGTAGTTGATTTACACTGTTGTGTTAGCCTCAGGTATACAGCAAAGTGAATCAGTGATACATATGTGTTTGTATTCACTCTTTTTCAAGAGATTCTTTACCCATAAAGGCTATTACAGAGTATTGACTAGGGTTCCCTGTGCTATGCAGCAAGTTCTTATCAATTATCTGTTCTATATATGGTAATGCGTATATGTCAACCCCAGTCTCCAAATTCATCCACTGGTAATCAAAACCCTGTCCTCCACATTTGTGACTCTACTTCTGTTTTGTAAATAAGTTCATTTGTACCCATAAAAACAGACATTTTAGCCCAGACACAGTAACATGCTTCTAAGATTTTACATCTAATTTAGCTGCTCAGATTTGATTGGTGGGTTTTATCTAAGTTTACTCATTGGTTCTAAAATCCACTCATTTTAGCTAAGTGTGAAATGCATTACATACTAATCACAAGCACACATACACAATCAATACTCCTTGGGAAAAAGCAAAGCAGAGTTATGAACTAATGAAAAAAAAAGTTACAGTACAGATTTCTAGACTTCCTTATGCTAGTCTTTTTTTCCTGTCTCCTCTTTCTCCTCATCTAAAGCCAATTTGGAGGTCAAATGTAAATGTGAGAAAAAATATCCCTTAAATTTTTTTTAACTTTCAAAAAAGATGGACTAACAGGGACAAACCAGATTTACCTTCCCTCCTGCAAAAAAAAAATATATATATATATTTCATATATATAAATATAAATATATTTAAATATTTAAGTATATTTATAAATATATATAAAGATATATTTAAATATATATAACCAAGTTTTATATACATAAATATATATATATATGAAAATCAAGTATCATATATATATGTATATATACATATATATACATACACACACACACACACACACACACACATATATATATATATATATATGAAACTTGGTTTTCAAAGCAATGGACACCAGGCATTAAAGGATAGTTATCCCTGAGAGATAGGAAACAAACAAGGTGAGTCATTGTTGAGTTTGCAATCTCTGTATTTGCCTAGCCTCCAAACCAAAGAAAGAGCCTGGGTCAGTGACAGAGACCTCAGTGGTTTAACTGATGGGAGGAATCTGACATGTCTGAAGCAAGGTCTTGGAGCAACACCCCCACCAAGTGCATCAGAAAGTGGACAAGACAAGGCAGCAGTCTTTGCTCCCAGGGGGAGAGGGAAACTGACATCAGGTTGGCTCAGAGAAACCAACAGGGGAACATACCTCTCACGACCCTTGGATAAACTATCATAGTATAGAGAGCTCTCAAGTATGCAGGCAGTTACTGATGAGACTCTAAGATTAAATAGAAAGGGACAGTCAGGTGAGGAGGGTGTAGGTAAGGCAGGGGATGTGTGAAGAGCAAGAGAACAGCCATCTTGGGTGGCCTGAAGTTACAGTCCTGCAGTTGTCCCAACTTACCTAATTGGCATTTGTAGAACGCTCTACTCCAAACAGAAGAAAATGTGATCTTTTTAAGCATGTATGAAATATTTAGCATAATTGGCAGCTACACATATGGACTTGGAGATTGTCATACTGAGTGAAGTCAGACAGAGAAAGACAAATATCATATCATATCCCTTATATGTGGAATCTAAAAAAAAAAAGGTACAAATGAATTTATTTACAAAATGGAAATAGAGTCATAGATTAGAAAACAAACTTATGATTACCCAGAGGGAAAGGGGGTTGGGAGACTGGGAGTGATGTATACACACTGCTATATAGATAGCTGAGAAGAACCTACTGCAGAGCACAGGAAGCTCTATTCAATACTCTGTGACGGCCTATAAGGGAAAAGACCCTATAAGAGTAGACATCTGTATGTGTGTAGCTGATTCACTTTGCTGCATAGTAGAAATGAACATAACATTATAAATCAGTTATACTCCAACAAAAATTACTTTACAAATAATTTTAAAATAAGGGACTTCCCCAGTGGCTCAGCAGGTAAAGAATCCACCTGCAATGCATGAGACACGGGAGACGCAGGTTTGATTCCTGGGTCAGGAAGATCCCCTGGAGTGTGTATGCTGTCACTTCAGTTGTGTCTGACTCTTTGCAAACCTGTTGACTGTAGCTCACCAGTCTCCTCTGTCCATGGAGTTCTCTAGGCAAGAATACTGGAGTGGGTTGCCATGCCCTCCTCCAGGGGATCTTCCCAACCCAGGGATTGAACCTGTGTCTCTTATGTCTCCTGCATTGGTAGATGGGTTCTTTTCTACTAGTGACACCTGGAAAGCACTCCCCTGGAGTAGGAAAGCAACCAACTCTAGTATTCTTGCCTGGAAAATCGCATGGACAGAGGAGCCTGGCGGGGGGCGGGCTACATAGTCCATGGGGTCCCGAAGAGTCAGACATGACTGATGACTAACCACTCAGCACAGATGCTTACAACAGGTATGATATAAATAAACAAGATACTATGACTTTCAAAAAAAAAAATTTAGCATAGTAGACCATACTCCTTCTGGCCATAAAACAAATCTCAACAAATTTAAAAGGACTTAAGTCATACAAAATGTGTTCTTCGACCAAAGAAATTCATTAGAAATCAATAGCAAAAAGATATCTGGACAATCCTCACGTATTTGGAAAGTAAATAACACTACTAAGTAACCCATGGGTCAAAGAAGAATTCAGAATGAAAGTTAGAAAACATTTTGAACTGAATGAAAGTACAATATACTAAACTATATAAGATGCCATCAGAGTAGGGAAGGGAGTATGTAGCAATAAGTGCTTATATTAGAAAACAAGAAAGACCTCAACCTCACCCTTCCACTTCAAGAAACTGAAAAAGAAGAAAAAAATAAAATCCAAGTATGCAGAAGAAAAGAAATAGTAAAGATCAAACTGAAATAGAAAACAGGAAAGCAATAGAGAAAATCAATGACACCAAAAGTTTCTTTAAGGTAAATAAAACGGGAAAACCTTTAGCTAGATTGATGAGGAAAAGAAAAAGAGAAAACACAAGTTACCAATATCAGAAAAGAGACTGGTGACATCACTTTAGATTCCACAGATATTAAATGAATAAAAAAGGAACTATTACAAACAAGGGCTTCAAGGTGGTGCTAGTGGTAAAGAGCCCACCTAAGAGATCTGAGAGAAGTGGGATGGATCCCTGGGTCAGGAAGATCCCCTGGAGGAGGGCATGGTGAGCCACTCCAGTATTCTTGCCTGGAGAATCCCATGGACAGAGGAGCCTGGCAGGCTACAGTCCAAAGGGTCGCAAAGAGTCAGACATGACTGAAGCAAGTTAGAATGCACGCATTATGAACAAACTTCATAAATTTGAAATTTTGCATAACATAGAAGAATTCCTTGAAAGACAAGAACTACCAAAGTTTGTTCAAGAAAAAAAATTAGGTAATCTGACTTTCCTATATCTCCAAACGAAATTGAAATTACAATTAAAAATCTTCTCACAAAGGAAACACCAGGCCCAGATAGCATTACAGATGACTTCCGCCAAATGCTTAAAGAAGAAAAAAATACCTACCAATTCTACACAAACTCTTCTAGAAAACTGAAGTGAATACTTAACAACACATTCTTTTAGGCCAGCATTAATCTGATACCAAGCCAGACAAAACATTACAAGAAAAGAGAACTAAAGACAAATATCCCTCATGAACACAGATGGAAAACATTTTAAACATAATGTTAGCAAATTGAATCCAACAATATTCAAAATTAAACGGGGCTTATTCACATGTAAACAAATGAACTTCTCTGCACAAAAAAATATTAACTCAAAATGGACCAGAGATCTAAAATTAAAGTCTTAAAATATAAAGCATTTAGAAGGAAGTACAGAACATCATTGTGACCTTGGATTAGGCAAAGACACGTAGATTTCAAAAGTGTGATCCATAAAAGAATGAACTGATAAAGTGAACTTTACCAAAATCTAAAATTTCTGCTCTTCAAAACACAATATTAAGAGAAGAAGAAATAAGCTACAGACTAGGAAAAATATTTACAAATTACAGTATACATTGATAAGGAACTTGTATCTACAAATTATAAAAAAACTCTCAAACCTCAGTAATAAGAAAACAAAAATGAGTAAAATATTTGAGCAGACATTCCACCAAAGAAGATATACGGATATCAAATAAGTATATGAAAATATTTTCAACATTAGTCATCAGAGAAATGCAAATTTATTTATTTTTAAATGAGGTAGAATTGAAAAATAAAACTACATCCATTTAAAGTATACAATATACATATACAGTGTGAAATGATTACCATGATCTAGTTGATTATCATATCCATCATCTCCCATAGTTGCCATTTTTTTGGTGAGGACCTAAGATCTACTCTCAGAAAATTTTAATACAAGCAATACATAAACTTACTAACTACATACAGCACCATGCTGTATGAGAAAAGCAAATTTAAACCACAATGAAATACCACTCTACTCCTATAAGGAAGAGCTAAAATTTTTAAAACTGACCATACTCAATATTGATAAGAATATTAGATTCCAAGGGCTCCCATAACAAAAGTACTACAAAGAAGGTGGTTTAAGAAACAAGATTTATTGTCTCATGTTTCTGAAGGCTAGAAACCAAAAAAAGTGTCAGAAGGTTGGTTCCTTCTGAAGGCTCTTCAAGAAAGATCTGTTCCATGCCCTTTTCCTAGCTTCTGGGGATTTTCTGGCATTCTTTGGCATTTCTTAGCTTGTAGATGTATCACTGCAATCTCTGCCTTCATCTTCACATGGTGTTTTCCCTATATGCATGCCTGTCTCTGTGTCCAAATGTCATGATGACCTCATCTTAACTTTATCACATGTAATGACTTCATTTCCAAATTAGGCCACAAGTACTTAATATCTTTAGGGAGGATAGAATTCAACCCACAACAGCTAGGATATGGAGGAACTGGAATTTATATACTACTGATGGAAGGGTAAAATGGTACAACCACTTTGGAAAACAATTTGGTAGCTCCTGAAAAACTTAAATGCACAGCTACTCTTTTATCCAGTTATTCTTCTTATAGTTATTCACTCAAGAAAAATGAAAGGATATGTGTCCACATAAGGATTTATACATGAATGTTCTTTGCAACTTTATTTATAATAGCACAATATTGCTAAGTCACTTCAGTCGTGTCCGACTCTGTGCGACCCCATAGACGTCAGCCCACCAGGCTCCCCCATCCCTGGGGTTCTCCAGGCAAGAACACTGGAGTGGGTTGCCATTTCCTTCTCCAATGTGTGAAAGTGAAGTCGCTTAGTTGTGTCCGACTCTTAGTGACCCCATGGACTGCAGCCTACCAGGCTCCTCCATCCACAGGATTTTCCAGGCAAGAGTACTGGAGTGGGGTGCCATTGCCTTCTCTGAGCACAATACTAGAAATAACCCAAATATCTATCAGTACGTAAATGGATAAAGAGATTGTGGTATATCCATACAATGGAAAAATCACTCAGAAATAAAAATAATTGAAATTTTAATGTATGCAATGACATGGCTGTATTTCCAAATAACAATACTGAACGAAAGAAACCAGAACCCCCCCCAAAAGCATATGCTATATAATTTCATTTACATGAAGTTCTGGAAATCTCAAACTAATCTATAGTGACAGAAAGCAGATCAGTAGTTGACTGGGGTCTAGGATAGGGAATAATGGAAGAGGGGGCTTTTCAAGGAACACAGTGGAGTTAATAAGGATGATAGATACATTCACTCTTTTGATTATGATAACAGTTTCAAGGGTGTATAGATATGTCAAATTTTTTTAAACAGTATATTTTACACTGATGTAGTTTACTTTTTGTCAATTTCATCTCAATTAAGCTACAATACCAGGGGGACTTCCCTGGTGGTCCAGTGGCTAAGACACTGTGCTTCCACCGCAGGGGATGTGGGTTTGATCCCTAGCTGAGGAACTACCACTATCCTGCATGCTCTGAGCCCAAGAAAGTAAAATTTTTTTAAATATACAGCAAAGGTCTTCTATAATTTTCTAATCCACTGGATTCACTAGGAATGTATTAAGAATGTTATTTCACCCATCATTCTTAAAGGCTGAGGTTTCTGGCCAACAAATTGCTTTTTTCTAGTAATAAAATGAAAATGAAGCCATTATTCAGGAACAAAACTACATGTCGATTTATAAACATAATACGGGAAAAATTAAGTTAAATTGATGAAGTCCTGGTCATTTGGCTACCAATATCTTCTCCTTTTACAAAATCCATACTTTCAATAACACTATAAATTCTGTTTTAGCTTAGAAAAGTTGTTAAGGTGTGGAAAAACTAAGTAGCCTTCCTTGGAAGATTTCTAGAAGGCCAAGAAAAATAAAACAGGCTTGCCAACTTATTAGGGCTCTATTCGCTTAGCTTTGCACACCTTCTCAGAAAGCTACACTGAACTTTAACACTTAACCCACTTAACCTGAGAAGGGCAAATGAAGCTCTTTGTCAGCAAGTTTTTTGTCATAGCCCCATGACTAGCTCATGTCTAATCCTCTTTTCATCTTCCACCCTGAGCTTTAACATTTTGAATTGTCTTAGAAATGAGACTTGACAAGTCTCCAACCCTCTGGGCACATGTGAGAAGACAAGTATGAACACAGCACAGGCTCTCTGTCCCTATTCCATTAGGATCATTTTCCCTCCCACAGAACGCCTGTGGGTCCCAGAGCATGGGGGAGGCCCTGCTAGAACATGGCATCTAACTCAATGTTATTTCTCATTTTATAACAACCTGCATGGTAGGTTTTTGTTGTTCTACATACAGAGGGGAAACAGCAAAATGATATAATTTGACCAAAGTAACACAGCTAAGAAATAGAGGAAGAAGGATTTTTAACCCATCAACTCTACCCTGCTCTATCCCTCCTCCTCCTCCTTTTACTTAATCCTTCAAGACACAAACATGCCCATTGAACCTGTTTTGATTTATCAGAATTTCTTTAGGTGAAATCAAAAGGTGCAACCACCCCTCTATTTTGTCATTGTTTTTATTTTAAAAACAGCATTGGTGATTTTAAAAAAAACTGCCTTATACACTTTTCTGAATACTAAATGGAATAGAATATCTAAATTACTAGAAAATGACAAATGTTAAAAATAAATATTGTTCCCCAGGGTTCCCATTAAGTTCTGGAAAGTTATAGCCTGCAGGGTAACGAGATGCAGGGCTGGAGAAGGCTCTCTCGCAGTGCAAGTTCCCAAATGGGGCCCCTCGAGTCAGGCAGTGCCGTTCGCCCATGACAACCACGCCAGGCTTCCAGGCCTGCTGTGGCTGCCCACACCTGGCTCCTCCCTCCCTGTGTTAACACAGCCAGTGGGAAATTTTACTTCTAAAACCAGTCTCTCTCCCTGAACTAAGAGGTTTCTTATAGGTTTCCTTTCCTTTTCAAGTGCCAGACATTACCTTCTGCCCCTACCTACTCAGAACCCAAGAGAGGTTCATGGGAGAAGCCAGAAATTCTTCACCCCAGCTGCACATTACAATCACTTTAGGAACTTTAAAAAAAAAAAGTACTGACACCTGGGTCCCACTCCTGCTCATTTGAACCAGAATCACTGGGAGCTGGGACCTCTGCGTTGGTGGTATTTTTGTTGTTGTTGTTTTGTTTTGTTTTGTTTTTTTGCGTTGGTGGTTTTTAAAAGCTGTTCTGGGGACTTTGACCATGGCGAGGGCTGAGCACCGCTAGACCAGCTACGTTTCAGACAACACGTGTTGCTGGTGGTCATGCTCCCCAGAGGGGTTCCTGTTTCTTCTTCAGATGTGTGCCCCTTTGCCTACTTCGTCTGCACATCCTCTGCAAGGCTACATGTGGAAAACTGAAGGAGAACATGAGTGTGCAGAAATGAGATCACGCCCTGATAGGGGAGACTTAAGATACCCTATGAAGACCAGTCAGGAGAAGGAAATGGCAACCCACTCCAGTTGGGAATTCTCCAGGAATTCTTGCCTGGAGAATTCCGTGGACAGAGGAGCCTGGTGGGCTGCTGTCTGTGGGGTCACACAGAGTCGACCACGACTGAAGTGACTTAGCAGCAGCAGCAGCATGAAGACCAGTCAAGACAGAGGCTCAGCTGAAACTACCATGTGAGTGGAAATTTCTGGCTAAATACTGCATACTGGGAGAGCCATTAATTGGATTGAATTGATATAAATCGCTGCCTAGACAAAGGTGAAAAACTAGTTCATTAACTCACTACTGAAATAAGCCTTTAGCCCAATGAACTTTCAGTTGTTTTCACCCCTTAGTACTCCAGCCACTGTGGGTGTTATTAGTTAAAATACCACGCTGCGGCTAGAGCACAACATAAAGCAATATTCTGAACACACTCGGGAGTGTTTAATAAATGGCTTGGGGAAAGCTGCTGAAAATACATATTAAATAGGTTAGAAAATTCCTGTCTTACATAAACCAATATTCTCTTTTATCTAAGGTACGATTTCCTCTTAATGAGATAGCTTATTACATGAAGCTAATGGGTAGCTCAGGGCAGGGCTTTAACAATACGTCATTTAAGCTCTCAGTGTCCTCATCAGCATCTAATGACTGTAATGAGACCTACTTCACAGCAGAACCAACGTGGGTATTATCTAATAATTGTGGTCACATCTCATGAGCGCTCACTCCTTGCCAGGTTATGGGTGTTTTCCACGTGCTCCAACATGCAGTGGACACTAGTAGTGCTCCATTTTACAGAAAGGAAGCTGAGGCTGGGTGAGGTGCAGTGACTTGGCATAGGTCACAGAGCAGATTGGCACCCAGGCTGCCTTACCTCTTCGCCACCACGGTGTTAATACAGCAAGCTCTCTAGGAATGGCAGCTCCTGAGAAGAAACCAGGACCATTATACGGCTTCTCTCTCCACCCAGCAAGAAACCAAATCACCCCCATTCTTTATTTGCCCCCCAAATATTTTCTTTATTTAAGTAATAACAATTAGTAATAAAACCACCTTGGCCGAGGGTTTACTCTGTGTCAGTCACTGTTCGAAGCACCTTTCAGGTATAAACTCCTTAAATCTTAACAACAGGCCAGTGAAACGGCACTATTATTATTATTATTGCAATTTTGCAGATGAAACAACTAAGGCAGTGGAGTCACAGTCAACCCGCTCCAGTCACAGAACTAGTGAATGACAAACCCAGGGTCTGGAACAGTCTGGCCCCAGGGCCTCCTCTGGTTGCCTCCACTTGCCGACCTGTGATAATGCAGTTGAGTCCTGTGAGATTCCATCACCATCAATCATCAAGTTCTTTCTTGCCACTGTCTTCAGTTTGCTGTCATCTGACTGGGTGACATCAATCTGGATGAAGCCCAGCGTCCACCTTCTCCCTGCATCTACCTGGGCTATTACGTATCATTAAGAAAAGACCATCTACTATGAAATCATGGTCCCTGACCACTTCTGAGCCCTTGGTGATGCCCAGATGTCTGGCCACATTTCCCCAGCAGCTCTGAGGACATCAGAGCCAGTCTCATCTCCTCTCCTCAACTTGTTTCTAGTCCAGACAAGAGCCATCTCTTTATTCAAGATCCTGCTACATCGTCCTAACCCTTAGGAACTGCTTACCTCCTATCCGTTCTGCAAAATACGGCAGGAAAGTTCTTTTTAAAACATAGCACATAAGTCTGGTCACAGTGAAACCTCTTAATGGCTTCCCCTTGGCTTTAGCACAAAGATTTTTAACATGATTTTGGGCCTAGCTTAAGCCTTTCCTAGTCACGCTTCATGTTCCCAAAACCTCTCACCTCAATTTCTAGTCTCCCTACTCAAAGAACTTCTCAAGCATCTGATGTCCACCCTTGCCTCTATTCTCTCTGTCTGGTACATTTTTACACTCCCTGTTAGCTCAGTTAAGTCTCTCCTATCCCATCAGCCCTGCATTCCCACTCACATTTCCAAGCAACAACTCACTTGTTTTTTACACCACAGCTTAAGTTAGATTTTCTAGAATTTTATAGAAATTGTATCACAAAGTATATACTCTTTTTTGTCTAGCTTCTTTCACTCAGCATAATTGCTTCAAAATGCAACCATGCTGTTCCATGCATCAGTCATTCATTCCTTTAATTGCTGAGTAGTATTCCATTGCATAGATAGACCTAAATCTATCTATCTATTCATTCCTTGATGGGTATCTGAGTTGTTTCCAGTTTGGAGCTATAACAATAAAGCTGCTATGAATATTCATGAACAAACCTTACATGGACATTCTTGGGTAAATACTTACGAGTGGAATGTCTGGATCATATGGTTGTTATACTAGATTGAAAAGTGTCCCCCTTAAATCACATCCACATGGAACCTCAGAATAAGACTTTATTTGGAAATAGATGACTATTAAAATCAGGTCATATTGGATCACAGTGGTTCCTAAATGCAATACTGATATTTTCATAAGAGAGATATATAGGGAAGAAATCCATGTGATGATGTGGGTAGAGACTGCAAGGATATAATGAATTTTCTTCACCATTTTCACTCAACATAGTTCATGTTTCTAATTGTTTTTCCAGTTTCAAATGACTCCAAATACTGTATCCCTTTCTACTTCCTTCCCTCCTTCATTCAGGCATTCAGCAGGGACATTCTGAGAATTTACTAAGTGTCAGAACGGCGCCACCCTGGAGAGTCTAAGAGAAGGAAAAGGTAGTGGGCTCTTCAAGAAATTTACATTCAGGTAAAAGATATAAATAAAACAATAATTCTAATTCAAAGTTATAAACTGAGAGATGGAAGATGTACAAGGCATGCAGGTGTTCCAGGTGCGTGAGGTGCAGGGGTGAGGAGGAGACATCAGTTCAGCAGAACAGAGCTCTTCAGGGTTCCCTCCGGAGCTTCCCTTTGCTCTTCTTTTTGCAGCCCCACTCCCTCCTCCCACATCCACAGCTCCCATAAAAGGACACTGAAAATAAGCCAGACTCTGTGCCAAGCACTATTTCTTTTTTTTCTTCAAGCACTATTTCATTTAATACAGCAGCACTATGAAGCAAATAGTACCACCTACCCGCATTTTATACAGAAGGAACTTCCAGAGACTTCCCTGGTGGTCTAGTGGCTAAGACTCCATGCTCCCAATGCAGGGGGCCAGGGTTCCCTCCCTGGTCAGAGAACTAGATCCCTCATACCGTAACCAAGACCTGGTATAGCCAAATAAATAAATTTTTTAAAGGGTGGGGGGGGAGGAAACTGGGGCTAAGGAGACTAAATAACCAGCTGATAAGTGGCAAAGCACCTACTCTAACCATCACACTGCCCTGCCTCACAAATCGGAAACACAGGCAAGACCGTGAGATGGGGAAGGATCATTTTCTCAAAGGCTTAAAAGCTCTTTGCCACATTTTCCACCTCAAAGACACATGCAATACTTTAGGAAGAGATGAAAACTAGCTCTCTAGGAGTCTTCTAATCATTGAATAGGAAATTTGATGTCAGGAGGCCAGGAAGCTGTCATCACCATTCTTCGTTACACTAATTGCTTTGAAGATGAAATATGGCTTGTTTCCCTCTTTATCCTGCTCATATTCATAGCTCTGCTCCTTTGGAATATTATCTGCTGTGGGTCAGGGTAGGCTTTTTCCCCTCATTATACAGAGGCTAAAACTGAAGCCACAGCAGGTGCACATCACCCAGATCCCACTGCCAGTGGGAGGAAGCCGAGTGTCCCAGTGACTGACCTTGCTTGTCAGGCTGCCCCAGTAGCTGCCCTTCACTCCAGAAGCTCTGCCCACTCACTCTCTCCCATACAAGCATTGCTCATGCCAACTTCTGTATTTTTTGGCACAGCTTCTTCCCATCCTAAAACAGCCTCTTCCTCCCAAATATTCTTCACTCCATCACAGCACATCTAACCCTGCACAGTCACTCTAGCACCTCCTGGCCTCTCCCACGTTTACTCCCGCTGTACTGCACCTCACCAAGGATTAACATCAGGATTGCACTTTCTTACTTAACTGTGCCACTTGGATAACAGTTATTGCAATAGATGCCAGCCCACTCAGACAGGGCTGAATCATCTACTTTGGGGTTTTCCCATAGTATGCAATGTAGTTCTGAGGCCACAGAAGAGACTGATAAATACATTACAACTGAGGTCTATATACTCCTGTATGCTGAAAACATCCCTTTTCTACATGCTCCAGGCAGGGATGCTGACTTCTACATAAAAGAATATTTATTGGCTCATTTATTGGAAATGTTCCCACTTTCTCAGACCCACCTTTTTTTTTTTTTTTATTTTAACTCAAGCAACAGCCAGCCCTACACAGCTCCCCTCTGGGGCAAAGGTGACAGCACCTCACCCCTGCCCATGCCATGCACCTGCTGCTGCCTGCCCCCGGGCTGTCCCTGCTTCCCTATTTCACTCTGATCTTCAATTCCACTCCCTGCCCAGGGATCTCATTCCAGGCTCTGCTTCCAGGGGATCTGGGGTAAGACAGTATGAATCCACTTGGGCTGACTCAATAAAATATCAGAGGCTGGGCAGTTTAAACAATGGAAACATATTTCTCAGTTTTGGAGGCTGGAGAGTCCAAAATCAAGTTCCTGAAGATTTTGGGGTTTGATGAGGTCTCTGCCTGTTTAGTAGATGGCTACCTTCTACCTCACATGGCCTCTCCTTGGTGCCTGGGTGGAAAGATATCTCTCTTCCTCTCCTTATAAGGTCAACCTTATCTAGGACTCCAGCCTTTCAGTTCAGTTCAGTTCAGTCACTCAGTCATGTCCGACTCTTTGCGACCCCATGAATGGCAGCACGCCAGGCCTCCCTGTCCATCACCAACTCCTGGAGTTTACTCAAACTCATGCCCCTCGAGTCGGTGATGCCATCCAGCCATCTCATCCTCTGTCGTCCCCTTCTCCTCCTGCCCCCAATCCCTCCCAGCATCAGGGTCTTTTCCAAAGAGTCAACTCTTCGCATAAGGTGGCCAAAGCCTTCAGACTTCAGTTAAATTTAATTAACTCCTAAAATCCCTATATCCAAATACAACTGGGGAGGGGGGGAGCAGTTAGGATTGTAACAAATTACTGGGGTACTGGGGACACAATTCAGTCTATAGCCAACAGCATCACTCAAAACTATTGGTTTGAGGGAGCTTCCCTGGCAGTCCAGTAGTTAAGACTCCAGGCTGCTAATGCAGAGGGCATGGGTTCAATCCCTGGTGGAGGAACAAGGATCCCACATGGAGGTGGGGTGGCAGTGGGGGGCCCTGGGAGGTGGGGGGTGGGGGGTGGGGGGGCCCTACTGCCAACCCACCCCCATGTGGGATCCTTGTCCTAACTCCCACCCCCCACCCCCTCCCCCCCACCTTCCCTCACCTCCCCTTCAAAAAATAATTGGTTTTGGTCAAAAGGCAGCTAAGGAAAGCAAGGTTCTCCAAGATTCCACCACCTTCCTTTTATTTTTTAAAGCTCCATTTTGCTCTCTTCCCTCCTTTTATGATTTAATGACTAGCATCATAAACAATGTTTTATTTAACGACTGTTTAGGAAAGATACTGTACTAGCCTGTTCTCATGAATCTTAAACATTTCTAATGGGCTTCCCTGGTGGCTCAGATGGTAAAGAATCTGTCAATCTGCCTGCAATGCAGGAGATCCAGATTCAGTCCCTGGGTGAGGAAGACTCCCTGGAGAAAGAAATGGCAACCCACTCCAGTATTCTTGCCTGGAGAATTCCATAGACAGATGAGACTGGCGGGCTACAGTCCATGGGGCCTCAAAGAGTTGGACACAACTGAGCAACTAAAACAAACACACACACACACACACACACACACACACACACACACTTCTGCTAGTTACTGGAAAGACTACATTCTAGTCACAGTTTCCCTAGTTTAGGGAGGAACTTTTGCCAACTCAAAGTGTAACCTCTTAGAGCAAATCACTTCGCTTTTCTGGACCGGTTTTTTAAGTACAAAGTGGGACAACAAGGTAACAGCTGTGACAGGATAACCCAGCTATTCTGCTGGGCTAGGAGGATCTGAGGAGATGGAAGGGGGAGGTAGTTTGTAAAGGGGAAAGGAGCTCAACAAGGGAAGAAGCTTCAGGGTTCTCTGGCGTGAGTAGGGCGGGGACCCTGGCGCGCCCCCAGGGACCTCTGGGCTCCACATTCCAGGGGAGAGGGGGTCCAGAGCGTTCCCAGTGCGCCCGGGTCCTCGAAGCAGCTCGGTTTCCTCCAAGCTGCCTGCCGCCAAACCCGCAGTGTTTACCAGAACCAGGGTGGTTTGCAAACCCAGATGTCAGACTTCCTGTCCCAGAGATTTTCAACTCGCTCACCCCCAACTCCTATTCGGCCTCCCCCAGGAAGGAGAGAGAAGGCTGGAAGCAGGAGGAGCTAGCCCGGGGCAGCCTCCCTCCTCCCTCTCCACCCCAAAGGCAGGAATTTCTGGGACGGGCAGATGGTCCACCCCCTCTTCCTCCTCCTGCTCCAAGCCGCAAAGGGAGAACCTCCGCGACTTTTCCGTCTTCCAACCAGAGTGTCCCCCCCACCGTGGCGACAGGGGTGACTGACGAAGTGGGTCTCGGGGACGCAGGGGTGGCGAGGCCGCCGGGGAAGGGTGGAGCGCGGAGGAGGCTGCGGTCCTGCCCTCCCCCACCCCACCCACCGCAGGGCTGGGCGCTGGGGCTGCGGCGCTGGCCCCCCGCGGGCGCTACCCCCGGAGACCGGCGGGCCGAGTGGTTAGCCATGCCGCTGCTGTCGCTGTCGCTGCCTCTGCTGCTGCTGCAGGTACCGGCGGGCTCCGCCGAGACCGCGGCGGGGGCAGCCGCCCCCGAGCGGCTCCGCGAGTGGCAAGGTGAGTGTCCCCCGGGGCCAGAGAGCCCAGCGGGCACGTCGGGGGCGGAGGTGATCCAGAGGAGGAAGGGGCGAAGCAGCCGGGATCAGACCGTGGTCCGCGTGGGGAGCGCGCCGGAGGGGTTGGTATCTGGGCTCGCGGGCCGTTTGACTCAACTGTGGCCGGGGAGGCGCCGAGCGTAGGAGGGTAGATATTTCAAAACGTAAACTTTTCGAGAGTGGTGTATTTGGGACGACCATCTCTGGGGAAAATGATGGCAAAAAGATGTCCCATCTTGTTCTCCCCCAAAGCAAGCGCTCTTGGTGCACGCTGCCACCCGTGGCGTGTCCCCAAGCCGGGCTTCTCCGTTCTGTGCCGTCGGAAAAGAAAACAGCCTTCTCTATTAAAGCCTCTCCGGCCAGATGGGGAAGAGGAGCCTCTGTGGCCCTAATGAATTTGTGAGCTGGAGCAAATTAGCTCTTTGCTCTTCAGTTTCTTAACACTTTAAAGTATAGGGGCTGTGACATCCATAGGACTACTGATCACAAAATGTGACCCCTTGCAAAGCACACAGCATGCCAGTGAGTGGGGAGTGTTGGGGGGGTTACCGCCACAGTATACACGTGTACTCACAGCTCAGGTCATCAAATATTTATTGAGCACCTACTATACCTAAGATTCATAAAGAGGTACAGAGATAGAAGGGCTTCCCAGGTGGTGCTCGTGGTAAAGAACCAGTCTGCCTATGCAGGAGACACAAGAGGCTGGTTTGAATCCCTGGGTCAGGAAAGTCCCCTGGAGGAGGACATGACAACCCACTCCAGTATTCTTGCCTGGAGAATCCCCATGGACAGAGGAGCCTGGCGGGGTAGAGTCCGTGGGGTGGCAAAGAGTTGGACACGACTGGAGCCACTGAGCACAGACACAAACAGAGACAGAAAGAGAATGCAAGCCTGCATTCATGATTAACTACATGGGCTGCCTCAGAGGCAAAGCAGCCAGCATCCAGACGCGCAAGCCCGGGTGTGAGGGGAGGAAGGTGGTAGGGGGAAAACTAAATAAACCAGGAGGAGCCTCCAGGCAGCCTCCATCCTCTCAGCCTTTGGGGAGAAGTTTGAACAGAAGGGGTAAAAACAAGATGTCACCAGTGTCTGTTTCCCTTCTCTACATTTTCTGCGTCTGGACTGTATCCTCCTGCATTCCTAGGAGGCTTTCCCAGGGACTGATTGAGCAATTCTTATCCTAAAGCGGCCGAAGGTCAGAGACCTCTTACCTCTTCAGTGAAACGTTCAGTGAGAATGTTCCTGCAGATGGGCATGTGATCTGGTGGATGACCCATCTCCACTAGCAGTGACTGTGCCGAGCTTACTCCTTTACATTTTAAAATGTGGATCTTGCCTGAGCACTAATGTCTAACTAGAACAAGCAGCCCAGAGGAGAAGTTGGAACATAACCACACAGAGAGAATGTATTGGTGATCCCCTGAGCCAGGGTTAGCACAGATGGGCTAATCCCTTCTATATGTAGCAGATCCAAATCCCAGCTGAGATTGTTTCTAATCAGTGCCTTCTTTTTAACAGTCAAGGACACTATGAAGTTACAATTGTCCACTACCTCTTGTACACTCATAGTTGGCACAGAGAGTCTTCAAATATGAAAATGCTGCTACTGATTTCTAAAAGCACAGGGACTGTGTGCCACTTAATGCTCCAGTCGTCACCCAGGCTCCCCTTCTTGACTTTAAGCACTCATATCAGTGGAATTTCAAGTATAATCTAGATGGGTTTAAATCAAGTTTTTCCTGTTTGTCCAAAGATGGAGAAACAAAATCTTCATGTTGGAAGGGACCTGAGACATTGTCTACTCCAGCCATCTGTTTTTCAGACATAGAAGCTGAAATATAGCTGGTTGTTTTTTTTAGTTGTTTGGGGGCTAAGGTTTACCACTGTGTTCACTGACTTACTTTTAGCCATGATTGACATCCCCAGAGCAACCAGGAGAAAATATGCTCCTGTGTTAGTTTCATATCCGCTAATAAGGAATATGTAATAATACAAAGTGGGGCTTCCCGGGTGTGTACTAGTGGTAAAGAAACCACCTGCCAATGCAGGTTAGACCTAAGAGATGCAGGTTCAATTCCTAGGTCGGGAAGATCCCCCGGAGGAGGGCACAGCAACCCACTGCAGTACTCTTGCCTGGAGAATCCCACAGACAGAGAAGCCTGGCAGGCTGCAGTTCATAGAGTCACACAGAGTCAGACACAACTGAAGTGACTTAGCATGCACAATAATACAAGGCAGGTTATACATGTTCTATTTTTAATCTGAAATTTTATTTGATACGTATTACTGATTGATTTCTTATTTATTGTAAGCATCCCAGCCCTGAGAGACAGGTGATGGATGGTATTGTGGTGACTTTTCAGTCATTTATCAATGCATGCGTGTATGCTCAGATGCTCAGTCATGTCCAACTCTTTGCGACCCTATAGTACGTAGCCCCCCAGGCTCCTTTGTCCATGGGATTTCCCAGGCAGACTGAATGGGTTGTCATTTCCTACGCCAGGGGATCTTCTCAACCCAGGGATCAAACCCACATCTCCTGTGTCTCTTGTATTGGCAGGTGGATTTTTTACCACTGAGCCACCTGGGAAGCCCCATTTATCAGTGAATTTGTATTAAAAAATTAGTAGATACAGTGTCATATAATAGTTAAGTTAATGCACCCTGGAACCAGACTGTTTTCCTGAAGGAAAAGTAGGCAGTTGCCCCATGGAAGCAAGAATATTTGGGGAAAACACAGAATGTGTGCAAAAGCAGAGTCACATATTGGGCAACAGAGTTCAGTGGGCTGAGAGTTCTGATCTGGGCTCTTCTGGATGGAGGAAAGAGAGCCACTGAAGGTCACAGGCAAATGGGGGCCTGGAGGTAAGGGCAGCAGGATCTCAAGGGGCCCCATGGACAGGTCCTCCTGTGCCCCCGGGCCTCCTGGAAACAGAGAACTGGCCACTGAGATGAAGCAACTTCTCTGTTTCTCAGGGACTGGTGGGTGGTCCCTGTTTAGCTCTCTTCCTATGGACAGGTTTCTTCTGCTTCTACTTGTAGGATCTTCCATAGGTAGCTCCCACAGCATCCTCAGAAGAGTCTATTAATTTCCTAAGAGAGGAATCTGGCCACACTGGTCATAGCAGACCGGCTGGTCCCTGTGCTCTGCCCGTGAATCAGAGGGCTTCCCATGGCTAGTAGGCCAAGGTAGGGGTGGGAGGTACATACAGGGACACAGTCTCCTTGGGGGCTGTGGATGGAGTAGATCCCCAGAATAGAGTCGTGGCAGGACAAGACACTGGCATGTCTATATTTGGAAGCATATGAAAGATGAGGAAATGAGTTTGTTTACAGGCACTCTGCTCAAGGGGAAAAAAATCCCTGGTTGAGTAAATTGGGTATTGCTGAGAAGGGTCTTGTGAGTTTGGAAAAGCTCACAGAACCAAATCACACTTCTAAGTTTAGGACTGCCATAGTCAGTTTGGGATTGGAAGAGAGGAATTCTCTCTTCCAATCCCAAGAAACCAACTAGAAGATTCAAACAATTGCCCATAAAGGAAGAGGCTGATGACCTGAGCTAAGTCAGTTTTAATAGGAATATTAAGGAGCAGAAAATATAGATTCAAGAAATAGGAGTTAAAAAGGAAAAAAAATAAAATAAAAAGTAACAGACAGTGAAAGTAAGATGAGAGAAATGGCAGAATAGGAAGGGTAGTGATCATACAAGGAAATGATAAATTTTGGAGGTAGATCTGTTCTCAGTAGTGACCAGGTCCAAGATATGGTTGCAGGAGTGGTCACTAAAGTGAGAACAGGTGAAAAAAGGTTCTCAGGGCAGAGGAGATGAAGGAACTGAGCATCCTGAGCAGGGCAGACATACATTGATATACCTGCAACTTTTTATCATTAAAAAGCACCCTTACCTAATATGCTGCACTGCTGCTTTTCTCCTCTGTTTCATTCTATGTTGTTTTGCAATGCTGGTCAGGACACACTAAATTTATTTTGTCACTTTAATGGGCCACAACTTAAGTTAGAGGAAACAGCGGGCCAGAGTGTTAGGTCATCTGTATGGACGGTAAAGGCCTTGAGGTGGGGAGGCTGATGGAGTCACACAGTGCGTGTGAGGAAGAAGTTCCAGGTGATGCACCCCGATATCAAGGAATGAAGAGAGGAGGCCACATAGGAGAGGGTTTTGAAAGAGGGTGATAGGAACCACCACCTGGAGGCAGAAGTGGGGAGAAATCATGACCTTGAGATTTTCCCCTTAGCTTTCATTTCTAATACAAAGGTCAAAATGTCCCTCACGCTAATCAGGTAGGTTCTGTTAATACACACTCTTCTTTTACAGAAGAAGAAGGATTAAATAACTTGCACTTACAGGAACTTGTAGAGATTCAAATCAGTCCCTTAAGCACTAAATGCAAAAGACCCCTGGATAGTTTTGCAACCTGATAAAATAGCCCATTCTGTATCCTGCTATTTGCTGGGAGATGCAACTTGATTTTGTGACTGGAGGACCAGGCGGCCAGCCTCTTGCTCTCTTCAACTCTCCCTTTTCTAACCTGTATGAACACATGTAGGAGTGAATATTTTCACAAAGCAGAAATGTGCAAAGCCATTGATTTTTTTTTTTCTCTAGGCAATTTTTATAGCCCTGAGTAATGAGCCATTCTGCTAATCTGGAGATCTGGAATTTAAGCAAAAGTATGATCAGATCCTGGTTTAGCTGCCCTGCCTGGTCATCAGCCACTCCAGCCCTCAGGCTCTGTCTCTTCCATCTCTGTCTATCATCTTTCAGAATCTCTTCCACTTTATACTTTTCTCATCCCAGTTTCTCTGACTGGCTCCTTTCCTCACATGTCTTTGAGAGTCAGCAGAGACTTCCATTTTTTTCTGGTCCTTTTTACTCTTTCTGATCAAGTTCCTAACCTCTTTCCTTATTGTTGGTTGTCACAGTAACCAATACTATATAGCATGGATTTCAAGCCAATTACGAGGAAGACTGAGCCACACAGAGCTTGGTGGTGCCCTCGGCTTCCCTTCTTTAAGCTAACAATTTGCTTATTTATACCAGGGTTTCTGGAGAAACAGTCCCTTTGTTCTGCCTCTTCTGAATCCATCCCTATGTGATGAATCTTCATATGATCCATCAAAGTAATATTATCAGAGACATTTATAGACTCTTGTCTCCATTTTCTTTTAGAAATTATCCTTTAAATCCTTTTATGAGATGTTCCAAAACAAAGCTAGGAACATAAATTATATTTTTTAATTGGTCAGTGTGAAAAGAAATATTATAGCTCATAAAAGAAACAAACACAAGAACACCTTATAAACTCTATAGTAAGCCGGTTAGGATAGAATATTTTATAAAGTCACTCAAGAAAGACTGGAGGAATAACATTAGAATTTCTATAAGTTGGGTTCTGTGATACAGAGCTAAACAAAACAGACAAGAGTTTTCATATGTGGCCACATGACTTTTTAACTTGATACTTCCCAGATTACTACAGTCCCAAAGAAATATGCTAATAAAAGGTTTCATTGTTTATGGCTCTTCACATCTTGTCTTGAGAACTTTCCCTTTGAATTATGAAGAATATAAACAGAAAAAATCAAAGTAATTATTTAACTATAAACATTGTTGTCTTATTTTGCTATTTTTCACTATCCATGTCCAAAGTTAGTATTTGTTTTTCTCTTATTATCATTCATAAAGGGGCCATAGTGACTTGCCAGGACCCTATGAGGACAGCTCGATTATTAAGACCTTTGTGCAGATGGAGAAACCAAGGTAGATACTCTAAGTTCAAGCATTTCTACCCTAAACGAAGTGCTCAGTGGTTTCCCAAGGTCTTTTCCCCACAGTGTTAGCCTTGGTCAGTTAATAGGGCATATAGGCATGTGACCAGAACAGTCTCATAGGACTCCATGCTCAGCAAGGCATTGTCCTTGAAGTTTAATTCTCTCTGGTTTGGTGTCTTGGAATTCTTAGTAACTTTTTTTTTCTGAATTTGTTCTTTGAGCACAAGCCAGGAGTTTAAAATGAAAGTGTTAGTCACTCAGTCATGTCCGACTCTTTGTGACCCCATGGACTGTAGCTCACCAGGCTCCTCTGAACATGGGATTCTCCAGGCAAGAATATTTGAGTGGGTTGCCATTACCTTCTCCAGGGGATCTGCCCGATCCAAGGTTTGAACCTGGGTCTCCCACATTGCAGACAGACTCTATACCGTCTGAGTCACCAAGCTGAGCCCCATTTCATGTCACCTCCTTGTTATGGTCTGTGCTAGAGTTGGAAAAGCATTCCCAGACAGAGTATTTCAGAAGGGAGGTTTACAAAGAGCGTGAAGGAGAGATAATGAAGGCGCTGCAAATGCAGCAGACCAGGGAGAGCCCACAGGACCCTGTTAGAACAGTGGGTCACCTCAAGGGAGAGCCAATGCTTTTTGTGGATTAGTAGCCAATTTTTGTAGCCTCAAAACAAAGAAAATTCCTGCTAGAAGGATATCATTAGGTTATTGTTTAGGGCACTCTAGAGTGAATACTGGAGTGGGTATTTTTACCTCACATGGGTAAGGATCCTTACCTCACCCGGCTGGTAAGGATCAGGGGGGTTTGGGCAACAATTACAATGGGGCTCGGCCAGTTCCCGCAGATGACCTTGGTGCTGGCCTCCATATCTGTGGCCTTAATGCAAAGCTTTGCACCTGTTGGGATAGGGCTCCATACTCCTCACCAAACTGGGGTGGTTTTCAGCCTCCTCATCCATGCTTCTGTGCTCTGCTCGCCATGGCAACCAGGTTGCACTGGGGCTGGGGAACTGGAGGCCCAGGGCCTGGAAGTGGGCAGCCAGTGTTCTCCACGGACAGGGCAAGGCTGCTGTCCCCTCTGAGTGGCAGCACCACTGCATGTTCCATGGGGACTGAGTGGGGACCTAGCGTCTTTCCACAGTCCAGGGACTGAGTACGTTCCCAGTGATTTCCACCTCAGAGGTTGCAGTCCCTCATGGGCCTACAGGAAGTAGAGACTGACTGAAGCTCCCTGTCCCTGCCAGGGCCCCACCTTTTCATTTTACTCTGGCGTCTGCAAATTAAGTAGTTGAGTAAGAAGCATGGAGACTGTTTTGGGGTGAATTGTGTCCCTCTCAAAATTATGTTTAAGTTCTAACCCCCAAATACCTCAGAATGAGACCTTGTTTGGAGACAAGGTCATTACAGATGTAATCAAGTTATAATGAGGTGCTTAGGGTGAGCCCTAGTTTGACTGACGTCTTCATAAGAAGAGGAGATTTGGACACAGAAATATGAATAAAGAGTAGATGATAGGAAGAGACACTGGGAGAAGCCAGACACCTTCAAGTGAGGAAAGAGGCCTGGAACAGACCTTTCCCTCACAGGCCTCCAAGGAGTCAACCCAGCTGACACCTTGATTTTCGACACGTAATCTCCAAATCTATGACACAGCCTATTCCTGTTTAAGTCACTTAGTGGGTGACACTTTGTGACGGTAGCCTTAGCAAACAAATACAGGAACTAACATTATGTCTACCATTCGAAGTTTGGATTTGGTTTTGTCCTCATTTCTATCTTTCCCTGAAGGAAATCTATATTTTTCTTCAGTGGGTAAATTCTCAAAGCAAAGCAGATAAAATGGAGAAAGTGAACGTGTTAGTTGCTCAAGTCATGTCTGACTCTTTGTGACCCCATGGACTGCAGCCCACCAGGTTCCTCTGTCCATGGGATTCTCCAGGCTAGAATACCAAAGTGGGTAGCCATTGCCTTCCCCAGGGGATCTTCTGGACCCAGGGATCAAATCCAGGTCTCCCACACTGCAGGCAGATTGTTTACTGGGAATAACACCAGATTATTCCCTAGTGTCTGAGGGGAGCTCAGCGTAAACACTTTTGCTTTCAGTAGCGTCACATCATTCCCAGGGTTGTTCAGTTGTTGGCAGAGTTTTCTTTTTCACTTTGTTTTGGTGATCCAGTCTTTGAATCGCATCCTCTCAGGGTTTCAACACAAAGACATTGTTGAGGGAAGTTTATGTCTTACTTGTCCTGTCTTAATGTCCTGTCTTACTGTTTCTTGCCATAACATGCTTTTTTTGTAACAAGGCTCCCTGGTGACTGAGATGGTATATTTTCAACACAGTCTATAAGATGATAACAGAGCTGCTGTGAATAATGATTTTTACATAAGCATGTCTGTTAGAGACTTCAGAGTTAAATAAAGGCAGAAATAATGGAGGAATAGATGAAAAGCTAAAAGGAAATGTTTTCAGCTCAGTTTAAAAATTTGCCTGTAAGACACACAGATACAGTGAAGAACTTTGAAGGAGAGATTTTCTGTGAGGGTCAGCTACTGCTAAAGATGAGATGGATGGAAAGGGAGGGGGAAGGAGGGGATGAGAGTGGCCAAGTGGCAGGGACAGTGTGGAAGGGTTAATCCACTTCACGCAGAGGTTGGTGAAAGGCACGGCAGAGCTGATGAAGCCAGGTTCATTTTTCCTGCATGTGAGAAAGAGTGTTGTATGCCTTGTGGAACTGAGTGACGATTTGGGGAAATTAGAAAGAAAGGGGAAAAGAACACGTAAAAAGGTTTAGCAAGAGGGGTCCCACAGGCCTGTGGAGGTGATGATCATCCAGGTTCAGAAGCTTCAGGAGAATAAAGAAGGCTCAACATCAAGGACGATACTAGGGCATGAAAAGAGAAGGAAGTTCTGAGACAGGACAAGAGGATATTTTAAAACGTGCTCAGCTTTTTAGTTCATTTTATTAGGTTGGCCCAAAAGTTTGTTCGGGTTTTTCTCTTACATGTTATGGAAAAATCCAAATGAACTTTTTGGCCAACCCAACAGAAACCAGTTGATGTTGCATGCTTTGTTAAGCGCTATCAGATTGTCAAGAAATAAACACCACATCTCAGATGATCTGAGATAAAATGCAAATATTCATAAAGAGAGGGCCAGGAAGGACAGACACATTTTCCCTTGATTTTGTCTTTCAAGTACAATGCACATGCTGCAAACATCAGAAATTCCTTGCCTACTGGTTTGGAAACACATATTAAGAATTCAGCTTCCCTGCATCATTCAGCCATGAACGGGACTTGATTCAGCCGCACACAGCATCCCTTCCTGCTACAGACTCATCTGAGTAAGGGAAATAATCACATCTGAATCTGACTCACTGGACAGAGCAAACCTGAATTTGTGCAGCTGGGAAATGTCGACACATCTCAAGAGAGAAATTGCTCACCTTTAGATTGGTTTCAGGGCAGTGATCTCTCCGCCCTGCATACCTCCCAGACCCTTTTCATGCTAAAATTGAGATAGTATCACAACAGCAAAGAACTGGACAGATTCAAGAGCTGATCCTGGGACAGAAAGTGTGTGAGCTGTGTGGGCAGATGGAGTAGAAGAGGGTTAAACCCAGGGGAATGGGGTAGGAAATTGAAATTGGATTGCAGTTGGCAAGCAGTGGCTTCCTAATAGCTTGTCTTAAGCATAGCACTTGATGTGAACTGTGCATCTGAACTTTTCCTTCCACTTCCCTTAACGTGGCCAGCTTATACATCAATTGGCTTAGGTGCCACTGTCATGGTGTTATTTATTAAACACCAGAAAACCCTTTGCTTGCCTAAAATCCACCATAAAAAGAGGATTTTTTTTCAATGAATTGTTTAATTGTTTTAAGGTGTTCTTTTTTTTAATTGAAAGAACATACATCTCACCAAGGCTTACCATTTCAAATCATATTTATGTAACACTTCATACCACAGCCTGTTCTAAGAGGAGCTGCTTAAAGTAGAAGGGGACACTAAAAGGCAGGTGGAGGTGGGCAGAAGGGTGCTGAGCATGAAGTGGACAGGCTTCAAGAGGAACTTCCTGCAGGGACCCCCAGCTGGCACTTTTCCAACACTAATTACAGCGTGAGGCTTTAGACCCCAACCTCATGGTGTGGTGGGAATTGGCAGGCAACTGACAGCCTAACATGTATCTGAAGCCAGAAAACAAGTCATTGCAACTACCTTTTCCAGGCTTCTCCAGTTCTATCAATCACCATATCCTGTCATTTCTTCCCTCCTTGAATTCTCTCTCAAGAGACTATAGAGTCTAATCAGTCCCTTTCTTTCTCATCACCACCAGTTGAACTGATAGCTCTGTCTCTCTTGTCAGATCAAAGCAGAAGTCTTCAGAATGTTCTCCATCCTGCACATGGGCTGTCTCACCCCAGCTAAGTGAGAACTCCAGGGCAGGAACTTGGACATTTGTCTCACACCTCCACTCTCCTAAAACAATTCTGAGCACACGAAAAGTGCTCAATAAATGTTTTTATCAAATGATTCACAATCCACACCATAGCCTCAGTCATGGCTTCTCTTGTTCCAAAAGCTCCTTTTCATCTGAATAATATACAGATTTTTTAATAAAATTAAAAGTTCCTCATAAAATGGTCCCAAAACACCTCTTTCCAACTTCATATGCTACAACCACCAAACACTTTTATATAGTGAGGCTCTCATCACCCTTAGAGCTGATTATTTTCATCACCTCTGAGCTCTAGTAACTTTTGCTCTGTCCACAGTTTCCCTGGTGTGACCCTTCACCTCTCCATCTATACTTTCTCCACTACCTGAACTCTGTCTCTGTAATGAGGATAGGCACCCATGCTGGTCTAATTCACCAGTGTACCCCCAAATGCAGCAAATATTAGGTCCCTAATAAATGTTGAATGAAAGTGCCTCTTATGTGTGAGTGCGTGTGTTCTTGTGAGAGTGATTGATTTTTCTGATCTTCTAGACCAAACTGACACCTTCTAGATCCTGGTTTCCTCCTATTGTGATTATACCCCTTATGTCAAAATATATATTTTGGCATTAACTTGTAGTTCTTCCTGTACATTTCATGATGCACTCCCAAGAAGAACATCAGTTTCTTGAGTGCAAACACTGGTATATGTATCCTATCTGCAGGGCTCCTAACACATGCCATATCAGATCCTCCATTAATGTCTGTTTGAAATCTCAAGTCTCCCACTTCCAGTTGTTGTTGTTCTTCAGCCACTCATTTGTGTCCGACTCTTTGCAACCCCATGGACCTGCATTATGCTAGGCTTCCCTGTCCTTCACCATCTTCCAGAGCTTGCTCAATTCATGTCCACTGAGTCAGTGATGCCAACCATCTTGTCCTCTGTCGTCCCCTTCTCCAGCATCAGGGTCTTTTCTAACAAGTCAGCTCTTCCCATCAGTTGGCCAAAGTATTGGAGCTTCAGCTTCAACATCAGTCCTTCTAATGAATATTCAGTATTGATTTCCTTTAGGATTTACTGATTTGATCTCTTTGCTGTCCAAGGGACTCTCAAGATTCTTCTCCAACACCACAACTCAAAAGCTTCAATTCTTCGGTGTTCAGCCTTTTTTATGGTCCAGCTCTCACATCCATACATGACTACTGGAAAAACCATAGCTTTGACTAGACGGACCTTTGTCGGAAAAGTAATGTCTTTGCTTTTTAGCATGCTGTCTAGGTTGGTCATAGCTTTTCTTCCAAAGAGCAAGCATCTTTCAATTTCATGGCTACAGTCACCATCTGCAGTGATTTTGGAGTCCAAGAAAATAAAGTCTGTCACTGTTTCCATTGTTTTCCCATCTATTTGCCATGAAGTGATGGGACTGGATGCCATCATCTTTGTTCTTTGAATGTTGAGTTTTAAGTCAGCTTTTTCACTCTCCTCTTTCACCTTCATCAAGAGGCTCTTTAGCTCCTCTTTGTTTTCTGCCATAAGGGTGGTGTCATCTGTTTAAGGCTGTATACTGTCACTGTGCTTATTTAACTTATATGCAGAGTACATCATGCGAAATGCTGGGCTGGATGAAGCACAAGCTAGAATCATGATTGCCAGAAGAAATATCAATAACCTCAGATATGCAGATGACACCACTTCAAGTTATTTGGCAACAATCTACAGCAGTTCATTGTTTCTTTCTAGGTTACAAATTAATGCATGTAAATAAATAGAGCTAGACCTACATGGTTCTCACTAAGTATATGAATATAGAACTTCTAAGAAAAAAAATAACATTTGGGGAAAAAAAGTATAAGGATGACTCAACTAAATGAGCTTTATGGTCTCATCCAGTGCTAAAGTTCATGGTTCTGGGTTTATGGGTAGTTAGTTTCTGCCATGTCTATGTCCCTTCCAGTGCTGTTCTGCTGTCTCCACCTGGGAAAATGAGCCAGTACATGTATACACACACACACTGTCCATCTATAAAGGTCTGATGCACTGAGAGGACATGTCCACCTCACTCATGTCATTACTTGAAGATCCAGTGAAGTGTTTTAAATTCTAGTCCTTTTCTTTTTCTTATTTTTCCATCATTTGTTTTTAAAGGTTTATTTTACAATGTTTTCTTTGGAACTGATGAAACTCCCTTTTTTCCATTAACTGGGAGAATTTGCATGATTCCAGAACAAATAGATATAGTTTTAAAGAGCAAATATCCAAGCAAATGATTCTTCTGTCTATCTCTGGTACCCTACACAGTGCCTTCCACATAGTCAGCACCCAGGGAATGCTTGTTCGATGAATGAATGAAGAAATGAATGAATAAAGAAATTCTCCTTCCATTTTTAGAAATATACATGTCATCCTGTGGGACCAAAGGGTGGATCTAAAATGATCTCCTTTCCAGAGGAATTCAGAAGTAGAAAGTAGAAACACTAGTTTCAATGGATTTTTTTTTAAGGATGAAAATTAGTTTATAAGTTACTTCTAGTAAGTCAATCCTTTTTCTCTTCCTAAACTTATAATTATGAAGGGATGTACAATAACATTTTACTGCAAAGAGATTTAGTAATTCTGGCAGTACTTCATTAATCACTTAATCAGTGTTCAAGCAGAACTGAAGTCCTTGACATCTATAATCAATCTTGATTCCTCCCACATTTGATCTTCATCCTTTTTGAAATCTGTCTACAGACACTAAGGACTGTGGCTTATTTTCACATCATGTTTTTGTTAGAGATGACTCATATGCACATATGATAATAATCAGAATATTGCTACCTATATTGGGTCTCCTAGTAGTCTATTTGAAAACAGTTGCTTTCTCTTCAGTGAATTTATGGAGATTAATGGTGCTAGCACCAGATTCTATTATAGCTTAATGGGAAAATGGGATTGGGCCATTTTTTAGCTTAGTGTGACATACTGTTCTTTTGGAGATGGCATGTTTATTGTTATTAGTAAGCCAGAGCTACTTGTTTATGATACATTCTGAAGAACTTTTCCAAAGCCACATCCTAAAGGCAGCTGGGTGTAGAAATGTGATAACACCCTAAAACTGAGCAGCATGGAGTTAAGTTTGTCTAATATCTTCTGCTTTGGAAAGGTATTTTTATGATCACTGGTGGGACTGAGTTCTAATTTATCTCTCCTTTTCTCTTAACACTTCATAATTTGGATATTTTAAAACATTATTCCTCTAAAATTTTAGTGATATATAATTTCCATGTCCATTTACTTACAGACCACTTACTGACCCATCCATACGCTGCTTGTCAACATCAGTATTTTTGTCTTTCTTATAACAGAGTTGCAATATAGACTTTACAGTTAGATAGTGTGGAAGATGAACAGATGAAGACTCAGTTTATAATGACACATGCATTTAAACAAATGAGACAAAGATTTTGTCATCTGGTTGCTTGAAGAGCATTTTTCCTTCATAAAAGTTAATAACATGGTATTTCAGGATTGTTTAAAAACTCTGCACCCACTATGTGCTGCAGAAGCAAACTAAGTTGGACTTTTGTGCTAATGTTAGACGTCTTGGGTGACATGCTTAAATTAGTATTCTACAAGTGTTCGACCAAACCTACAACTGGATCTGCAGACCAAGAATCAGGAAGCCAAAGGATAATAATGACAATAATAACAACCTACATTTACTGAGGTCTTCCCATGCCAAGGTAGTGTGTGGGGTACTCTGCATGAGCTATTTAATGAACTATTCTTAACATCCCTATGAGGTCAGTGTCATACATATTCCCAGTTCAAAGAGGAAAGGCAAGACTTACAGAGACCAAGAAATTTTCCCAGAGTTACAAGGCTGGTCTGTGGTGGTTCTACCTGATTCCACAGCCCAGTCAGGTAGTCTGCCCACCCATCTTAGGTGCGTGAACTGAGGCCCAGAGGGCTATGGTACAGCCAGTAAATTGCAGAGCTGGATATATTTGAACATACATATTAGATAGAAGCTAAACTATAGAACAACTATAGTAAAATAATTACTCTTTTGTGAAAACTTAATGGAACTCTGGGCTAGCTAGTAGTAGATTATAACAGAAATTAAGTTAACATTTTACCCAGGCCTGAAAAGGTGAATAGGAGAGTTGGAGAGAATGTTAATAATTATCAGAGCCCACATCTAATTGGCGAGAGGTAGATTTGATCTTGAATGACTCTCACTAATAACCACACAGACATGGGCTTCATTAGGAAAACAAATTTCCTGATCTAAATGAAATCTCCCTAAAACCATTCATTCTCTGCCTCCACCCCCTTCTCTTTTGCTCTGATGTATAGTGATCAAAGCAATTTTCTGACAACTAATTCAACTCCTCAAATGTATGGTTATAAATAATGCTATCAATTATTAAATGAAGTATAGCTTCCATTAATACATTGACAATCTTTTTTTAACAGTTTCTTAAGTGATTTTGGTTACTGTAAATCAGTTCTTCTTGACCTGAGCAACTTTAGAAAAGCCAAAAAAACTTTTATCAAAATGAAGCATTGTTCTCACGTACCAATACATAAGAAGCTTCATTCTGCACTGTTTGAAATCTTTAGAAGGCTCTGCCTGTGTTCCCTATCACGCTACCACAGGACATGCCTGGCCCTAAACCACACTTGTTTTAAGGGAACCTGATAATATTCCTTTAGATTTTTGAAGAATGGACAGGAAGTAAGATGTTTAAGAGCAGAGCCTAGCGAACAGGAGAACAAAAGAACTGTTGGACCTGCCCAGACGGTCGGAGCTAAGTAACCCAGCAACCATGAGCCTGGGTAAGCAGCACCCGCCAGTGTGTTTAATCACCATCAAACATTTACTGAACTTCGACGATGTGCTCAGGACACTCTGAACTTAGACTGAAGAAATCAGATGTGATTTCCACCTTCAAAAACCTGTGGGAAGACGTGTTCATAGTTATTGCATGCTAGGTGCCTTCCAGGCTGACATCTTGAAGTCAAATCACATAGTGAGTGGAGAGATACCACGTAAGCCCTGGCTGGGCCCAGGCAGCTGTCCACAGGAAACTCATCCAGATCCTTTCTTCTGGCTCCCTGGGATTGGAAGCTCAGGGGTGTATCACGAGATGCCTACTCCCTCCCCACCCCAGGTGGCCCGTGTGGTCTCAGTCCTGCCATGGTGCTCTTGTATCTTCTCATTGTATCTAGGTGAGGGATCTCGGTGAGTGTCCTGGGCATCTGTCTGCTGCTGCCAGTCCCACCCAACAAGGACTCTCTCAGGAGGAGGCTGACCCTAGAGCAAATGTCCCTGTCTTTCTACTTCTGATGGGCCCAGCACAGAAAACAAATGTGGGGAAGTATTTTTTCACACAAGCACTGGGTCTCCTATCAAGACACAAAGAAGCCCTTGAATTCTATCCTTTGGGTTTCCCGCAGAAATTTGATGGGAAAAATGTTCATTTCAGTGGCTCTTGATTGAGCTGCCATATTCCTAACAATCAGGCACTTGTCTGGAAAAAAAAAAAAGTCACCATACCCCTGGGCACCCGATATGTCTCTCCTGTAGCCCTGAGTATTGTTAGCAGTCCTGTCTCCCCAGTTGTGGTGAGCTCCTTTTCTATCAGTGCTGTTCCCAAGTGGATCCACAAGCAGCCCTTTTTACTGGGGGCACCAATCCAGTCTTAGAGCAGAGGTTTGCCATGAGCTCCAGCAAGTCCATATATGCCTCCCAAGAAACTCCTTTGATTTGTACAAATCAAGCCCTTGTTGTGGACCCTGCCCATCAACTTCAGACCTGTTTGAGATGCAGTAGCTGTTGGTGTGATATGTCACAGCTCAGACATGCACTTTGGGATCCCCCTGACACTAGTTAATTATATATGGAGATTCTCTACTATATCTTCTACTATATCTTTGCTGTTTCAGATAAAGGAATCTTCATTATCCAAAGTGAGAACCTTGAGAAATGTATTCAAGCCAGCAAGTCTACACTGACCCTGGAGAACTGCAAACCACCCAACAAGTACATGCTGTGGAAGTGGGTTTCAAACCACCGCCTATTTAACATCGGAGGCAGTGGCTGCCTGGGCCTGAATGTGTCTAGTCCAGAGCAGCCACTGAGCATATATGAGTGTGATTCCACCTACATTTCCTTGAAGTGGCACTGTAACAAGAAGACGATCACAGGCCCACTCCAGTACATGGTCCAGGTGAAGCAGGACAACACACTTGTGGCCTCAAGGAAATATCTCCATAAGTGGGTTTCCTATATGTCCGGTGGTGGAAGCATTTGTGACTATCTGCACAAAGGTAAAAAATAATTTCGACCAAAGTACACATGAAATGATATATTTAGAAAGGTTGCCCATAAATAAAGATTTGTAAAATATATGAAAGAGGTGCACAGCACCTGGGGCCTCAAGGGACTTCTGCTAAATAGGTTTTAGTTGCTTAATTGCTTATTGTAAAAAGATTGCCAGAGTCTTAGAACAGATTTGCTAAATTCTGCTAAAGAAGCAGAACTTTGAATTTAAAGGTATTAGGGGAGAAAACACTTAAATAACTTTGGGAATCAGTGGAAGGGAGAAAGAACAGAAAGATGAGGGAGAGAGAAAATCAAAGTAGGAGGAAAAGATTTTTGAAGTTAAAAGCCTTGTCAGGATAAATATAATAAGAGCCTCTCAGGCCAACATTTCTTTTATTGTAGAATCAGTCCCATGTATGAAGCATGTGTGCAGGGCACCTCTGTCTCCTAAGACCAGGCTGGCATCTGTGTGGTGGGCATGTTACAAGGCATTAAAGGCAGACTGTTGTCAGATGTTATTTGGCTTGTGTCAGGGAGTGGGAGCAGTTTCCTGGGTGGCTCAGTGGTAAAGAATCCACATGTTAACACAGGAGACGCAAGAGACACAGGTTTGATCCCTGGGTTGGGAAGATCCTCCGGAGAAGGAAATGGCAACTCACTCCAGTATTCTTGCCTGGAAACCCCATGGACAGAGGAGCCTGGCAGGCTACAATCCATGGGGTCGCAAAGAGTCAGACCCCACTGAGTGACTAAACAACATCAAAAACAAACAGGGAGTAAGAAAGCATGGTTTTGATGGCAGGTAAGTGGAGGTGTTTTCATTTTCCATAGTTCTGTGATATCTGGGATTTTAAAACTGACAAAGAAAGCAGCTTAGTTCTGAAATTCTGAAACCTCAAACCTGTTTGTCAGGTTTTGTCATGTAGCTCTGTTCAGTCATTCATCCATCCATTCACCCACCTTCACACACTCATGGAACACGGACTGTTTCTGGGCTGGCGTCTGATTTACAAAGGCCAGCGAGACAGGAATGGTCCCCGCTGTTCTGGTACTCTGTAGAATAATGCCTCAATAAGAGCTTCAATTTCTAAAAACTGTAGCAAGCAGAGAAAGGAGCTCCTAAAGCCTAAACAAGACTTCCTCCTGTACCTACAAGAAATGAGTAAAGAGACACAGAGACAAGAGTAAGCCATTTCAGGACTCACTAAAATAAAGCATGTGCTGCAAACCAGCACTCTGAATAATCTCCAGTTCTAAGGAAGAATTTGGGTTTTTGTTTCATGTGAACATTTCATCCATATGCCCACACTCACAATGCATGCAGGGGAAGGCTAGGTAGATGACAGAAGATGTGTCCTGGAATAGCAGCAGTTTGCAAACAGCTCAAACCTCTAGGGCTGGCGATATGTGGTGAGCTCAGGCTAGCGCCATGCCCCAAACTGTATCCCCCCGTCACCCACCCCTACCCCTCCCAATTGTGAGAGAGGGTGGGAATCTCTACAGTCAGCCCTTTCACTCCAGGACCCACTGACTTAATTGACGGTGGCCCTGATCCCCTTCTCATGGTAAAGAACCTCCTTTGAATCAGTTCTAATGAGGTGGATGAAACTAGAGCCTTTATACAGAGTGAAGTAAGTCAGAAAGAAAAACACCAATACAGTATACTAACTCAGATACATGGAATTTAGAAAGATGGTAACGATGACCGAGACAATAAAAGAGACACAGATATAAATAAAGAACAGACTTTTGGACTCTGTGGAAAAAGGCAAGGGGGTGATGATTGGAGAGAATAGCATTGAAACATGTATATTACCACTTGTGAAACAGATAACCAGCCCAAGTTTGATGCATGAAACAGGGCACTCAAAGCCGATGCACTCGGACAACACTGAGGGATGGGATGGGTTCAGGATGGGGGACACATGTACACCCATGGCTGATTCGTGTCAATGTATGGCAAAAACCACCACAATATTGTAAAATAATTAGCCTCCAATTAAAATAAATAAATTAATTTTCAAGAAAAGAAATATTAAAAAAATAAAAATAAAGGGAAACAGGTCAAATGCCAAAAAAAAGAAAGAACCTGCCTGCCAATGCAGGGGACATAAGAGGCGTGACTTGAATCCCTGGGTCGGGAAGATCCCCTGGAGGGTGGCATAGCAACCCACTCCAGTTTTCTTGGCTGGAGACTCCCATGGACAGAGGACCCTGGAGGTCTACAGTCTATGAGTCGCAAAGAGCTGGACATGACTGAAGCGACTAAGCACACTCACACTGATCCCCTTCACCATAGAAAGTCCCCGTTGATTCATGAAAAGCTGTCGCCTCCTGCGTAAGGCCAAGGATGACCAACGATTGGAATACTCTGAGAAAGCAGCCAGCAGGCCGCTCAGCATGGCCATCTCTCTCCTAGACCCCCTCTCCGGGGGCCAATAGCTGGGCATCCGCTTTGCCCTCTCTCTGTGTACCATCTGTTTGCCACACTGCACCATGTGTGTCTTTAAAAATGGAAATCTGATCGTGTGATTTCCCATTCCATACCCTCTGATGACTGCCCGCTGCCTTCAGAGTAAAAGCCGAAGTCCACGTCGTGGCAGAGCTGGCCCTCTGTGAACCGACACGCCAGTGCCTCCCTGGTTCCTGCCCACTGGGCTTCTCTGCTCCCCCTGTTGACCCCACATGGTTCTTGATGCAGGTCCCGCATTCCTGCTGTTCCTTCTGCCAAAATAACTCTTGCCCAGAGGCCTGAACCTCTCTTTCCCAAATTCTTATTCAGAGAGGGCTTCACTGACCATTTTATCAAAAATAGTGCCCATTCAACCCCCACTTGGAGAAGGGAATGGCAACCCATTTCCTGTATTCTTGCCTGGAGAATTCCATGGACAGAGGAGCCTGGCAGTCCACAGTCTATGGGGTTGCAGAGTCAGACATGACTTAGTGACTAAACCACACCCCCACATACACCACATACACCCAGTCATTCTGTTCTTATCCTATTTTATTTTTCTTCATGGTTACTTATCATTACTTGAAATTACAAGTTTATCTATATATTTGCTTTCTCTCTTTTTTTTCTCCCCACTCAAACAGATGCTCCATATGAAAGGGAAATTACTCATTTGGTCACTATTACATCATAATACCCAGTGCTGAACACATTAAATGCTCAACAGATATCTGTTGAGTGAATAAATTATAAATACTTATGAAACTCGAGATTCAGATGCTGCTGACTGATATACTTGGGGACTGGAAGATATTTTGAAGTAAAATCTTTAACTATATTCAGTATCTTGTAATAGCCTATACTGGAAAAAGATCTGAAGCTATATACCTGAAACTAAGACAATACTAAAAAGCAACTATACTTAAATACAAATAATAATAATAATTTTTTTCTTCTTATCCATTCACAAATATGTATGCTACTAAAGCAGTGTTGGTCAATCAGTCATGTCTGACTCTGCAACCCCATGGATTGTACCTGCCAGGCTCCTCTGTTCATGGGATTCTCCAGGCGAAGACACTGGAGTGGGTTACCATTCCCTTCTTCAGAAGGGATCTTCCTGACCCATGGATCAAACCCGGGTCTCCTGTATTACAGGAGGATTCTTTACCGTCTGAGCCACCACGGAAACACTGAAGCAGTGCACCATACTAAACAAACAAGGAGATAAACATATGAAACAAAACACTTATCAGCATTTCCCTGAACACAGCACTCAGCCTTGTACTTTTCCATACACTAGACACTGAGGTCCTTTTTTTTTTTTTTCATGTATTTTTATTAGTTGGAGGCTAATTACTTTACAATATTGTAGTGGGTTTTGTCATACATTGACATGAATCAGCCATGGAGTTACATGTATTCCGCATCCCGATCCCCCCTCCCACCTCCCTCTCCACCCGATTCCTCTGGGTCTTCCCAGTTAGACACTGAGGTCTTAAGGGTTAACCATGGTGAAGTGAGGGCCTTGCCCAGTGTAGATTTTCGGTCAATAAAAAATGACAGTTTCCAAAGATAAAGTTGCCATGCTACTTATTGACTTTGTCCTCTTTTTTCTCTTAGATTTGTACACAATCAAAGGGAATGCCCACGGGACTCCATGCATGTTTCCCTTCCAGTACAATCAGCAGTGGCATCACGAATGTACCCGGGAAGGGCGGGAAGACAACTTACTGTGGTGTGCCACGACCAGCCGATACGAAAGAGACGAGAAGTGGGGATTTTGCCCAGATCCTAGTAAGAATAAAATCTAGTCTTCCCTATATGTCATGAATGAATCAAGGATAATTAGAAGGTTATTATATCCAAAGAAAAGCACTGAGATTGATCTACTGAAGTCTGAATAAGCTTGCTGAATCCATTTAACCAGATTTTGATTTTGTTTCTTTTTGCCTTGAAAAGACAATTCTGGTGTATATTGCTTTTTCTCCCCCTAAGTTCAAAGATATTAATTAGTCATTCCTCACTAAGTTCAGTGCATAAATATGCTTTAACTGGAATCAAATTTTAATACTCCGTGATCTCATTAATCCCAGCTTCCAGGCAGGATACTTCAAAACAAAACTGAATGCATATAAAGTTTTGTTATCCTTCCAGTCCACTCCTTTTTATGAGCTCCTTCACCTATCCATGTCCTGACTGCTTGTCCTGCTCATTGTCAAGTCCAAGCATCAGCTGGCCCTTGATGATCTTTTTAAAATCACAGTTGCCCTCCCAGTATTTCTCAACAGTGAGTTGTCTTGATTTCCTTTCCTTATTACTCAGTTTCTAGCTATAACTTTAAAATCCTTTTCTCTACTTAACCTGATTTTCAAGGTCCAGTAATAGCTTCAATGTTCTAAATATTTTGTCAGTTAGTACTTTATTATTTTATTGTATTTTCATTTAGCTTAAAAGTTGCCAATGGTTCTTAAGTACTGGGGAATGTTTACATATATCTTCTATTTTCTTTCTTATTTATTTATTTTTGGCTCTGCTGAGTCTTCGTTGCTGCAAGGACTTTTCTCTAGTTGCAGCAAGCAGAGGCTACTCTCTAGTTGTGGTGTGGGCTTTGCATTGCAGTGGCCTCTCTTGTTACAGAGCACCAGCTCTAGGGCACATGGGCTTTAGTAGTTGCAGCACACAGGATCAACAGTTGCAGGTCCCAAGTTCTAGAGCTCGGACAAATAGTTCTGGTGCAGCAGTATGTGGAATCTTCCTGGACCAGAGATCAAACCCGTGTCTCCTTCATTGGCAGGCAGATTCTTTACCACCAAGCCACCAGGGAAGCCCTCTTCTACTTTCTATATTTATTTCCTTCACCTGGGTTTCTGCAAGGCAGAGAATTTAGTGGTTTTTGCCATACATTGACATGAATCAGCCATGGATTTACATGTGTTCCCCATCCCGAACCCCCCTCCCACCTCCCTCTCCATCCCATCCCTCTGGGTCGTCCCAGTGCACCAGCCCCGAGCACTTGTCTCATGCATCCAACCTGGACTGGCGATCTGTTTCACACTTGATAATATACATGTTTCGATGCTGTTCTCTCAGATCATCCCACCCTTGCCTTCTCCCATAGAGTCCAAAAGTCTGTTCTGTACATTTGTGTCTCTTTTTCTGTCTTGCATATAGGGTTATCGTTACCATCTTTCTAAATTCCATATATTCATCTTCCATGCCTCCTTTCCCTCCACAAAGTTAACAAAATGCCAGAAAAAAATTAAAACAAAAAGAAATGGAAGAAATTAACTTCAAACAATCTGGTTAATAAGTTGCCTGTAGAACTGTTTTCTAACCTAAGAGCCTGGTGAATAAGAAAGAAAGTAGACTTTGAAATCAGAAAGACCAAGGTTGTAGCCTTGCTTTCTCCCAACAAGGAGATACTGAGTCTCAGTTTCCTCATCATAAAAATGGAGATAATAACAATACCTATTAGGTTAACGAGTAGATCCAATTAGATGATGCGTCTAAGCCACTTATAGTACCTGGTCGGTCAGTTCAGTCACTTAGTTGTGTCCGACTTTTTGTGACTCCATGGATTGCAGCACACCAGGCTTCCCCGTCCATCACCAACTCCCAGAGCTTACTCAAAATCATGTCCATCAAGTCAGTGATCCTATCCAACCATCTCATCCTCTGTTGTCCCCTTTTCCTCCTGCCTTCAATCTTTCCCAGCATCAGAGTTTGTTCCAATGAGTCGGTTCTTCGAATCAGGTGCCCAAAGTATTGGAGTTTCAGCTTCAGCATCAGTCATTCCAATGAATATTCAGGACTGATTTCCTTTAGGATTGACTGGTTGGATCTCCTTGCAGTCCAAGGGACTCTCAAGAGTCCTCCAACATCACAGTTCAAAAGCATCGATTCTTCGGTGTTCAGCTTTCTTTATGGTCCAACTCTCACATCCATGCATGACTACTGGAAAAACCATAGCTTTGACTAGATGGACCTGTGTTGGCAAAGTAATGTCTCTGCTTTTTAATATGCTGTCTAGGTTGGTCATAATTTTTCTTCCAAAGAGCAAGCATCTTTTAATTTCGTGGCTGCAGTCACCATCTGCAGTGAATTTGGAGCCCCCCAAAATAAAGTCTGTCACTGTCTCCATTGTTTCCCCATCTATTTGCCATAAAGTGATGAGACTGGATGCCATTATCTTAGTTTCCTGAATGTTGAGTTTTAAGCCAATTTTTTCACTCTCCTCTTTCACTTTCATCAAGAAGCTCTTTAGTTTTTCTTTGCTTTCTCCCATAAGGGCGGTGTCATCTGCATATCTGAGATTATTGATACTTCTCCTGGCAATCTTGATTCCAGCTTATGCTTCATCCCGCCCAGCATTTTGCATGATGTTCTCTGCATATAAATAAGCAGGGTGAGAAATATAAAGCCTTGACACACTCCTTTCCCAATTTAGAACCAGTATGTTGTTCCATGTCCAGTTCTGTTGCTTGTTGACCTGCATACAGATTTCTCTGGAGGCAGGCAAGGTGGTCTGGTATTCCCATCTCTTGAAGAATTTTCCACAGTTCATTGTGATCCACACAGCCAAAGGCTGTGGTGTAGTTAATAAAGCAGAAGTAGATGTTTTTCTGGAACTCTCTTGCTTTTTCGATGATCCAACGAATGTTGACAATTTGATCTCTGGTTCCTCTGCCTTTCTAAATCCAGCTTGAACAGCTGGAAGTTTACAGTTCACGTACTGTTGAAGCCTGGCTTGGAGAATTTTGAGTATTACTTTTCTCAAAAAAGTGAGGTGAGTGCAATTGAGTGGTATTTTGAACATTCTTTGGCATTGCCTTTCTTTGGGATTGAAATGAAAACTGACCTTTTCTAGTCCTGGGGCCACTGCTGAGTTTTCCAAATTTGCTGGCATATTGAGTGCAACACTTTCACAGCATCATCTTTTAGGATTTGAAGTAGCTTAGCTGGAATCCCATCACCTCCACTAGCTTTGTTCATAGTGATGCTTCCTAAGGCCCACTTGACTTCACATTCTAGGATGTCCAGCTCAAGGTGAGTGATCACACCATCATGGTTATCTGGGTCATGAAGGTCTTTTTTGTTTAGTTCTTCTGTGTATTCTTGCCACCTCTTCTTAATGTCTTCTGCTTCTGTTAGGTCCATACCCTTTCTGTCCTTTATTGTGCCCATCTTTGCATGAAATATTCCCTTGGTATCTCTAATTTTCTTGAAGAGATTTCTAGTCTTTCCCATTCTATTGTTTTCTTTTATTTCTTTGCATTGATCGCTGAGGAAGGCTTTCTTATATCTCCTTGCTATTCTTTGGAACTCTGTATCCAAATGGGTATATCTTTCCTTTTCTCCTTTTCCTTTAGCTTCTCTTCTCTTCTCAGCTATTTGTAAGGCCTCCTCGGACAGCCATTTTGCCTTTTTGCATTTCTTTTTCTTGGGGATGATGTTGATCACTGTCTCCTATACAATGTTACAAACCTCTGCCCATAGTTCTTCAGGCACTCTGTCTATCAGATCTAATCCCTTGAATCTATTTCTCACTTCCACTGTATAATCATAAGGAATTTGATTTAGGTCATACCTGAATGGTCCAGTGGTTTTCCCTACTTTCGTCAATATAAGTCTGAATTTTGCAATAAGGAGTTCATGATCTGAGCCACAGTCAGCTCCCAGTCTTGTTTTTGCTGACTGTATAGAGCTTCTCCATCTTTGGCTGCAAAGAATATAATCAATCTGATTTTGGTATTGATCATCTTGTGATGTCCATGTACAGAGTTTTCTCTTATGTTGTTGGAAGAGGATGCTTGCTATGACCAGTGTGTTCTCTTGGCAAAACTGTTAGCCTTTGCCCTGCTTCATTTTGTACCCCAAGGTCAAATTTCCCTGTTATTCCAGGTATTTCTTGACTTTGTACTTTTGCATTCCAGTCCCCTATAATGAAAAGGACATCTTTTTTGGGTGTTAGTTCTAGAAGGTCTTCATAGAACCATTCAACTTCAGCTTCTTCAGCATTACTGGTTGGGGCATAGACTTTGATTACTGTGATATTGAATGGTTTGCCTTGGAAACAAACAGATCATTCATTGTTTTTGAAATTGCATCCAAGTACTGCATTTCGGACTCTTGTTGACTATGAGGGCTACTCCATTTCTTCTAAGGGATTCTTTCCCACAGTAGTAGATATAATGGTCATCTGAGTTAAATTCACCCATTCCCGTCCATTTTAGTTCACTGATTCCTAACATGTCAACATTCACTCTTGCCATCTCCTGTTTGACCACTTCCAATTTACCTTGATTCATGGTGTCTGAGAAGACTCTTGAGAGTCCCTTGTGCTGCAAGGAGATACAACCAGTCCATCCTAAGGGAGATCAGTCCTGGGTGTTCATTGGAAGGACTGATGTTGAAGCTGAAACTCCAATACTTTGGCCACCTGATGTGAAGAGCTGACTCATTTGAAAAGACCCTGATGCTGGGAAAGATTGAGGGCAGGAGGAGAAGGGGACGACAGAGGATGAGATGGTTGGCTGGCATCATCAACTCGATGGACATGGGTTGGGGTGGACTCTGGGGGTTGGTGATGGACAGGGAGGTCTGGAGTGCTGCGGTTCATGGGGTCACAAAGAGTGGAACACGACTGAGTGGCTGAACTGAACTGAACTGATGGACCTAACATTCCATGTTCCTATGCAATATTGTTCTTTACAGCATTGAACTTTACTTCCATCACCAGTCACATCCACAACTGGGTGTTGTTTTTGCTTTGGCTCCACCTCTTCATTCTTTCTGGAGTTATTTCTCCACTGTTCTCCAGTAGCATATTGGGCACCTACCAACCTGGGGAGTTCATCTTTCAGTGTCCTTCTTTTTGCCTTTTCATAACTGTTTATGGTGTTCTCACGACAGGAATACTGAAGTGGTTTGCCATTTTCTTCTCCAGTGGACCACGTTTTGTCAGAACTCTCCACCATGACCTGTCCATTTTGGGTGGCCCTGCACGGCATGGCTCATAGTTTCATTGAGTTAGACAAGGCTGTGGTCCATGTGAGCAGTTTGATTAGATAATGCATCTAAGCCACTTATCACAGTACCTGGTACTCACCAGGATTACCACCACCATCATCATGTCACCATTAGGTCTAACATTGTTTCAACATGTGCTTCTGAAACAATGATCCTTCCTCTTTATCGTCTTTGTCACCAGCACTAAATTAAGCATAGTGTTAGGACTTAGATCCCTCTCTCCAGAGAACTTGGCCCAGATGGAATACAGGACAGACAGATTTGCTCCATGCCTGGAAATGCAGACTACATTTGATAGGATACTGTAGAATCATATAGTTTAAAATGTAGATCCTTGCCTAGTCCTGGAGATGCAATGAGCATTTGCATTTTTGACAAATGGCCCAGGTGATCCTGTGGCTGATAATTCATCAGACAATTCATAACATGCAAGTAATTCCACATAACATCTATATATAGGGGCGATATTAAGACATTTAGCAACCAATTTAGTATGGGCTATTGGCCAATTCAAGTGGAGACCTTAATGTGAAGGCTTGGAGTCCTGGACAACCACTACTGCTATTAGCCCCTTATCTGCTGTAATGTGAGGGGATGCTGAGGCAGCAAGAGGCACTTGATGAGCTCAAGAGAGCAGCTCTTCACCAATCAGCCTGAAAGTATTTCATTATTTATTAACTGTCAGATCATTAGCCTTCTCCATCTGAATCTGAATGTCTGTGTGGAGGAATATGTGCATGTAATCCCCACACTCCTTAGATCCTTGAGTCTGATGTCACATTTTTTACATCATCTTCTCTTTCCATTTCCATCTCCAATAGATATCATTATTAAAAGTAAATAAACAGAGCCCTGGTTTGAGTTCCCTGAGTCATAGAGCAAATTCCCACTGGCTATCTATTTTAAATACGTTAGTATATCTGTTTCCATGCTACTCTCTCCATTAGTGGGAAGAAGGCTCAAGAGGGAAGGAATATATGTATACGTATGACTGATCTATGTTGATATATGGCAGAAACTAGCACAATATTGTAACTCAAACATCTTACAATAAAAAATTTTTTAGGAAAGTAAATAAACAAATATTAATAAAAGTAACATGTATTTCACATAACCCTAATACTATTTTTTAAACTATACTATTCTCCTTGAGGAGAAGGCAATGGCAACCCACTCCAGTACTCTTGCCTGGAAAATCCCATGGACGGAGGAGCCTGGTGGGCTGCAGTCTATGGGGTCGCTAAGAGTCGGACACGACTGAGCGATTTCACTTTCACTTTTCACTTTCATGCACTGAAGAAGAAAATGGCAACCCACTCCAGTGTTCTTGCCTGGAGAATCCCAGGGACGGGGGAGCCTGGTGGGCTGCCGTCTATGGGGTTGCACAGAGTCAGACACAACTGACGTGACTTAGCAGCAGCAGCATTCTCCTTGAGATTCTTCAAAGAGCACTGTCACCATCCTCTGTCACTTTTAGCCAATTATGGTTTCCCAGGTGGAAGCCTGGGTTTAGTGGTGCCCAGGGCTTCTAGATCCCTGGTCTATCTATTTGTTCAGCTTCCTACAGTTCAGAAGCATCCTCCACTTGACAGCCTGCCAGATTCCAAGTCTCTTGCCCTTTATAAAACCAGCAGAGAGAATGTTTATTTGTACAGTGCTAAATTACAGTTCCAATTTTCTTCCTTTCTTTTACTCTTGGTTCCTGATGGCCAACATAACTCAAAATGATGTGCCAGAGACTGGAATCTGAGCAAACCGATTGCTTTTTCCATGGGGTCAAGAAGTGGACAGGACAGAGAGATTAAAGCAAAGATTCATACTACTGTATCCCATCTTTCTTATTCAGAAATTTTTTTTTATCTCAATGTAGAATGATCCCTATATTTTAAAAAAGTTGATTGTAAGTGAACACAGTGTAAATTTAGTCCTAATAAACACATACTAAAACACACTAGCAGAGAGGGATGTGATAAAACTTCTGTTGCTATAGATCTTCAGGAACAAGGATGACATAGAGGAATCTCTCTGGTTTTATTTAGAGGTGATTCTGAGTCATACTATGTCTGTCCTGGTTGTATGTCTTACCCAGCTGGAGAGTCAGGCTTAGTTAGTTTGAGATATTTTTAGGATACCAGCCTTTGGGTGAAGCCTTCCCCAGTGGCTCAGCATTAAAGAATCTGCCTGCAGTGCAGGAGACACAGGACACACGAGTTTGATCCCTGGGTCAGGAAGATGCCCTGGAGGAGGAAATGGCAACCCACTCCAGTATCCTTGCCTGGAAAATCCCATGACAGAGGAGCCTGGCAGGCTTATTGCTCTGGAGCCTCATTCACCTCATACAGTTTTTATCAGTAATTTGAATGATAGAGCAGATTGGTACCAATTTAGATGTATGACTGCCAACCTCTGCTTCATCAGCAGTATTATTATATCTCTCTTCTCAAGCTTCTCTCTCACTCCCCACAGGGCCATACAAACCTTTCTTCTCCCCTGACTTTCTAACCTTGCCCTACATTCTCCTTCCAAACTCTTAAGAACCAACTTGAAAGAAAATAGGATCCCTCAGAGGGGAAGTTTTGACAACTTCCTGCTCACAGGCCTGCTCTTTAAGCCTACCGTGGTTTGGATCCATCTCTTTTTTCTCCCTCCCAAGCAATAGTGGTCCTCCTCCTACCTAGAGCAAATCTCCCCACCTGGACTCTGCAGCCTCCCATCCAATCTTCTCCAGCTTTATCTCAGTGTTTCTCAAAGCATGGTCCCTGTTCCAGATTGGAAAGGGATATGTAAAAGTATCTCTCTTTACAGATGTCATGATCTTAGATATATAAAATTCTAAAGAATCCACTAAAAAACTACTATAACTAATAAACTCATTCACAGGATACAAGATCCATATACAAAAATCAATTATACTTTAATACAGTATCAATGAACAATCCATAAATTAGATTAAGAAAGCAAATCAAAAAAGAGAGACAGAAGTCCATTTATCATAACATCCAAAAGAATAAAATACTTAGGAAAAATTTAACAAATGACATGAAAAGCTTACATATAAAAACTACAAAACATTGAAAGAAATTAAAGAAAATTAAATAAATGGAAAGACATCCCATGTTCATGTGATCAGAAGGCTTTTTATTGGTAAGATGGCACTACTGCAGCAATCTCTATCAAATCCTAGCTGACTCCTTTGCAGAAATTGACAGGCTCTTCCTAAAATTCATACAGAAATTCAAAGGACCCAGAAGAGTCAAAATAATAATGAAAAAGAAGAAGGAAGTTGGAGGACTTAGATTTCTCAATTTCAAAACTTATGGAAAGCAACAGTAATCAAGACAATCAAAACAATTGTCAAAATGGAATAAAACTCAGACCTACACTTATGATTAATTGATTTCTGACAAGGATGCCAAGACAATTCAATGGGGAAAGAATAGTCTTTTCAAAAAATGGTACAGGAAAACTGGATATTCACATTCAAAAGAATAAAATTGAACTTCTGCCTATCACCATATAAAAAATTAACTCAAGATAGATTTTGAAAACTTATATGGAAGAGATAAGACTATAAAACTGTTAGAAGAATCAGTCAGTTCAGTCATGTCTGACTGTTCGCAACCCCGTGGACTGCAGCATGCCAGGCTTTCCTGTCCATCACCAACTCCTGGAGCTTGCTCAAACTCATTCTTCTTGGAGGAATACACAGGGGTAAAGTTTCATGAATTCTTAGATGTGGCATCAAAATGAAAGCAACAAAAGAAAAAAATAGATAAATTGAACTTCATCAAAATTAAAAATTCTGTGTTTCAAAAGACAAAATCAAGAACATGAAAAGACAACCCAAAAATAGGATAAAATATTTGCAAATCAGATATCTAATAAAGGACCTATATCTGGAATATATAAAGAAAGCTTCAGTTCAGTTCAGTCACTCAGTCGTATCCGACTCTTTGCGACCCCATGAACCGCAGCACACCAGGCCTCCCTGTCCATCACCAACTCCCAGAGTCCACCCAAACCCATGTCCATCGAGTCGGTGATGCCATCCAACTATCTCATCCTCTGTCGTCCCCTTCTCCTCCTGCCCTCAATCTTTCCCAGCATCAGGGTTTTTTCAAATGAGTCAGCTCTTTGCATTAGGTGGCCAAAGTATTGGAGTTTCAGCTTCCACATCAGTCCTTCCAATGAATACTCAGGACTGATCTCCTTTAGGATGGACTGATTGGGTCTCCTTGCAGTCCAAGGGACTCTCAAGTCTTCTCCAACACCACAGTTCAAAAGCATCAATTCTTCAGTGCTCAGCTTTCTTTATAGTCCAACTCTCACATCCATACATGACTACTGGAAAAACCATAGCCTTGACTAGACAGCCCTTTGCTGGCAAAGTAATGTCTCTGCTTTTTAATATGCTGTCTTGATTGGTCAAAGAAAGCTTATAACTCAATAAAAAAGACAAAAGTCCCAATTTAAAAATGGGTAAAATATCTGAATAGACATTTCTCAAAAAAAAAAATTTGACAAATGGCCAATAACCAAAGAAAAGCAGTCAGTATCATGAGCCATTAGGGAAATTAAAACAAAAACCACAGTGAGGTACCACTTTACATCTCACAGGATGGCTACAATCAAAAAGACAGACTAAAATAACAAATGCTGATAAGGTATAGAGAAATTAGAACTCTCATATACTGCTGGAAGGATTGTAAAAAGATACAGCTGCTTTGGAAAACAGTCTGTCAGTTCCTTAAAAGGATAAATACTGGGTTACCATATGACCTGCAATTCTCCTAGCTAATTATCCAGGAGAAATGAAAACACATGCCCACACAAAAATTTGCACACAAATGCTTATAACAACATTATTTATAATAGTCAAAAAATAGAAACAACCCAATGTCTGTCTACTGATGAATACATTAATAACACATAGTATACCCATACAATGGGATATTATTGGGCTATATAAAGAAATGAAGTACTGGTACATGCTACAACATGGATGACCCTTGGACACATTATGCTAAGAACCCAATCACAAAAAGACCACACAGTATAATTCCCTTTATGTGAAATTTTCAGCATAAGCCAATCTATAGAGACAGAAACTAGTTTAGTGGTTGTCTCAGGCTGGGAGTAGGGCTGAGGACTGAGGGAAAAGTGAGGAGTGATTGCTAATGGATATTGGGTTTCTACAAAAATGTTCTAAACTTGATTGTGGTGATGGCTGCACAATGCTTTGAATATACTAAAAACCATTGAACTATATACTTTAAATGGCATGTTATGTAGCATGTTAATTGTATCTCAGCAAAACTATTTTTTTTTTAAGAGTAAATGGGAGTGAGAAATTGGAGAGAGCATATGTATGAAACTATGTGATTAACAGGGGTAGAGAAAAGGCAGAGACTGGGATGGGGAAGCCAAGGGAAGGAGTCTTTTTGTTTCTTGTTTTTTAAGGGTGAGAGACACTAAGTCATCTTGGAGAGCATCTGGAAATGATCAAAGAGAAAGAGGTTGAAGATGCAGGAAAGTGAAACAATTGGTGAAATAAACATGGTCTCTCAGAAGGCAGAAGGAAGTAGGGTCCAGATCCTAGATGGATGGACTGGCCTTTTATGGATGTAAAAACAGCTTCTCTGTAGGAGAGAAGAAAGAGAGCATAGTACAGGTCCAAGAAGGTTGATGGACTAAGTGATGGGGAATATGAGGAGTAACCAGTCCAGAGCTGTGGACTTGGAAGAGGGGAAGAAGGCATGAGAAGTTCGGACAACAGGAAAGGTGTGAAATGAACATGGTGGCTGCTGAGAGAGCAAGCTTACTAGAGAAAACTGGTCAAGTTTCCAGGAAGTATCAGGGGTGGTTGATAATGAATCAATCAGATGACTTTTCTTGGCAGTGCTCATCAGTTGGGTGCAGGCACAGAGCAGGCAAATAATTGGGTTAATCTGCTGAAACAGGCTCCAGAAAGTCACTCATGACTCAGTCCTCATTGTACTCCAAGATTCGACAATAAGTAACAAAACTGATATCATCTCTTTCTTTGGGTTTCTGGGGCCCACACCTACTAGTTTTCTTCTTTCTTTTGTGGCCACCACATCTCATCTTCCTTTAATATCATAGTCTCCTTACCCAGCTATCTTTAGGCATTGATGGGGAATAACATGAAAAAGATGGAACATGGTACCTACTTTCCTGATACTTAATTTTATTAGGAAAAACAGACAACCAGTAAGCAATCACATAATGCATCATTTAATTTCAACTGTGATCAGGGGTACCAAGGAGCATGTAAGGCACTGGGAGCAGGAAGTCCTGACTTGGTTTGGTGTCCCTTTTATAGGAGATTTACTAACAACACACTTTGCAGGGAACAGATATTCAGTAACTATGTGCTGAGTATATGAAAGACCAAAGAGAGAGAAAATAGTAACTTTGTAGCTTGGAGTTGCTCTAATAGTATGTGTTTTTTTTGTTTGTTTGTTTGTTTGCTTTGTAAGAATTCAACCATTTTTTAAGTGGCAGAAAGAGTACACCTGGGACAATGACAAAGTTATATCCTTAGGGAAGACAAAAAAAGCCATACTAGTAGAGAAGAAGAAATGGCTGCATCTCAGTCACAATCTGTAATAAAATCAGTGTTGACTTGACTACGCTTCAGTTCATTAGAAGAGAGGTGTGTTTTGAAAGGGGAAAAAAAATCACCTATTTATAGCATCTTGCAAAAGACTTTTGACAATCTTTCTTCAAATAATAGGAGATACAAAGATATATATGACATCATTGTTTCTGTCAAGGGGCTCATAATTTAGTGACAGAAGAGATGATATAAAGACAACCAAAGATGCAAAGAAATATGATGGTTTACATTAGAATTTTTCGAGAAAAAGTAAGAGTACCAGCCTTCAATCTTGTGTTTTCAGTGGCTTGAAAATAAAAATTAGCTATGAAGAAAGCAAGAGGATTAAGAGTAAACACATGCAGATGTCTCATGCCAAGATGGGAACCTCTGGCAGGAGCAGTTCCAGGGAGTAGTCTTAGAGGCCAAGGTGACCTGCAGGAGGTCTCTTGGGGAGTAGTCTCAGACTCGATACATATGGAAAGGAAAGGAAGAAAGCAGGATTGCTCAGGACTGTGATGCAGGACTGGCGACCCCCACAATGACCCACGAGGAGTTCTCAAGCTGTATTTGGCCCTGGTTGGGGTGAGAGGAGGGGTCTTATAGCTCTGTGGTGACCATCATGGTTTGCAAGCTGCTCTCGAGAAGGGAGAGTGACATTGGGCAATGAGCCTCGTCAGCCAAGGCAGTTGTTGAAGGAGAGGTGACTGCTGGCAGGTGGGGAAGTAAAGTTTGGTCCTGAAGGGAGATCAGAAGAGCACGTCAGGCCAGTGCCCAGGCCCAGTGCCCAGCACCCAGTGCCCAGGCCCAGGGTGGCACTTTCATTCCATTTGTTACCATAAGATCCTCAAATAAGATCCGTGGAGTGATACCCAAGCCATCCAGAGGAGCAAAGACGGGACTGACTGCATAGAAGTATACATTCTTATGTTTAGTTCAAACCAAATTTCAATGACAAATGGACTGGCTTGTTAGAAGATCAGGGGCATCTGTTGCAAACATTTCAGACATTCCTTTTGATTAACCTTGAGAATTAGCACAGATAATACCAAGGCAAGGAAAAGCTAACAAAGCTGAGCAGGGCAATTTGTAGCACAGACAGGATCAGCTGCAAGTCTTTCATCTTAACTGTTTCATGTATCGAATTCAGGCTTTGATGTACAGAATTCGGGTTTCTGCAAAAGGCTGTGTTTAGGTAGCTCAATCCACGTGCTGTTGAAAGGGCAGGACCTTCCCTTGCCAATTCTTGGCAAAAATGGGAACAAGATCGACTGAAGTGTCATCCAGGCCTTTTCTTATCCTGACATGGCTTATCCTGGAGGCTTATAGTTAGGACTCATTACCGAATCTTTCCCCAAGGCAGGTTGAGGTGAGGTACCCTGCACCCAGATCTCTCCACTGACATTCTCTCCAGTCTCCTCTTCTGATCTCTTATCATATTCTAGTAGTCAGGGGCTATTTGCACCTGCTCTTCTTAGGAAGTGCTTCAGATGTTTTCTTTCAAGCCTGTGTTTCCCAGTATTTGCATTGTGGACCATCTGCATTAGAATGTGGACCACCTGCATCAGGAATATGTTTGAAAGTCAGGTTTCTGAATCCCACCCCAGACCTACCAATTCAGAATCTCTGAGAAGGAGAACCAGGAATCTGTGTTTTTTTCAGAAGTCTGCTAAATGATTTTTATGCACAATGAAGCACCCCCCTGCTCCTGTCTCATGGACTCAGCTCTCACACAGGATGAATAGGGCTAAAATGAAGTCTGATAATGCTTAGCATGTTGTCCATCTCACAGATGGCTCAGTTAAAAAACTGGAAATGGTCTCTAAGGACTCAGACTCAATGTGGAAATTTCAAACATCAGAGCAAGATGATTACTAGAAGCATCCTCCTTCCCTTCTCCTCCTTTCCTACACGTTTTCTTTGGTGATATAGACTTGTCTTCTGCCCTCCTTCAATCTTGGATCCTTCTATAAATACATGTGTTGGTCAGGGAACTTGGTAGACAATCTCAGATTTAATATATTTATGTTTAATAACTTCTCATTAACTAACTCAGTACTGGGGAAAGCACGTTGCAACCAGACATGAAAACAAACTTTTGCATTCCCAAGGGAACCATCTAACTAAGCATTGTGTCAAAAAGAAAGCAAACAAAAAAGATTTCATATTGTCAAATAAGTTTGAAGTATAGTGAATTAAAAGCGAGCCTTTTCTTTACTAGAGAACTCAGAGCCTTTAATATGCTAGTGTACATTATGAATTCCCCTGAGGATATTACATATGCACTGCATCCCAGCTTCTCTTGGGGAGCTCTTGAAATTGTAACACAATGTGGATTGCACTTTGGGAAAGATTGTTCTAGATTTTAGCAGATTGCCTGACCATAAGTTACACTCTTGCTGTTGCATAGTTCACACCGTCTACATTCTGAAATTTTTTGCCTGAGTTTGATTTCAGGTAATTACTATGACTGCTTAGGTTCACCTTGGGGTTTGATTTAAAATTTCATCAAAAGTGCTTTTGCTTTCATTTTCTGTCATTTTAAGAAACTTCAGATTTCAGATCCATTTTTCATACTTTATTAAGTTTACATTTAAGCAAACTACTCAATGCTTGGCCAATGTTTTGCAAGTGGATTTTGTTTCTCCTCCTTTTGGTTCAAAGAATTTTAAAACATCTTTTAAAATTGAATTATCAGTGGAGAACAGAGAAGCCTGGCAGTCCACAGTGTCGCAAAGATTCGGACACCACTTGTGACTGAACAACAACAGAAGTTGATTTATGGTGAAAGAACTTTCTTAAACTAAATATCAATGTTCCTGTTATCAGTGTTTATTTGAAAACTTCTGTTCATTAGAGACTCCTATTTCTACTTTATCCCTTTTAGTCTGTCTAGTGTTTTGGTATTTGCAGGGAAAAGCCTTCTGAAACAGCATTTGCATCTATCTTAAATAAATATTTCAATTCATACAGTTTTCAGTATAAAGTTCTGTCTGCTTTTTAAAGAATTCAGGTGTTATTTTCACAAATACTTCACTTATATTTACTTCTCTTAAATGGCTACTATCATTTTCTCAGAAAAGGTCAGAGCATCTTTATTGATAATTTCTTGAATTTCCTTTAAATCTTGAACAAGTTTTACCATAAAGTGCCAATGGGAAAACAATACAGATTTTTGTCGTAAAGACCTAATCAAGAATAGATAAGAGCACTGAAGTTTTAGGAATTACAAGTTGAATTCATGCCATTCAAATTAATCTCAGAAGTATATCACTGTATAGATATAATAAGGTTATAATGTTCTAATGGATTTTGCTTTCAGCATCCACAGAGGTGGGCTGTGATGCAGTCTGGGAGAAGGATCTCCATTCACGCATTTGCTACCAATTCAACATGCTTTCCTCCCTCTCCTGGAGTGAGGCTCATTCTTCATGCCAGATGCAAGGAGGTGCTTTATTAAGTATTGCAGATGAGACTGAAGAAAATTTCGTAAGGAGTAAGTAGGTGTATAATGCACATTGATGTTGGTACAATTAAAATGATGTTGTTTACAAGTATGTCCAGGTATGCCAAGATGTCTTCTGGAAAAAAATTCCCTTGGAAAATATTCTTTTATTAACATGGTCCAAAGTCACACCCAGAATTTTAACCTGAACCCTGGGCCATTCCATCTGACACCTGGCAATGTCTCTCTTGTTTTCTCCACCTTGGAAAAGACATGTTGAGGTCACAGCAAGGGACCTAGGAGAATCTGCAGCTCTAACAAGTGAATATGGGAGACTTCTGAAGTTAACTCCGAATTCCTCCTTTGGTGGAGATCTTAGCCATTCTGTTTCCATTAATAAATATAAGCTGTTTACTAATTAAACAAAATCTTACCTGTCTGTCACTACGTGCAGTATGTAGTAGGCTTTCCACTGGATGCCAAAGAACTTAAAATTTGATTGGAAAAGCAAAGGTACACACATGTTAACTAACACTATAAAATAATAACATAAACTGTCAAGAGTGCTAATGAGCTGGGTCTTATTTTTTTTACCTCTCACCTAAACTCTCTTCTTACTTCTCTTTTATAGATTAAATGTTTGTAGATATTTACATAGAGCAATTTCAATTTTTTTGGAAACATTTGAAAGTGTCACAAAATTAGCCACTTTCATGAAAAATTTCTGACTTTTTTTCAAATTATGTTGCACATATTTATTCTAGAATAACAATAATAAAATTATTCTAGGATCATTTTAAAAGTTCAAGTATACAGAAAGAAAAACAAAAGAAAAATCTCTCATAGTTCCACAATCCAAAGATAGCCATTTTTTTCCCTGCAAAATCTCACATAAATGCATGTATGCATACATTCACAGTATCTATGAAGAATGATATTGAATAAAAACATGAGGCAGTTGTGCGAGGCTAGGAGCTGGAACCAAAGAGCCCCCTGTGTGGGTTTGAATCCCACCTCCATCACCTACTAGCAGGGCTAAAAAGATAATTTAACCTCTCTGTGCCTCAACTTCTCCCCTCTATCAAATGAAAATAACAACAATGCCTACTCTTTGGCAGCGCGGAGTACATGTCATAGTGCAGGTGAAATTTTAGAAAAGTGTCCGGCACACATAACAAACACGCAGTGTGTATTGACCACTTAACAGCAACTATGGTACAAATGCTTATGTAATTTACATGTATAATGAACATCTGTCCATGTCTAGAAATAAAGGTTTACATTATAAGTTTCAGTGGTTACATAGCGATCCAGGTTAGTGATAATATATTTAGCTAATCTCTAATATTAGATAGGGATAGGTGGATAAAATTCTTTGTTTTTATTTCTCTTTTTATCACTATTGAAAACCATCCCTGCACATACCTTTGTGCATAGATCCCCAATTATTTCTCTGTAAGTTTTTAGTAGTGGATTCACTGGGTGGAAGGGGAAGCACATTTTAAGGCTTTTGAAAGTCATTAATACCTTCCAGAAGAATGGTAACAGATGTGTGAACAGTATGTATCGGCTGCTTTCCCCACAGATATGCAGAAGTGGGAAATTATCAGTGAAACTCAATTTGAGTGAGTCATATTGCAGGAAAACACCCATTTCCAATATCAATATTAGCCTTTAATGGTATTCATAGAAAATTTTGTGTACTATTTATGAATTATAATTGTTATCTACTTCAATTGCTGGAATATCTAATAAGAGGGTTTGGACTTACTCATCAAACTTGAATACAGATGAAATAAATAAGATATGTCAGAGACTTTGATTTAAACACCACAGTTTTATGATTAGATTTTGGAGATTGTTTGGAAAAACCGAAGTCTTTTCATAAAGATGGAAGCTTGTTTTGACTAAGGTATTTTTTTAATGATGAGAATAGTCTACTGTTTGTTGACTGTAGTCTACAAACTACAAAATAGTCTACTGTTGTTAATTGCTGATGAACATTAGCCATGTTACAAGGAATTATCCAAGCTGCCACAAACGCCAAGAAATAGCCAAAGAAATTTAAATTTGAATTTATTATTATAGAATTGTGAGCCCATTTACTTGTGAAGCTAAATAGATTATTTTTGTACTTTTAAACACAGCTTATAAATTACACAATGATTTTCTATGTATTGTTAGAACAGAGAGGTTATTCAAAATAACTCTAAGATAAGAATAATTAATACTTAAATATTTTAAGTAGGTTACTTGAAAGCATCACTTGGCACTTGACCCAATATGAAATGTGGACATTTCTCCATCTTATCAATCCATCTTCCATTTTTCCTCTTGTTATGATGACACCAGATAGATGATTTAATCAAATGGTGGTCTTCCCAGGTGGCTCAGTGGTAAAGAATCCGCCTGCAAAGCAGGAGACTCAGGTTTAATCCCTGAGTTGCGATGATCCCTTGGAGAAGAAAATGGCAACCCACTCCAGTATTTTTGCCTAGGAAATCCCATGAACAGAGGAGCCTGGCGGGCTATTGTCCACGGGGTAGCAAAGAGTCAGACATGACTTAGCAACTAAACAACAACAACAACAAAGCTTTTGGAAGGACTGACCAAATAGACATTACGAAGAGACTCATGTTTATGCCACAGAATCTTGGAAGGGCAGGGCCCATGAATGTTACGCTGTTCAGTGATTTAGGGGATCTCCAAATTATAAAACACCTTTTTCTCTTTCCTTAAAGGTTTAGGTTCTTCTAGTTTTCCACTGTTGTGTTGAGATGCCCTATCACAGAAGGCTCTGGAGCCTTGTGATGTGAATGCACTATCCTTGCAACCTGGGTGACCATGCAATCGATCATCCCAACTGAGACTCTTTTGAGAGTAAAAGGGGCTGCCATTAATACTTACTCTGGAACTACCAGCATAAGCCATGAATTTTCCAGGCAAACTGGGACAGTCACCCTATTTATAACTCTTATCTGTCAGGGTCTCAGTCTCAGGCAGGGCCCCTGCATCTGGCTCAGAAGAAATTGAGTTCTGAAGCAGATGAATCATAAGGGATCAATGCCCTCCTTTATATATGAAAAGATTAAATGGCAACATTTAAAAATGTTGCACAATTAGTTACTTTCACTAAAGCCTTTAACACTAGTTTTTTACCCCAGATTTTATAGCACAAGTAGCACGTATTTATTCTAGAATAATTTTTAAAGTTCACATACACAGAAAAATCAAAGAAAATTTTCCTCTAATTCTATAATTTTGATAACCATATTTTTCTACACAAGCATGTCAATGCACATGTTTCTATGTAGCATTTATAACAAAAATGGCATTGAATTTAAAAGGAGGAACTGTGGCACAGTAGTTAGGAGCAGAGGCCACAGGGTCAGCCTGCCAGGAGACACTCTCCCACCTCCAGCTGAAGAAGCATTTGCACAGCTCATGGCCTGACCTGCTGCTGATTGCTCTGGATACCCTGTTCCCTAGGATGATGCTCTCCTTTTGGCCAGACAGCTCCCACTCCTTAACTGGGGAGCCATCTCCCTGCTTGCTTCGGCATACCTTAAATTTGAAGACTTGCCTCCCAACACTAGTAGTACTTAATCTGCTTTCCTCTCCCTTGCCAGATTCCTAAAAAACAAAAAAGGTCCCCTAAATTGTTCCATTTTTTAACTGTGAAATGTTTCAAGAGTGGAAAAATTATGAAAAGTGGAAAAATTATATCTGTATGCACACATACCCATTATACAGATTTAATAGCATTTCTTCCTATTCCTTTTGTTCAGGCCTGAGGTGGCCTCAGCATACTAGAGTCCTGAGCCTCCAGACTGAGGCCTCCAGACACACATGGTAAAAGAAGGAAGACAGAGGGGCACTTTCTAGGACTGGCCCTGGGCACTTTCTCCTTCACGCTCTAGAACTCTCAAGTGCCTGAGTTCACACAAGTCGGATGGTCTCAAATTTGTAACCATGAACTCGATGGATTGATGACCACTGAGAGGCAGCATTCCTGGGTGCCTAGATTAAGCACTTCACAGCTGCTTCAGTGAGCCTTTAGGAAACCGCCGTGTTTCTTAGGCTGGCCTTTTTTACTCTGAACCACCAGGGTGGGGTTTAGTAGCACTCAAACCCCTTTCTAACACTGATGGAGTTAATTTATGAATCCATGCTCCAGGAATAGGAAAACAAGAAATAAGTGTAATGTTAATTTTGTTTTTGAAACTCCATATTTCTCTTATTTCAGAGCACTTGGGCAGTGAAGCAGTGGAAGTATGGATGGGTCTGAATCAGCTGGATGAAGATGCTGGCTGGCAGTGGTCTGATAGAACACCACTCAACTATCTGAACTGGAACCCAGGTACCTGCAGCGTTTTGCATACCTTTGACTGGGGGACTTACCCCACAGCCTAAATATTAATATTTCCCATGTACGTATACAACACATTATTGTGAAAGTGGCTTATAAGTGTTTTTTAAAGCCTGATTGAATTTCTATAAGGCATGCTTTTCCGAACAAGAAATGGAGGCCAAGAAGGTAAGCCATTTAGCCAAGGTTTCAGAAGGATTTGGGTCAAAGCCAAGATTCTAGTCAGTTGTTTTAAAAATAGCAACAGATTGAAAAATCTCTCTCTACCCTAAAACAATAAAATCAGCTGTTTCTATCTTTGGGAAATCATTTCACTGTCATGCCTAGACTTCAACTGCAAAATCATAAATATACTATCTTACAGAATTACTACATATGCCAAAGAGAAAGGTTGTCTCCTTGATGCTAAAACTACATTTCAGTATATATTAAACTGCTTTTGCTTCTAACAGTAAGTACACAAACATTGTGTTTTCAGAAATAAATTTTGAGCCATTTGTTGAATATCACTGTGGAACATTTAATGCATTTATGCCAAAGGCCTGGAAAAGTCGGGATTGTGAGTCTACCTTGCCCTACGTGTGTAAAAAATATCTAAATCCCACTGATCATGGACTAGTTGGTGAGTGTTTCTATGTTGTTTTTATGAGTTGTTTGCTTGTCCTCTCAATATATTCAAATTCCTCTATTTTTTGCTAATAATTTATAATTTAAACTTAGCTAAAACTAGTCTTTATACAAATAAAAATGTGTATGAGATAAGATCTGTTATTCCCAAGGCACCATGAATTTAACAAATGCATTTAGGTTTTTACTAAAAACTAAAGCAGAATAATCTAAGTATAGAAAATATCTTCTCCCTCTCTTTTTAAAAAATTGGCATTCTTACTCATTCTGCTTAGAAAAATAAGATATGCTTCCTTTTCTATTCTAGTTGAGTTTTATTTATGATTACCCTAGAAATTAAACATATAAATTAGAAAATAGTTTTATAAAATTCTTTACTTCATTGATCTCCTATCATACTCTGTATCTCTTATTAGTAATATTTTCTCCTCAAAATAACAAACAAAACTTTTAGGTGTACCTAAGACTTAAATACCACATAATTACAATCTAGTACCTGAAGCCCAGTTACTTCCACTCTTAAGATCTATTACTTCTTTTTAATTTTATGGAATTAATGTCTTAACTCAGCAAGTAGAGATAAAAATATAGCCATTTTTAAAAGAATCATTACCAGCATAATTAGAAACAATTCTTTAAAAAGATTTTTTTTTGTATTTGGAAACAACAGTTCTTTTTCAGATTCTTTTCCATTATAGGTCATGACAAAATACTGAATATAGTTCCCTGTTTTATACAGTAGGTCCTTGTTCTTTATCTATTTTATATATAGTAGTGTGTATCTGTTAATCCCAAATTTCTAATTTATCCCATCTTTCCCCTTTAGTAATCATAAGTTTGTTTACAGTGTCTGTGAGTCTATTGTCAATAAGTTCATTTGTACCATTTTTTTAGGTTCCATATATAAGTGATATAACATATTTATCTTTGCCTGAGTTACCTCACTTAATATGAAATTTCTAGGTCCATCCATGTTGCCACAAATGGCATTATATCATTCATTTTTATGGCTGAGTAGTATTCCATTATATATATATATATATATATATATATATATATACATATATTCCATCATATATATTTATACATACCATATCTTCTTTATCCACTCATCTGTTGATGGACATTTAGGTTTCTTCCATGTCCTGGCTATTGTAAATAGTGCTGCTATGAACATTGGGATGCATGTATCTTTCTTAATTAGAGCTTTTGTCTTTTTTGTATATATGTCCAGGAGTGGGATTACTGGGTCAAGTGGTAGTTTGTTGGTCCTTTATTGGACCAGAACCTGGTGGTCCAGAGTCGACAATAAGAGAGTGAAAGAAGGAAAGAGGCTAATATTCCCTGGGTTATGCAGCTGGCTTTCATGCTCCAGGGAATCAGCCAGAAATATATATATATATATATATATATATATAGAGAGAGAGAGAGAGAGAGAGAGAGAGAGAAAAGAAAGAAAGACATGGGGACCCAAGCTCTGATGGAGCAAAGGTGTTTTAATCAACATGGTGTGGGTATATATACTGTCTTACAAGGTAGTTATTCTCAGCAAAGATAAAGATTAAAATTCCAGACTTAACAAAACATAAGGCGATCCCTACTAAAGAGAGAGAGTTGTAAACAATCACTTTTTACCATATGGTTCATAAGAAGGAAGAGGGTGCTTATCACCATATTGAAAAACTAATGAAGGAAATGCCTGGATTCCTCAGCCCCGGGAAAGGCGTGCCTTTCCTTTTAATTCCTGAACATTCAGGATTAGTAAGGACCAGAGGATTCCTGACAGATCCAAAACAGCACACAGGAAGCCTCCTGTTAAATGCTTCCTGACAGTAGTTCTATTTTTAGTTTTGTAAGGAATCTCCACAATGTTCTCCATAGTGGCTGCACCGTTTACATTCCCACCAACAGTGTAGAAGGGTTCCCTCTTCTCTACACCTCCTTACAATTAAGCTTTAACTTTTATTTTCCTTTAAGTAGCTAAATCTAAAGATATTATGGAATATGGGGGTGGGTAGAAGAAGCACTTCATCATTTTTTTCTCTAGAGATTTTTTTCATTATGTCAGAAATGTGTTGACATTGCTATGGCTTATTATCATCCTGTCCCTCTCTCTTTTCCTCTCATTTTCTTGCCTCAATTTCTTCTACCTTGATTTTTTTTTTTTTTCCTTATGCCCTCCTGCACATCCTCCTGCTATCCTTCTTTTCTTCTATTTTATTTGCTGTCCTGATCTATTAATTGAGGTCAGGAGACCAGAAATAATGACAGTTAGGCTAAGTTTGTTTGGATTATTTGGTGCTGTTTCAGGTCCAACAAATACTTTTGATGATCACATCCAGTATCTTCAGACTGTGTATCCAAGGTCCCCAGGTTCCTTACTTGTCTCCACCTTTGCATCAATCAGAGAATTCCCATGTTATCTTTTTATCTTAGTTTTAGAGTGAAATTTAGGTTCATTTTTTAAAGGGGTTCTGTGATTATGTTTTTAGGTTGATATTGATCTACCTAAATGTTCTAACATTCTTCCACTGTGATTCTAATCTCTGTTAGAGACCTAGAAGCAATTTTGAAAGAATTGTTTCCTAAAGTCTTGTTTCCTAAATTAGTAGTGAAGTTGTTTCTAAGTTAGTGCTGAAGGGAGGCACCCAGTTGTAGGTAATGTGAAGTGAAAGTCATTCAGTCGTGTCCAACTGTTTGCAACCCCATGGACTGTACAGTCCATGGAATTCTCCAGGCCAGACTACTGGAGTGTATAGCCTTTCTTTTCTCCAGGGTGTCTTCCCAACCCAGGGATCGAATCCAGGTCTCCCACATTGCAGGCAGATTCTTTACCTGCTGAGCCACAAAGGAAGCAGTTGTAGGTAATAAAATAAAGTAAAAATGCTGTCATCAGCCTGGGGGCAAGCTCCTGGAACAAGACAGTCAAAATGCGCACATACGTAGCTGCCTTCCCTGAGAGTGTCAAAGCATTGTGGCATTGTTCTCCTGTAAGTCGAAGCCAGAGTCCATCTGAGCCCAGAGAGACCCCAGAGGCACTCAGACTGACCCTCAAAATGAAAGCTATTATCTCCGCTCTAGAGAAAATGGCCAGAGAATTTTGAATTCTTTTCAGCTGAGAATAAATATCTATCCCCGCACCTAATACTGTGTATAAAATCCTTTAAAAACCATTTAAGTTGTGTTTCATAACACTCCTCTTTCAGTGTAAGAAGACTTAAATGGCAGCTCCAACTGCTAAATTTTATATATTTTTTAATTTAGTGAATTTATTTTTTTATTGAAGGATAATTGCTTTACAGAATTTTGTTGATTTCTGTCAAATCTCAGCATGAATCAGCCATATGTACACATATATCCGCTCCCTTTTGAACCTCCCTCCCATCTCCCTCCCCACCCCACCCTCTAGGTTGGTCCAGAGCCCCTGTTTGAGTTTCCTGAGCCAGACAGCAAATTCTCCTTGGCTTTCTATTTTACATATGGTAATGTAAGTTTCCATGTTACTCCTTCCGTACATCTCAACCTCTCTTCCCCTCTCCCCATGTCCATAAGCCTATTCTCTATGTCTGTTTCTCCATTGCTGCCCTATAAATAAATTCTTTAGTACCATTTTTCTACATTCCACATACATGCATTCAGTTCAGTTCAGTTCAGTTGCTCAGTCGTGTCCAACTCTTTGCGACCCCATGAATCACAGCATACCAGGCCTCCCTGTCCATCACCAACTCCTGGAGTTTACCCAAACTCATGTCCATTGAGTCAGTGAGGCCATCCAGCCATCTCATCCTCTGTCATCCTCTTCTCCTCCTGCACCCAATCCCTCCCAGCATCAGGGTCTTTTCCAGTGAGTCAACTCTTTGCATGAGGTGGCCAAAGTACTGGAGTTTCAGCTTCAACATCAGTCCTTCCAATGAATACCCAGGACTGATCTCCTTTAGGATACATGCATTAGAATACGATATTTATCATACAACCTAAGCGTGAGTCAGGGTGTTTTGACTCTCGCTTAGGTTGTATGATCTTATGAAGTCTCCTTAACCTCTTTGTGCCTTAGCTCATCTGGAAAATAAAGCACTGAGATCCATTAGACCCTAGTTCTAGATCACAGTTGGGATCCCTCTCAAGTCTGAAGACCTAAAATGATATGGTTTATATGTCATTGTATCATATGCTTCTGTTTTTCAAGTTTAAAGAATAATCACATATTGATGGTGATTTGTATTGTGGGCAATAAGTAATGTTAAAATAATTGTGGAAAGTGACATTGTTTTTTATTGGTTCAAAAAGAAAATGATGCTTGGAAATATTATGCTACACACTGTGAGCCTGGCTGGAATCCCCACAATCGTAATTGCTATAAGCTTGAGAAAGAAAAAAAGACCTGGAATGAGGCTTTGCAGTCTTGCCAGTCCAACAACAGTGCATTAATAGACATAACTTCGTTAGCAGAAGTGGAGTTTCTTGTAACCCTCCTTGGAGATGGTGAGTGCCAAGTGTCTTTGGTTTAAGAGGTATATACATAGTAACTCTCTTTATTAGTAAAGTTGACAAGAAATTAAACTATTTTAAAGTGATTCTTTATGGCACATACATCCGAAATTCCTGAATAATATCCAGGTATGCAAATTCATTGAATTTTTACAAAATACATATTAATAAACTTTGTAATATCTCACATATGCCAGATAAGTTTGATGATCGGGGGTTTGGGGTTTTCTTTAAAGAGGAAAGGTAATTTCCTGAAACTTCTAATTAAAAAAACTTGAACCTGTAATTTAGTATAATGGGTACTAGACAGCACTAAAGTGCTGTGACCATGTAATCCAAGCAATAAAGGAAGTTCCTAACAAAATCATTGAAATTATTGACTTCAAGTAAATTTTTTTTAGTGGAAAGAATCCTCAGCATCTACTGTATGGCCCTTTTAATGTTAGGTTTTAGTTTGGAGTGAAAACCAAACTCCTTCTGTCATTGTTCCTCACTCTTTGCACTGGGATTGAAAGAATCCTGTGGCTGCCTCCATCTCAAGTCACCAGACACTCTCCCAGCCACCAATGGTCTTTTTAACCCACCTAGGCTAGAAAGCTTTATTTTATTTACTTTTCCAGACACCCCATTTCTCCCATTTAATGCTTCTAAGAATTTCTGCTCTTTTTTTTTTTCCTGGTCAAAAGGAAAAAAACCTAAAGCTAGACATTATTAAAAGTTTGTTTGTTTTTTTTTAAGTGCCTTTTCTTAATTCAATCAACCTTCCTATTTTCTCTTTTTAGAGGTAGAAGAAAAACCAGACTTTTCAGACTTACTTTCCACACTGTAGCACAAACTAACTAGTGTCCCAGGAATCTGACTAGCTTAAGCTTTGTCCTTGCACTGACTTTTGCTGTCACTCTGCCTCACTCATAAACCTATATTGAGCAGATCTGGATAGATTCAGGGGAGAAAAGTTTAAGCAGGTGTTTTATACCAAAACTTTAAATAGGTTTATTCCATGAAGAAACAAAGGGGTATATATTGGTAACAGCCCCTCTGTGTTACTGCCTTTGCAGATACTAGGATTCTTGTAAGTAATTTACGTTAATCTCTTGCAGAAAATGCATCAGAAACATGGATTGGTTTGAGCAGCCATAAAATTCCAGTTTCCTTTGAATGGTCTAATGGCTCCTCGGTCACCTTCACTAATTGGCACACACTTGAGCCCCACATTTTTCCAAATAGAAGCCAGTTGTGTGTCTCAGCAGAGCAATCTGTAAGTTGATTCGTTGTTCACTGCTCACTTCACTGAACTTGTATTGAGAGCAACCTGGGCCAGGGACGTGGGCTGTGGCAGAGACTAACACAGACGCAACGCCCCCTCCTCGTGGGGCTTCCACACTAGGCAGTAAAACACAAACACAGTGCAAACATATGGTGGTTATAGTCGTGATGATAGCTGTGAGGACGTAGGTTCAAGATAAGGAGAAATTTGGGTTGGGACAGCTTCTTCAGACAGGACAGTCAATGAAAGTTCTCTGAAGAGGTGACATTTAATATAGGACCTGAAGAACAAAAAAGTCTCTTGAAGAGCAGGAGAACATTTCAGGCAGGGGACCCCAAAGGCAGACCAAGGCTTGCCTTGTCTGATAATCAAAACAGAGACCTGCGTAGTATGGCGGTATGAATGGTGAAAGGTGGTAGGAGATGGAGCAGGAAGAATAGGCCTGGGATAGGACCCACTAAAGGGCTTCATGGAGATGAAGGCATGATCCGATTTACATTTTAAGAGTAACTGTGGCTGCTCCACAGAGAACTGATTGGTGGTTTAGTCGCTAAGTCATGTCCGACTCTTGCAACCCTGTGGACTGTAGCCTGCCAGGTTCCTCTGTCCATGGGGTTCTCCAGGCAAGAATATTAGAGTGGGTTTCCATTTCCTTCTCCCAGAGATATTCCTGACCCAGGGATTGAACCCGGGTCTCCTGCACTGCAGTTTCTATACCGACTGAGCTACCAGGGAAGCCCCAGAGAAATGATCAGAGAAAGATAAAATAGAAGAAGAAAGACTGGTTTGGAGGCTCTTCCTGTGGTTGAATTAGGGTAGTGAATGTGGAGACAAGAAGACAGATTCAGGGATCCTCTGTAAGACAGGAATTGTTGCTAAAATAGATGCAGAGGTGAGAGAGAGGTAGGTTTTTGGCTTGAGCACCCACTGTTTCGGTGGATGGTAGCACCATTGACCACCCGGGTGAAGATGAAGGGAGGAACCTGGGAGGCAGGAAATTACTCTAATCATTTTTAAACTCCATTATCTTCTTAACATAAAAGGACTTCAACAATGTGTGTAACCTCTTTGAAAATTGTGAATTGATGGAAAATCTTGCTCTTTTCCTCAACATGAATGAAATGGTCCCAGTAACCTTAACATCACACTTACCCTTACTCTAGTTTCTCATTTATCTAAAACCTCTGATTATTCAGAATTCGTTTAATCTCAAGCTATTTGACAGTGTTTTTCAAAGTATGTTTAGAATAGACTTAATCTCTTTGAACAGATGGCTGCTGAACTCACTGGTGGAGTTTTAGGAGGTAACTGGGATCTGAGCAGTTTATTAAATGTTACTTAAGTGGCTTGACAAAGTGACTGTGCCAGGCAAACTTGGGAAATGCCTAAGCACACATTCCATTGCTGTAGCTTTCAAGGCTGTCACAAATACATGCAGTTACAATGATAGTGCTCAGGCAGTGTTTCAGGGTCACACTTGGTGGAGGCAGTGACCTCTCTAAATGTTGGTCTTGGGTCTAACTCTCCTGAAAGCCACTATAGTATTTGAGGTTTTATTGGTTTATTAGTTTTGATATAATTAAAGGTGACCTTAATTTCCTGTTGACATTCTCCTTTTTCATTTGACAGACGTGAGTATTCCACTTAGCATATTCACAGAACAGGAGCCAATTTGGACAGAGAAATTATTCTTAAGAGAGAAAAGATAGGTACTAACATCACTGGATGTGTCAGGACCATGCTGCTGTAAGTGTGGTATTTTGTGGCCCCCTTTTAGCAACTCAGTAGCTACTAGAATAGTAGATACATAAAAAGTAACATTCATTTCTTTGAAGTTGAGCTCAGTATGAATGTAATTATTATAATTAACTAGTTACCTAAACATGGGTGATAGCTCAATTTGAATCTGAGAGCCTAGGAAACAATCCATTCATCCGTCCATGCAGTAGTTATTAAGCAACTATAGTGTGCCTGACACCATCTTAGAACTGAATGGTTTGCTGGAGATTCCGTGGGAATGAGCTAAAAGCTGCTTTTATGGGTTAAGGTGTCACCCTCCTACGTGGTATGTTTCTGAGGGTCATGGAAGAGCTGTCTATTCACCTAAATCCTTGCATGCCTGAGACACTAAAATTTCAAACTCTGTGGTTTTAGTCTAAAGGTCTGATTGGTGTTAAAATAAAAAATCTCTTGACAGGATAAAATTTTAATCAGTTAGCAGTTATTGTATTTCATTATTAATGAAGGATATGAGAAGATCCTTCAGTAGAACTAAGAAAAGACATGCAGGCAGCAGCCTATTATTAAAAGAGGAAATGGAGTGGGGCTTTGGAAAATTCGTGAAGGGTGTTAGGGGTTGAACATTAAGCTCAGCTATGATAATGTTATCTAAAGTGATTCATGGTGCCTTCCAGGCATTTCCCCAGCATCAGGGAAGCCCCAAAGCATTCAGTTTAACACCTAGAAGTGACTGAAGAGAAGCAGCAGCATTATCACTTGGTCAGGGAGATAGTTTCATCCAAGTGGTTCTCAAAGTGTGGCCCCCAGACCAGCAGCATCAATATCACCTAAAAACTTGTTAGAAATGCAAATTCTCAGGTCTCACCTAACTTACTGAATGAGACACATGGATCCCAATCATCTGTGTTTTAATAACCCAGGTAATTTTGGTGAACACAAAAGACTGAGAATCGCTACCTATCCCATCTTTAAAAAAAAAAAAAAAACACTGAGATCAGCTTAATGTAAAAGCCAAACCTCCCTCTCATATGTCAGGAATCAACCCAAGATTCTAACACATCATGCCATGCTGAAACACACATTATTAACTATATTTTAATCCAAAATAATTAACGCTGACTATCATCATCAGTAATGGAGGGCGTTCATTCATGCTGTATCATTTTCCCCCTAGGAGGGACACTGGAAAGTCAAAAATTGCGAAGAAACACTTTTTTACCTTTGTAAGAAAGCAGGCCTTGTCCTTTCTGACACTGAATCAGGCTGTCAAAAGGTAAGAGCTGTGAACACTGCAGGGACTTCATAACTAGAATGATTTATCCACCATCACATTTAAGTGAATCTCTTTTTCCTGCCTTGGCTCCCTTTTTCCTCTTTCCCCTCTCTCCCTTCCTTCCTGCTTTCCTTCCCTCCGTTTCTTCTGAATGGGTTATTGCAACAAATCAGACAATTATCAGCTAGAACCACTCAAAAGATTTACAGCTCTGTGAAGGATTGTCTTAGCATCCTCTTCCAACCAAAACAAGTTTTCTTTTGAGATAAGAAATGGAGATGATCTTGTCATACCATCTTTACAAACAATGCTGTCACGCGATGCCCTGTCTCACATTGTCTTTCATTGTCTTCCAATGAAGACTATCAGAGTGAAAGCAAAAGCATTCCTTTAAGTCAGAGTGACCTTCTGCACTCAGAGTCCCGCCTTCTTTTCCACTTTTCTTAAATCTGAATAATTGAATAAAATACAAATAACAAAGAGAAATGTATGTTTGCAATATATTATCACAATATTATACATCACATTATTTATTAAAATATATTATTTACTATAAAAATATAATATTCATAAATATCACAAATGTATCTATTTATTAATAAATATTAACATAGTTATTAATATATAATAGAATACATTTATTATTATTTATGTGTGTGCTCAGTCGTGTCCAACTTTTTGCAATCCCATGAACTGTAGCTTGCCAGGCTCCTCTGTCCATGGATTCTCCAGGCAAGAATACCAGAGTGAGTTGCCATTTCCTACTCAAGGGGATCTTCCCAACCCAGGGATCAAACCCATGTCTCTTGCATGTCCTGCATTGGCAAGTGTGTTCTTTAACACTGTGCCACTTGGGAAGCCCCCCATATATTATTTAGGAAAAAGATAAAAATACTTTATTATTTTAAGTAATAAACTATTTTTGGTATTTGAACTATTTTCAGTACTTAAAAAATAAAAACATACTTAATACTTTAGGTTTAAAGACAGAAAATAAATGTTCTGTTTTAAATTTCTTAAAGTACATTCAATATTCTCTAGTAAGGTACCAAAAATTTACCTGTCAGTGTCCTTAGCACATGTGTTCTCTCTGTGTGTCTCTCTGTATCTCTGTCTCTCTCTCACATGCACACACACCTAAAAATTCTGAATTTAACTATTGGAGATTTTTATTCTGTGAATCTCAAAATGTTCACAAGTCTGGTTCTTATGCAGTTCTCTTCTAATTATTTTCTCTTCTAATCCAATTCCAATTAAATGATGACCCATCTCTCTAGAAACTGCATTTGATTCATTAATCAATGTATAAGTATATTAATCACTCTTCGTATATTAGCTGAACAACACATGTGCCATAGCTGACATGTGACCAAACATTTGTCCTAATGACTACAATTCCTGAATTAGTTATAGCTGATCTCTATTCTGTATCTGATTAGAAATATTGAAAAAAATCTGTTTTACAATGGCTTTCAAGGTAACTCAACTGTTTAATTTGTGTTGAAAGAGTAATTAACTTCTTACCCAGCAGAAACAATTGATGTTCTATTTAAACTTTCATGCACTGCTTTCCTCTTTCTGACCAGCATTACCAATATTTAAGGATTCTGAGTTCAGAGCCAGTCTTTTAATTTTATGGCAAAATTTAATTAATTTCTTTATGCACCTACCTACAAATATAGTTTTGAAAGTTCTTTTCTCTTAGCTAATTGCTTTAATGCAATTCTCTCAACAGTCTGCACATGCAAAAATCACTCATAAACTAAGTCTTGATAATTTCATAGCAGAAATTTAACAAGATTTTTATTCCCATCTGAGTTACTTTTAGGGGACCTGATAGTAAGAGCAATTGTTTCAGTATTGTCACCATCATCATTCCATTTAAAATGAAATGCCACCTCATGGACAAAGGATATTCACAAATATAACCAATTATTCTTCCCACTTTCACTGTGTGGACAAAGGCCTGTGGCAAAGAGTCTTTGTTTTTCTGGTTATTATGATGCCACATTCCCCCCCACACACCTCCCATTTTCTTAGAGCCTGTTCAGTTCTTGGTTGTGTTTTGGTTTGTTTATTTTGCTAAGCAGCCTATGATCTAAAAACCACTAATGAATAAGGAGTACTTTGTCAGAAAGGTCAAATTGTCAGCCCTCCTCCTCCTGTCCTTCCAAATACAAAAGTAGTCTAACCTCCCTGCCCCCATGGAGTGATCCATGGAGGGGTCCTGGCTGATGCTGTCAATTACTCACACGGATCAGACTGAGAAGTTAAGGGAATGAGTTCTGAGCACATCCTGGCTGGCTGGATGTGGCACTGCTGTGTGATCCATGCCTCATCTGATAATGTTTTGAACTAAAATAGCTTATTTCTAAAGTAAAATTTTTCCCTCATGTAATGCAAGATCAAGACCTTTACTGAGTAGCATAGCAGAAATCATTTTATATATGGTTAATATCTGGCAAGCATTAGTATGACACAAAATGAGGTGTATTTTAAAACTGGTGAATACATAAAAATAGACTGATAGAAGGGATGTGATTTTATAATACTGAAAGAAAAAGAATTAAAATAGCTTGGTTGAAATATAGAAGACTAATGAATCTGTGTCTCCTGTATCATATGCTTTTAAAGAATAAGCCACCCTTCTTTACTCCCAGGACTGAGCCATACACATTTATCATTTTTGTCTAGGTGACAAAGCTTTTTTGCTCTCTCTGTAAATGATTGATTTAGGAATAATCTTCACCAAAAAAAGTATTTTAGCCACTATCTATTTGGAAGCTTGGTGACTCAGTTAAGACCATCCTGGATTGCACCAAAATTAGATTCGAAACCAGTTTATCCATTAGTCTGACTTTATTTGAGTCCCTAATCTCAGTGACTCTCCGAAGGATAACATGAAATAAGCAATATGCAAGAAACTTGAAAAAAAAATACAGTACACTCTTACCTGGACCATATGTCCTCTTTGCTCATACTGAGCTCTTGGCTCTTTTCTAGGGTTTCTGCTGACAGTGTCTTCCTTTGATTCTCAGAACAACTGAGAATCATGGATACCATTATTATCCCTATTTACAGAGGGAAAACTGAGACATGGAGAGATTAAATAAGGCCACATGGTGGTGGAACCAGAATTCAAATCTATGCATTTTGTACTCAAGGCCAACACCTCCGACTTTTACCATGCTGCAGGAAATAATTACATGAAATTCTATAAGTCTGAACAGACTGTGTGTGTGTGTGTGTGTGTGCGCGCACGCGCACGTGTGTGTGTATGTGTATGTGTGTGTTTGAGAGAGAGATCTCACGTGAACATCTTTTTATTTCCTTTTAAGGTTTTGGGCATAAAGATTTTAAATCAGTTCATTAGGTTTTAAGAATTAATTAAACAATGTAGAAGTGGCTGTAGCTAATGGCATTACCATTAGAAAGATATCAAAGACATCAAGACAAACATTCAAGTCTTGAGTTTTGAGTGGGTCAGAGGAAAAAGAGGTAAATGAGAATACACTGAAAAATATTTTACTATTCAACTAAATCAGTTGTGTCCTTAATTTTCCTTTTCCTTGTTTAAGGCATGGGAGAGACATGGTAAATTCTGTTACAAAATCGACACCGTCCTTCGAAGCTTTGACCATGCCTCCAGTGGTTACTACTGTCCTCCTGCGCTTATAACCATTACAAGCAGGTAAAATTGAAATTTTCTATCAGAAACATACTGCTTTTTTGACATAAGGGCTCTTGGAATGATAAAATGTAACCATAATCAGTAACTTGTGAAAATCTAAAATGTACCATGCAATAGAATATTAAATTATTTAAATTATTGATTTAGATTAATTTAAACCATACACTGTTATTCTTAAATTGATTTTTGAGGAACAAATAGTAATAAATCTTTCCATGAAGATTTATTATCTAGCTTTGTTAATATATTCAGTTGTATGTATATTTTATCTAAGTGCCTATAATAGGCAAGAAATGTGTTATTTAAATATGAAGTTTTTTTTAACATAATGTATGTATCATGTGGGGTTTTTTTTTAGTAACAAAAGCAAGTAAAACTAGAGAGGATTTTCAAATGCTTCTCCATTGCCTCTCTGGTCTGTGTTTGTTTAGATTTAGATTTCTCTGTGCACAGATGTCTTCTCCACACCGAGACACTATGCCCTTTTCACACTCCATACAATTTGCAACATGCTGTAGATGAGTAGCAGGGGATAAAAGTACCAACATCAGAAGTGACCTCAGTGTCACTATCAAGGCCAGGAGGACAGTGAGAGCTGGGAGACTGACTCCTCCAGGCAGAAGACAGAAGCAAGGCAGAACTCTTCAGTGGTTCCACGGGAAACTATGCCCACCAAGCTAGTTACTTGATTTTCCACCGAGGTCATTGCCTTTAAAAATATCCGTTGAAGGCCAGGAAACAGAACAACTGATGTTCTGGTTTTATCTAGAGATCCTTTGTATGCAGGTCTAAACTGTACGAGGAATTCGAGGTGCTTTCTCTGTTCACCCCACATGGGAAGTCAACATTCAAAGCCATCAGTATTTCTTTCTTTTTTTTTTTTTCTTTTCTTTTCTTAAATATTTATTTATTTATTTGACTGCACTGGGTCTTAGTTGCAGCATGTGGGATCTAGTTTCCTGATTAGGGGGTCAAATCCAGCCCCCCTGCATTGACAGCACAGTCTTAGCTACTGGACCACCAGAGTAGTCCTTTCTCCTCTCACCTCTTACCTTCTTTCCCAGTCTTCCCTCCAAACAACGCACAAGAGTACAGACACACACACACACATACACGAACAGATTGACAGCATTTGGCAAAATAAATTGCCTGATGAAACACTTGATACTCAGGAGACCCTTTTATGGGGTACAGCATCACCTCTGATGTATCTCAGTGTTGTTTTTAGTTCTGCTTTTCTCCTTCCCAGAATAGCTACCAAGGCAGAACGAAGTCTTTATCCTTAGCCTTGTTCAATCCACCCACAAGTTTATGAGAGCGCCTTGGGCTGAAAGTCCTCCATCCAGTAAGTCAGCACTGGGCTTTATTCAGGAGCTTGACCAATGAAGTTATGTTCTTTCAATAATTATAATTAAATATGTTTTTCACTGAAGAAAAAGGTCTAATCATTTCACCTGTTGTTATATCTTATTCTTCCATTCTTGTGTCTATCACACAACCTGACACAGTGTTGATTACTTTTCATATGTTATCTGACCATGCAAAAAGTCAACAGTCAAGAGTTTATTAGGAAATTACTTATTGACTATCTATATTGTGAGAGGCATCATATTAAACACCAGCATGCTATACAAAAAATAAGTAAAAATAAAAGGCACCACTTGCAGGCCAGCAGCTAAAGAGTTTGAACATAGATGCCTGAAACAAGTGAAGAAAGTGAAGTAACACAATAAATGGATAAACTCAAAGTGACATCACCGATAACTCACAGTGCCAAAGCAACCCAAGTAAGGCAGAAATCTGTTAGAATTCTAACACTTCATTTTGAATTGAACCCTTTGGGGACCTCATGCAAATGGCAGAAAGTATCTGGGGAAAAAAACATACTCTGTTTCATTTCCTCCAAATCTGAATACAAGGGTATGCTGTGAATACTATAAATTTTTTCTTTGATAAACTGTATTCAATAGCCAAAGCTAATCTATAGTTCAACCACAGAGCAGATCCAGATTTGGATACATTTGTTTTCATCCCCTTCTTGACCTCTTAGGCCCCTCCGGTGACCTTTCGCTGGCATGCTACTCAGTCAACCCCTTGAGTACTACATGTTAATTCCAATGAGCCAGCCCTCCCCCAGTAGTGTATGTGCATGTACACTGCCCTGCAGACATGTCTCTATCCAAAGCAGTGACTCCAACATGGGACATTCGAGTTAAGGAAAGGGAGGGAGGATCTCGTGCTCTTGATTTTTATTCACTCAGACCTTATCAATTAAGAAATGAAGACCCACACCGCACCATTCTCTAGTGTTGCACTGAGTCTTCATTGCTCGTGGGCTTTCTCTAGCTGCAGAGAGCTGGGGTTACTCTCTAGTTGCGGGGTGTGCTCTCGGGCTCTAGAGCGCTGGCTCAGTAGTGGTGATGCACGGGCTTAGTTGCCCTACGGCGTGTGGGATATTCCCTGGTCAGGGATCGAACTTTGTGTCTCCTGCACTGGAACACAGATTCTTATCCACTGAACCACCAGGGAAGTTCACCATACTGTTCTTTGAATAACAATACACTTTTGAATATTTTCCAACAGCATGTTTTGTCTGAGAAGGTTGGGCAGTAGATGGACTGTCTCCTCAGATCCCAGAGTATCCACTAGCAGCCTGGGTAATCATTTTCTTCCATTACCGATTTCCTGTTTGAGTTAAGACACTCCTGTCACTCACCGGTACCCAAGCTTGTAGTTGCTAATTGATTTTCCACTCTTCTGCACAATTGAGCGACAGATTTGATGGGCACAATTAGAACCACCTGCTACAAATTACGTATTTCTTTTGTTATCGGGCAACTGCTCCTGGCTTAGGACTTTTAACACTTTGTAGAATAGAGAGGGGAAGAAAAATGAATCCTTACTGCTGAATAACAGAATTTTATTTGGTTGCTGTTACAAAATTTTTTGAGGCCTGGCCACTTTGCTCTCAGACAGACCACAGATGCAAAACTTGAGTTCCAAAGTTACTTTGGATAATTGTCTAAATGCATATATATCTAAACCTTGAATCCATCAGCCATGGACTATTTGTACAAAATAATCCAAAACACATTCAATTTTGAGAATTTTGCCCAAAGTGAGAAATGCTGCAATATCTCATTTCTCCTAAATTTAAATATGCATTATTTACAAGCGTTTTTACAGTCCTGCCATATTCTTGCAACCACAAGATCCTCCAAACACTTTTACAGTTACCTTTTGTGTGTGGCAAAATATATATAATATAAAGCTTTATCACTTTAACCATTTTAAGTGTATGGTTCAGTGGCATTAAGTACATTCATTTTATTACACAATCATCACCACCATCCAGCTCCAGAATACTTTTCATCTTCCCAAACTGAAATTTTGAATTCACTAAACACTAACTCCCCATCTCCCCTATCCCCAGCCTTTAGCAACCACCATTCTACTTTCTGTCTCTATGAAGTTGACTGCTCTAGTTAGCTCGTAACTGGAATCACACAGTAGTTGTCCGGTTGTGCCTGGTTTATTTCACTTAGTCTAATGTCCCCTGTTGTTGTTTAGTTGCTAAGTTTTGTCTGACTTAGCAACCCCATGGACTGTAGCCCACCAGGCTCCTCTGTCCATGGGATTTCCCAGACAAAGATAGGAGTGGGTTGACATTTCCTTCTCCGGGGCATCTTCTCAATTCAGGGATCGAACCCACATCTTCTGCATTACTGGCAGATTCTTAACTGCTGAGTCACCAGGGAAACCCATAATGGCTTCTAGGTTGCTCCATATTATAGCATGTGTCAGAATTTTTTTCTTTTTGAAGGCTGAAAAACATTCTATAGTATGTATATTTTACATTTTATTTGCCCATCCGACCACTGATAGAAAAGAGATGCTTCTATTTTTGACTACTGTCAAAAACGCTGCTGTGAATATGGATGTCCAAGTATTGTGCAAGTCCCTGCTTTCAATTACTTTGGGTGATACACCCAGAAGTGGAACTTCTGGATCATATAATTCTATGTTTAAGTTTTTGAGGAATACCCACACTGTTTTCCATGGGAGCTACATTTTACATTCCCACCAGCAATGCACAAGAATTCTAGTTCCTCTACATCCTAATAAAAACTTGTTATTTTCTGTTTTTACAAAATAGTCATCCTAATGAGTGTGAAGTAGTATCTCATTGTGGTTTTGATTTGCATTTTCCTAATGATTAGTGATGCTGAGCATCTTTTCATGTGCTTATTGACAGTTTATATCTCCTTTGGAGAAATGTCTATTCAAGTCTTTAATTCATTTTTTAATTAGAGTGTTTGTTTTCTGTCATTGATTTGTAGTTCTTTATATACTCTGGATATTAATTGCTTATCGGATACATAATTTGCAAATACTTTCTCCTATTTGTGGGTTGCCTTTTACTCTGTTGAATTGTCCTTTCATGTGAAAAAGTTTAAATTTTGATTAAGTCCAGTTTATTCTTTCTTATTTAGCGGCCTTTGCTTTTTAGTGTTTTATCCAAGAAATTACTGCTATACTCACTGTCATGAAAAAATGTCCCCTATGTTTTCTTCTAAGAATTTTACAGTTTTAGCTCATATGTTTAGTTCTTTGAGCCACTATGTAAATGGTGTAGGCTAAGAGTCCAACTACATTATTTTGTAGGTGGATACCTACTTTTCCTAAAAGACTGTCCTTTCCTCAATGAATGGTCTTGGCAACCTTGTGAAAAATCATTTGAGCATATATGCAATGGTTTATTTCTGGATGCTCTATTCTGTTCCATTGCTCTATATGTCTGTCTTTATGCCAGTATCACACTGTTTTGATTACTGTACTTTTTATTAAGTTTTGAAATTAAGAAGTATAAGGTCTCCAACTTTGTTTTTCTTTTTCATGTTTGTTTTTGCTATTTGAAGAGATTGTGTTTGAGATTCTGTGTGAATTATAAGATGGGTTTTCTATTTCTGTAAAAAATAAATCAGGATTTTAACAGGGATTGCATTCAATCTATAAGTCACCTTGGGTAGAATGGCCATTTTAACAATAAGTCTTCCAAACCATGAAGATGGAATGTCTTTCCATTTATTTGTGTCTTCTTTAATTTTATCATTCTCAGTGGACAAGTCTTTTGCCTCCTTAGTCAATTTCATTCCCAAGTGTTTTATTATTTTTGATGCTATTATAAATGGAATTGTTCTCCTTTTCAGATTTTTCACTGTTAGTATCAATAAATAAAAATGCAACTGATTTTTGTGTGTTGACTTTGTATCTTGCAACTTGCTGAATTCATTGATTAATTCTAACAGTTTTCTTTTTGGTAGAATGCAGTTAAATTTCTTTTTAAAAACACATTTTGGTGACCATTTTTAAAATTACACAATAGAAACATCCTCATTGCATTTTTTAATTAAAATTTAATGTTTAGCACCATGAACAACAGATTCTTCTCAAGGTGATGGAAATTCAAGATATACCTTTTTTTTCTTATTTACTTAGAAATAAACATTTGATTTCTTACCTTTTTAAGGGGTTGATGGTGAAATTTCATTCTGATTTTAAGAAGTATTTGCCTACAAAACTTGATTTTATAATTAGGTATATACATAAGCAAAATATTTTATCATTGTCTTTCTAAAGAATAACAATTTTTACTTTACTGAATACTCTAAAGATAACTAGTTCCAAAAAATATAAAAATATGTCAGTCAGGCAGTCAGTCAGTTCAGTCGCTCAGTCGTGTCCTACTCTTTGTGACCCCATGAATTGCAGCACGCCAGGCCTCCCTGTCCATCACCAACTCCCGGAGTTTACTCAAACTCAGGCCCATCGAGTTGGTGATGCCATCCAGCCATCTCATCCTCTGTCGTCCCCTTCTCCTCCTGCCCGCAATCCCTCCCAGCATCAGGGTCTTTTCCAATGAGTCAACTCTTTGCATGAGGTGGCCAAAGTATTGGAGCTTCAGCTACATGTGGTTTTTTTTTTTCTTAAATCATAATATTTGAGTTAACCTCAGTGAAACCAGATAAAAAGTCCAAATATTATGAATCCCTGGAATATTCTCAAATGAAGAATTCTAAAACCACGGGCCAGAAAAGACTTTAAAAGGTCATCCACTCTATTACCTAAAGCTAGAGTTTTCACAACCTTGTAAGTGTTTGAAATCAAATAGTGAGTGATAAAGAATGTAAAATGATCTCTGTTTCTTTATCAGTTGGAAACAGACACTCAAGAGACTGCATGCTATTTTCCAGGGTTAATTTCTTAGAGTACATGGTTTAGAAAAAAGATATAATTGCTGAATTTCCCTATTAACAATCCCATTTTCTAAATTGGACCAGAAAACTAGATTCCTGTTTTTATCTGAAGGTTATGGTGGCTCAGATGGTGAAGACTCTACCTGCAATGCAGCAGACCCGGCTTTGATCCCTGGGTCACTTCTGGTTCTTCCACAGACTTACCTGGCCCCAGTCTTAGCACCATGGATTCTGGAAGCAGGAATAAAGACAGAGGCTCAGCTGATAAATGGAGCCTCTTTGGACCAAGATCCCTCCAGAAGTCTGATTCAGGAGGTTTTGCCATCTAAGCCTACAAAGGAAGTCTTCTCCAATGGAAGTGATACGTGCACAAGCCACCCAAAGGGTCGAGGGGCCAGCACCTTTCAAGCCACCCAAGATGGATATCCCAGTGATAGAAGGGACAAAACAGCTGCCACGGGCCCACAATCCCTGGGACTCGAATGTTCTCACACCCACTGGCTTCTAGAGCTTTCTGTTCTGGGGACTCTGCATCGAGGGTATTGAGCCCAGCTCCCTTTTACCTTGGCTCTTTCCTGGTGGCTCAGATGGCAAAAGCATCTGCCTACAACGTGGGAGACCTGGGTTCGATCCCTGGGTCAGGAGGATCCCCTGTAGAAGGAAATGGCAACCCACTCCAGTGTTCTTGCCTGGGAAATCCCATGGACGGAGGAGCCTGATAGGCTACAGTCCATGGGGTCGCAAAGAGTCGGACATGACTGAGCAACTTCACTTTCACTTCCATTGTGGCTCAGATGGTGAAGAATCTACCTGCAATGCGGGTGACCTGGGTTCAATCCCTGGGTTGGGAAGATCCCCTGGAGAAGGGAAAGACTACCCACTCCAGTATTCTTGCCTGGAGAGTTCCATGGTTAGTGGAGCCTGGAGGGCTACAATCCATGGCATCGCAAAGAGCCAGACACAACTGAGCAAATAACACTACCATAGGATTTAATATATGAGTATTATATGTAACAGCTTAAATGGTATATCTGCCAATTTAAAAAGCAAGTTTGTATTGCTTTGAGCAATGATAAATTGTTGTAAAATAGCAAATCAGAGTAGAATAATGAATCTAAAACAGGGGACAAAAGTAAAGTGTTGTCATGAATAATGATACCAGAGGCCAAGCTCGCAGACACCACTCTCTCTCTCTCTCTATTATCTGATAAATGCCACAGTACAAGGTAATAGAAGAAGCAGCAATTCCCTGGGTTTAGAACCAGCACAGTGACTAGTGGTCCTGACCATAGCCTCCATGGTGCAGAGCTCTGCTGGCCTCCTAGCATTGCAGTTTCAGGCACCATCTGGCATGATAATGATGCTGCTCTCCCTCAGAAGGGAGAAGGAAAAACAGATCTTATGTTATGAAAGCATGAACTACTGAAAGTCTAGGAAAAATTACAACAGCATCTACATAGTATTTACTTTTATGTACCTTCTTTTTGAAGCATATTTTATGCAAGTTTCTGCCACTGCAGTCTGATTTTAAAAATAACTTTAATAATTTCAAATGTGTGCCTTGTAGATTATCAATAGAGTAGCTGCAGAAAATATTTACTAAAGCATATGGTTTGCAAGATGAGTGTCATGGATGCTTAATATCACTGTTGCTGGTGATGCTTATAAGGCAGTTAAAAAGTTTGCTCCTCTGTGTTCTTTTCTCTTTCCCTCCTGTTATTTCCCTTGTGACTCCTCTATTCCTGAATGACCCCATTAACTTCACTTAGCAAGTTAAAGATGCACCATAATGAAAAAAATCCAAAATTGGATGAAAAAGTCTAATCTGCTCTCTCCTTAGGTTAACCTTGGTAATTTCATCAGGCCTTTCTTCTCCCAATGACTTGATGGGTCTGGCCAAAAGTTACCATTGTTGGAAAGGTGTTTCTTCAAAACATTATATGTATTGAAAGTAAATTTTTCAAGATAGTTTCCAACTTAGCTTAAAATTTCAATGCTGGTTAAATTTTAATCCATGTGTCTGTCAAGTATTCATGTGGAAGCATGTATACGAATTTTCTAGATTCTGCTTTTGATGCCTTCATGGTGAGGAGGGAGCGGTGCCATCAGTCAGTGAACACTAATTCATTCAGCTGTATGGGGAAATATAGTGGGTGTACTTCTCTGGATTAGTTCCTAGTGTTTTAAATTTATCTTCAGTGAATAAGCACATCTGAACACATTTGAATAAGCCAATGACTCCATGTGCCTGTGCACAAAGTGATTTGGGAGACATATAAGTGCTACTCGAATGTCTGTTCCATTCTTACCAAGCAAGTGTGGTGAGTGGGTGCAAGTGAACTCCATCAGCAGATGCTCATTCAGAAAAGCAGAATATCCTTCCTTCTTCCCCCACCCCCGGAGCCAGCTGCCCAGCACATGCACATTACCGCGTGGTGTATGCTGTGTGGCCTAATTACACCATAGGGCACAGGTTGCACCAAGAAATGCGTTGCTAGCATTCCGGCCTTTACAAGCTACACTCTGAAGCTGGAACTGGACTTTGTTCCTTGAAAGAACTGAGCACCAACTCTGAGGATCAAATTCTCCTCCCTCATATATTTCTGGGAATTGCACTTATGTTTGGCGTTTATTAGCAATGTTCAGGGTCTCTGAGTATTTTTCTGTCTCATATTCTAAAGAATTCATGAGAAATGCTTACTCTGGTGCCATTCTGTGCATCTCATTATGTTTTAATGACATTTTTTATTGCCCAGAAACTTACTATAATCATTTCCTTTTCCCTTTTTAAGGTTTGAACAGGCTTTTATTACCAGTTTGATCAGTAGTGTGGTAAAAACGAAGGACACTTATTTTTGGATCGCTCTTCAAGATCAAAATAATACAGGAGAATACACTTGGAAGACGGCAGGGCAGAAATTGGAGCCGGTGAAGTACACACACTGGAACACACATCAACCCCGTGAGTAGAGGGCCCTGTCACACCACTTCTCCCTCCTGTTTTCTTTACCCCCAGATTCCACCCACCTTGTGGTCTACCTCCTTTGAATCTTCCTTAGTGTTTTCTTAAGGCATAAATCAACTAAAACAATTACCACAGGTTCTCAGGGGGTGATATATGGCTGATCGTTTTTAGAAGTATAATCCATATGAGTCATTTGACAAATTCAAGGTATAAATTCATTGCTCAAGATCACACATGCCTTTATTAGCAGAAGTCCAGTTTCTCCCTCCTAAAATCTCTTTCCCATCCACCCTCATTGTCTAAGAATCCTAGGGGCTTACTCAATCCAGAAAAGTCTGTTATACTTCAAAACAGAGTGAATGGGCACATTTGAGCACATCTAGTATGTTCATAGTCAATGCCAGGTGACTTTGCTGTGAAATGTTAGTTAGCTAACATTCTTGCTAGTCCATCTCCTCTGTGGATTTCTGTGGTACCTTAGCCGGGATTTCAGTTACAGGTCTATTAATTCTTCACTTTTTTATGCTCAGCTCTGGATCCCAAAGTATGAAACTGTGCCAGAGAAGCTAATGGTTTCAGCCACAACCTACACTAGAACCAACCCCTGCAGACCAAACTTTTAGGTCACTGTGTTAATCTTAGGTCACCAACCTAGATCCAACACACCTTTATCTCAGTGTGAGCATTTGGATGCCTTGCATTTCTTGCCTTTGGATCTCCAACAAGCCTACCCCAGACAACAGGCAATAGGTTATCTTCAAATCTGTATCTGGAGGAAATGAATTAGAGGCCTCAAGCTCTTCCCTGAGGAAAGATAACTATTATTATAATATTATAATAATTGCTATTATATATCAAATATTTAACAAAAATTAGAGGACTAAATACTAATTAAAGGATATTTTTAGACTGGTTCATGTAGATTAAAAGTAAAGGGATAAAGATATTATGCTAACATTAATCAAAAGAAAGTAAAAATAGCTATATTAATTTAACACAGAGCAGACTTCAGAACAAGAAAAGTTTCCAGGGATAAAAATGGACATTACATAAAGATAAAGGAGTCAGTGCTAAGAAGATATAACAGTCCTTAATGTGTATGTACTTAACAATAGAATAGCAAAATATATGAGGGAACAACTGATAAAACTGCAAGGAGAAATAGGTGAATCTACTATTATAGTTGTATATGTTAGCACCCCTCTGTCAGAAATGGATGGGTCCAACAGACAGAAAATCAGTAAGGACAAAGTTGAAATCAACAGCACCATCAATCACCTGGATATGACTGATTATCTATAGACTGCTTCATCCAACAACAGCAACAGCAGATTACACATTCTTCTTAAGTTGACATGGAACATTTGCTAAAACAGACTGCATTCTAGGCCATAAAACACACCTTAACAAACTTAAAAGGATAGAAGTTGTACAATGTCTGCTGTTAGTTCACATGAAATTGAACTAGAAACAAATAACAGAAAGATATCCGAGAAAATTCCAAAATACTTGGAGATTAAGCAACACTTAATTAAATGAAAATACATTTGTGAGATGTAGAGAAAGCAGGGCTTAGAGGGAAATTTATAACACTGAATGAATATATCAGAAAAGAAGAAATATTTAAAATCAGTAACCTGATTTTCCACCTTAGGAAACTAGAGAGAGAAGAGCATATTGAATCCAAAGTAAGTAGAATAAAAGAGCAGAAATCAATGAAATTGAATACAGAAAATCAATAAAGAAAATCAAAGAAACCTGATTCTTTGAAAATAGCAATGAAATTAATAAGCCTCTAACCAGTTTCACTAAGAGAGGAAACACAAATTACTAATATCATAAATGAAAAAAGGGACATCACTATAGATCCCACAGACATTAAAAGGATTTAAAAAAGGAATATTATGAGCAACTATATCCATAAGTTTGACAACTTCCAATTCTTTTAAAGATATAATCTGCCAAAACCCACAAAAGGAGAAATGGACTATCTGAATAAGACTATATCTATTAAGAAATTGAATCAGTAATTCATAACCTTCCAAAACAGAAAGCAGCAGGCTCGTATGGGTTCAGCTAGTGAATTCTACCAAACATTTTAAGTAAGAAATTATACCAGTTCTCTACAACCTCTTCCAGAAGTTAGAGCAGAGAGACTACTCTGTAACTCATTGTATGAGGGCAACATTACCCTACACCAAAGTCAGAAAAAGACAGTACAAGAAAACTACAGACCAATATATCTCATGAACATAAACACAAAAATCTTAACAAATTGAATTAAAAATGTATAAAGAGAATTTATACACTTCAATCAAGTGGAATTTATTCCAGGTACACAAAGCTGGTTCAACATTTAAAAACCTATTAATGTTTTCCATCACATCAACAAAAGAAAAATCACATGATCATATCAATAGATGCAGAAAAAGCATCTGACAAACTTCAATACCCATTCATGTTAAAAACTATTAGCAAACAAGGAATTGATGGGAACTTCCTCAACTTGATAAAGAACATCTACAGAAAACCCAGATATCATACTTAATGGTGAAAAACTAGCAGCTTCCCTACAAAGATTAGGAGTAAGGCAAAGATGTCCCTTATAAACCCTCTTTTAAACATTGTACTAGAAGTTCTAACTAATGCAATAAGACAAGAAAAGCAAATAAGAGTACACAGACTGGAAAGAAAGAAATAAAACTTTGTTCACAGATGACATGATTGTTTATGTAGAAAATTAGAATAAAAAATTCCTCTAGCTAATAATCAATTATAGCAAGATTGCAGGATATAGGATTAATGTACAAAAGTTAATTGCTTTTCTGTATATCAGCAGTGAAAAGAGGAATTTTTAATTACAACATATTACATTAGCACCCTTCAAAATGAAATTTTTAGGTATAAATCTAACAATATGTATAAGATCTATAGAGGAAAACTACAAACAATGACAGAAATCAAGAAGAAATTAATAAATAGAGAGTTCATGTTCATAAACAGGAAGACTCAATATTGTCACGATGTCAGTTCTATACAAATTGACCTATAGACTCAAGGCCATTCCAATCAAAAAACCAGCAAGTTATTTTGTGGATACTGACAAACTGGTTCTAAAGTTTATATGGAGAGGCAAAAGACCCAGAATAGCCAACTCAGTATTGAAGGAGAACATAGTCAAACAATTGACACTATCTGACTTCAAAAGTCATTAGAAATCTACAATAATTAAGACAATGTGTGTGTGTGTATGTTTAGTCACTGAGTCACGTCCAACTCTTTGTGACCCCATGGACTGTTGCTCCTCTGTCCATGAGAGTCTCCAGGCAAGAATACTGGAGTGGGTAGCCATTGTCTTCTCTAGGGGAGCTTCCTGACCCAGAGATCAAACCTGGGTCTCCTGCACTGCAGGCAGATTCTTTACCATCTAAGCCACCTGGGAAGCCCAATTAACACAATATGGTTTGGCAAAAAAAGAAATAGAAATCAATAAAACAGGATAAAGAACCCAGAAATAGACTGACACAGAATAGTCAACTGATCTTTGAAAAAGAAGCAAAAACAATACAATGGGAAAAACTCTTTTTGACAAATGGTGCTTAGGCAGTTGGATATCCACATGTCAAAAAAAGAAAACATCTAGACACAGAGCTTACACCCTTAACAAAAATTAACTCAAAATAGATCATAGATCTAAATGTAAAACATAAAACTTTTACACTCCCAGATGATAACAAAAAAGAAAACCTACATGACCTTAGGTATGGTATGACTTTTTAGATACAACACCAAAAGCAAAAATCCATGAAATAAATCATTGATGAGCTAGATTTCATTAAAACTAAAACTTCAATAAAACTTGTGCTGTGAGAAAGATAATGTCAAGAGAAAGAGAAGACAAGCCATAGACTGGAAGAAAATATTTTTTATAAAATAATCACATCTGATAAAGGATTGTTATACGAAATATACAAAGTACTCTTAAAACTCAACAATAAACAAAAAACCCAATGTAAAATGGGACAAGAGATCTTAAACAAAGAAGATATATAGATCAAACGTAAGCAAATGAAAATATGTTCAACATTATACGTAAATAGGAAATTGCAAATTAAAACAACAATGAGATACTGCTACACACTTTTTGTTTGCTATTTAGTCGCTAAGTAGTATCCAACTCTTTTGAAACCCCATGGACTGCAGCCCGCCAGGCTCCTCTGTCCATGGGATTTCCCAGGCAAGAACACTGGAGTGGGTTGCCATTTCCTTCTCCAGGGGAGCTTCCCCACCCAGGGATTGAACCCATGTCTCCTGCATTGACAGGCGAGTTCTTTACTACTGAGCTATCTGGGAAGCCCCTTCACACTTACTAGAATGACCAAAATCCAAAACACTGACGATACCAAATGCTGGCAGGGATTTGGAGCCACAGGAGCGCTCATACATTGCTGGCAGGGATGCAAAATGGTATAGCCACTTTCAAAGACAGGTTGCCAGTTTCTTAAAAAGTAAACATACTTTTGCACTCCTTGGTGTTTATCCAAATGAATTGAAAACTGATGTTAACACAAAAAACCTGCATACAGATTTTTTTAATAGAAGCTTTATTCATACTTGCCAAAGCTTTCAAGCCATCAAGATGTCCTTTAGTAGATGAGTGAATAAATAAACTGTATCACATGCAGACAATGGAATATTATTCAGTGATAAAAAGAAAGGAGCTGTCAAGTCATGAAAAGACATGGAGAAAACTTAAATGCATATCACTAAGTGAAAGAAGCCATTCTGTAAAGGCTGCATACTGTGTGATTACAACCATATGACATTCTGGAAAAGGCAAAACTATGGAGACAGTAAAAAGACTAGTGGTTTCCAGAGCCTTGGGGAAGGAAGAGTTTATAGGCAGAGCACAGAGGATTTGTGATGGGGGGGGGGGGGGGGGGCGGGGTCAGTGAAACCATTCTATATCATACCACACTGGTGGACATATGTCGTTATACATTTGTCCAAATCCAGAGAACATACAACAAGAGTGAACCCTAATGTAAACCATGGACTTGGGGTGATAATGATGTATCCATGTAGATTTTAATAAATGTACCATTCTGGTGTGTGAGGGCAATAGTAGGATATATGGTGCATGGGATATAAGGGAAATCTTTACTTTCCACTAAAATTTTCTGTGACCTTAAAATGCTCTAAAAATATAGTTTAGATTTTTAAACTGTACTTTAAAAATAAGCATGTGAGGTGAAGGTAAGACAAATTAGATTCTTGTATATAACATCGCTTTAGGAAATTTGTATAGACTCTGGTGACTGCATAGCTCTAAACAAGAAACATCACAATTCATTCAATAAACAAACTTCTCATTCTACAAATTTATGAATGTTTTTAAAATACAGAGAATAGTAAAGTTCCATGTCACACTATTACTGGAAAAAAAAAAAACAGGTATCATTTCTAATATACCTTGGAATTTTGTTAGGAATATCTATACCTGTCAAAATAAATTAATACATTTTGAGCAAACAAAATTCTTAGTTTTTAATGCTATCTTCTTTGGGGCATATTTGGATGTTTAAAATTTGGAACTGAAGCAGAACTCCTTGTCATTCATAAGTTTCTGCTGTAATTTATTTGAGTGGCACCACTCTTTTTCTTTTCCCTGAAGCAAAAATAATATCGTGATGCTCAGTTTGGCTGCTCGGGCTGATTGACATTGAGTAAATTGTCTCTGAATAAGATGAAAATGTAAATCTTTTTTTGAAGAAAATAGCAATGTAAAAGCCTCATGTTTCTTTTTTTCTTTTAAATTGCTATTTGCAGAAACACCATCCTAAATCACATTTTTTTCTCCGCCTGTCACAAAAGAATCTATTAGCTTGGTCCTCATGTCAGAATCTTAATCCAGCCCAGACTGACTATATAAATTGACCACTGAACAAGAAGCCTGCAGCTTTTTATAAACTCAACAAAGACTCTGTCCTTATGTCATATCATCAAAATATTCGATCTATGGTGGAATCATAGTTCTGCCATTTTATCAACCTTGTATTATGCCCACCAAATAGCATAATGAACCACCATCTATATCCATGACCCAGTGTCATCAATTATCAACCCACGGTCAATCTTGTTTCATCTATATTCTCACCCTCTCCTCCCATTTCCCATATTTTTTCATAGAAATCCCAGATATCATATCGTTTCACCCATAAATATTTCAGTATTAGCTCTAAAAGATAAAGACTCCTTTTTTAGAAACATGAATATAATACAATTATCACAGCTAAAAGTAATTAACTATAATTTCATAGCATCATAAATCTTCAGTTAATGCTTGAATTTCTAAATGATTCATAACCATTATATAATGTATATTATGGCTTGTTTGAATAAAGATTAAAAAAAAAGGTGCATACATTGTAATTAGTGGATGGATCTCCTAAAGTATGTTTTCCTCTCTAGGTTTCCCTTTTCCTTGCCCCCTGTCATTTTTGAAAATTTTATTTGTTGATGCAAATGTATTGTTTGTCCTGTAGTTTCCTGCAGTCTGGACTTTTTGATTATATCCCCATAACACACTGAAAATGTGTTACTCTATTCTTCGTATTTCTCATAAAATTAACATTTTTATTTTTAAAAAGTTAGAGTCAGAGACCTGACCCAAATCATAGATTCTTATTTTTTTAGAAAGACCATTTCATTTTCTCACTATTTGCAAGTTAGAAGCCATTAATGACTGATGCATTAATGAGTTGATTGATTCATTAGGGGCTTCTTCATAGCTGGGATATTTCTATTAAGAAACAATTTCTTGCTATCTTTACTAAAACAACAGCAAAGCGACTATGGCATTCTGTATATTAAGAGAAGTAACCATTCAGGTAAAAACAGTTTTGATCCATACTAACTAGTACTACTGATTAAAGAGAAAGATGATGAATAGGGCCTTTCTCATTTAGGGAAAAGCTAATGCATTAGAAACCTAAATGTACCTTGTATTTATATTAAGGATTCAATATATATGGAGGTTGCTATAAATGATGAAAGGAAGCAGGTTAATCTATCCTTTAAGGTATTCAAAAAAGCCTTTCCAAATACTATTAGAGCTTCACAGGTGTTTTATAGAAAAAAATAAAACGGAAATCACAATTTTGCATCCATCCATAACTCAGGCTCTGTGAAAAAAGTTGTTTCTTTATCTAGATACTACTGTGAGAAAGAAGTGCTTCACTCACAGGATAACTCCAAAGTATTGCCCCCAATTGTCTCAAGTCAATGGAAATCTTCTGTCAGTGACAAGGCGAATGGGATTGCTGTAGAGCAGGTCAGATCTATTTTCTTGAAAGTGCCCTATACATGGCAAAGGGGGACCCTATCCATCCAACAGATGGATAATTATCCATTTTAAGTCTCATCAGAATCCTGAAATGAACCAACACCTAAATGAGAATGAACAGCCTAATTTCTGAGTACCCTTTTGGTATTTTCATATCTTTTTATAAGTATATAAGTAACTGTCATACACACTAAAATGTGATAGTAGATCTCAAGGAAATACTTTGGGTTCACAAAGGAGAGAAGTATGACCAGGGGAAAGAGAAGACTCCATGGTAATGGAGGAGCATAATTAGAGGGGAAGTTTCAATTATTCATTCAATAGTTATTTATTGAATGTCCACCTCCTCTGCACCTTGACATTATCTCATGGTAGACTCAGTTAAATCTGGTTTCAAGTTCCAGATCAACCCTATTGAACTATTATGTGGCCCTAGACAAGATACTACACCTCTGAGCCTTGGTTTTTCCATTAGCCAACTATAGACACTAATATCCACCTCAAAGAGGTTTTTCAAGTTAAACAGGGAAAAGACCATATAAAATGCCTAATGTGGTCTCAGGCAGATAAGCAGAACTCCATGAAAGCTCACCTTTCCTGACCCAAAAGCTTCACTTTTCTCCATGGAGAAGAAGAGAGAGATGAAAGAACCCTGAGCAGAAGACTTGAGATTACGGATGTTAAAGGGTTGCTGCAGGCAAGGGGAAATAAGCAGATAGGCGCAAGGAAAACGATTGTCTAAAGGCCCAGTTATGATTCCCTCCTGCCCCGAGGCCACACATAGATTCGGTTTGTTTGTTTTCAGGTATTTGGCCAGAGAGGTGAAAGATGGAACTTTTCCCAGGTTGGTTCAATTTGCTATAAGGCTAGATAACATTGCCAAATTGAAGGAACTAGGATAGTGAATTGGAATTTCTCAATTGACTGAAAGTGTTCCCATTCATGTTTGATGGAGAGAGGAAAAGCAGGTAGAGGGAGGCTAAGGCAAGTAAGGAGAATCAGCTCAAATGTCAGATTCACCACTAAGGGACAGAAGGAATGTTGCTCTTGCCCAATGGGAGATGAGTTACCAAATTTGAGAACAATTAGTCTGGGAGAAGAAACACCTGTGCTCTTTCCCACACCCTACCCTTGTTATTTGGCTTTACAAGCATCCTCACAACATGAGGTTATAAATTTGGTTTATCTCTTTCTTAGCCCAGTCTCCCCTTATTATACCACTTCACTGCTTCCTTGGGGCTGAGACTCTAAAATTTAGGTCAAATGTTCCATTAAGTTAACCATTTTAGAATACCAATAAAACCCCAGCAGTACTTTTTATCTTCATAGCAGTTTGCAAACATCTCCTTCTTCACTAATGAAGAAAAGTTGAATATCTAGTGTTTAAAACCAAAGCTATTTAATCACTGTCTGATGTGGGAAAGTAAGACAAAATGCAAGACCAACAAAAAAGTATATTGCATTTTAAACTTGCTGATTTGAGCTTTTAAAAATTCTTTGAACACTCAGGCAGAACTTGTGCCACAAAAATCCCAGCTTTTATAATGAAAACAGCCAAAATAAAAATAGAAGCAACATCTTAGGAATGGTTCTAGCCCTTTATATCTCTCACAGGGCTTCTTAATACATTATTTTATTTTTATTTATGAAAATTCATAAAAAGAAAAGGAATTATTGCCCTCGTGTTTTAGACACAGGCTTTTGTGTTTAATTAACCAGTTTGAGGTTTGAGTTACTAAATATTTGTGCTGGGACTAGAACCCCACAATTTAGGCCCCAAGTCAAAGGCTGCTGAGAAGAAAGGATGGAGGAGTCAGGTGAGAGTTGTGTGTTTCTCCTGCTCTTTCAACCAGAGCAATTCTCTCCATAGATATATTAGGTTTTTGGCTTCCACGTGGATTTCCACAGTTCAATTTCATTAGAATTTCATTGCACAGAGCAGGCAGCATCTCCACTATTGTTCATGACTCAGCTAAACTGTGAGCTGCATTCCCAAATTACACTCAACAGGCCTCCAATGCTCCCTTCTTGGCAGGGGCAGTATGCTATACTCTGTCCCCTGCCTGGCCCCCCCACCCTCCATCCTGAACACCAACTAGTTCCTCTGGCCAGTGGAGTCAACTGATGGCCTTTATATGGACCAACTCTCTCTCTTGACTTCAGTTTCTTCTACTTGTCATACAATCATGTTTACTTGTTTATGACTGGTCATTTTCACCTCTGTGGGTTTCTGTGACCATCACCGTGTGTACATACGTAAGACTATGAGCTTCCTGCAAGTGCCTAACACAGGGTATGCACCCAGGTATGACTGAAGACATGAACACTCATGCTTTCGCTTCTTTGCTCTTTCTCCTCTTTCACAAACACCTTTCCATTTCTCTAGGAGGGGCTCTTTGTACATCTTCCTCTGTCTTCTTCCTTCTCATTCCACTTTTCATTATCCCTCTGTTTAGTCTTTTTATTAGTGTGCATGTGTGTGCTAAGTCACTTCAGTCGTCTCCAACTCTGCAACCCCATGGACTACATAGCCCATCAGGCTCCTCTGTCCATGGGATTTCCCAAGCAAGAATACTGGAGTGGATTGCCATTCCATTCTGTAGGGGATCTTCCCAACCCAGGGATCAAACCCTTTATCTCCTGTTTCTCTGGCACTGCAAGCGGATTCATTATTGCTGAGCCACTGGAGAAGCCCTTCTATCAGCATAAAACAACACAAACATGGCTGGCAAGGATAATGCCAATTACCCTGTATCTACAGAAATTGAAGCCATGACTTCTGAAGGGAAATTCAGCAAGACAAATATCTAGTGCCAAGTAACTATACTTTTTAAAGTGCCTTTAGTTTAAGAGTCATCACAAGTCTTCATATGCTTCATCTATAATCATTTACTTTTTTACAAGCACCGCTTGAAAACTCTTTTCTCCTTTTAACATCCTCCAAAATGTAGCTCAGATGTCTCTACTTGCAAATACTTTACCGATGTCCTGAGGCAGACTCCATCACCCTTTCTGAGGTCTCCCCACAGAAATGTTAACGCACACCGTTACTATAGCACTTCACACAGTATGTCTGCTACAATTAATCCTTTATTTGTTTGCGTCTCACACTCAACTATAAGAATTGGGTTTTGTCTTGTCCTTTTATCTCAATCAGCTAATAATATACAGCCTAGTCTGGTATTCTCAGGTGGCTCAGTCAGTGAAGAATCCACCTGTGATGCAGGAGACATGGGCTCAATCCCTGGATTGGGAAGATCCTCTGGAGAAGGAAATGGCAACCCACTCCAGTATTCTTGCCTGAGAAATCCCATGGACAGAGGAGCCTGGCAGACTATAGTCCATGGGGTCAAAAGAGTGACTTAGTGACTAAACCACCACCACTGGTATGTAGATGTAGATAAACAATTTTGTTGTTGTTGCTGAATGTTGATTTAGTTCATTGAATGATCACTCCGGATTCAAGAAAAAAAAAAAGCCTCATTTTTACTCAATTTTTGTTCTATTTTTGGAGGGGATTTTCTACTATTCACTGAAATTTGAAGTGTATTTTTCAGCTACCATATGAGTTGTATACATTTGATGACAAACCTGAGAATCTTAACCTAGAAATTGTTTTTATGGGAAAATATGCTTCATTTTCCAGTATGTTCAAACATACACAAAAGAATAAAATGGGGCCTGCCCATAACAAGATGGTTTTTCCCTGATGTCTGCCCCCACTGCTGCCCCCAGAATTTCACCCCATTTGGAATATACTTCATTCTCCCATAGTGAGGTGAGGTTCTCTGTTGAGTACCTCACACACTGCCTGACTCCATCATCGATGTATTTTTCCCTGTTGAATCAATTTCTCAGAGGATCAGCACCATGCATTTTTCATTGCTAATTTTTCATAGTAGTGTTTGAAAGCACAGTGTACAGGGTAGCTGCTCAATAAATCGTGAGTTAAGATTTCCTCTGCACAGTTAAAAAGCCCAATAATTCAAAGTAGAGGCATGTTGGCATTTGATGAGATATGAGGGATATTTTCGGTCCCACATTGGAACAGCACCTGATTGCCCATCATTTGCCATCTGAGCTCAAAATGCCCAAATTTCAGGCTGCATAGTCTCTCTTCTCTCACTTTTCGATCTACTATTCTTTTCTCCAGAGATGAAGAGAAATGAGATGATCATGCCGCTAAAGCATCCTTTTTCATCTTTATTGTTCTGGTCTGGGTGCTTCATTACAAGATGTCAATTACCCAACACTCTAAAGAGCTGTCTTCCAAGCACAAAATGTTCTAGTGGTCTGGTAGTACAGTGTTGTTTTCTGCTTTTTAGGCTACAGTGGTGGCTGTGTTGTCATGCGAGGGAGGAGCCACCCTGGTCGCTGGGAAGTGAAGGACTGTAGACACTTTAAGGCGATGTCCCTGTGCAAGCAACCAGTGGAAAATCGGGAGAAAACCAAGCAAGAAGAAGGATGGCCCTTTCACCCCTGCTATTTGGATTGGGAGTCAGAGCCTGGCCTGGCCAGTTGCTTCAAGGTAATGTGAAAGTTACATGGGCATTCTCAATGGAACCAACATTATTTCAACTTTGTCCGTGTATCCTGAGTTCCTTTATTCCAGAACAGTGCCTGGCAGACAGCAGGCAGTTAATATTTGTTGGCTGTCTCCATCCCTTCAGTTATATTCCAAAATAATTTTTAAGTCAAAGTGTTGACAGATCCTGGTGACACCAAGGCCTCCTCATGAGGACTGATATTAAGGCTCCAGTCAATATTATTCTTATTGCCTACAAATGGACAAGGCAGACACTCACTGGGTATGGAAATGGTACAATTCCATATTGTCTGTAAGCCAATGAATAAAGTTCTTATTATGGAATAATGCCATTCTGCTGCCAAGAATAGCTTTGGCAGCTTTTGATGATCAAAAGTTTATGTATATATGTTTTGTGTGAAGAAATGTCTTTTTGCAAATCATCTTCAGATCCTAGATTTAAGTCAGTGTCTATTATCTTCTCAGAAATATATTTTTGAAATATGATGTTCTTGTTTGGTGGCTTTATCTTTGGTTCATCATATAAATAGAGATTTCCAAAATGCTGGGAGAAAGTTCTTCTCTGGCACATGGGCACATGAAGAGCAGAATAGAGACAGCCTCTGTCTCTAGAAATATTGCAGTCTCATAAATGGCTTGTGAATGCACTCAATTTACATGTATACATGTCTAATCCTACATTAAATTCATGGAATAATGGGCCCAGGAGTAACCCCACAGAGCAATAAGTTAAACCTTGGAAATGAGTATACTGCAGCATGCAGTGAGATGGGGTGATTTACCCAAGATCACAATTATTTATTGACAGAATAAATTCCTGGTGTTGGGACTACCTGTCCAGTGCTTTTTCTACTACACATTACCCTGATACATCAACAAATATATGGTGTGTTTGATAGGCATAGCGGTAGGACTTATGAAGTTAAAGTGATTTGAAAAAAAGGTTCCCAGAGGAGGTGAGTTTTGACATATAATTTAAAAGACGGAAAGTCTTTGCTGTGGTCCATAGGACTGGAAAGGCCATTCATTCTGGTCTCAGCAAATTAGAGCCTGGTGAAGCCTGGCTGCAGGGTGCCCGCCTGGCATCAGAGACTCAAGCATAGCATCAGACAGTTAAAAATGAGGAAGGTACAGAGGTCTGGGATCTGAAGCTCTGGCTCATTGGCTCCTCACACTTGACCTTAAATAAAGTCAAAAGCATACTTTCCATTTGACCGACTTCTTCATGCCACTTGGAGGACAGCTGAGAAACAACAATTTAGGTACAGCTAAGACCCAAAGGCCCTAGAAATATAGGTGGCACTAGTGGTAAAGAACCTGCCTGCCAGTGCAGGGGACATGAGAGATGCAGGCTCGACCCCTGGGTCAGGAAGATACCCTGAAAGAGAGTATGGCAACCCACTCCAGTATTCTTGCCTAGAGAATCCCATGGACAGAGGAGCCTGGTGGGCCATGGTCCATGGGGTCACAAAGAGTTGGACATGACTAAGCATATAAAGAGCACACAAGACTCAAAGCCCTAGAAATATACCTGCCTTAGGTTTCAGGTCTCATTTCTCATTTCTTCCCCTGAGTCAGCCAGATTCCTTCAGCCACGGAATATTGGGTCTAATCCTAGCTCTGCTAGTCTGTGGCTGTGTTGACCTGAAATTTGTAACCTGAACTTGTAACCTGAAATTTGTTGACCTGAAATTGTAAATTTCTCTTAGCCTGACTCTCCTCATCTCTTGACAAACATTTTACTAAGGGACAAGCATATACCAGTCATAGGATATTTAGGAGGGGGGCAAAAAGAATTCTTATGGAGGAAAAGAGTCCTCATCATATCCTCCTCACATCTTTGTTTTGAGAATAAAATGATATAATAGTTTTTAGACAAATAGATACATTTTAGTTCAATAAATGTTATTTCTCCTTTCTCGGTCAAGCCTTTAATGTAGAATAATGACAACAATTATATTACTGTAATCCTTTTGTCCAGAGTTAAACAGCCTTATGTTATTTATTATTGTGTCAACCTTTTTCCCTTTTTCTATACAGGTATTTCATAGTGAAAAAGTCCTGATGAGAAGAACATGGAGAGAAGCTGAAGAATTTTGTGAAGAATTTGGAGCTCATCTTGCAAGCTTTGCCCATATTGAGGAAGAGAATTTTGTGAATGAGCTTTTATATTCAAAATTCAATCGGTAAATACTTGTTAATTTTGAAAAATTGCAGTCAAATATTTTGTCTCCCAGTGATGACTTCTTAGGGTTGAGTATTCCAAATATTTGGAGTGTTTGGGATATTCAAAACCTCAAGTATTTAAGTTTAAAACCAACAAGCAACTAGTTGTGACAGCAAAATACATACTTAAAATTTTATATTTATATTGCACTAAGTTCTCATTCCATAAAACAATGAACAAAGTAATGATTGTTTTGATACTTGAAATCTTTTCTGTGTGCCTCATAACAGAATTTTAGAGTTTTTCTGCCAAGTTCAGAAATTACCTATCCCAGTGATTTTCCAAGTGTTACGTGAAGGTCTGAAGGGTCCTGAACCCCCAGAGCAGAAGTGATATCTGAGGGTCTGGAACGTCCTGAACCCCTAGAGCAGGAGAGGTCAAGTGGGCAGTCAGCTTCTTGTTCACTGACTCGAGTCACGAGAGTAGGTCCAACCGACTTCACTTCCAGGTGTTTTGGATGCAGAAGGGATCCGTGTGAGATTTTGTTTGAAAAAAAGAAAGTCTCACTAATTTTTTAAAAAAATCCCAATCCAACCTTCTAATGTTACATTTGAGGAAAGAGGCATTCACTTGTTTGCATCCATCTTGCAAGTTTACAGAATCTTCAATTCTGTGAAGTTAGAAAATCAATCAAATTTAAATTTGAAGAAACACAAGAGGTCTTGTGCTACCTCCAGTCCACTAGGGGAATTTCTTCTACCAAATGCCTATGGCCATCTACCGTCTACATAATTCTTTTCAGTTTCAAAGTGCTCCTTACTTGGGATATAATCCATTCCATTGTTGGAGGCTAGTTTCAAAGATCAACTTTGTAGTAAGCCAGAGCAATACAGATCAAGTCTACTCAATTTTCAAATATTTGAAAACAGCCATCATGTTCTCTTTTAGCACGCCTTCTCATTCCTTGGCCTCTTACTGTAGAATGTTCTTGTCTTAGCATGTATTTTGGGAATGTCTTCTGTGAAAGGGACACTACTATGTGCATGAAAGTGAAAGTGATAGCCGCTCAGTCGTGTCTGACTCTTTGTGACCCCATGGACTGTGGCCTGCCAGGCTCCTCTGTCCATGGGATTGTGCAGGCAAGAATATTGGAGTGGGTTGCCATGCCCTCCTCCAGGAGAATCTTCCCAACCCAGGGATCGAACCCAGGTCTCCTGCACTGCAGATGGATTCTTTACCATCTGAGCCACCAGCGATGCATGGGTGGCTGGAAAATGCAACAGATGTGACACAAAATCCTACCCCTGAGGATGTTGTGGTCTGAGAGGAGGAGGGGCGGCACACTTTCATTCATTTATTTTAACACAAACAAATATAACACTGAGTACTGTGTTCCAAGCTCTGGAAGTCCGAAGTCTCAATGAAACACTTATCTGAATCTCTGAGAAAATCCAGAACTACTTTTTGAGGGAAATCCTGGCCTACCCCATAAGTTTCCTTTAGGACCCTCCCCTAAGAAGGTTAATGTGTAACACCACCAAATTATTCACCTCTAGCGTCTATAAAAATGACCTTAAAGGTGGTACTATCTTCCAATGTGTGTCTCATGGAGTACTCCAGGGGAAATAGGGGGATTTTGTGGTCAAATATGTTTGCAAAACAAGGTGCTATCTTGGAAATTTGCCATATACATTAGTATTGTAAAGGCTTCTAGAAGGAAGCTCTTTCTTTGACCACAAAACTTTTTTTTTTTTTTTTTTTTTTTGATACCACTTATCTAAAATGCCATAGAACTGCTAGGCCCTGCAGGAAATGCTGGCCTGAGACCATGGTTCCCAAACTTGGCTGATTCTCACACTCACTTGGGAAACTTGATAACAAGGCGCCCTCTAGTCTCATGCCAGGGCTGCTGAGTCAGACAGATTCTCTGAGGCTGAGGAAAAGTTCAAGAAGCTTCCTGGTTTATTGGATTGCTAGTCATGTATGGGGCCTCAGATCCAAGGGAGATATGATCATCTCCACTGTTATAAGTTGTAACTTGGCTTCATGACCTCAGTTCAGTCAGTTCAGTTCAGTCGCTCAGTCGTGTCTGACTTTTTGCAACCCCATGGACTGCAGCATGCCAGGCCTCCCTGTCCATCACCAACTCCCAGAGTCTACTCAAACTCATGTCCACTGAGTCAGTGATGCCATCCAACCATCTCATCCTCTGTCATCCCCTTCTCCTGCTTTCAATCTTTCCCAGCATCAGGGTCTTTTTAAATGAGTCAGTTCTTCACATCAGGTGGCCAAAGTATTGGAGTTTCAGCTTCAGCATCAGTCCTTCCAATGAACACCCAGGATTGATCTCCTGTAGGATGGACTGGCTGAATCTCCTTGCAGTCCAAGGGACTCTCAAGGGTCTTCTCCAACACCACAGTTCAAAAGCATCAATTCTTCAGCACTTAGCTTTCTTTATAGTCCAACTCTCACATCCATACATGACTACTGGAAAAACCATAGCTTTGACTAGATGGACCTTTGTTGGCAAAGTAATATCTCTGCCTTTTAATATGCTGTCTAGGTTGGTCATAACTTTTCTTCCAAGGAGCAAGTGTCTTTTAATTTCATGGCTGCAGTCACCATCTGCGGTGATTTTGGAGCCCAAGAAATAAAGTCTGCCACTGTTTCCCCATCTATTTCCCATGAAGTGATGGGACCAGATGCCATGATCTTAGTTTTCTGAATGTTGAGTATTAAGCCAACTTTTTTCACTCTCCTCTTTCACTTTCATCAAGAGGCTCTTTACTTCCTCTTTGTTCTCTGCCACAAGGGTGGTGTCATCTGCAAATCTGATTTGATATTTGTCTTGGCAATCTTGATTCCAGCTTGTGCTTCTTCCAGCCCAGCGTTTCTCATGATGTACTCTGCATATAAGTTAAATAAGCAGGGTGACAATATACAGCCTTGACATACCCCTTTCCCTAATTGGAACCAGTCTGTTGTTTCATGTCCAGTTCTAACTGTTGCTTCCTGACCTGCATACAGATTTCTCAAGAGGCAGATCAGTTGGTCTGGTATTCTCATCTCTTTAAGAATTTTCCAGAGTTTGTTGTGGTCTACACAATCAAAGGCTCAGCCCCTTGTAAAACATCCTTTCATACTTGTATATTGTAAGGTCTGCCCTATGAAACAATACATGCAAACTGCCTCCAAGTTTGCTGTAACATCAAGTTTCATTATATCACTTCTGTTTATATAAATTCTCACACTTGGAATGTCTCACAGAATTCAGTGTCAAGTATCTATCAAATTATTGATATTCACAAAATCACACCTAATCACAAAAGCTATATAATGTACATTCTACTCTTTGTTCAAGACTGCCAGGGAGTTCAGCCAAATCTCATGCTTAATGATACCAAATAAACCATCATTTATTAACAATAATTAATAATAATATTAGTAATTAGTATAATAATAAAAATTAATAATAATAATTAATAATGCTCATCATTAGCATAGTGCTTCTTCTTCTTCCTATGGCACTGTTTTTCTATTTTTATTTTCATCATATATTAACTAGTTAAATTATACAACTTTAGGCAATTGTTGGAGAGAAAATAAATACCAGTTCATATTCTAGGAGTGAGTATATGGCAGGAAAAATGTAGAACCCTGAATTCAGTGAGAAAAAGAATAAAAACTTCTCAGCACAGGGAGAGTGATGTGGGTCTTCAGCCTGGTCACTGAGATGAATCTGCCTAGCTTAAGCTTCAGGCAGCATTCTCGCCTTCCCACAACCTTGAGTGTAAGCTATAATCATGGCAGTGACCAGTGGGTCTCAGCGATGCTGGAACTTTCCAAGTCACATTTTACTTTCATTTGTATCATTCAGCAAAAAGAGCTCAAACCTCTGAGGAGATACTTCACAATAGGCTTGTTTCTGTGCACTAAGGAAAATAAAGCCTCTGTCATGACTTCTCAATCCTTTAAATCTTTAATTCTTCAAAATTATCCTCAGAAAATTGTCTTAGTGAGATGGTTCATTGTAGTATTAGCCTTTATTGCTTGATGTATTGAATACTCTGTGGTTTAACATATTGCTCCACCACATAATAGGAGGGAAGATGGCTCTCTGTGGGGCTTCTCATGAAGTCTAACCAGTGGTGATGGCTGAAGTTAATCTACCATGCCTCAGACTGATTCATCGTGGAGTTATTTACCCTGGGATATGGTTGGAGGAACCAAACCCGCTGTAAACCTTTTATTAAATGGTGGTGGTGGTGATTAACCCTCAGAGAGTACATGAACATTTGACAAAAGAACAACAAACATAGAAAAGTAATATAGATATGCAGTAAAGTAGTAAATAAATAAGGAAAAGTTGGGAAAAGATGTTCCCAAATTTCTTACCAACTCACTTTCATGTATTCTTGCCCTAATTGAAAGGTGTTGCCATTCCTAACGACCATGAGAAAGCCATATTCTCAATATGGGCAGACTTTTCTTCCAACTGCCCATCCCCAGTGAGCATACCATACAAACCAAGAGAGGTGGGAAGTGAGATTATTCTTTGCTCAGTTCATTTTATAGCTCTGGTTTTGCTTACGGGAAATGGTCAATAAATGCTTGCTCACTTATCAGTTCTGCTAGTCGTGTCAGCTGTCTCCTGCATAACTAAATACTTCAAAGAATTTTTGAACCTGTTACATAATATTGTGAATTCATTGCAAAGGGTCAAGTTTTAGTTTTTCTCTTCACAGGACAGAAGAAAGGCAGTTCTGGATTGGATTTAATAAAAGAAACCCACTGAATGCTGGTTCTTGGGAATGGTCTGATGGAACTCCTGTAAGTCTTTCCAAGCTGGAGAAAAGGAGATGAATTTAAAGCAGGTGGCCCTGGAACCACTTGGTAAACCAACCAAGAGAATCTGGAAAGAACAGCCATGTTCCCTATGACTCAGACCTAAATCAAAAACTGCCCCAGACCTTGGTATTAAAAGAGTTATTTCAGCAAGGTCTTGAGAAACCTTTGCTAGCCAGATAGTTCCAAAGCTAGCTATAAAATCTCATCCTAAAAGGAAATCAAAATCTCTGAAAAAGCCCTGAAAACCATCTCCCATGTGAAGAATCTCCAGCAGAGAAGCAACTATTCTTTAAAATAATACCATGCTTCCTTTGCCCCATCCTCCCTCTCCTGCATAGCACCTGATCATATGAGGGTGAGACCCTTGTCTATGTCACAGTGAAAAGAAATATCTTCAGTTTCTCTCACTTTAAAAGAACAGAAATGCCAGGTTTAAGAAGCTGCACCTCCTTCTCAGTCAAAGAAAATTATTTGGGGGGAAAAAAAATTGTTTCTCATTCAGCCTCTTATGTGTAAAAGCCTCATGTAGGAAAGAAGGAACTCACAATTACATTTTTTTTTCAGGCACTATGAGGATTTCTGAGATCTTCCTCATGATAGGGAAAAAAAAACAGAAGCAGTAACCCAAATTAAAATGAGATCCATCTGAAGGCACAAGAAAAATCAAATTGTATAGTTTCACCAGTGAACTGGGGTTAGCAACAGCCTGCAGTAAGCATTTAATACAGCTCCTATTCATTGAGCCCCAGTTAGGTTCTGAGCACTGAGCTGAGTGCAACCCTGCATCATCTCTTTTCATCATTACAGTGATTCAACATAGTGGGTGTTAAACTGATTAAGTAGTTTGCCTAAAATAATACATAAGAGAGACAGCATTTGTATATAGGTTGTCTGCCTCCAAAGCCACAATGTCATAAAGTCTCCTCATTGGCAAAAATAGCAGCAGCCAAACTTTGACATAGTAAAGATCAATAGGGAAAAGGGATCTTTAGACCTGATACATAGATGGTGTTCAAATCTGTAGCAAGGAAATGGTTTTCAGAAAAACTATATGCTTAAGTGGGACTAATGAGTGTGCTAGTTGAAAAAAAAACAAACACAATACCACGCCAGTACTGCTTCTTTGACAAAGGCACCAGGACCAGAGGTCAGGAAGAGATCTTGGAGATGACCTAGCCTCATCTATCTATTCTGCTGATGAAGAAGCCAAGGCCCAGAGAGTGGAAGGGGCATAACGCAGGGTTGACCTGCCCCATTAATGGCAGCCACCACATAGCACAGTTGGGTGGTTACCATCAATATGGCACTTGGAAAATAAAATGTGGTGCATAGAGGCTGACAATGTCTTTTAGTAAAACAAACAAACTTATAAGTAATAGGAGAGGCATAGACAATTTGGTTCAGAATCAATGAGATAAAGCCATGAAGCAGTGGACTGAGTCCCTCACCACTTACCACTGGATAGAATAAGTATCAAACTCATGCCATTCTCTGAATCTGAGCTTTATATATATATATAAAGGTTAGATGAATTATTGCATGACTTTGGACATATTTGAAGGTGAGTATGTGGTGGTGGTTTAGTCGCTAAATTGTGTCAAACTATAGACTTCCCTGGTGGCTCAGACGCTAAAAAGTCTGTCTACAATGTGTTTTGAGACCCGGGTTCAATCCCTGGGTAGGGACGATCCCCTGGAGAAGGAAATGGCAACCCACTCCATTACTCTTGCCTGGAGAATCCCATGGATGGAGGAACCTGGTAGGCTACAGTCCATGGGGTCGCAAAGAGTCGGAGACGACTGAGTGACTTCATACACATTGCGACCTCATGGACGATATAGCCTGCCAGGCTCCTCTGCCCATGGGATTTCCCAGGCAAGAATACTGGAGTGGCTTGCCATTTCCTTCTCCAGGGGATATTCCCAACCCAGGGATCGAACCTGTGTCTCCTGCATTGCAGGCAGATTCTTTACCCCTAAGCTACCAGGGAAGCATAAATTGTTTCAAAACCCTCTTTTTTTTCAGATTTTTACCTCAGTCTTACTCATGGTCTGTCCACATTTCTGTCAAGTAGTCATTAAATCATTGAGAAGTTTGAATCTCTAGTCAATACTCCTGTTGTATCATCATTCATAGAAATAGATAGTTTCTTGATTAAAGCTAGGGTTGACTTAGAAGTTAGTATTAGAGACTGAAAGCAAAAGAATCTACATCAAAGATGAGATTCAATTCTGAAAGATCCTTGAGCCACTAAAAATGGATCCCAGAGTTAGCCTAACCTTAAGTGAGAAAACAGTGCAAGTTCATCTGACTTATTCCTTCTGGAGAAAGGAGTAGCATGCCTCTTTTTAAAAAAACAAAACAAAACAAAAAAACAGAAAAAGAATCTTCAAGAAAAAATGCTGAAGTTTTCATTAGCTTGCTTTTCACAAATGTGAAACCACCTTTAACTGGCATCATGACTTGCTTACTCCAGAAGTCTGTTGTGATTTTCTACAGGGCTGCCTTTTTGATCATTTGAAACCTTTTGTGGGGAATCAGTATTAAGGAATAATGAACTTCATCTGCTGCAGGTTGTCTCTTCATTTTTAGACAATTCTTATTTTGGAGAAGATGCAAGAAATTGTGCTGTTTATAAGGCAAATAAAACATTGCTACCCTCATACTGTGGTTCCAAACGTGAATGGATATGCAAAATTCCAAGAGGTAAACATATTAAGATCTTTACTATTTGTTTGCTTTCTAATCATCTATAGCATTTTCCCAAGGCAACAGTTACAGAGGTCTAAAATTTAAGCAGTCTGGACCACAGTACCAACAACCTTCATGATGGACTAGATTGCACCATTTTAGAAAAATATGTATATCATGGTGGAATGAGAAAAAATGATACCAGTGCAGTATGCTAAGCTAGTGGGAAATGAAGATAACTGCCATGTTGTGGAGTATCGTCTTTTGCAAGTACAACCTGGAAGAAATGTCACTGTGACATTACAAACAAACAAAATGACTTACCAGATGAGTAAGTTAAAGCACCGGCACAGTGTGTGACAGACAATAAGTGCTCACAACATTTTTTCCTTAACCAGAGCGCTCTCTTGAGCCTCCTCTTCAAGTAGGAGAACTGATCACTTTCCAAACAACATCTGGTTCTCAATAATCTTTTAAAAAGCAAAGTCCAAAATATTGTGTTTAGGCCTGAAGTAATTCAGAGATAGTACATCTGAAAATAAACATCACTCACACTGGCTTGCTTTTATTTTACAGATGTGAGACCCAAGGTTCCGCCCTGGTATCAGTATGGTAAGAACTACTCCTGAATTTCTAACTTTATGCTACTTTATACCATTACTCTGTTATTACATAGCACCAATGGAGTTACTCTTTTCTTGTGTCAATTAGGAACTAATTTGTTCAAATTAACCATTCATAAATAATCAAACTAGGGACTTCTTTTGTGGTTCAGTGAGTAAGACTCAACACTCCCAATACAAGAGGCCCTGGTTTCATCCCTGGTCAGGGAGCTAGATTCCACATGCTGCAACTAACTAATGATCCCACATGCCACAACAAAGAGGGAAGATCCCACGTGCCACAACTAAGACCCAGTGCAGCCAAATAAATAAATACATATTTTTTTAAATCAAAATGTCATTAAGTATTACTAAAGACTAATATCATAGCTTAACTCCATTTTTATGGCACATGATTTTAAAATATGCATCTAGCCCAGACTTTGGAATATATGTGTTTCATATATGAAAGAGACCAGTGAAAATAAGTAAACTGTATACTTATGTATGTGTGGGACTAGGTGTATTCACACACATTTTCTTAATGTTGAGTGACTAAATTACACATGTGAGGTCAATCATAGCACACCCTGTTTAAGTTTGCATTATATTGCTCAATAACTGTTGTATCACTTCCATTGCTTATTTCTCTTTCAGATGCACCCTGGCTCTTTTATCAGGATGCAGAGTACCTTTTTCATATTTCTGCCTCAGAATGGTCCTCCTTTGAGTTTGTCTGTGGCTGGCTGCGCAGTGATATTCTCACTATTCATTCTGCACATGAACAAGAATTCATCCACAGCAAAATAAGAGCGGTACTTAAATTCGATTAACTATGAGAAACTCAGAGCTTAACTCCTTCTTCAGTCCTTGAGGAGTTTTGTTTTCAAAAGACTTCAGACATTGATTTGTTTCATTGAAAGTCTTAGATTTTTAAGAATTGTTTTTCCTCCTGTTACAAAGATTTAGAGGAAATAATGGAAACACAGGTTTACTATGCTCGTGAGTTATTTCACTTCTCATGCTTTTTTAGCAATAAGGATGAGTGAGTAGCATTTTATTGTTTTGTGAGGTTCATTCCATCATTCAATGCATATTTATTCTGAATCTACAATTCTAGGGACTGAGGTTTTATCAGTGCTTACAATAGATCAAATTTCTACCCACCTGGAGCTTATAGTCTAGTCTAGGAAGAAACACTGCAAGCAATGCAAGTAAATAGGACTACGTAGTATTTTAGAAAAAGATAAGTGGATAGAGGCATGCAGGAAGATAAAACACTGATGACGGACAAGGACTACTAGGAGGTGCATGCTGTTGTAAAATTCCAAATTTTACTCATAAGAGTATAATATTTTTTAGACTCTATACAGAAAATGATAAGGAGTGGGTCTACATTTCAACTTCAGATAAAGACTGGACTTAATCCTTTGAGAAGCTAGGCTAATTAGAAAGGAGCATGAAAAATCTGTTAAATATGAAATAGACTACTAAGGAATAGTGTCAGGTTTGCAGTGTATTCCTTCAGCAAGCATTTATTGAGCATTAGCTTTGTCTCAGGCACTGTGGTATTTGCCAAGGACACAAAAATGTCAAGGACACAAAAATGAGATATAGTCAGTGTCTTTAAAAAGCTGGAAATAACACGATGTAGTAAGAGAAAAGAGAGCAGTCTATACAGATTACCAAGGGGGCACCAGGGAGGAACAACCTCATTCCTAATTTTCCCTAGGAAACTGTTAAAGGTAAGAGAGAGTCTTTTTTCTTTTTCCATAATTTAACATTATTTCATGGTCTCCAGGAATCCTTTATTAATCTATCATCTTTTCATATGTTTGTAAGTTAACTGTTAAAAAGAAGTTTTATGTTAAAGCATCCTTGACTTGTAAGAGAAATGTCTTCCCTCCCATCTCATAGGGTTTTCCTGTCTCTGTAATTCTCTTTGATACACATACAGTGAGGAGGATGCAGGTTGGGTCCACTACTGAGTTTTGATGGAAAAGCCAAGAACCAGAGGGGTTAGGTGATGACTGCACTGCCCCACAGAGACACAGTAGCAGACCAACCAGGAGAATAGGATATTCCCTAGTATCGGTTCATGCATTATATTACTACTCTTCATCTCCTACATATGGAACACTCAAGTCAAAACCAGAACATTAAGTATCAACGAGTTATATATCACGACCTCAGAAAATACATTTGTTTCTTTAGCTAGACGGCAGAGGCAGACTCCTTGCCCCAAGTGGCAGTAATAAGAGACCAGGTGAACGGCTAAAAACCAATCTATCAACATGTAAAGGGCACATCCCAAAAGGAAGTGATCATTGGCCAATACTTACTGTAACAGTGTCAAGCACTGCGAAGCACTAATGTTTAATGGCATTCAATCTTTCTAAGAACTCCCTGTGGGAAGTCTGTCATCAGCAGATTTTACAGATGAGGAAGCTAAGACTCTAAAGAGGTGAAACAACTTTGTTACACAGCAGCTATTTGGAATTTGGAAGTGAACCCAAGTCATCTGACTTAAAAGGTCATTTTCAAAAACCTCTGTGGGCAGCAGAATAGCATATGCCTTATATTAAAACAATCCAGCCTCCGAAAAGTAGCCCTTGTATATTGTTAGTGGAAATGTAAATCGGTGCAGCCACTATGGAAAACAGCACAAAGCTTCCTCAAAGAATCCAACAAGTCCACTCCTAGGTATATATCTGAAAAAAGTAAATACACTAATTTTAAAAGATACATGCACCCCAATGTTCATCATTTAGTTCAATTCAGTTGCTCGGTCCTGTCCCACTCTTTGCTACCCCATGGACTGCAGCACGCCAGGCTTTTCTGTCCATCACCAACTCCCGGAGCTTGCTCAAACTCATGTCCATTGAGTCACTGATGCCATCCAACCATCTCATCCTCTGTCGTCCCCTTCTCCTCCTGCCTTCAATCTTTCCCAGCATCAGGGTCTTTTCAAATGAGTCAGTTCTTCACATCAGGTGACCAAAGTATTGGAGTTTCAACTTTAGTATCAGTCCTTCCAATGAATATTCAGGACTGATCTCCTTTAGGATGGACAGGTTGGATCTCCTTGCAGTCCAAGGGACTCTCAAGAGTCTTCTCCAACACCACAGTTCAAAAGCATCAATTCTTCGGTGCTCAGCTTTCTTTATGGTCCAACTCTCATATCTATACATGACTACTGGAAAAACCATAGCTTTGACTAAATGGACATTTGGGGGCAAAGTAAGTGTCTCTGCTTTTTTAATGTGCTAGCTAGGTTGGTCATAGCTTTTCTTCCAAGAAGCAAGCGTCTTTTAATTTCATGGCTGCAGTCACCATCTGTAGTGATTTTGGAGCCTAAGAAAATAAAGTCTGTCACTGCTTCCGCTGTTTCCCCATCTATTTGCCATGAAGTGATGTGACTGGATGCCATGATCTAGTTAGTGAATGTTGAATTTTAAGCCAGCTTTTTCACTCTCTTTCACTTTTATCAAGAAGTTCTTTTGTTCCTCTTTGCTCTCTGCCACAAGGGTGGTGTCATCTGCATATCTGAGGTTATTGATATTTATCTCAGCAATTTTGATTCCAGCTTGGGCTTCATCCAGCCTGGCATTTTGCATGCTGTACTCTGCATATAAGTTAAATAAGCAGGGTGACAATATAGAGCCTTGACGTACCCTTTTCCCAATGTGGAACCAGTCCATTGTTCTGTGTCTGGTTCTAACTGTTGCTTCTTGACCTGCATACAGATTTCTCAGGAGGCAGGTCAGGTGGTCTGGTATTCCCATCTCTTTTAGAATTTTCTAGTTTGTCATGATTCACACAGTCAAAAGCTTTAGTGTAGTCAGTGAAGCAGAAGTAGATGTTTTTCTGGAATTATATTACTTTTTCTATGATCCATCGGATGTTGGCAATTTGATCTCTGATTGCTCTGCCTTTTCTAAATCCAGCTTGAATATCTGGAAGTTCTCAGTTCATGTACTATTGAAGCCTGGCTTGGAGAATTTTGAGCATTACTTTGCTAGCGTGTGAGATGAGTGCAACTGAGCGGGAGCTTGAACATTCTTTGGCATTGCCTTTCTTTGTAATTAAAATGAAAACTGACTTTTCCAGTCCTGTGGCCACTGCTGAGTTTTCCAAATTTGTTGGCGTATTGAGTGCAGCACTTTCACAGCATTGTCTTTTAGGATTTGAAATAGCTCAGCTGGAAAAAAAAAAAAAAAGAAATAGCTCAGCTGGAATTCCATCACCTCCACTAGCTTTGCTCATAGTGATGCTTCCTAAGGCCCACTTGACCTCACACTCCAGAATGTCTGGCTCTAGGTGAGTGATCACAGCATCATGGTTATCTGGGTCATTAAGATCTTTTTTGTATAGTTCTTCTGTGTATTCTTGCCACCTCTTCTTAATATCTTCTGCTTCTGTTAGGTCCATACAATTTCTGTCTTTTACTGTGCCCATCTTTGTATGAAATGTTTCCCTGGTATCTCTAACTTTCTTGAAGAGATCTCTAGTCTTTCCCATTCTATTGTTTTCCTCTATTTCTTTGCACTGATCACTGAGGAAAGCTTTCTTACCTCTCCTTGCTATTCTTTGGAACTCTGCATTCAAATGCGTATATCTCTCCTTTTCTCCTTGGCCCTTTAATTCTCTTCTTTTCTCAGCTATTTGTAAGGCCTCATCAGACAACCATTTTGCCTTTTTGCATTTCTTTTTCTTGGGGATGTTTTTGATCACAGCCTCCTATACAATGTTTTGAACCTCCATCCGTAGTTCTTCAGGCACTCTGTCTATTAGATCTAATCCCTTGAATCTATTTCTCACTTCCACTGTATAAACGTAAGGGATTTGATTTAGGTCATACCTGAATTGTCTAGTGGTTTTCCCTACTTTCTTCAATTTAAGTCTGAATTTGGCAATAAGGAGTTCATGGTCTGAGCCAAAGTCAGCTCCCTGTCTTGTTTTTGCTGACTATATATAGCCTCTCCATCTTTGGCAGATAATCAGTCTGACTTTGGTGTTGACCATCTGGTGATATCCATGTGTAGAGTCTTCTCTTGTGTTGTTGGAAGAGGGTGTTTGCTCTGACTGGTGTGTTCTCTTGGCAAAATTCGTTAGTCTTTCTCCTGCTTCACTTTGTACTGCAAGGCCAAACTAGCTTGTTACTCCAGGTATCTCTTGACTATGTACTTTTGCATTCCAGTCCCCTGTGATGAAAAGGACATCTTTTTTGTGTGTTGGTTCTAGAAGGTCTTGTAGGTCCTCATAGAACCATTCAACTTCAGCTTCTTTGGCATCAGTGATTGGGGCATAGACTTAGATTACTGTGATATTGAATGGTTTGCCTTGGATTCAAACAGAGATCATTCTGTCATTTTTGAGATTGCACCCAAGTACTGCATTTTGGACTCTTTTGTTGACTATGAGGCCTCCTAGATTTATTCCAAGGGATTCATGCCCACAGTAGTAAATGTGATGGTCATCTGTATTAAATTTGCCCGTTCCAGTCCATTTTAGTTCACTGATCCCTAAAATGTTGATGTTCACTCTTGCCATCTCCTGTTTGACCACTTCCAATTTAAACCTTAACTGATGGACCTAACATTCCAGGTTCCTATGCAATATTGTTCTTTACAGCATCAGACTTTACTTCTGTCATCAATCACATCCACAACTGGGTGTTGTTTTTGTTTTGGCTCAGCCTCTTCATTCTTTACTGGGCGCTTCTCCAGTAGCATATTGGGCACCTACCAACCTGGGAAGTTCTCCTTTCAGTGTCATATCTTTTTGCCTTTTTAAAAGGCATGTTCATGGGGTTCTCAAGGCAAGAATACTGAAGTGGTTTGCCATTCCCTTCTCCAGTGGACCACATTTTGTCAATAGCCAAGATAGGAAAATAATCTAAGTGTCCATCAACAGATAAGTGAATAAAGATGTGTCATATATATACAGTGGAATATTAGTCATAAAAACAATGAAATTTTGCCATTTGCAACAACATATATGGACCAAGAGGGTATGGTGCTTCATAAAGTAAGTTAGAGAAAGATAAATACTGTGTGGTATCACTTACATGTGGAATCTAAAAAATAAAACAAATGATGAATATAACAAAATAGAAACAAACTCATAGATACAGAAAATGAACTAGTGATGATCACTGGGGAGAAGAAAAAGGGAGGGGCAAGATAACGGTAGAGGATTAAGAAGTATAACCTACTATGTATAAAATAAATAAGCTTCAAGGATATATTATACACAGGGAAATATAGCCATTGTTTTATAATCAATTTAGTGGAGTATAATCTGTAAAAAATTTTGAATCACTATGTTATACACATGAAACTAATATACTATTGTAAATTAACTATACCTCAATTTTTTAATTAATTAAAAATAATATAAAATCCCTCCCCAAATGATAGCTGCCATCTCTGTCTCAGACATGAACAGTGAAGAACTTCTTTGATCCTTCCAGCAGAGCTTAGGTCTTTGGAGAACCTCTGTATTCTTCTCTTTTCACCTTTTCCTTAATTCACTCTCTCAGTCTTTGGTGGTTGGGAAGCCAGTGGGAATTAATACCCGAGTTAATACCTCTCATGGAATGGAATAGTAAAACCCCATGGGCTTAGCCATTTAAGAAGGCTTAGCCAATGCCATGATCTAGAGTTGAGGATTAGATCTAGTGATCCCAAACCAGACAAACCCTGTGGTGTCTTAGATGGTAAAAGTGTTACCCAGCCTATGACCATGTTGATACAGAATGTTCTTTCAGTATTACAGGTGAGTGGCTGACTGATCCAACACCACAGTGCGCTACAGAAGGAAGTTATCAGAGGGTAAAGATTGGGGAGACACAGAATGGGGCAAGGGAGCCAAAGGGAATGGGTATCAATTTAGAGAAAAGAATGCTGTATAATTCTAAAGCAGTTCTTCCTCCTGCATAATTTGTAGCTATTAGGCAATTTTTGTTCAAGGCAGTGGTAGTATTTATGGTAACCTACATTTCTTAGGTCAGTCCAGAAGTTCTGGATGAGGAACTAAACATGTAGGGGTCATACCATTCATTTTTGTGGCACACCCATCCTATAATTGCAGGAAGAATAGAAGTAATTAAATATTTTTAAAGTTACGTATGTATTGTATAGCTTCTCTACAAAGAACAGTAACTCAGAAATATGAAAGACAAAAATACCATTCTTTTGGGGAGTAGAAGAACTAATTATTGAGAAAGAAAACTGGATGCAGTTTTTTAAAAGGCTGAAGCAGAATTTTTTTAATAGAATGTTTCCATCTTGGAAAAGTGATGAGGCATAATTTCCTCTTTGACTAACAGAAGACCACAAGACATGATCAGAGGGAATGTTTGAGAACAAATTTTTTGAGTCATCTTATTAGTCAGATCAATGCCAAAAAAATAAAAACAATGAGCACTTTATGAGTTGTTTGACATGAACTAATATTGTCATGCTCTGTTGTGCAATAAATATTTGCATTTCAAAATTGCAATTTACCCTCATTTTTTCAATTCTATTTCAAAAAATTTCTAACAAAAGTATATAAAATCTACTAGTCATCCCCCCAAATCTGGTGTTTTAAATCCTTAAAATAATTTGGTTTTGCTATTTTTATGGAAACATTTTAAGAGATAACAGGTTGTTCTCCCTTATATTGCTTTGTAGATTAGTATGTTGGATATTACTGTGGGTTATTTGTTTATGGTAAGTGTTCTTTCCATATGATGCTATCTATAATGAATGCTTGTAACAAAACATAATTGATATTATGAAGTCCATTGTTGTATAACATTTTTTATACAAAAGAATACTAGTATCTTTTATTGTTGTGGTTTTACACCTAAACTGAAATTCACAACACCTATTTTTCACATTGGATTTTTCCACTCTGAGTATTTTCTAACTTGACCTACGAAGTTCTGTCCCATGTCACAATGGGTTGTGATGTACCACGTGGAGGATTACCATGCTATAATTGAGGTGGTAATAAATATGCCACTTAAGATGCGGTAGTTGTAATTTTTCTTTAGAGATCCTTAATTGGGGCAATGAACAATCAGACCATGATTTCCACTATTGTTGCACCCGAGACCTCTTTAGATTGAATGAAATGGTTGTGGTTCTCCCACTGAGTTCACAGCCAGTCTCCATGGACCCATTCCAAAGGCTGACAATAGGAGCCTAAATTCAGCATGTAAGAACATGTCCATGAAACAACACCTCAGGGAGCCAAAATTACAGTCGCTCCATCTTGCATTATTCACAAATTGCTGATGTGGCAGACAGCCACGCTGGTTAAGGAGTAAAAATACTCGTGTATAAATTAGAATGTTAGAGAGCTATTAGGTTCTGCTGTATGATGACTTGAAATTCACATGGAAAAATATACATATATTTTTAAATGCATATCCAAGTCTTTACAGAAGAAATGAAAGTGAAAATTTACATGTATAAGGCCTTCAAATTGACAGGATTTTAGCATAAAAAATTAAGTTACATTTCACACACAGCACACACACAATAAAGAATATTGATTTAGAGGCCTTAGAGAAATCCTTAATGCCTCTTCTTCCTTTATAGTTGAAGAGGGAATTTCAATTTCCTGGGTCATAAGTCCAGTATTACATCTGGTCTAATGTGTATATGCACATGCATGTCTGTGATGTTTCAAGTTTATTCTTTATTGTACTGAGATCTATGTGATAAATAATGGCATAAATTAATAAAATATAGAAAGGATAATTTTCTAGTTGTCAAACACTGGAAATACTGCAGTATTCTTTTGTCCTATACTGTAGTTTCCTTTTGAATGCGGGAGAGTGCTAATACTTACAACCAGACTAATGCCTAAAATACAAGTTCTTTTTACTATTGAGGTCTTTATGCCTCAAATTGTTTTTCAAGTAGTGTGGTTTTGCAGGAAATTTTTATAAATCATTGAGAGAATAAGTCACTAAACTTTTAGTTTAAAAAGGAATTCACATTCTATTTCACTTTACAATATTACTTTATAAATCCCTACTGTGAGAGTTAGAAAATTTATTTTCACATATATAAGAAACATTGTAACAAAGTTATGTATGAAACTAAAATTATTTTAAATATTTGATTCCAATTTTCTTCTATAATGAGGACGGAGTAGTTTAGAATAATGAAGTTTCAGGTTTTCTCAAGATGCTAGGCCTTAGTGTATTCTTCTTTAAATAACTGGGTAAAATACTGAAGAATAGAAAGCTATTAACAGCAACCCCATTAATCTTAATAGTGTAAAGGGAAAACAAGTAGAATAAATGCTGACATTCCCTCTCTCTTTTTTAAATAGCTATCAAAGTATGGTGTAAATTGGTGGATTGGACTTCGAGAAGAAAGAGCCAATGATGAATTTCGGTATGGACCTAGATTAATTTGCATTTAACCCTATTTGACAGGTTTTTTATTCGCAGAGTGATTGGACTAGATCTTAGTGGTTAATTTGTTGAATGGCTTTCAAACATTAACTTATAAATTTTCATTTCCCCAGCTAAAGACATGAGTATTTTTTTTAATTTAATAAAATAATTATGCCTCCAGCCCATACCCCAGAACTCCAGAAATGGTGTTAGAGACTGAATGTGCAGAATGAGAGAAGGCCTTTCATTTCGTAATTTTCTTGCAGTTGGAGAGATGGATCACCAGTAACATATCAGAACTGGGACAGAGGAAAAGAAAGACCTATGGGCCGTAATGAGAGCCAGAGGTGTGGCTTCATTTCATCCATAACAGGTTATTTTATTACTCCATTTTGGGGTTTATAATGCAAACATAATTTTCAGAAGACTCGAAGTCTCCTTTTAATTGCATTAATTCAGTGAAAAGGTTCTGTTTGGTTACTTTGCTTTTCAACCACATGTCTTTAATTTCATCAGTCTTAAGTTTCCTATAGCTTGTTCCATGCATTCATGTTCTTGAAAATAATTTACATCTAGATAAGTCCTTCATCTTGAACCAAAACTACCAAAAATGTGCCCACTGAAATGGGTCAAAGACTTGCCTAATACTGTTTTCTATGAAATTTCAATATGGGCCCATTTAAAAAAAATCTCTTTGTAGTATCCAGTGTATAATTGGCCAGAACTTTAACCTCTGAAATTTTTTTCCATTTAAGAAAAATTTTCCTTGAATTCCTTGTCTGTTTTTTTACACATTTGGCCTTAATTGCTGCTTGCCTTAGAACACCAACTCTCTGTCAGTTGGATTTAGAGGTATATGTATGTCTAAGATGGGTTTTTTAATTCTATGCATCAGTGCAGTGTTATTGGGGTTGATTGTCCACTAATATCCATTCCTCTTTCTATCCAATAAAAGGTAATGATGTTCCTAACAGATCCTCCCAAGTCAGGAGAAGTAAAAACATGGAAAGCGATCTCTGGCTTAGGGGCCAACTGCAGAGAAAGGAGAGGAAAAACCATGCTGTTAATCAGCTCGCTTTTGCCAGCAGGTGTCACAACAGCCTACAGAAAGGCTGTTTGTGATTCTGGAAGAATAGCAGCTAATCTGAATTGAAAATAGCATTCCAGCCCCTCCTTCAAAACGCCAATATCTTTTTGGCTCATACCCCTCACACTAGAAAACAGAATCTTCCCTTGCAGTTTACATGCATCCTTGTCCTATTCTGGAACTTATGACTTGAATGCTAATGAAATACATTCTATAACCTTTACTCTGAAAATAAAGATTTTCTAATTATTTTCTAAGAGGCTGAGGACTTTGGGATACATCTTCCTGAGGGCATGTCTCTAAAACTGTGTGTTTTGTTCAAGGGTCAGTGTTGAAAAGTGCTTCTTCCTTGGAAGTTCCTGAGTTATTTTTTCTAAAAATTTTTTCAAAATTATTATATTTTTAAGAATTAGAATAGAAATGATCATCTATTATTTTAGAATCTTTCCCCTCTTTTTACCTTGAGGTGGAATACTTTAAAACAAAGAATATTTATTTATCTTAATCTTTCAAAAATTCATATTTTCTGGCTTTTATTAAAAATTAGGACATCTGGAAATAGCAGGCCCTCAGTCTCACATGACAACAACTGATTAAAGCTTGCACTCTTAGTAAAACAAAAATATTACTCTACAAAAATATCCTTTGTTAAACAAGTCAAATGTTCTTAAAACTTTCAACAGTGCTGTGATTTCATTTCCAGTATTTGTTTGCATTTTTCTTGTATTTGCAAAATTTCTACATTCTTAAGTTAGAATTACTGATTTGGCATTTTGCCCAGTTAGCTCTTGTCACAGAGAACTCTATAGTTAGTAGTTAAATATAGTTCAATTTCCAGATTTAGAAAAGTATGGTAAACCAAAGCAGTCATAAAAAAAAATTGACCATTACAGAATTCCTACAGAGTAACCATTATTTCCTATCATTCCTAACCATTTTCTCCTCCAGGTCTCTGGGCTAGTGAAGAGTGTTCAATTTCTATGCCTAGCATCTGTAAGCGAAAAAAGGTTTGGGTCATAGAAAAAAAGAAAGATATTCCAAAACAACATGGAACATGTCCCAAAGGATGGTTATATTTTGACTATAAGGTAAACTTGTTTTTAAAAAGTTGCTTTTGTTTTTCTTTTGTAGATGTTAATTTTAGAATGTAATCGAAAGTGGGCCTGGCTTTGAAAAACCATGAGTTGTCCATTGGACCTGGAATTTTTTTGTCACAATTTTCAATGGAAAATTCTCAATTTTCAAGGGATTTGAGAAGTTTTCTATTTAGGGACAGATCTCTTGAAACAAGAAGGTTTTGTCAAAAACAGCTTTGACACCACACTTCATTTATATACTCAGTTTTTGCTACTGACATTGTCATTCATTGTGCTGTATGACTATTTAATTTAGGTGTGATGTGCGTGCATGCACACGTGTGTGTGTGTGTGTGTGTGTGTGTGTATCTAGGCCATGTTCCCAAATGAGCTGTCAACTCCAGAGGGCCCAGACTGTTTTCCTCTTTTGTGTCTTTCTGCCTGGAGCTCACACAGAGCTCTACACGCCTTGTGAATTGACCAGCTAATAACGTGGCTCAGTCAACTTTGTCTTGAGCCTCATAAAGCTGGTGCTTCCATGCAGAGTTGAATTTTTTTCTTATTTTTTTAAGTGGCCAGTGGGGATATTGTAAGCCAGATTTATTATTTCTGATACTGTCTCCAATTAGGGCTGAAACTTCCCCTCCACTCCTTGTTTTAAAATAAAATAACTGTATAGGCCTTAGGTGGAAGTAATTAAAATGCATCTCAAATTATAAATGTTTAACTCTTTGATAATTAAAAAGCTCAAACTGTGTCATAATTTCACATACTAATATGAAATTGCTCCTCCAGCATGGGCAATTTTCAGTCTATATGTTTAGTTACATTGGCAGGGCATTCTCTCCCTTGCGATCTTCCTCTCATTTGTTACGAGGTCATTTGTATTTAGTACATATTTACTGAGCACATACATATTTGGGACTGATATTTTTAATTGTGGCCAAATTCACATAACATAGAATTTACCATCTTAATCATTTTTAGTGTTAAGTACATGCTTCCCTCATAGCTCAGTCGGTAAAGAATCTGCCTGCAATGCAGAAGACCTGGGTTTGATTCCTGGGTCGGGAAGATCCCCTGGAGAAGGAAATGGCAATCCACTCCAGTATTCTTGCCTGGAAAATCCCATGGACAGAGAAGCCTGGGGGGCTACAGTTCATGGGGTCGCAAGAGTCAGACACGACTTCGCGACTTAAACCACCACCATATGCACGTTGCTGTGCAATGACTCTGCAGACCTTTTTGGCTCTTGTAAAACTGAAACTCTAAACCCATTAAACAACAGCCTCTCACTCTCCCTCTTCACAGCCCCTGGCAACCACTACTTTACTTTGTCTTTATTAATTTGACAGCTTCAAATACCACACATGATTGGAATCATATAGTACTTGTCCTTTTGTAACCGGCTTGTTTCACTTAGGACAGTGTCCTCCAGGCTCACCCATATTGCAGCAAGTGTCAGAATTTCCTTCCTCTTGAAGACTGAATAATATTCCATTATATGTACAGAACACATTTTGTTTTTCCACTTATCCATCAATGGACATTTGAGTTTCTCCCACCTTGTAGCTGTTTCTGCTGGCAATTACATATATACATACATATATGTATGTGTGTGTGTGTATCTTTTTTATTGAATTTTTAAAATACACAGGACAATGATACCATCTTACATATGAGAAGACTGAGGCTTATAACGTTGTGTAGTTTTTTCTTGAAACTTACAGCAATAAGTCTCGGGCTGAGAATCAACCTCAGATTTTCTGACGCTGAGTATTGTCCCCTCCCTACAGATGCCACTTCATATAAGTTCTTAAGAATTACCAAATCACCTTAGCTCTGTGACACGATCGGTCCAGTGGCAGTGTGAGATATTTTCTAAAATAACATAGTCGTTCTCTAAAATGTTATATAGTATTGAAATATACTGCTTTTGATAGTCGAGAGACTTCCCTGATGGTCCAGTGGCTGACTCCACATTCCCAGTGCAGAGGGCCTGGGTTTGATCCCTGGTCAGGGAACTAGATCCTACATGCCGCAACTAAGACCCAGTGCAGCCAAATAAATGAATAAATAAATATCTTTAAAAAATAATTGAAACTTTCAGTCTGCTTCTTATTTTTCAAACTATAAAATATTTCTAGTAAATTACATATACATTTCAATATGACAAAATGCCAAATATTCAATAGGACTTGAGTATTACTAAGTTTTTTATTACAACCTTTGACAATTAGTTTTTAGGTTACTTTATTTTAGTAAAATATATAACGTAAAATATGCTATTTAAGCCATTTTTAAGTGTACAGTTCATGGCATTAATTACACCCACAATGTTGTTCAGCCATCACTTCTGTTTCCAAAGCTTATCATCCTCCCAGACAGAAACTCTATAACTGGCTAAGCAATACCTCCCAATTCCCTATCCCTTCCAGCCCATAAAGTGAAAGAAAGCATTAGACGCTCAGTTGTGTCCAATTCTTTGCGACCCCATGGATTGCAGCCCACCAGGCTCCTCTGTCTATGGAATTCTCCAGGCAATAATACTGGAGTGGGTTGCTATGCCCTTTTCCAGGCAATCTTCCTGACCCAGGGATCAAACCTGGGTCTCCCACATTGCAGGCGGATTCTTTACCATCTGAGCCACCACGGAAGTCCCCTGCAGCCCATGGTAAGCTCTAATCTATTTTCCATCTCTATGAATTTGCCTATTCTAGATAATTCAGATAAATGAACTCATATAACATTTGCCCTTTTGTGGTAGACCTATATAACTTAGCATAATGCTTTCAAGGTTCACCCATGTTATAGCATGCATCAGAACTTCATTCCTTTTATGACTTAATATTCCATGCCACATTTTGTTTATCTATTCATCTGTTGATGGACTTCAATGAATAAATCTGCTATGAACATTGGCATACACAAGGATCTACTGGAGTCCCTGTTTTCACTTCTTTGAGGTATATACCTAGGAGTGGAATTGCTACATCATATGCTAATTCTGTGTTTAACTTTTTGAAGAACCAGCAAACTGTTTTTCACAATGGTTGAACCATTTTATAATCCTGCCAACAGTGTATGCTAGCAATATTTCCACATCCTTGAAAATACTTATTACCCATGTTTTTGATTACTGCCAATACTAGTCTAGTGTTATCTCATTGTCATTTTGATTTGCATTTCCCTCATGACTAATGATGCTGGGCATCTTCTCATGTGCTTATTGACCATTTGTATATTTTCTTTGAAAAACGTCTGTTCAACTCCTTTGCCCACTTTTTATTTGGGTTGTCTTTTTGTTATAGAGTTGTAGGAGGTCTTTATATAATCTAGATATAAAACACTTATCAGATATATGTTTTATAGATATTTTCTCTCATTCTTTAGGTTGTCTTTTTACTTTATTGATAATGTCCTTTGATGTATACAAGTTTTTAATTTTAATGAAGTCCAATTTACCTAATTTTTCTTCTGTTGCTCACACTGTTGGTGTCATATCTCAGGATATGTTGCTAAATCTAAGGTCACAAGTTCTAACTTATGTTTTCTTCTAAAAGCTTTATAGTTTTAGCTTTTATATTTAGGTTTTAGTCCATTTTTAGTTAATTCTTATACCTGAAACTTTTTTACAACTATTAAAACAAGTACATCATAGAGTGCTCTGAAGGGAACCACCATAAAGGAATGCCTTCCTTGCCTCAAAGTCACATTTTTGATCCAGAGAGTGAGAGGTCCCAAAGTGTGAGCAAAACTCTTCTAGCTACTAATCATAATTCCTCCCATGTATAAATAAAGAATATTTTAAGGCAAATCATAACAAGTCATATACTTGGTATTACAGAAAAAAGCCTTAGAAGCTTACAATGGTAGTTTTTGGCCATTGTCCTTTTCCTAAACTTTCTTATCTACACAGATTAGCTCTATTCCATGTTTCCTTGAGTGTAAACATGAGGAATATATACACACACAGGCAAGGTACAGTAATGGTGCTGCAGACCTAGGGCAAAAAGAGGAACTGAATGCTTCCTTTGAAAGAATAGGAAGGTGCATGAGTAAAACACAAACGCAATCACGAGGGAAGAAGGGCTTTCTGAGGCTAACTATGGAGCAGGATTAAAACACCCCTGTGCAGCTCAGGGGCTATTTTTAATCTTTATTGATAACTAATGGCTAGATTAGTGGTTTTGCTCTGTTTAAATACTTAGAATCACCGGGTAAGCTTTCTAAAAATATCAAGGTGCAGGTGACATCCTAAAGATTCTGATTTAATTGATCTGCATGGATCCAGGCATTAGCATTTTTTAAAAGCTCCCTTGGTTATTCTAATGTGCAGTCAAACTTGCCCAGCAATGCAGCAGTTGTACAATTGAGTCTTGGAACCATTCAGAGGATTTGATTACTAAGGATATGGTCACAGCAGGCTTCATGAGAAGTGACCCGTTACAGAACGAGATTTCAGGGTTCCCAGGTGTGCCTTCCCACCCACAGTGCCCTCCCCTGCATGTTAATGGCTAAAATCCCACTGCTAGAGTCTCATTCCTTTGCCTCAACACTTTCCTGTACGTTTTTTATGGGAACACTTTCTGAGGTTGCCTCATCTGTCACCTCCACTTTAGAATAAGTGAGTTTATAAGATCATTAGAAAAGCTGGAAATAGGAGAATTAATGGTTGGGAAGTGTGGAAAGCCCAGTGGGGATAGTTCTGACTAACAAAAAAAGCTACAGAAGGAAAATTGGGAGACAGCAATGACAGACATTACTCACTTCAGAGTTCTAAATAAACATCAATATGTTTCACTAAACTTTGCTTCTTGCTTGTCAGTTCCTAGGACTAATTCTTACTGATTATTTCTAAGGAAAAGAAAATCCTTGACTATTTACTATTTACTATTGTTGACTATTTACTATTAAGAGTTTCAAAACTGAGATAGCAGAAATTGTGGCTTTTCTCATGTCTCACACATTATTTTCTTCATGTTTGATGATGTAAAAGAGGCTTGACCAGGGATTATGCCAGGAAGAGTGAGTCATGTAAGAAATTTGGCACAGCAGAGCTGTGTATAAGAGGAAGACATTCTTTGTGTGTATGTGTGTATCAGATTACTATTGTGCTTCTACTTATATGTTTTCTTCAAGGACCTGGATTTAGTGGTGATGGCTGCTTTGTACCATCTCAGTTCAGTTCAGTTCAGTTCAGTCGCTCAGTCGTGTCCAACTCTTAGCGACCCCATGGACTGCAGCACACCAGGCCTCCCTGTCCATCACCAACTCCCGGAGCTAACTCAAACTCATGTCCATCGAGTCGGTGATGCCATCCAACCATCTCATCCTCTGTCATCCCCTTCTTCTCCCGCCTTCAATCTTTCCCAACATCAAGGTGTTTTCCAATGAGTTGGTTTAAAGTATTGGAGTTTCAGTTTCAGCATCAGTCCTTCCAATGAATATTCAAGACCATCTAGTTTTAGATTAGCTAGTGTTTGGTACCATCTAGTTTTAGATTAGCCAGTGTTTCATTTCATGCATAGCATAGTTCTTCCTTTAAAGAAAATGCTCTCCTTTTTTAAATTATTCAAATTCTTAGCACTTTTTTCATTCATTCCATTTAACTGTGTTGCATATATGCAACTCAGTGGTGAGGAAAAACAAATACAGTCCCTTCTCTTTTTACAGCTTATAGGCTAGAGGGGACAAAACATTAGTAAATCAACCAGGAAAATAACTCTAATTTACAACTTTGGCATAAGTGATGGAGAGTTAGACAGTTCCATAAAAGTATATAACAGGAAGACCTAACTGAGGCAGTCAGAAGGATAGGAAGCATCAAAAGTAAGGGAAACATGTGCTAAAGACCTGTGGTGAGAAGGAATGTAATATATTGAAGAAAATAAAAGAAGCATAGAGAACTAGAATGTAGAAAGTGAGACAAAAGAAGTAGGCAAGGGTGATATTGTGTTCGAGTTCCTGGTTTTATCCTAAGAGCAGTGGGAGACCCCAAAGCGTTTTAACCAAAGAGGGACATGATCAGGGAAAAGAGTCATTCAGGCTGCAGTGCCCAAAGCACCTGACAAGGCTGAGTGACTGAGCACACATGCATTCAGGCTGCAGAACCAAAACTAGACCCAAGAAAGGCAGGGGTGAGGAAAGTAAGAGCCGCTAGGAGGATATTGCAATAGTCCAGACAAGAGGTAAGTCCCTGCGGCTAAGATCATGGTGGGGCACTGGGAATGACGGTGAAGGACTCAGAAATGGGATGTCCAGATGGTAGTACTGAAGGGGTGATGGAGGTTACTGAAGAGTCAGAAGATCTCAGGTTTCAGACTTCCGTAAATACATAACTGACTATGCTATTCAACATCAGTAAGAACACTGAAAAAGGACCGAATTTGGGAGAAAGATCATGAATTCCATTTTCACATTTTGAGCTGGAAATGACTTGGAGACCAAAAAAAGGAGTTTTATATGCAAAACTCATTTAGAATATAGTAAGGTATCCTTACTTCACAGCAATAATCAGAGACGCATTAAACTTGATCACATTTTGCAAAGCAGTAAGTAAATAAACAATTTAAAATTAAGGATGTTGTACTTCATCTTGCTACTTTGCTTTAATTATTAATGACACAATTTCAAGTGTGTTAGTAAACATGTTATATTTTAGATACAATGAAGCTGTGGTAATGAGAGGCTACACTCCCATAGTCAAGCTAGTCAAGCCTCAGTTGTCTGAGGCAAACAGGGCAGTTGGTGAGGCTGGGTGGGAAGAGGGAGGGTATGTGTGTGTGTTTTCTGGAGAGATTTATTGAGCTAAATCAACCAGTGAGATTCACTGGTATTTATGAATGGTTCATTAGTGTGACTATCTGAACACAAGGTGAATTCGCATTAAATGATAAGACTTCCTAATAATTAGTATGTGCCACTCTTTGGAATTCATAATTAGAGGAAAGAGGCAGAATGAAAGGAAATAGATAAAAGGATAGTTGTTATAAAATTAAAATCCTTTAAAGCCAGTTCCATTTCTTTGTGAAGCAAACAGGTAAAGAGGATTGGAAAAAGTGAAAATGTACTTCCTGTCTTGGTTGGCAACTCAACTTCATGCTAGATCAGGGTTTCTGGTTTTTGTTCTAAGAACAGTGGAAAATTCCTGAAGGGTTTAAAGGGCGACACGTTCAGAACTGAGTTCTGAAAAGAATTACCTGAGCAGTATTGATAGTAGGGTCTGGATAATTAATTCCTTCATGTAGGACTCTGACCAGTGCTTTATGGAATGTTTAGCAACACCCCTGGTCTCTACTCTATACTAGATATCAATAGCAACCCTGTCCCCCCACCCCAACCCTGTCTGAACCGTGAAAACCAAAATGTTTCCAGACATTATCAAAATATAATCTGAGGAACAAAATGGTCTTGTTTGAGAACCACTGGACTAAATCTAGAATCCTCAGAATATCACTTCACAATCATTTCAGGGTCTATTGGCTTTTATCTTGTTCCATAAATATTTATTGAAGACCTTCTTAGCTGTGATGTTCAAAGAGGAGTAACATTTAGTCTCTGCTTTTTAAAGAGTTTATGATGGTAGGGAAAGGATAAGGGACTGATATGTTTAGATATTAAAGAAGAAGGATGGGGTGGGATGCTCTCTCAAGTGCAGGGTGCCACATTAACCTAGAATAATCTTGTAGCTGGGATTTTCTCAGTGGCAGATCTCATGCTCAGACTCATCATTGACCAGGGGTGGCTATGTTCATTGATGAGAGAATAATCCACACAGAATATTTTTGGCAGAAAGTCTTTCCTGACTTCTCTGGAACTTTGCCTAAGGCTTTCTCTTCTTTCTGTCTCCTTTCCTCGGATTCCAGATAGCCTGACTAACACAGTTAAACTGCACAGAGCTTAGTGAGGGGTGCTTTTCTTCATCTTGCCTACTCTGCCTAGCAGTTAGCATTCCATACCTCTTGTTCCATAATGAGTAACCCCTGCCATGCCACAGATGCGATTCTCTCCTGACTAACAGGCAGCTCTCACTGCCAAAGCCCACAGCCTTCTTTTAGAGTTCCACTTGACACTGTTGTGCCCGTGCCCTGTCTCTCCTTCCCAGGCTTCTTTGGTCCTGCTCGTGCTTCTCTTCCCTTTGGCCCATTCTTTTCTTTTCCCGGTCTTCCTCACTGACTATTGGACCACCTGGCTGACTCCAAGTACTTAGGGACTTTAAATACCTGATGTGGTCTGAGTCCCCAGGATTCCTCTCTCATTTAAAAGTGAGAGAGTGTATTTGTAAATAAAATCAAATGAACATATTAACTGCCACCAAAAGAAATGTTTTTAGATGAAATCCTCCCCTGTAAACTCTGCAGTGAGACTGGCTTCTTTTTAGAAGGAATGCTATTTTTTCACTGAGCAGAAGACATTGTTCTGACATCCTGCGTGACAAAACATTGCTGCCTCTGAGGCCGCCTGATGCAAATGCACAAAAGGCCTGACTCACCCTGAAAGCTAGTCCTCCTGGTTTTGCTTTCACACCTTTGGAGTAGCTGGAAAAAAGAAAAAAAGAGTCGCTTCTGTCCAAGAAAATCATAAAAAATTTTCAAAGCTGATCCTCGGTGTGTTTAGGAAACTTTTAATTCACTTAGAAAAATATGGAAATGTTTTTTTGGGACATTTTTATAGTGCCTTTTGCTGAAAATCCCTGAAGGCCCAAGTGACTGGAAGAACTGGACATCTGCTCAAGAGTTTTGTGTTGAAGAAGGGGGGACACTGGTCGCCATTGAAAATGAGGTGGAACAAGGTAGTGTACTCAATGTTCAATATTTACTGAAGTGTCTATTAAAATATTTCTCTGAAATACTAACCTTTCCAAGCCAACATTTTAAGTATTATGTTGCTGGTGACACTAACTTTTCAGTGTGACCTATAAGGTTTATATCATGATATCTGTAAAAGTTAGTACACTCCACTGCTTAGAAACCGCTGATTTTTCAGAGCCTTTTGTCTCACCAGGAGTAATGGAAAGAATAAAGACATACTTATGATCAGTATTTCAAAATAGCTAAAATAATCTGAGGTAAAGTCTATTATAATTGCATGGTATAATTTTTTAGATCCTTTTAGATCCCTACATACTTTTATTTGCTATTTAGGCAATAATTGTGTACTTTAGTTTAAGCATAAGCGATTAACCCTCCTTTGCTTAGGAAGACACTGAATGAACATTGAAAATTGTTTTGTTAATGATATGATGAAATTCCAGGTTTAGCCAGCTAATTTCTGTCAATTTAAGCTGAACAAAAATGAAAGAGACTGTATTACCTTAATAAGGACAAAGTAATGAATTCCTACAATTGATTAGTAATTAAGTTTTGCTGTCATTTAAATAAAATCATAGCTATAAACAAAATCTGATGATTATCCAAATGGTTTATATGTATTAAATTTGCTAATGTATTCTTATTTTTCAGCTTTCATTACCATGAACCTTTTTGGCCATACCACTAATGTGTGGATAGGGTTACAAAATGATGATTATGAAAAATGGCTAAATGGAAGGCCTGTGTCATATTCTAATTGGTCTCCATTTGATACAGTAAATGTAAGTTTTAAGATTTATTTTTTATCAGTCATTTTAGCAAGAGATCCTATTTGAGACTTGTTTACTGAAGTTTTATTTTTATTAGTTTGTTGTTAATGTATTAATTTTTAATAATGTAATTTCATATAATTTTCATGCATTCCATAGATGTAGTTACTCATCACAATAATTATTTATTTATTTTGTGGGTTATAAAGTGACTTGTGAACAGGTTTATTAAATGCAAATAAAGGAATAACAGTGTTTGAATTTTTTAAATTATGTTCTTAATAAAAATGTTAATGTTAAAATAATGTTATATGTTACCATTTTTTTAAACATGTATTTTTTTTGAAGATTCCAAATCACAACACCACTGAAGTTCAAAAACGCATTCCTCTCTGTGGCTTGCTGTCAAATAATCCTAATTTTCATTTCACTGGAAAATGGTATTTTGAAGACTGTAGAGAAGGTTATGGGTTTGTTTGTGAAAAAATGCAGGGTAAGAAATATTTGCTTTTTTATTCCTTTCATTTCCATGGCCCATTCTTCTCTTCCACATTTGTTTACATGCTATATAAATGATAGTTTCATAGCTAATAGTGCCAGCACTTATTCTTTGAGCTTTACACACATATGGTCACTTAATCTCTACTACCTCAGGGTTGTGCCCGCTAGTGGGGTTCTAAGGACTCCAGAGACCACTTGAGTGATGACCAAGTTTATGTATTTATTCTGGTCATTTTAAAAGGTTTTACTGCTTGCTGTAGGATTATGTGTCTGTTCAGATTATTAAAAAGACATTGAAAAATTATTGGAAAAGAGTCAAGGAAATAAGCCAACTCAATACAATTAAGTAATTAACCTTTCTAGGAACCGTAAAATGGTATCTGTGGCTAAACATGGCATACAGCACTTTTCTAGATCTGATTATCAGACCCCTAGTGACTTCTGGTATGAAATACCAGAGCTATAGTGCTATAAGTAGCCAGTGGGAACAGTGAACAGTGTAGATGCACTCTAAGTGACCTTGAGTAATAAAAATAACAATTAACAAGAGCTCACCTCTCATGCTTTTACCCAGTCTCAGGCTTCCCTAGAAGGCCATTGTCTGTGTCTAGAGCTGAGTGGAATTCTAGGCAGCCGAGGATATACATGCTTACTTGAAATATGAATTATACCTCTCAGTGTTACATACACACAAACTCTTGGATGCTACTAAGTATCAACCATGCTCATAAAAGCAGTTTCAGGAAAACCCTATATCCTAGTTCACAGTTATCACTTAAGTATAGTAGTGGTTAGGAACTGAAAGAAGCTATCAGATCAGTTATAGAGAGAGTATTATGAGAAGAGCAGAGCCTTGTAGGAAAAAAATAATATCAGTATATCATTACTTGCACACTTATGATGCACCTGGAACTGTGCCTTCGTTTTATAAGTATTATGCCATAAAATCCTCTCAACAATTCTATGAAGTAGGTAAAAGCCTCCCCATTTTACAGATGAGGACCTTGAGGCTTAGGAAAAATAAGGAACATACTGAAGGTCTCTTGGTTAAATACAATGATTCTCTTCTATTCTAAGAATAGAATTGTTATATTTATTGTAGGAATAGAATCATTGTATTTAACAATAATGTTGATCTTTTCAGTACTCTCTGAACCACTTTCTCTCTTTAATATTTCTAGAACTAAGAATATATATGATTTTTTGGAGGCAGTGGTGGTGGAGTCCAAATACCGCTTGGGTTCCTACCCCATCTCTGTAAATAAACTGTCAGTAAAGTTTCTCATCTTCTCTGAATCTTGATTTCTGCATCTGTAAAATGGAATAATAATTATCTCCTGGACTTTACGTATATACAATGTTTAGCAAGTTCCCAGCATAAGTTTAACAGTTATTGTTTTCCTTATTACTGTTTTTATTATATTACTATTCAACTACATTAAGTTCTTGTGGTCTACAAAATCTGGCTATCCAAATTCTGGCTCCTCTTCTTTATTTGTCATATGAATATGTGTTTGCCTTGGGTTTAGAACCTAAGGAGTTTGATTTGCCCAAAAGAATAAAGACACCTAAATGAAAAGAGAGACAAGGGCTAAATCATGACCCCCAATTTTGAATTTGGTTTCCAGTGGACCTATATTTCTCAGGGAAGCAGATGGCCAGTTGTAATGTTCAAAATCACTTATGTTTTGAAATGATGAAATCAATAACATAGCGAGAAATTCATATATGTGAAAATACTGGTGCATGACTTAGTGGGGAGTCAAGTAAATTGGCATTTAAGTCACACATACAAGGAATTTCAGTTACTTTAGTTTTAATAACTGTTATTAAATAGCTACTTTAGCGTTATATTGGTTTTGTGTAAATAGCATTTAGACTTGGTAATATCATCTGGTAAACAGACTTCTACAAATAAAAACTGATGATGAAAGTGTGGTCCATCAAAATTTAGTTGGTAAATAAAATTTTAGTTGGTGAATAGATTCGTTTCACTTTGGTTTTACAATATGTATTACTGCTACATCAAGGTAACAGTGTCAGGAAAAGTCAAATCCCCACTCTGCCATTTTTATTTGGGAGAGTATGACAAGAATAGGAGAGGAAAGCAAAAAGTAGCATTTATTGAGTGCCTGCTGAATTTCACATCCTATAGTAAGTGCTCTACATAAACATCTCCTTGAATTTTACCCTCATACCTCTAACAAAGGCTTTAGTAATCTCTCGCAGACCAGAAATTTGAAGTTTAGAGAGACTGACTAATTTGGCCAAGGTCTCTAAGCCATTTACGGTCAGGTCTGCGATTGAGTCCCAGGTCTTTGGGTCTGTCTACATCTCCCCATGCTCCTTTTCACCCCAAATGTGATAAAACCAGTATACAGAGAGAAATCCCAGCTACTTTAGGTCAGACAGTTCAGAAATACCCTGTCTCTGTGTTCTAGAATTCCTAAATTTAGCCTGAATATAGTACAGAACAAAATGGCAAATGTGTGTATCAAAGAGGAAACATCTTTGTATAACACACAAGCTTGGTTTTCACTTGATCACAGCCACTCATGAACACGAAGAACCAATTATCATGTGTGGGAAAACCTTGTCTTTTCATTTATAAATCTTGACTCTGACAGGGGGTGATGTATTATTAATAATGGTTTATAAGAACTGTAATGTATTTCTAAGCATTTATTAACTTATTTTTAACTTCTCTTTAGAAATTATATTAATATTAAGTAGGATAGAAACTATCAACCTCAAAAGTTTAATAGTGTTATATTTGAGAATATGCATTTGTAAATTATGTCTGCAAAGCAATATTTGACTACATTATATTTGTTAGTATTCTCTCAGTAAATATTAAGTTCTGCCGGCAACAGAACTTAATATAAGGCTGAATGTACGTACTAGAATTAAACCTGCCTGACGAGGTCACTATCAGTTTCACCAAAAAGTGGTCAGTTTGACAAGGGATTATCAAAAACAGGAAATCTAGAAATTATTCAGTATATGTTTATATATGTTTAAAAACTCATTCATTAAATTTTCTAAGTGTTTTTGTCCTTTAGCGTCACCTATACTTACAGATACTGTCTTCATTTTGAAATAGTCAGTTCTGGGAGGAAAAACTCTGATGTTAACAATAGTATGGATCATTGTACTGGGATCCGTGCCAAGCTTTGCCTCCCCCTTTCTCATCCAGATGCTATAAATAATTTTTGTTTCTGTTCTTGTTCTAGATGCTTCTGGACACAGTATAAATACATCTGATATGTATCCAATCCCTAATACCTTAGAATATGGAAACAGAACTTACAAAATAATTAATGCAAATATGACTTGGTATACAGCACTAAAAACCTGCCTGATGCATGGAGCAGAACTGGCCAGCATTACAGACCAGTACCACCAGTCTTTCCTCACTGTTATCCTTAACCGAGTAGGATATGCCCACTGGATTGGACTGTTCACTGAAGATGTAGGTTTCCTAAAATCCCTTGTACGATTCTTGCATAATTAAGTTTCACATCTACATCCTTAGTGAGATAGCCACTGACATTACCACAGAAACAGAGTCACGAAATAACAATAAATGTAACATTTAAGTAATTGGATTATACAATAACTATTGACCAACCCTATGAACAATGGAGAAGTAAATGGCAATCCATTCCATTATTTTTGCCTGGAGAATTCCATGGATAGAGGAGCCTGGCGGGCTATAGTCCATGGGGTCACAAAGTGTCAGACATGACTGAGCAGCTAATACTATGAGCATACAATAACTATTGACCAACCTTATGAGCAGCGTATGACTACAAAATAAAGGTGTCCCTTTTTAGAGTTAATAACTACTTGCCTAATTTCTGGAAATTAATACCCTTCAAAGGTTCTCTGAAGATGTCTGAGAAATTTCAGGATACTGCCTTATACGTGCACTAGAATACATCCTGAACTCAAACACCTGAATTCGGGTAATTTGATGCATTTAAAGAATCCCCAAGAAAAATGAATCATACCTCCTGCCTAGAAATTTGGCCATTAATTAATTCAGTACTCCTTATAATTTAACATGTATGTTATTTTTCCCCTCTAGAGATATGGTTTGGAAAATAATATTTTTTTAATGAAAGTGGTTACTCAAATAATGAAAAGTAAACCTATTCAGTCCTGGCCTCTAGTTCTACTCCTCAAAGTCAATCACTGTAAACAGTTTCTTGTGTGTCATTTACAAATTTTCTGTGTATGTGTATATATATATAAATACACACACACATGTAATGGACTAAAAGGTATACTCTTTTTTAAATATAAGTGAGCTCATACTATATATATACTGTCCTTAACCTTGCCTTTTTATTAATATAGGTTGTACAGCTTTGTGTGTCAGCTCATAAAAGTCTAATACAGTCTTTAAGACAGCAGCATATACTGATATGCCACAATGTATTGAACCATTCTCCTGTGAATGGACTTTTGGGTTCTTCCCAGTTCTCACAGTTCCAAACAAGGCACAACAAATATCCTTGTACAAGTAGGATAAATCCCCAGAAGTGAAGTTGCTAAGTACACTTTACATTTTAACAAGCAATGGTGCCAAATTGCCCTCCAAAAGTTTGCGACAATTTACATACTAACAACAGTATATGGTAACATCTAGTTTTTTCACATCCTTGTCAACACTGGGTATGTCAAAATTTTAATCCTTGCCAGTAGGATAGGTGAAAGGATGGTATTTCATGGCTGTTTGTTGTATTTATTGTTGTTGTTGTTGTTGTTTTCCTTATTATACTTTTGTATTACAGAATGTTTTAACTTTCTGTAGGCAATTTTGTTTTATGGTCTCTGGATTCTTTTATCAGACATGGAAAGATTTTTCCCATGTTAAGAGCATAAACTATTTAGCCAAGTTTTCTTTGGCACTGTTATGTTTTCAACTACATGTATGAACCTTTGTTGCTGTTGTTGTTTAGTTGCTAAGTCATATCTGACTCTTTCACAACCCCATGGACTATGGCCCACCAAGCTCCTCTGTCCATGAGATTTCCCATATAAGAATACTGGAGTGGGTTGTCATTTCCTTCTCCAGGGGATCTTCCTGACCCAGGGACTGAACCGGTGGCTCAATCTTAAATTTATTTTGGTGTAAAGAACAAGATGGGCTCCCCTGGTGTCTCAGTGTTAAAGAATTCACCTGCCAGTTCAAGAGATGCGTGTTTGATCCCTGGGTTGGGAAGATCCCCTGAAGAAGGAAATGGCAACCCACTTCAGTATTCTTGCCTGGGAAATCTTACGGACAGAGGAGCCTGGCAGGCTACAGTCCATGGGGTCACAAAAGAGTTGGACACAACTTAGCGACTAAACAACAACAATAAAGAACAAGATATAGAGCAGCTTCACTCTGATTGCTTACTGGGAAATTTGACAGACAGGAACCAAGGATTCCCAAAAACTAAAAAAGACACTGCTTCTGTCAGAGAGTCCTTTTTGTCAGGCCATACTCACAAGCTGTCCTAGGCTTCCTAAAATATAAGTCTAGAAGTGAAAATAAAAATCCATGTGTGAATTGAGGGCTGTTCAGACAGCATTGGCCGATGCCACCAGCATTCACAGCAAGGAAATGATGGTTCAATTTCTCTCCACAGAACGGTCTTAGTTTTGACTGGTCAGATGGCACCAAATCCTCCTTCACTTTTTGGAAAGACGATGAATCATCCTTCCTTGGTGACTGTGTTTTTGCTGACACCAGAGGACGCTGGAGTAGCACAGCCTGTGAGTCATATCTGCAAGGAGCCATTTGTCAAGTGCCCACTGGTAGGTTCTATTCAACTCAAGAAAGATGTGCTGTGAACTCGTACTATGCAAGGCACTGTGCTAAGCAGGAGCTTTGAGGGAAGGTAGAAAGAATTATCTGCCTTCAAGAAGGATTTGGTCTGGTAGGTGATATACAGACAAATAACTGTTACAGGAGGCATGGCTACCAAATGATACAAGAACCATAGCAAGCGTTGTGGGGGTTAGCAAGAAAGTGGACACAATTGGATCCACTTGGGAAAAAGTAAAAAGGTTTCTTGAAGGACATGACTGTGGAGATTGGTCTTGATGGATGGGTGGAATCAGGAAACTCTGGGACATGGAGAGGCACTCTGAGCAGAAAGGCTTGGGCACACAAGGAAGGAAGAAAGGATTGGACATGTATAAGGAAAGCTGGTGTTGGGATTTTCCTGCATGGCAGGTTTATGGTGAGAGAAGTAGGAAATCAAGCTAGAACCATAGGTTAGGAGCAGGTGTGGAGGATCTTGAATACCTGGAGGATCTTGAATACTGAGGCTCTGTTTAAGTCCAAGACTAATAAGATGCTAGAACCATCATCATCATAGTAATAATATTTATACGCATATATAAAACATGGTAATAATGACAATAAATCTCATTACACTTAAAGCTCACCTTGTCCAACCAGGTGAACTTTAAAAATTAAACTTAAACTCAGAGCATTAAATAGCCTCCTGAAGATCTCATAGATGTCTAACGACTACTTGTTGGAGTAGAAGCCAAGTTTCCTTGATCTCTGATGTCATATCTATCCCATTAAATCAGGGCCCTTTTCTTTTGATTACTTTGGTATATAAAAAGAGAGTTCCTTAACACTAACTGGTTTCTTTTTAAATCTCTCATTTAGTAAGTGTGCATGTATTTACTTACACTCTGGATACGGTAAGTCAAATAGCACACATATTACATAACTTCAGATCAAAACAATTTAGGACAAAAATGTAAATGATAGTCACATATATTGGGAAAGCCAATTCTCCTTCTAAAGCACTGTAAAATTATCCTTCTTTTCTCAATAACACTGCATTTATTGAGTGCTTAAGTTGTTAGACACTAGCTCACCTAAACTTCTTAAGTTGTAAGGAAGATGTGATTGTCAATTCTCTTTTATGTGTGGGAGTGTGGGGAAGATAATAACATACCCACAGCCACGCACCTAGGATCTCAGAGTGGATATGTCTGACTCTCATGCTTGCCTTCTGAAGCAAAGTCCATCCCAAATTCCACTTAGTTATATGTGATGTTATGTTATGTCATGTTATATCATGATATGATATGTTATGATATGACATGTTACTTTGTTATGATGTTATGTTATATTATGATGTGTTATGCTGCGCTATGCTATGATGCTTTACTGAATGATTCTCTCTCATAAGTTAACTAGCAGGTAAGGATTTACTATATCTTCACCACTGAATGGAACACATTTTGTTCGTTTGAAGTGCCTTTTGTCAACTTCCTTCAGTTGCTAGTATTTCTGTGAATCTCATTCCCCGGTTTTTCCAATCTTTTTTCCAATACTAATTGTAAATATGAAAGAAAACACCCAAACTAAGCCTATGAGGCTATGCATTAATATACCCTGTTATGTATAGGTAAAGATTATTTCTGCCAGACATGCTATAAGCCATTTCAGTTTTGTGTTCATTTGCATTAAACCCACTCTTTCAGAGTATTATCATGAAAATCTCATTACATATATTTATCTTGGTCTTTCGTAGAGTGTAATACAATGTTTATCTCAATAAATGAACCCAGTTACCACCCTGAAATCATAACTGATTTTGTTCATAGAAACAAGACTGTCTGGACACCTAGAGTTGTGCTCAGAAACATCAATTCCCTGGATAAAATTCAAAAGTAATTGCTACAGTTTTTCTACAGTCCTAGACAGCACAAGTTTTGAGGCTGCTCATGAATTTTGCAAAAAGAAAGGTAATTCTTTTGTGGTAGTAAAATGCTTTCAACGTGTTCCTTCTTGACATTTCAGTAAACAGTGTTGTTTTCTTCATTTGTCTGATAATTCAGTGACTTTAGGAGCACAACAAAAATAATTGAAAAAGTACCCTCTTTTAAAAGCACTCAGTGGGCCTTTTGCTAATGACCCGCTGAGCTGTCAAGAAAGGGCAGAGTGAAAACACCGCTTTTGGGTGAAGTGGTAGCATGTTGTGTTGTTTTGCTTCAATCGGTGGTGTGACAAGGTGGGAAAAAAATTGAAAAAGTAAATATTATTGAATTTACAACTAATATGTTCAATGTCCAGAATACAATGAAAAACCTAAGGTGATGTCTCAGGATACTGCAAATTCCCAAGAAAGTGTTCCCTTTGAATGTATCTAAATATGAATCTTAACTGTTCTCCCATATTAACATTCTATGCTTTAAGTACCAGTTTGCATCTTTTAATGTGTCATATTACCTTTAAAATTTTAATCAAAAATTACTTGTTTACCATAGAAATTTTCACTTTTCAAAGCCTGAGCTTTTTTTAAATTGAAGTATAGTTGATTTACAATGTGTTAGTTTATGGTATACAGCACTTTTATCTCTTTTGCTTTAGGAGTCTGACCTAAGAAAATACTGCTATGATTTACGTCAAAAAATAATTTGCCTATGCTCTCCTCTAGGAGTTTAGTGGTGTTATGTCTTACCTGCAAGTCTCTAAAACATTTTGAGTTTACTTTTGTGTATGGTGTGTGAGGGAGTGCTCTAACTTATTGATTTATATGTGTCAAAGCCTGAGCTTTATGAATTATTATTTTAATTATATTTATATATATACACAAATACTTATTCATTTGCTGTTTGTCTCTTTTATAGGCTCTAATCTTTTAACAATCAAAGATGAAGCTGAAAACTCTTTTCTCCTAGAAGAGCTTTCAGCTTTCCGTTCTTCAGTCCAAATGATTTGGCTGAATGCTCGGTTTGATGGTGACAGTAAGTAACTTGGGTAGAAAAGAGGAGAGGGCATAAATAAATACACAGTGGTCAAGGTTGATGCAAATGACATCTGCAAACCAGAAGGCTCTCCTTGGGTACATTTGCTGTGAAAAAATGTCATAAATCCTAAAGCCATTTCTTCCAAAGACAATGTTGCTAACCCTTTTTTATACCTTCTTGTTCTTTGAAATAATCCCACAAAACCAAAAATGAAAACAAACAACAAGTTTATTTTATATTTAATCTCACATTATGAAGATATTTGACTGGAACTTTGTGTTCACAGACTTAGTCATAAGACATCAAAGCCATATTTACTTTAAAATACCCTGGGTTCCCAAATGTCATATAAGAGTGCAATAGAGTTATGGAAACGTCCCAGTGATAAATAGTGCTAATAGAATTGTTATTTGCTACTCATAAAAGCCAGAGTTTGTAATTAGATGAGAGTATGATGTTTTTTTCTTTATGTTATTGATGGTTATTGAAAGTAGTTGTATCAGAAGAAAGGGGACGTATGTATACCTGTGGCTGATTCATGTTGATATATGACAGAAACCAATACAACATTGTAAAGCAATTATCCTCCAATTAAAAATAAATAAATGAAACAAAGAAAGTACTTGTAAAGAAAATTACACTGAAATGGAGAACTTGTCACAGGGGTATCCAAGGTGGACGATGGGTCCACACTGGCAAGGAAAAGTATTTCAGTCACAGATATTGCTTAAAACTTCTAGCACAGGGTGATAATAAAAAAAGCTGATAGACGTATGCTTAGTTTTACTGCTTGTTTTAAATCCTTTTCATACAAGGCACCTCCTTATCACTTACACACAGATGGATTCTACCAGCATCTTCACCCTTTAGTACACCACTGGCTTGCTTTTTTAAAGAAGCTCACTGTAAAATTCTTTTAAAAAGTGAGCTCTTTTGTAATGATATAGATGTTAGGACTTCAAATGATTTCTTTAAATTGGTTATAATTTACCAATAAATTATAAAGAACTTTAAAAATTCAAACTGTTATATTAAGAAACATGATATCTCAAATGAACTAAATTAGAACCTCATATCTACCATAAAGAGGTTTGTTCATAAGGCAGCTTTACTAACACCTACCTCTTGATGATGAGTTCATGATTGCACCTACTGAAATGGATGCATCAGATAAGGAGAGTCTCATTAAATTTAGGGGCTGCTTTCTATGGTTTATTCAACACTTAGTATGTTTGATAACCATGCACATAATTCATAATAAGTTAATGTTTTTTTTCCACAGATGAAACCATAAAGTGGTTTGATGGAACTCCCACAGATCTATCAAACTGGGGTATTCGGAAGCCAGAGGTGGGCCACTTCAAACCCCATCTGTGTGTTGCCCTGAGGATTCCTGAAGGAGTGTGGCAATTATCCTCATGTCAAGACAAAAAAGGATTTATATGTAAAATGGAAGCAGGTGGGTAAAGTTCAAAGGTAAATCCTCATTTGATTCCACCCTGACTAAAGCTGACCCACCTCTTTACACTTAAAACTTTTAAAATTCAGATATTCAGAGCGTATTCAAATAGATTCAGACATTATTGTCTTGTTTTACATCAAATAATTTACAGAACATACCAGCTTTCTCTCATATGCAGAGAAAAATCATTCTAAATCAACTCAAAGACTATGACTTTCTTGTGTCATCTGGCTGTTATATTAATGGGCAAAAAAGCATGTTTACTTCAAGCAAATAGAGCTGGGAATGTAAACAAGCAACTCTCATTCTGGGATTTGCTACTCAAAATTTTAAAGTATCATTTTTGATAATTCAGGTCTAGATATCCTTACTGTGGATAAGTAGATGTGTTTTTCTACTGCAAGGCACAGTATATTATAAATCATATTTTAACTTCATCTTGAGCTATATACTCAGTTTGTGGTGATAAAAATTTAGAAATATAAGCCAGAAAATTCTAGTGAGTTGCAAATGATAGAGATTTCTAAGACAGTAAGGATCATTAACAGTGGAAGATGTTTATAATAATCACAACAGTTTCTAGATGCCAGTATTATAAAGAAGGGGGGATTGATGTGACCTGGGCTCATGAAGAAGACTTTAGAGAGGGGCTGAGGCTTTGGAATAGTAAAAGATAAAGAGAATAGAGGAGGGAAAGAATACTGGACAAACGTTTCAGTAAGACTAAAGACAGAAATAGAGAATGAACTTAAGACTAGTTCACATTAGGTGGTGATGGGGGTAAAAGCATATTTCTGTAGGCTCCATCCACAGGGAGCGCTGGGTTAAAGAGCTGAACTTCATGGTGAAGGACACAGGGAACCTCTAAGTGCTCTGTAGACACCTACAGTGGATGTAAGGGAGACAGTTGTGATTTGAGCACTAGAACTAGAATAAAAATGGAGGGAGGAAATGGGAAAAGAGAGTCATCAGTCTTGAGTGACTGATTAGACACTAGCAATGAAAAAGCAAAAACTGGTAGGTGTAGGAACCAAAGTTTGAAGTTCCAAAAGTGTGGGTATCAGCTCTGTATGGAAAACATGGATAACCTAATAAGTAGGGTGCCCAAGCAACCACTAGCATTCAGCTATCAAGAGCAAATTAGAAACACCTCATGTCTGTTCAAATCTTTAAGGTTTCCTGTACTACACAGCACACCTCTTTCATCCTTCACGACAAGTTTTCAAGGCAGTGAAACAGATACAACATTCCCATGTTACAGATGAGAAAGGTACTTGTCCACAGTGAGGCCAAAGGGAGGACTAGACTCCAAATTTTCTGACTCGATGTGTCCCTTCTACACCTGCCCACTGCCTCCATCCTGAGAATGAATACCCATTCATCAGTCTTTCTTTGAAAAGTATCCTTACACATACACAATACTACGTTTTCAATAATATTATGTAAAATCATACAGTATTATTTTTAAATTGCAAAATCAAGGTTTTATATATATGTGTGTGTGTGTTTGTTACTGGTAACTATGTTGACATTTCTTCATGAGTCTTAAGTAGTGCACCAAGCAGTCCTCCACGGACAAGTCCTTTACTGCTCTTTCTCTGGGTCAGTCCCTATATTTCTCTGGATCTTTGCCTAGATCAAAAATACCAGAGTTCAAATTCTGATATAGAGTCTATGTGGAAAAGATATATTCTTTCAGTAGAAGATCCTCAAACAGGAACCCTCAAACTTTTTGAATGGAAGAGATAGTATTCATTTCCCAAGATTCTTGAGAGATGAGAAGGTACTCATTCTTTGAATCTGCAAAAAGCCAGGGAGGTTATCATCACTGGACCAACTCCACATCAGATCCCAACAAAACTGAACTCCTTGTAGGCAGGGACTATATTTTACTCATATTTTGGCAGCACAGTGCTGAGACTGGATGAGGATTCTTCAGCTTAAAAAAGGTGGTATATGTCTTTGTGAGCACTAATCATGATGATTATATAAATCAGGGGTCAGCAAATTTTTCTTGTAAAGGATTAAATAGTAAATATTTCAGGATATAGGAGCCATGTGGTCTCTGTCACACTTCAACTGTAGCAAAGAAGCAGCTAAAGATGACAGAAACATGGCTGAGTTCTAACAAAACATTATTTATAAAAACATGTGCTCAGATTTGATCCATGGGCCGTCGTTTTCTGAAGTAATGCCATAACTTTGCTGAATTAAAAGGAAAATTTCATCTCAGTATTTTTGTATTTGATTTTAGATATTCACACAGTAAAGAAGCATCCAGGAAAAGGTAGGTTTGGGACAGTAGAGAACATTTTGATTTTTCATAGAAGTAAAATAGAAAGTAACTATGTGACAGTAACTATCTGATTTCATTGTCACTGAAGTTTTCTTTTTTCATCTCCTTGCAGGACCAAGTCACAGCATTATACCTCTTACAGTAGCACTGACACTGATGGTAATTCTGGCAATTTCCACACTTTCCTTCTGCATATACAAGCACAGTAACGTTATCTTCAGGAGACTTGCTCAGTTTAGAAATCCTTACTATCCTTCAGCCAACTTTAGTACAGTACATTTGGAAGAAAATATTCTCATTTCTGATCTTGAGAAGAATGACCAATAATAATGAAGTGAGAGAACATCACGGCGGTGAGGATGAGCAAAGAAGAGTATTTTTCTTTACAGACCAGATGCCACTATAATGTGAATCATGTCACCATCTTAGTTATTCTGAAAATGACTACTGGTTTTGAATTGTAACCAAATCAGATAGGTGTTCATTTATTTATTTCCTCAAACTGTGATCTATTCTTAAAAGGGGGAAATTTTACAGTGCTTATTATTCAGAAAACAAGAACTAATAAAAGAAACTCCCAAATGAGACCCCTCAAACCAACATGAATAATAGTTTTTGCATTAATATGCTTTTACCAAAAATTCTGGGGACTTTTTAAGCTAATCTGATGTCTATTCAGATGTTTACCAATACTCATTCCATTAAAAGAGAGGTGGGTGTGGGAAGCAAAACAAATTTTAAAGTCCTACACTAGTATAAGAGAGGAAAAAGAAAAGGCTTCTGAGAGGATTCTTGTTTGGTTTTTATTCAATCAGTTTAACAGCAGGGTTTGCAAAACACTAATATCTCAGCTTAATACTCACAGGTTCTGGACTCTATACTAATATTTAGGGTGACATTCAGTTTTATTAGTTCTGTCTTCTCAAACTAAAGGAAAAGAAAAATCACCTTTCTTTAAATAGTAAAGATCTACTGGAAAAAATAAATAAATAAATAGTAAAGATCTTTTAGCAGCACACTTTCACAAGCAATCATACAATGTGGCCTAAAATCATCAATTACTAACTGATAACAAAGTTAGTCTTAAAAAAAACCTTATAGATAAGCTCAAAGGAATACACTGAAATCTTAATACTGTTAAAATTTATGAGCTTTATTTAAGACTAAAGATATAAAGTGTATACCACTCCTAACAACCAAACGATATCAAATGTAACTTGAATTTAAAGGGGAAGAGTTAAAGATCTGAATTACAGTTTCATTAGAATGAGACTAGAGGATGTGATGAGAAGTACTAAAAAATTACTCTCCAGAGTAATCTAGATACCTTTGCTATATAGAGTTTATTTAGTAAATTTTGGTTTGGGGGAACCAACTCCATTTGCATTGGACTAGTTAGTGCGGTCAGTAAAAAATAAAAGCATGATACTAATCCATAAATTAAAAATCACAGACTTGGTCTTCCTTCATTCATTTCTTATAAAAAAAGACTTCATAATCAATATTCAAAACTTTACTCATTACATAAATGTTTATCAAGTTAAGAACCAAGAACCATTTTAGAAACTGGAGGTACTGGGGTAAGCACTTAGTTTCTAATGAAGGAAAACCAACAGTAAAGCAGTCAAGAAACATATAAGAATAAAATATCAGGTGGGTATGAAGACTAAGTAAGGGCCTACAATAGAAACTGGGAGAGTCTCCCTAGAGTGTGCATTTTCATTATTACAACCAGCTGCCTCAAAACTGGTGACAAACAGTCACAAGATGAAGCTTAGAGAAAGTAGGAATAAGCCTCTATGTGGAAAACTATCATCATTAGAAACACAATTTGAAGAATGTGTCCTAGGAATGAAGTCTTTGTGGCCTGAAATAGTTAATATAGAGTCCAAAAGCAGCTGTTTGCTACACGCTGAGACAATCTACTTCCATAATTTTGTTTGTTCAGGGACTTTATTTTTTAAGATATTACATTATGTGGCAGTTTGTGTGTTTATGACTCAAAAGAAGAACTGGTCTGGACTAACCAGATGTTTAGCTCAATTTAATAATCTGTCAAGTGAAATTAAAGTTCTGTTCTTGTCAGTTGTCTTGCTAAAAACTGCTAATCAATTATCCTTCTAGTCAAGGTATATTGAAGCGAATAGTCAGTCACACATATAAATTTGACAAAGTATGTCATTAGTAAAATGATTTTGCAGGAAAAAACTGTATTGCATGTCAGTGCTCTGTACTTTGATATTTAGTATTAAACCACATCCTCATGGACAGGTCACACACTACTTACCATTAATGAAAGTACAGAAATAAGAAGTACTGAGATATTCTGCTTTATTCATATACGTGCACTTTAAAAAAAAAAAAAAACTTTCTTCCACAACTATTTTTAATCTGAGCTAGACTTCATAGCTATACAAGAAAAGAAAAAATGTAGCAGGGTCACAAACTCAGTTCAGTTCAGTCGCGCAGACATGTCCAACCCTCTGTGACCCCATGGACTGCAGCATGCCAGGGTTCCATGTCCATCACCAACTCCCGGAGCTTACTCAAACTCACGTCCATTGAATTGATGATGCTATCCAACCATCTCATCTTCTGTCATCCCCTTCTCCTCCTGCCTTCCATCTTTCCCATCATCAGGGTCTTTTCCAATGAGTCAGTTCTTCACATCAGGTGGCCAAAGTATTGGAGTTTCAGCTTCAGCATCAGTCCTTCCAATGAATATTCAGGACTGATTTCTTTTAGGATTGACTGGTTGGATCTCCTTGCAGTCCAAGGGACTCTCAAGAGTCTTCTCCAACACCACAGTTTGAAAGCATCAATTCTTCGGCGCTCAGCTTTCTTTATGGTCCAACTCTAGCATCCATACATGACTACTGGAAAAATGATAGCTCTGATGAAATGGACCTTTGTTGGCTAAGTAATGTCTCTGCTTTTTAATATGCTGTCTAGGTTGGTCATAGCTTTTCTTCCAAGGAGCAAGCGTCTTTTAATTTCATGGCTGCAATCACCATCTGCAGTGATTTTGGAGCCCCAAAAAATAAAGTCTGTCACTGTTTCCATTGTTTCCCCATCTATTTGCCATGAAGTGATGAGACTGGATAATTAATATGCCCCCTCCAAAAAGAGTCAGTTATTCTCTATAGCTCTGAGTGATGGAAAATTTTAGATCTTTCCAACCAAGGATATCTTGGGCTCTTCCAATTTCAACTGTCTCAGTTTAAATGTTTCTTCTATTGAAAATTCTACTTCCTATCAAGGGTGCATTACATGGTCTCATTAGATGAACATTCAGTCTTCTGGAATTGACATTCCTGCCTCAAAATGGTGATTGGATATATGAAACTTGTTGTGTCCTTGTGGTGGGGGCTTCCCTGATAGCTCAGCTGGTAAAGAATCTGCCTGCAATGCAGGAGACCCTGGTTTGATTCCTAGGTCAGGAAGATCCTCTGGAGAAGGGATAGGCTACCCACTCCAATATTCTTGGACTTCCCTTATGGCTCAGTTGGTGAAGAATCTTCCTGCAATGTGGGAGATCTAGGTTCGATCCCTGGGTTGGGACGATCCCCTGGAGAAGGGAAAAGCTACCCACTCCAGTATTCTAGCCTGAAGAATTCCATGGACTGTATAGTCCAAGGGGTCACAAAGAGTTGAACATGACTGAGTGACATTCACTTTCACTTCCACTTGTGTCCTTGTGGTACAGGGGGAGTAGGTGATAACTGACTGGGAATCCTGCTGGCATCTCTGTGAAGTCTGTATTTGGTGTAACGTGTAGTCTAGTCTCTTGGTTTGGCCCCATCCTGGCTTTCCCTGGCACTGCCTCTCCCTAGAGAATTGTCTGTAACTCCCATTCAATTCCCTACCTGGATATTACAATTCTAGATGATAAAGCCATGTCACATCTGCTGTAGCATCATCAGCTACTCTCTTAGTCAGGGGAGGCTTAATACTGTAGCAAACAATCCCCAAATCTCATTGACTTAACACAACAAAGGTTTATTTCTCATCCACACCAACTTTGCTCTATTCAGTTATTCATGGGTCCAGGCTCCTCCTAAATATTCATAGTAGGGCCTCTATCTCCATAAACCTTGGTTGCCTCAGTGGTCTCTTACCTCTGCCTGACAGAAGTTAAAGATCTCCTTGACTAATTATGTAGTTTCCATGGGCTATTGAAATACATTTTCCATGTTAACAGTCTTTAGATTGAGAACAAGTACCCTGTGGGTACATAAAGACTTCCAAGGGATACAGGGGCAGGGATATTGCTGGGGAATTCAGTTTCCAGATTCTTTAACCTTTATATATATTCTTTCTTAGAAGTTACTTGCCTGAGATCAAGGTGTCATGCTAGTTCTTCTTTCCCATTTCTTTTAGCAGAAATGTCTGTCTTTACCTCAAAAAAAAAAAAAAAAAGAAAAAAAAGACATGGCTTTTACTCAAAATATGATGATGATGCCTTATCTTGGTAAAGTCCTCCATGGACCAAAGACAGAAAAAAATTTCAAAATAATGATGTCAGTGAAATTTCTTTAATAAAAGAATTCTTAAACCCACATATATTCTCGTGTCTTTCCCTCTTTTCACACATTTTTCTGTTAAGGATGAAGTGATGAATTAGAAATGTGTTATTTTGCCCATGTTGGGATAGTCTAAATTAATATGCATTTCATATACATATATATAAACAGCAGGAGTGATAACTACCTTCCTTTGAGACTTTATCTCATCCAGCCCCTGTCTATTATGAAAGACTATATCTCGAGAGAATATCTCAGAAAAGCAAAGTAAAGACAGTGTAACTGTTGATAAGACCCTAAAGTGTTACTTTATAAGCTCATGGCAAGGCTCCGTGTTTTATTTATCTTAGATTTCTAACTGAGCTTTGGGGAAGAGTATTATCATGCTTATTTGAACTGAAAAATGAAACCATAATTTTTTTGAACATTGTCTTATTTGGCTCATTTGTTTGACAATAATGATTGGCTTTACCAATTAAGTTTTATGATGAAAATTTTCATTACATTGGATGAACTATATGTGCAAATCAAGTGTTTGGATTAAAGCATGTATAAAATAAAGACACTTTAATAGAAAAGTAGTATTGACCAAAGTATGATAACATTAGCAATATTTTATTTTTCCCAACCTTACTTTGTATGCCAGGCAAAACAAGGTGCCCATAAGTGAAAGAGTAATAGGCATAATTGATAGTCATTTTTAAAAGGAGTAGAGAACTCTGAAGTTTCTGGGTCTAGAAGCACAACATGGCACTTCCTCTCATATACCATTGGCCAGAATTCGTCACAGGGTTCAATCTAACTGCAGGGAAGTCTGGAGGTCTCCCAGTATGCTCAGGAAGGAGAGGATAACGGACAATAGTGAGCACCAACAACCTCTACCAGCTTTCTCAGCACATATAGCTACAAAAGAAAGGGGCTGGGGGGAATAGAATTCATGCTGAATCTTGATTCATGCTAGCAATTTTTAATTAACATTAATTTCATCTGTGGTATATCCATTTCATTAAGAGATGAAATATAACATTTCATTTTTATATATACTATTTATTAACCATTGTAATATATTCATGTCTGTCAGATAATAATTGTAACAATAGTAATTGTAATGGCAACTCAATACAGAAGAAAATGTTTAACACAGCCTATGTTCACAGGGAAATTTTTTAAAAATTAATTTAACTTATCTTTTTACTGTAGGCAAATATGACAAGGAAATGAATAAAATAGTTTCAAGAATAAAAATATATTACATTAGGATAAAATTCATAGGGGGATTGAAATGGAAATACAAGACTAAACGGAAAAAGAAGCAAGAATCTTTGACTGCTAAAAGTTTGTTTGTATTTCTATTTTTAAATAGACTATGACAGAATTCAATCTGTCATGGTATTACCAATCAAACAAATTAGGGCTTCTTGGTGAAGTGATTGGTTTCAGGTCTGGGGCAGGAAAAACACAAGATGAAACTGGAATATCTTGTGATACCAGAAAGTAAGGAAATCCTTACAAAAAGATGAGATCATGTCCAAAGGGCACAGCACCAAACTGAAGGAGCTCCCAATGGTCAAAATTGGAACGCTCTGAGTAACAAAATAATAATAGTATTGGATTTTAAGCATAGAATATCTATGAGTCCATATTAATGTAAATAAATAAATAAACAAGTAAGTAAATCAAGGAGAAGCAGCAGTTCTTTTCTACAGAAGAAATTCCAATTAAAAATGTAGAAGGAATGAGAGAGACAAAAATCACCATTAGGAAAACACAACAGTAATAATTGTTACAGCAAGATCCATTAGTGGGTTCTAAAATTCGTGGGTGAACATTTAAGAAGAAACGGGAAATTTTCATAGCCTTAAAATATTGCCTCCAAAATAGTCATTAATTATGACTGGAAAGTACTAACTTTATAAGAGAAACCTCAGGGTTAAGATAAGCAGTAATAAGCCACATCAGCGTCAGGTATTCTCTCGTATCATGCCCTAAGAAGGGCACTTGACTTTTTTGGTATCTACTCAAATAATGCATAATCCCGATTTAACAATAAAAAAAAACATCAGACAAATTCAAATTGACAAGCATTACACAAAATAATTGATGACTTCAAAAGTGTCCTGGTCATGAAAGGTAAGGAAAGATCGAGGAAATGTCACAGATTGGAGGAGAATAAGGAGCCATGACAACTAAATGCAAGGTAAAATCCTGAGTTGGATCCTGAAACAGAAAATGGATATTGTGGGAAAACATGAAATTAGAATAAAATTTGTAGTTAGCAGTATTATATCAGTAGTAATTTCTTAGTTTTAGTGATTGTACTATGGTTATATGATAAGTAGCATTAGAAGTTGAGTGAATGGTGTATAGAAATTCTCTGTACTATGCTGGTACTACACTATGCTGGAAATTTTCTATAAATCTAAAGTTATTTCAAAATAAAAAGTTAAAAATAGGCTATGATATTATATTCCACTGGATGTGTTGAAAGGATGACATGATGTTTTTACTTTTAAATGTCATTATAATATGATGAAAATTGCATCCTAATTATAAAAAACTTTAAATGTCAAATTAGAAATGTAGGGAGGGATTTTTTTTTCCAAAATTCTTTTAGGAGTATGCAAGCAAAAATATTTGAGGACCATTGTTATATGACGTTCTCTTCTCCTGCCCCAAATAAGAACCAAGCAAAACTCATTTTTTCTTCAATCTGTCTAATAGCTTGTCCACTGGAGAATTTAGACCAACATATATCTTGTTGTCAGCTTTCTGCTTTCTGTGCTCTTTTATTTCACCTCTCTAGTGTCTTATCAGCATCTCCAATTCTCTCACTCCTGTTTATCCATTACAACCTCATGGCTTACTCTTCATGGTAGACAAAGTACAAAAGCGGAAAAGCAAAACTTGCTTAGTTTCCTCTTTGTTCTTAGGGAACAAACATTTAGAAACATTTCAAAATGTTACATTCCATCAAAATTCTTATCACCAACATTTATATGAAACTTTGCAAGATTATTACTATACATGGTTGGAATCTTTATTCCCTTTTCTTCCACCCCTCAAAACAATGATGTAGAACAGCAATTGACAGGGTGAAATCCAGCCTACTGCCTGTTTCTGTAAAGTTACGGGAACGCAGAGATCCTCATTCACTCACTCACTGTGTAGGATCGCTTCCTGGCTAGGGCAGCACAGTTGAGTGGCTGCAACATACACTGAAAGGCCTGAAATCCTTTGGTATTTACCTCTCACCCTTTACAGGAGAGGTTTGCTGACCCCTGATTTAGAAAAGAAATATCTAGAAGCAAAGTCTAACATGCTTTGGCAAGTCAAACAAGAATTATACATGGGAAGCACTTCAGTGTATTGATAAGCATTTCTATTTGGAACCATGTGAACCATGTGAAAGTCATTCAGTCATGTCCGACTCTTTGTGAACACATGGACTATACAGTCCATGGAATTCTCCAGGCCAGAATACTGGAGTGGGTAGCCTATCCCTTCTCCAGCAGACCTTCCTGACGCAGGAATCGAACTGGGGTCTCTTGAATTGCAGGCAGATTCTTTACCAGTTGAGCCTGGTAAAGAAGTAGAAGAAATGTCTCTCTATCAGAGAAGTCTGAAACATTTATTGAGAGACTACTGTGCCCCCGCAGGCAAAGAGCCAACTCATTGGAAAAGACCCTGATGCTGGGAAAGATTGAGGGCAAGAGGAGAAGGGGGCAGCAGAGGATGAGATGGTTGGATAGTATTACTGATTCAATGGACATGAGTTTGAGCAAACTCCGGGAGATAGTGAGGGACAGGGAAGCCTGGCGTGCTGCAGTCCATGGGGCCGCAAGGAGTCAGACACGACTTGGCAACTGAACAACAATGTGCCCTCAGAGAGGGTTCTAGAACTGGTAATACAAATAAAACCCCGTGAGGGAGCTCACGAGGTCTCAGGGAAGAAGAATACGTACATAATAAATGTAATATAATGTGACACAAACATTAACAGAAAGAAAAGAATCAGAAAAAAAGGGTACTGATGAATTCTGTCAGGTAAAGAAAGAAACTTAATGGAAAGAGTAATGCCTGTTAAATAGGAAATTTTAAATAAAAGTGATTTCTTTGATATCTTTTGAGTTAGAAAGAAAGCTTTTTAGATTTTGACCAATAATAAAGAAAAGATGTACCTAATTTACACATACTTCACTTCTGAATCCTCAGAAAAAAGACAATCACAAGAATGGCATACATTATTACCTTTACACTACAGCTAAATTCATGTAAAGCCTACTTGGTTATAGTTATTCCTAGTTATTACTGGGGTAGAATGGAAAGGGTGGGTAAATCTGCATTGCTGATCATACCATGGCATTAATATTTACTTCCATAAACAATTTCAGTTTAAAAATCTGTATTATATCACGTGCTATATGAGCTACATAATTAACACATGTTATGACTCTCAATTCTTATATATAAAAATAATGGCTTTTACTAGAAAAAACTAAAGCATTTATAAATGAGCATTAGAAATAAACATTTAAAAGTTATATCTATTTTAGGAACATTGACTTAGCTGTTTATGGTTCTCTAAAGCCTAATGAAACTGCTAGTGTCTTGGATTACTTACGAAAATTTATAGCACTTTGAATTTTATTTCCAATGTTTACAATTTAATAGAAAATGACTGAAAATTCAGATTTGTTCACTCTTAGGTTGTAAAATTTGAAGTACAATAGTGTGTGTCTGTGTATGTGTGTATTAGTTGCTCAGTCATGTTCAACTCCTTGTGACCCCGTGGACTGTAGCCCTCCAGGCTCCTTTGTCCATGGAATTCTCCAGGCAACAATACTGGAGTGGGTTGCCATTTCCTACTCCAGGGGATCTTCCCAACCCAGGGATTCAACTTGGGTCTCTTGCATTCCAGGCAGATTTTTTACCTTCTGCGCCCTCAGGGAAGCCCATAGTGTAAGCAACTTTAAAAATTCAGCTAATAATAGTCAGGCTTACATAAAAGGTTAATATTCCAGGTATACTTATAAATATGTTGAACCATATGTTTTATTTCTTAAGTCAATTCCATTAGTATTGCTGCATTTTAAATTTTTTTAGAAAAAAATAACAAATGTGCCTAAATCTGAAATGCTAGATAAAAAAGTGAAAATCTGCATATGCTTATAATGAATGCCTAATGAAGAATTCTAATTGCAGAAGAAAATCTATAACTAAAGCCACAAAATGAGTACAATGTATACCAGTGACCTTCTCTCCTCAGAGTTAATTAACAGAAGCACTTGCTTCTTGCAGAGCACTTTGCTGTAATTTAGAACAAATTAAGGAAAAAAAATCATTTAAGTGCTATTTTCTTCACACCATGAAGTGAGCATGATGGGCCAAAGTTAACTCATTTAAAATACTGTCATCTTTTTCATGTAATTATGAATAGCAATACCATTTTTATTGCAAAAAAAAGACATCCTGATTTATGCCATTGTCTATTTTTTTCTTGAGCTTGTATTTAATAATGGAAATTGATTTTTTTAACTAATATAAAATGCCTTATTCTATTTCTCATTTTTCCTAAGTCTTTCATTTACATTACATTCAAGCACTGTATATTATCCTATTTTTCAAATATTTTGAAATTAATATGGCGAGTTATGAAAGGACCATTTTCATATTTTCCTACCCTTCCCCCAACCCTGAAATTGTGACTTTACTATTATTTCCATTCAATAATTTATTAATTAACTTGAGTTCCTTCAGTCCCAACTTATGAGGTCATGTCCCCATGAGGCTGTTTAAACTTTGCTCTTCCCCTTCTCAGACAGTGGGGTTTTGCAGGAGCAAAAATGTAGGTAGTAGGCAGGATTTTCTTCCCAATAGACTTTGGTTAGAGGCAAGACCCAGAAGAGAAGACAGAATCAATGAAAACTCATCAGGATTAGGGAGGTATGGGGACTTAACAGAGGCATTCCTTCATGTGTCACCAAAAGCTTTGGGATTTCTGATTAAAAATTCTATTCTGTGGAGACTGAGAAATCTGTTCAAGATTGAGCATGGCTGAACAGATTCAGTGTGAACCCAAGCCATCAGCACTTGCAGTCTTCAAGTTAGGGTTCCTCTAGTTGGACACAAAACTGTTTTATTCCCATTTCATTGCCCATGACACCTAAGGTGCAAAGGAAAACCAGTCTCTCTGCTCACTACCCATCTGAGGGGGCACATCTGAGTAAAGCAGTGCCTCCTGGTGACAGAGAAGGATCAGAGCCACTGGCACTCAATAGAAACTCCCTGGAGTTGGCACCTCAATTTATTTCCCAAGGGAAGTTTAGAGAGAAAAGAGACATACTGAGCAAGAAGGCCAATTTGGTTACTTTTGCTATAGAAGGTAATCTGTAATTGCATATTGCTGTTCAGTCACTAAGTCGTGTCCAAATCTTTGCAACCCCATGGACTGTAGCACGCCAGGTTTCCCTGTCCTTCACTATCTCCCAGAGCTTGCTCAAACTCATGTCCACTGAGTCTGTGATGTCATCCAAACATCTCATCCTCTGTCACCCCCTTCTCCTTCTGCCCTCAATCTTTCCCAGCATCAGGGTCTTTTCCAATGAGTCAGCTCTTTGCCTCAGATGGCCGAAATATTGGAGTTTCAGCTTTAGCATCAGTCCTTCCAATGAATATTCAGGACTGATTTCCTTTACAGTTGACTGGTTTGATCACCTTGCTGTCCAAGGGACTCTCAAGAGTCTTCTCCAACACCACAATTCTAAAGCATCATTTCTTCAGTGCTCAGCCTTCTTTATGGTCCAATTCTCAAATCTGTACACGACTATTGGAAAAACCATATCTTTGACTAGTAGACGGACCTTTGTTGGCAAAGTGATGTCTCTGCTTTTTAATATGCTATCCAGGTTTGTCATAGCTTTTCTTCCAAGGAGTAAGCATCTTTCAATTTCATGGCTGCAGTCACCATGTGCAGTGATTTCATACTAGTGAGTAAATGTCATGTTCCATTTTAATAATCAACTGTATTCATTAAAAAATGTAGTTGCATGGGTGGGAGCCACTATAATTATCCAGAAGTTATTATCATTATTCATACTGCATTTGAGGCACTCTTATCTGACTTAGGATCTTTAGCCAGGATCCTTTAGTTAGGATCTTTAGTCAGGAAGTCAAAAGTATCAGTCAAAGCAAGGAATCATAAAGGTAGTAATAGATGCATACTTAGCCTGAACATTTTAATTTCTATTAAAACACACAAATATACATTTATCCACAAATCTCTTGGTATACAGACAGTATTATTCATTTCTATATGGCTTCCTGTTGGTCTTGTGCATAAAGCATTTGTTCACAGTCTCTGGTTTCATTGCCCTTAGTGGAGTGCAAATTTAAAGATATCTGTAAGCCAATCTGAGTGCAGAGCCCTAATTTTAAAAAAATTTTCCCAAATATTTAAAATTGTCTTTCTCAACAATAGAATCTTTAGCTATTCACGTTTATTGAGTCTTTGCAAAGCTTTTGGTTTTCATAATTCTCTTTTTATACTCATATTTTCTTACAATTTAGTTAAAGTATAACATTACAGTGCCTACAACAATTTTCATAGAGAAATTTGTAAACAAACACAAACAATCACGTTAACCACGTGAGGGAATTGGTGGGAATAAAGCCTTGCCTTCATTTCAACAGAATGTCTCACAGAGGACTTGGCTGGCCCATCAGGGTGGTGAAGTCTTCAGCTTCTTCTTCAGCTGTTAGTGTTTGAGGTTTCCTCCAAGCACAGGAAATGAGAATTTCCCTCAGAACTTAACTTGATATCTACACAGAATGGATCTGAACAGAAATAAGCAAGTTATCTAAAAGAGAGAAAACAGCTTCCCAGGCCACCTGTCTATGGTCTAGATTGCAACTTGATTAAACATGTCTGAGGAAAGAAAGCAAGAAGGTGCCTAGGAAGGGGCTGGGGAGTGGAACTGGTGGCCCATGGAAGCAGGCTCAGACAGACATCCTTGACAGTGTTGGAAGTAAGGATATTAGGCAGAGTACATTTTAGGGTTCCAAAGACATCTCTGGGTGAGGTGAATGTACAATATTGTTTAACCATCTTACCTTGTGCTGTAAACATAACATTCTTTGTTCCATTTCCATGCCTAACAAAATCTTCTTAGATTTGCCTAGTGTTGAGAGAACAACCTCTCAGACTTTAAGCATAATAGGTCCCTAAGAGAGGGGTTGCCTATGGTAAAGGAAATGACTTGAGATTGTGATTAAATATCCCATGCAGTTAGAAAAAAGCTGTTGACTGTATAAGTACTCATCTTAAATTTCTGGTTGTAAATGAACACATTGGCATTGTGATAGCTACTTCAGTCTCCTGTGTGATTCTGTTGTGGCAGGTCCAGACTATTGCTCATTGAAAAGGGGATCTAAATCCAAAGAACTTATCCTAGTGCAGTGACTGAAGAATAAGGGTACATTGCTTACTTGGATGCCAGAGAGTCCTAAATTGGCATCACAATCTCTATCACAGCTTGTGGATGTTCACTTAGGGTGAATGCAAGCATGACATCCCCTAGCGCCAAACAACAGTGATTTTCTGGGATTAAAACCAAAATTCAGATCCTGGCATACAATTGTGATCTTCAGGGTCCAACCCATCTCCACTTAGCCTCCATTTCCCGTGAAGACTACTAAGTTCTTCCACCAACTCTCTCTCTATTGATTTCACAGTAGTATCTGAGGGATCACAGATCTATTTCATGCACCCTGTTTTTCAGATGACAAAAACAAGGCTTAGAAATACACTTTGAGTTCCATGTGCAATACAATAGGTTTTTGTTGGTTACCCATTTTCAATATAGCAGTGGGTACATGACCTGCTCAATGTTATGTTAATTGGTGTTATGTTTAATTGGTGTAAAAAATTAAAATTTTAAAAATTTAATAAAAAACATTCTTTGATTTAATTGATGAATGCTATCTGGCTAAAAGCTGGAATTAGAATCTATCTCATGATTCTCAGTTTCAAGCTCTCATCAGTCATCTGTGTTGCCTACAATTCCACTGACCCCAAAGCACTGCAAGAAAAGTGGAATTTCAGAGGAGTGTGAGGCATGGTAGACCGTGGACAATGAAAGAGGCCATGCTATAAAACCAGAGAAGGGCAAATAGGTTCTCAGCTAACTCAGATACCTAAGAAAGGGAGGCATAGTTTCAGTTCTGCTTTGGAACCCAAACAGGTCTATAGAGCTGGTAAGAAGGGCATGTGGAGCTCTCAAAGTGGGGAGCTGAAGGTAGGAGATACAGGAGGGGGAGTTGGGAACCCCAGAAGAGCTCTACAGAATCCTTGACAAACAATTAAGTTACCCATTTGCATTTTTATGATGGATCTTATGAATGGCAAGTCCTGAATAGTAGCAAAAATTGGGTTATTTCTGTTTTGTTCTGTTTTCCTAGAGAACGGTGTATCCTTGTTAAAAGCTAATGTGTTGCATTCCAACTTGATTAGAGATATAAAACAAATAGCTCTGAAAAATCACAGAAACTCAGGAAAAAGGGAACTTTGAAAAAGGCTTTTTTATGTGTAGTGGCTAGAAAGCAGAAGAAAACAGAAACTATTTTGAGTTTGGGTTCTAATTGGTCACATACATATCAGATAAAAATGCAGTCTTTCGGCATCAGTTTTGTTCGTGTATGGTTGGTATATGAGCTAGGTATCCCTCCAAATCCACACCCCACCTGTCTTCACCTTGCTCTGTGCCTCAGATGGTATCATTTGAACTTCCAGCATTGCTTGGGTCTACCCAATAGGAGACTCCACAGGAAGATTTCAAAGGTGGGGAACATGTTGGTGACTTGAATCTTCCCAACCCCCTCCTCGCCTAAATGCAACTGAATAGTGTGCACCTTCCTCCACTGAGGCCACAGCACCCATATCCTGCCCCCTCTTCCATAACTACTTCCTCTTCCAGATACAGAAGCAGCAAAACCGCTCATCTCTTCAGGCCTGGGGTGGTGAAGTCTCCTAGGGCATGAATTCCTGGGTGCTTCGCTGTTCCTTGTTGCTCCTTGGCACCTTCCCACACCTTTATAAATGGTTCTCTCATTAAAGTCTTTTCAGTTCCACTTCTCATGACGCCTCCATTTCCTGGAGGGTCCCCAAGGATACAGCAAGCTTGCAAACATTGGGTTATGCTTTTGATATTGGAATAGCTCACACTTTAGCAGTCTTGATCCTCCAGCTTTCAATTTCATTTTTGTCTGAAGCTTTTCCAAGACAACAACATAAAATTCCAATTAAACACATGTTCAGCCCTACTAGACTCTAAAAGCAAGCACAGTATATCATTCCCAAGTAAGCCATACTTGGACTAAAGTAAGAGTGGACACTGTCAAGGGAAGAAAGATTATTATAAGCCCAAACTGTTAAATTATACTTTCATGACTGAACACAACTGTAATCCATATTATTATTTTAAATTACACTATAAAAAGCAGTCATTTATTGCCTTTCCAAAACACAGTGATAATATATTACCAAATTATCAAGGGTACTTTATTAAAGCTCTTGAATTTGATTTATAATGCATGATGTAGCTTATCCTTGAGAAAAATCTACTAAAAGGTATACTTAGCCTTAAAGCTTGTGAAATAAAATCTCCCTCTAATCAGCCGCCGGAAAGCTTTCGCTTCAATGCTTTGTTGATACTGGTGTCAGCAGGACCTTAAAAGCTTGAAGCTTTTTATGTTTGATCAAATACCAGCATTATGCTGAAGCATAAGTATTAATTCACGGAGTGAAGCTTCCAAAACTTCTTCAGTTCTCCTTCATCCTTCCTCTACCCATCACAAAGGTCACATCAAATAGGAGGTTGGGGTCAATACAGAGGTGGATATTTTATGAAAGTTCGATACACACAGAACCACTCTAGAACCCAAGGGAGAGAAGAGCTCCAAAACACACTTTTCTGAAAATGCCAATCATATCTAAGAAAAGAAAAAGCAACTGCTGCTTGGAAGTAAGATGACATGGTTATTATTCTCATCTTAAATGAGAAGTGGATGCCAGAAAGAGTTAGACTTTCAGTTAGTGTTTGGAGGAGCTGGAATCATTGTCAATCAGATCATAACGGTCCCTTCCCAAATAAAATCTCTGAACAGAGAAATAGGAAGAAGCTAAGGTTAAAGAAAATAATTTTTTCTACAACTTTTACCTCACTTTGATTCTGGGCCTCCTAACAGAAAGCTTTTGTTATGATGCCAGATTCCTCACCTCCGCAAGTGCTCAAGGGAACAAACTGGATTTTTAAAGTGTGTCTTAGAAACAAACATACAGCAAAGTATGAACAATAAAACAATGTTCTCAGATGGTCATTTTACAGAAGAGCCCAAGATGTATTTATATTGACATCAATGTAGTTGCTATAAATGCTGATCTCAATAACTTTTACATGGCTTCCTTTCCCTCTTATATACACATACACCTCAAAATGGAGAATTACTGTTCTTGCCATAGTAATTTGGACTCTAGGTAACCTGTAAGATGCCTACCATCACTGTAACACTATTAAGGCATGGTATTTCTTACCAGATTATTTGATTTTCTTTTTTTTTTGTTGTTTACGTATTGAATAGGCAAATAAGAGTTGCCACGATTATTTCTAGCAGGTACGCAGGTAAGAGGAGCTGGGGAAATTAATTGCTGACATGGAAGCACACACATGCATTGAGAAAAAGGGGGGAAGTACCAGAAGGACCTGTGGGTTTGCCTGAACATCGTATCAGAGAGTTAAAGAAACATAAGCTGTTCATCTTCTATTGTCTGAGTCTTTATTGCCATAAATGTATTGGACAGTTCTGGGCACCACAGGTGTGATGTACATCAGATCAGATAGGAAATGGAATTTACCATGACATTATAACTTTAGTGTCATTCTTAATAAAATATAAAATTTAACTGAATTGGCCATAGCCATATTAGGGTCCTGGGGAAGATTTTTCCTGTGATTGAAAGAGGAACATTGCCCAAAGCCATTCCTGCTGACTCCCCAAGTCAAAGAAATTTATTTTCCAAATTGATGATTTTCCTTGTCCACAGATGCAAGGCTTGAAATTTGGTGCCCAAAACATTCAGCCATGATTAGCTTCTCTCAGTTTAAAGGATCTGCCACCAAATTAATTTCTATGGCACTTTGGAGACTATTTTAGTTGATACTTGACATTTTGTCCATCTCTTATCTTTGAATGCCTTTCCTGACAAGCTCACTTCCTAGCCTCCCTTGCAGCTCAACAACAGGCATGTGACCTGGGCTCCACCAGTGAGATGTACACAATTGAGACTTCAATGCAGAAGCAAATACCGTTGCAAGTATGATGAAAGATGACCCCCAAAGATATCAGATCCCAATACCTGGGACCTGTGAATGTTACCTTATAAGGTAAAGACTTCACAGGTGTGGTTAAATTAAAGGTATTGAGACAGGGAGAGTAACCTGGGTTATCCAGGTGGGCCATATACAACCTTGCATGTATTCTTAAAAAAGGAGGGCAGTGGAGAACAGTGTGGAGATTCCTTAAAAACCTGGAAATGGAACTGCCGTACAACCTAGCAATCCCACTGCTGGGCACACACACCAAGGAAACCAGAACTGAAAGAGATACCTGTACCCCAGTGTTCATTGCAGCACTGTTAACTAGGACATGGAAGCAACCTAGATGTCCATCAGCCGACGAACGGATAAGAAAATTGTGGTACGTATACATAATGGAATATTACTCAGCTATTAAAAAGAATGCATTTGAGTCAGTTCTAATGAGGTGGGTGAAACTGGAGCATATTATACAGAGCAAAGTAAATCAGAAAGAAAAACACCAATACAGTATATTAATACATATATATGGAATTTAGAAAGACAGTAATGATGACCCTATATGCAAGACAGCAAAAGAGACACAAGGTATAAAGAACAGACTTTTGGACTCTGTGGGAGAAGGCAAGGGTGGGATAATTTGAGAGAACAGCATTGAAACATGTATATTACCATATGTGAAACAGATGACCAGTCCAAGTTCAATGCATGAAACAGGGCACTCAAAGCCAGTGTACTGGGGCAACCCAGAGGGATGGGATGCGGAGGGAGGTGGGAAGGTGGTTTGGGATGGGGGGACACATGTACACCTGTGGCTGATTCATGTATGGTGAAAACCACCACAATATTGTAAAGTAATTAGCCTCCAATTAAAATAAACTAACTTTTTTTAAAAAGGGTGAAAAAGAAATTATACAAATGAACTTATTTACAAAACAGAAACAGACTCACAGACTTAGAGAAGGAACTCATGGATGCCAGGGGAGAAAGATGCAGGGAAGGGATGGTTAGGGGGAAGGGATAGTTAGGGAGTTTGGGATCAACATGTACACACTGCTATATTTTAAATGGATAACCAACAAGGACCTACTGTATAACACAAGGAGCTTTGCTCAAGGTTATGTGGCATCTGAATGGGAGGGGCATTTGGGGGAGAATGGATACATGTATAGGTATGGTTGTCCACTTGAAACTATCACAACATTGTTAATCAGTTATACTTCAATATAAAAACTATCTACTTGTAGAAATGGTGGCTCAGATGGTAAAGAAACTGCCTGCAATGCAAGAGACCCAGGTTCGATCTCTGGGTCGCGAATATAAAAAGTTGTTTGTTTTTTTTTTTTAAAAAAGGAGGGCAGAGGGAGACTTGACACATACAAGGAAGAGACGGCAATGTGATGACAGAGCAGAGGGGTTTGAAGATCCTGACCTTGAAGACTAGAGCTATGCAGCCAAGCCAAGTAATACCAGATGCCATCAGAAATTGGCAGGGCTTGTAAGGAATGTGTTCTCTCCTTGTCACCAGAAGGAGACAGCCCTGGCCATACCTTCTCTGATTTCCCACCAAGTCAGTGATACTGACTCTTGACTTCTGTCCTCCAGAATAGTAAGAGAATACTTAGACAGAGGAGCCTGGAGGCTTGCAGTCCATAATGTCACAAAGAGTCAGACACAACTCAAGTAACTTAACACAACAGCACACATTTTTGTTTTGGGGCTTCCCACATGGCTCGGTGGTAAAGAATTCGCCTGCCAATACAGGAGACAGAGGTTCAATTACTGGATTAGGAAGATCCCCTGGGGAAGAGAATAGCAACCCACTCTAGTAATCTTGCCTGGAGAATCCCATGGACAGAGGAGCCTGGCAGGTTACAGTCCACGGGATCACAAAGGGTCAGACACAACTAAGTATGCATGCACATTTTTGTTTTAAGCCACTCAGTTTCTGAAAATTCATTACAAACTGGAAACTAATGCAAACATCAAGAAGGAGGCCCTGCACAGAATCCATTGTACTAAGACTGGTGGAAGACACACATAGCTGAAATGGCCAAAGTTCAGAACTACAGTCAAATACCCAGCGAGCTGCTGATTCTATGCCCAAAAGATGCATCTGTGGAGTCCCCTGGTATAATTTATGCATTGCTTTCACTGTGTAGTTTCTGACCCTCTCAACAATTCTGTGAGCTACCTAATATACTTCTAGAAATTACTTTTCTGCTTAAGCTAGAATGACTTCAGGTTTTTGCATTTAAGGATCCTAGCCATCACAGTCGGAGAAGGCAATGGCAACCCACTCCAGTATTCTTGCCTGGAAAATCCCATGGACAGTCCATGGGGTAGACACAACTGAGCGACTTCACTTTCACACATTGGAGAAGGAAATGGCAACCCACTCCAGTGTTCTTGCCTGGAGAATCCCAGGGACGGAGGAGCCTGCTGGGCTGCCGTCTACGGGGTCGCACAGAGTGGGACACTCCTGAAGCGACTTAGCAGCAGCAGCAGCCATCACGATAATTAAATTAGCATTACCTTAAAAATGGTGGGTCATCCTCACCTACAGCAGATCATGTACGTAGTATCCCCTTCTTCCCACATATTTATCTATTTGAAATCCAATTAAACTAAGACATGAGGGTGACCATAGAGTGGAAAAGAAAAGGCAATATCAGAAGCATATTCAATTCAATTTAAAGTAATTTGAATGAGTTACTGTATTCAATCAAAATTACTATGTGCCAATCCCTATCTTTGACAAGGTAAAATGGGTACTTCGAAGATTGTAGTGTAAATAAATAATACATAATTTCTGTCCTGGTATCTTGCCCCACAGTTCAGTGAAAGAATATGCTGCTCTCTAGGGCCTTGCTACTCAACTTGTGGCCCAGGCACCTTCAGCATCAAGGAAGAGTTTGTTAGAAATGCAGAACCCCACACCTTGCCTGAGGCCTACTGAACCAGAATCTACATTCCAATGATGCCCAGGTGGTTCATACATCTATTAAAGGTTGAGAAGCATTTTACAAGGGGACCAGGAGGAGGACTTCATGGAGGAGGTGACATTTGGTTTGACACTTAAGTTGATTCTTGGGTTGAGCTGCACAGAGAAAGAGACTCCATGTAAAGAATAACACCCTAAGCAAATACAGGACAGTGGGACAATATGGAACACAATTATGGGTCATAAAGTGTTTTTAAAGATCCTATGTATAGACTGCGTGCATGCTAAGTCACTTCAGTCATGTCTTGACTCTTTGCGACCCCATGGACTGTATGTAGCCCGCTAGGCTCCTCTGTCCTTGGGATTCTCCAAGCAAGAATACTGGAGTGGGCTGCCATGCCCTTCTCCAGGGGATCTTCCCAACCCAGGGATCAAACCAGCATTTCCTCTGTCTCCTGCACTGACTGGCAGGCAGGTTCTTTACCACTAGTGCCACCTGGGAAGCCCACATACAGACTACTCAGCCATAAGAAAGAATCAAATAATGCCATTTGCAGCAACATGGATGGATCCAGAGATTATTATACTAAGTGAAATAAGTTAAAGACAAATATTACATAATAACACATATGTGGAATCTAAAATATGGTAAAAATGAACTTATTTATAAAACAGAGACAGGTTCACAGACATAGATAACAAACATAGTTACCAAAGGGGAAAAGTGTGGGTGGAGGGATAAATTAGGAATTTGGGGTCAGCAGGGGCTTCTTTGGTAGCTTAGTTGGTAAAGAATCTGCCTACAACGCGGGAGACCTGGGTTCAGTTCCTGGGTCCAGAAGATCCCCTGGAGAAGGAAATGATAACCCACTCCAGTATTCTTGCCTGGAGAATCCCATGGACAGAGGAGTCTAGTGGGCTGCAGTCCATGGGGTCGCAAAGAGTCAGATATGACTAAGCAACTAACAAAGAGATACGAATTACTATGTATTATATAAAATATATAAATGACAAGGCCCAATGTATAGCACAGGGAGCTATAATAAATATCTCATAATAGACTGTAACGGAAAAGAATCTAAAAACTTTTTTAATAAATAAAAATCCTACACATAATAGGATAAAGAATGGCGAAGCAGGTTAGGATCCAACTGTGGATGGCTTGAGAGTCAGGCTCTAGAGTTTTCACTTTAGACTGGAGCACAGAAGATGCACAAGGGGGCAGGAGACAGGGTGCTGTGTCCAGAATTTTGTTTCAGGAAATTTAATCTGACCATACATCAGATTGATTTAGAGGGACAACTAGAGATTGGAGCTCAATGAGGAGCAAATGACAATTGTTCAGGCAATGACACAGTAATGACAGTATGAGAGAAAGAAAGGATTTGACAGGTAACAGTCCAGGAAAGGGTTTCCTGCTGGCTTAGGGCTTCCCTGGTGGTCCAAAAAAAAATAAAAAGAACTTGGTACTATTTGGGATATTAGAGATGGCACAGAGAGAAAGATCCAAAGTCTGGGTGTTCAGCAAGAAAAAGGAATTTGAAGAAGTTGGTTTACTAGCAAGATGAGAACTGGTGAGTCTGAATTTTAGTCTTACTGTTTTGGGTGCATCCCAGGACAGGCCCTGGGTGTGCATATAGAAATATGCTATTAGATTAGAGCTCAGGTGGGAGGTGGCACTTGGAAAAAGATTTGGCAGAAACCAGCATAAAGGTGATAACCCATACCTGGGAAATAGGTGAGCTTGCCAGTGTTAAAAGAAAATTGTGGATAGTGGAAAAAAAAAAAAAAACAACAACCAGGCAAGGGAAGAGATGGGAGGAATACCTTCACTGAGGGGTCAGAAAGAAAAACAAAAGTAATTGTATTAGCCAGAGATCTTGGGAGTAAATCATAGAACCCAACTGTGGCTCACCTAAGCAGAAACGGAACTTATCGACAGGATGTTAGCTTTCAGAGAGAGAAAAGAGGGAAAACCAGGCCCGCAAAATGACCAAGTTAGGCCAGCAGCTGTGAGCTGGAACGAGGTTACAGGGACGGTTGGGTGAGGTCACAACGCTGCCTGCGGAGCACGCTCCGCACAGACTCAGTGCTACCATCACCTGCAGAAGATGTTCTGACTGTCCCGGGCAGGAGCCTCTCCGGCAGGGCCCAGGTCACGTGCCCGCAGGTTGGCAGCCGGGCTGGGGGAGGGGAGGGGGAGGGGCGCGTAGGGGCTGGAAGGCAGCGGAGGAATCAGGTGTGCGGGTCCCGGGAGCGGAGAGATCGGTGGTCACGTGATCACCAGAGGCAAACAACCCGGGGAAGCCAAAGAGGATGTGGCCAAACGGTTCCCGGATCCGCCCATTGCGGTCAGCGGCACCTTCATGGGGAATTAGACAGACTTTGAGAAAAAAAAGTGAGCAGCTGGAGAGGTGATAACATGAAGGCTGTACACATGTTTTTTTTTTTTTTTTTCTTTTTTAAGAGTGGGGTGGAAAGAAAGCCGAGAATGGTTCTTTTAGAACAAGGGACATTTGAACTTATTTCAGGCCACTAGGCAGGAATCTGTAGCAGGTGATTGAAAATTCCATAAGAACAAAAGGAGTGAAATAAGATCCTACAGGATGTGGGAGGGGGTGGGATCAAATAAAAGCAAGTGGTGGTGGAGGGAGGTGGCTGGAAGAGAGAAAGGAAATTGGGACAAGCAAATCTTGGTATGGGTCCTTTAATTCAATGTAACTAATATTTTTGATATGGCTACCATAAGCAAGTACTCTGCTGGGAAGAGGAGGGAGGTGATTAACAAATCTTGATAAGGCAAGCCACGACTTCAGGGAGCTGATAGTCTAGCCACATTAGATGGCCTCTCATGTTCCTTCAACCTTAAATATGCTACATTTTTAACTGAAAATATCAATAAAAGCAAGTTAGAATTTAATAAGGTCAAACAAGATACAAATTGCTGCCAGAGTTCAGGGCTGGAGGCAAACACTTGCAGCTGAGAAGGTTTCCAGGAGGAAGCTGGATTGTAAAGGATAAGTACACATCATGGGGACATGAGCATTTGGAGGGCTTGCCAGAGAAAACAGAAGATAGAAGCAAAAGCACAAACACACAAATTGGATATTAGAGTAGATATGCACCAGTTGTGGGACTTCCCAGTATTTGAATCTCTTGTCTGAGATTCCTCTGAATTACGAGGCAGAGCTGTCACTCTAAAACTTGAAAGATCAGATCCTCAATTGCCCAGCCACCTCTAAGTCTAGGACGGAGGGACATGGGTTAGATTCATCAATGTGGCATGCCCACCACTGGTTGTAGCAGTGGCCATCACTGCACTGGCTCTGTGACATGATTTTATCCATAGTTTTCCATCCACTGCAAAGATTTCATTTTCAGAGTCTGGTTCTCCAGCCCTCCTAGCAATTCCACATGCTCTCTGAATTTACTTAATAAATTTCTTTTCTTTTTAAATTGGCTGTATTTTCTTTACCTTGCTTGCAAATGTGGAATCCAAACAGAAGATAATCTTGACCAATACTGATGTGATCATGGAAAAGCTTATAATCCAGTTTCAATGTAGAACTGGGGGGAAATATATGTCAGAAAAACAACAGCAAAAAAAAAAACTCTCTAAATACATCAAGTCAAAGGGGCTTTAACACAGAAAGTTAGAGGATTACTCAGACTCTAGAAGGTCCAGGGAAAAGGTCAGAGCAAAGGTCAGAGAAGCCACTGTTGGAATTCAAGACATTTAGAAATGTGTATATTGTAGAAACCACTACTGTGGATCTCAGCCCTCTGCTGCACCGAAGTAAGTGACTCTTAGGGGGAAGCCTGGAAATCTTGGCACATCTGCTGAGATGTCTGCCATCCTCGGATGCTCACGCGCTTGTGCATACCTGCAGCTGGAGAACAATGGCTTCTCCTCTTCTCCCTTGCAAATCTCAAACCAGTGTCTCTCATAGAAGATTCTAAATTGAAACTCCACTGGCAAGGGAATCTGAGAAGTGTAATTTACAAATTTCCAATCCTGCAATTAAGGAGAGCATTTAGAAGGATGGTCATTGAGGCGATAGGAGATAACTCTGCCCACTCTGAAAGCTCAGATGCTCTCTTCTCTCCTTCAGCTTCATCACTCTCCTGCTCCCTCTGCATCTGCCAAACCAATAACCTCATTAAAACTTCCAAGACTTTGATACCTTGATTTCATCCACTCTACCAGCTCCTTCCTCTTTTCTTGAAATCTTTGATTCCTTTGTCTTCAACCACTGCCTCTCTAAACAGTGTAAAATCCCAACGTTGTACCAATCCAACTCTCAGGTTCTTAGGTCCAAGCTCGCAGACATCATTGGGGGAAAAACTCTTACACCATGCAGATTGGTGTCATAAGTAGATTATAGCCTTGACAAGTCCCAAGTGAGCTATAGCTCTGATTCCCTACAAATACCATTTAAAGCTTAATAATACTCCTATTAGGTCTGACTGCTACCCATCTGCTTCCCACCCCACACTCACTCTAAGCGATGGTCTTATCACCTGGTCTACAGAGAAAATAAACAACATAAACTTGGTATTTCCTTGTGTTCTCTTCCTTCTCACATAAAGTTTCCATTATTATGGGTCCCTGTTTCCAGTTCCCACCACATTCCTCCTACTAGCAGGGGAGGCAACCGCCTCTTGCTCAAGATGGAATCCTCGGGGATTTTATCATTAGTTACTATCTGTCTTGCCTAGTTGCCTCAAATTCTCTCTTCCTGCCTCATTCCCTTCACCATGCAAGAATACTCAATTCTCAACCATCTTTAAAGAAGAAAGACCTTTTTTAACCATACACTTAGCCATTTTTCATTCTTTCTGCTTTTGTCCATAAGCAAGATACCTGGCTACCTGAATGAATAGTAGTTGTCTACACTCAGTTTCCACCTCCACTAACCTCACACTGGAAGATACTTTAGCATATTATTATTGGGTTCAGCTTCTGAGATGGTCAACAGAGTTTAAGTTTTGCTCGGACCAATTACTTAACTGTGTGACTAGTATAAGTCATTTAAATTCTGAAAATCTCTGATTGTTACCTTAAATCAGGGGTAATCACAACTTCTCAGGATTATGTGAAAAGTGCTTAGTTAGCACAGAGTCTGGAATGCAGTGAGTGCATTTTAAATATCACATGGCCTGCTTATTCCTTGAACTTCCATGATCTGACTGCCCCCTCTTCTAGTATTGACACTGCCCCCAGCAAGGACCCCAGTGACTGTGTTCTTAAAGGTGATAAACATTTTTCCATTTTTTAAAAGATAGCATTTTATTTAATTTCTTCAAGGTGTTCCACACTGTGTACCCCTCTGTCTTGATTAAAACCCAGCCTCAAAAGTGGGACACACAAGATGAATCACTTGGGTGGGAAAGGAAAGCGCTGCAACTTCTATTGACTGTAAGATGCACCATTATTTTATGTATTAGTAAGAAGGAAAAACACTGCCAATTAAATATGATATAGTGTTCTTGTCATTTACAAGTTTAGTTAATATTTCTTACAAGAACTCATTTAGATTCATGTAAACATACATTTATTTAGGGAACACAGATGGCTCAGTGGTAAAGAATCCACCTGCCAAACAGGAGACAGGGGTTCGATCCTTGGGTCAAGAAGATCACCTGGAAAAGGAAATGGCAATCCACTCTAGTACTCTTGCCTGGGAAATCCCATCAAGAGGAGCCTGGCAGGCTACAGTCCATGGGGTCGCAAAGAGTCAGATACTACTTAGTGACTAAACAACAACAAAATACATTTATTTAAATATACAAATAATGGTGGTATGATTTGTTGTAACTGAATTCATATATGTGTGGACACTGCTTTTCAGGCAGATTATTTAACAACTGTTTATTATTATTTACTGATCTGTTCCCTGGTGGCTCAGAGGGTAAAGCATCTGCCTGCAATGTGGGAGACCTGGGTTCAATCCCTGGGTCAGGAAGATCCCCTGGAGAAGGAAATGGCAACCCACTCCAGTATTCTTGCCTGGAGAATCCCATGGAGGGAGGAGCCTGGTAGGCTACAGTCCACGGGGTCACAAAAAGTCGGACACAACTGACTGACTTGACTTTTCACTTTCTATTTACCAACTGAGCCACCAGGGAAGCCCAGGTTTTCTTCCTCTATCTTTTCATCTGTCTTCTTGCCTCCTGTCTCCTCCCTCTTTCCTTTCCCTTCCATGAAATTCTTCATTGTTTAGACAGTCCTATAACTTCATCTACTGCCTATATGCTGATGACTTTCAAATCTGTCTCCAACAGATCCCTCCCGAATTCCAGACTCAGTGAATTTCTCCACATCCATACCATGACTATTTCAAATTCACCAACTCTGAAAGTGAATTTGTTGTCCCCTTAAAATTTGCCCCTCCCCTCATCATAGCAAAAGGTATCATCATTTGAGTTGCCCACTTTAGAAGCTTGAAATTTATTCTTTCAGCTCCCACTTTACACTTTCAGATATGATACCTTCCAAATGCCTCTCAATTCTGTCACCCGCTCTCCTTCTCCACTGTTACCGTTCTAATTTAGTCCCTGGCTGCAACAGAAAATATGTTACGAGAAAGGCCAATAGTTGCATCCACAATGTAAAATTGAAATGAAAAAATAATTTGCATCATTAGTTTATCATGCTAGAGTTACTGAGATAATCAAAATGGTCTGAAACAAAAACATCTGCTGCTAAAGAGTGTGCCAGAACTCAACACAATATTGTTTTAAGCCGATAATTAACTGGGATGCTGAACTGATTTTTTCTATCCCATAATTTGGTGTCTAGTGACTTAAATATCTGGCTGTTAGAGAAAATCCCATTATTATTTGGCAAACGATTTTAGACTGGATTGATTAGCCATGAAATGAATGCAAGTGATTTGCACAGCTTAAATATGCAAGTAATAGTTTAAATATGAGATGACATTGACAGCTTTCCAAATAGTGCCGATATTCTAATAAAGCTATTCACTAACATATATCAGTATAATCCTTATACATTACCATCCAATTTTTTCTTTATAGTTTCAGAATTTCCCATTTTTATCTTGACTAAATTCCTAAATTCTTCATTCTAACACCTTTCAGAGGAAAACAATAGAATGGGAAAGACAAGAGATCTCTTCAAGAAAATGAGAGATACCAAGGAAACAATTCATGCAAAGATGGGCTCAATAACGGACAAAAACGGTATGAACCTAACAGAAGCAGAAGATATTAAGAAGAGGTAGCAAGAATACACAGAAGAACTATACAAAAAAGATACTAATGAGCCAGATAATCATGATGGCGTGATCACTCACCTAGAGCCAGACATCCTGGAGTGTGACGTCAAGTGGGCCTTAGGAAAAATCACTATGAACAAAGCTAGTGGAGGTGATGGAATTCCAGTTGAGCTATTTCAAATCCTAAAAGATGATGCTGTGAAAGTGCTGCACTCAATATGCCAGCAAATTTGGAAAACTCAGCAGTGGCCACAGGACTGGAAAAGGTCAGTTTTCACTCTAATTCCAAAGAAAGGCAATGCCAAAGAATGTTCAAACTACCGCACAATTGGACTCATCTCACACACCAGCAAAGAAATGCTCAAAATTCTCCAAGCTAGGCTTCAATAGTACATGAATCAAGAACTTCCAGCTGTTCAATCTGGATTTAGAAAAGGCAGAAGAATGAGAGATCAAATTGCCAACATCCACTGGATCACAGAAAAAGCAAGAGAATTCCAGAAAAACATCTACTTCTGTTTCATTAACTACACTAAAGCTTTTGATTATGTGGGTCACAACAAATTGTAGAAAACTCTGAAAGAGATGGGAATACCAGAACACCTCTGAGAAACCTGTATGCAGGTCAAGAAGCAACAGTTAGAACCAGACATGGAAAAATAGGCTGGTTCCAAATTGGGAAAGGAGTATGTCAAGGTTGTATAATGTCACCTTGCTTATTTAACTTATATGCAGAGTACATCATGCAAAATGCCAGATTTGATGAAGCACAAGCTGGAATCAAGATTGCAGGGAGAAATGTCAATAACCTCAGATATGCAGATGACACCACCTTTATGGCAGAAAGCAAAGAGGAACTAAAGAACATTTTGATGAAAGTGAAAGACAGTGAAAAAGCTGGCTTAAAACTCAACATTCCAAAAACTAAGATGATGGTATTCGATCCCATCACTTCATGGCAATTAGATGGGGAAACAATGGAAACAGTGACAGACTATTTTCTTGGGCTCCAAAATCACTGCAGATGGTGACTGCAGCCATGAAATTGAAAGACACTTGCTCTTTGGAAGAAAAGCTATGATCAACCTAGACAGCATATTAAAAAGCAGAGACATTACTTTGCTGACAAAGGTCCATCTAGTCAAAGTTATGGTTTTCCAGTAGTCATATATGGATGTGAGAGTTGGACCATAAAGAAAGCTGAGTGCTAAAGAATTGATGCTTTTGAACTGTGGTGTTGGAGAAAACTCTTGAGAGTCCCTTAGACTGCAAGGAGATCCAACCAGTCAATCCTAAAGGAAATCAGTCCTGAATATTCATTGGAAGGACTGATGCTGAAGCTGAAACTCCAATACTTTGGCCACCTGATGCGAAGAACTGACTCACTGGAAAAGACCTTGATGCTGGGAAAGATTGAAGGCAGGAGAAGGGGCCTACAGAGGATGAGATGGTTGGATGCTATCACTGACTCGATGGACATGAGTTTCAGCGAGTTCTGGGATTTCATGATGGACATTTAAGCCCAACATGCTGCAGATCATGAGGCTGCAAAGAGTCAGACAACACTGAGCAACTGAACTGAACACCTTTCAGCAATGGGGGACTGTGGTAAATATAAAACAAGCTACATTGATAGTTGCAGCTTTATTGCTAACTTTATTCTCCTTTTCCAATATTTACATTTTAGGTGCAGACAAGTTTGGTTGAAAAGCACAAAACCCAAAACCACAGTATACAGTTTGAAGAGAAATGCAAAGAATCTCAATTGTACATGGACTGATAGTCATTAAAATGTTTGTCTAGAAAAATTGGAAAGCCTAATTGTACTATAAAATATCTCTCAGCCTTTCAATGGTAGCTTATACTTTTCTATTTCCTGAATGATTTCCCTTATTTTTCATCTCCTCTTTACTTCCATCGTTGCTGCCCAGTTAACACTCCCCTGTCTCTTATTGGCTTTCCTAACAGCTCTTCCCGTCTTATCAATTTTAAAGGTATCCACAGCTGCCAGAGTCATCTTGTCATCTTTTTAAAATCTAAACCCGGTTATATCTTTGTTGTTTTATTGTTGTTATTTAGTCACTAAGTCATGTCCAACTCTTTTGGGACCCCATGGACTGTAGCCCACCAGGCTCCTCTGTCCATGGGATTTTCTAGGCAATAATAATGGAGTAGGTTGTCATTTCCTTCTCCAGGGTATCTTGCCAACCCAGGGATTGAATCCATGTGTCCTGCATTACAGATGGATTCTTTACTGCTGAGCCAACAGGGAAGTCCATCTTTGTTGCTTTTTTTTGGTCAAACCCTTTTAATGGTCTGCAGTACACAGAGGATAAAGTCCAAGTTCCTGAATACTGCACACAGAACTTTTTCTTGATGTAGCTCCACCTTACCATCTAGCATCACCTTTTTCTTGATCTAGTTCCACCTTACCATCCAGCATCACATTTAGCCATTTCTGCACCAACAGACCTCACTCCACTCCTGGGTAACCATTCAGATGTTCTGCACTGTGTGCTATCTTTATGACACTGCATACACAAGTGTCACTACTGGAAAGCCCTTTACCCCTCTCCCATATGGCAACCTTTCTCAGCCCCCAGAGCCTCCTACTCTGGACAATCTTCCACTACTGTCTAAGCAAAATTAATTGCTCCCTCTTTTAAGCCAGGACCCTGGTGTTAATATGTCTCTATTGTTGCAACAGAAAGTGAAAGTGAAGTCTCTCAGTCGTGTCCAACTCTTTGGGACCCCATGGACTGTAGCCTACCAGGCTCCTCCATCCATGGGATTTTTCCAGGCAAGAGTACTGGAGTGGGCTGCCATTTCCTTATACAGGGGATCTTCCCAACCCAGGGATCGAACCAGGGTCTCCTGCATTGCAGACAGATGCTTTACCGTCTGAGCCACCAGGGAAGCCTGTTGCACTGAATCCTCCTAAACTGTAACTGCTTGTTCACATGTCTCATTTCCCATTAGGCTCAGAGCCACTTGAAGAGAAGGACTGTATCTTCTCTATTATTTTTATCTCCAATAGTAATGAGTAGCTAACAATAATAATAAATGTTAGTGATTACACACTAGGACTGTATCAGGTGCTAATCTGCCTCCCCCACTTAATTGTTACAATACCCCATTATGAAGTGGGTGATTTTATTAGCCCCATTTTATAGATAAGGAAAGTAAAGCAAAGCACAAAGTAGGTGCTCAATAATGTTAATGAATGTTGTTGCTTTTTAAAAAATTTAATGGAGTCATATCATCATTACTCCTGAGAGCTTCCAGAAGCTATCACAACTGAAAGTGGATATCTTGGTGCGGCAGGGTACATGCAGTGTCCTGAGGCTGGCTATTTGGTTTGGGAAGACCCAGATTACCTGCCATTCTGAATTCAACTCCACATATAATGGGCTTCAAGAGTAACTGCATTGTTTTTTGTTTTCCTTTCACATGGTATACTGACTTTGTAAATCATTTTCCTTTCCCCTGATTTCATCTATACCTAACTAACGTGAATCGTTGGAATTAATACTTCTTGCCAATTTCCTTAAAATGTCTAACACAGAGATAAGGTTGCCAGACCTGGGAAGAAAAAAATGCCCACCTCAAAACCAGTAAGCGAGCAGTTCTTATGCTAATTTTATCTAGTCTAAATCCTCTCTCCAGCTAGGCTCACTATTAAGATGGATTTGAGAGTTATCCTAGATTATAAGAGACCATTGCTCTATGAAACTTGCTTTACAATTCTTCAGCTACATCACTGCACATGAGCATATGAACTTAGATTAACCAATATGGGTTGTTTCCAGAAAACATTTTCATTTTAACCACTCCAATTTGCTAAGCCCAAATGCATAATAAATGGGCAGGGTGGGGGGACGGGGCGGGGGGAGGGTGGTGGCGCAGTGTAGGTAGGGGCGGGGTGGCTGAGTGGAAGGCCAGAGGCTAGGTATTTGTAGTTCAAGGATTGGTGCCAAGTCACACAGTTTGTAGCAACTACCTATTGCCCACCATGAAGCTGGCCCTGCCAGTGAGGGAGAGAAGTGTTACAAAAACACCTTTAGCCCCTAGACTAATTCACCAGAGATATCCACAACCCATATTGAAAATCACAGAAAAATAAGTTCACTAATAATCTATTGAGTTCTTCTAGGTGAAATCCACACCTCATGTGACATAGACAGATGAGGAAAAGGGAAATCAGAAGCAGAATAATAAAGTAGCTGAACCCGAGGATTTGACCATCTGGTTCTTCTGTTGGGAGACTCACGCCTGTCACCTTTACTTTGTACTCAAGATACCTTTGTTATTACAAAAGGAAGTGATGGGGGAATTCCCTGGTGGTCCAGTGGGTTAGGATTTGGCACTTTCACTTCAGAGGCCTGGGTTCAAGCCCTGGTTGGGGAACTGAGATCCCACAAGTCATGTAACATGACCAGATTTTTTAAAATTACTTGAATAAAAGAAAACAGAGTAATAAAAGACCACTTCTCCAAGGGAATGAGTTAGTGAGTGAAACCAGGGCACATGCCCACATACAAAGAATTCTGTACACCTTTGCATCTATTCCTTTCAATTCTCTCTGCTGCTTCTTGCTCATGGATCCTGCTGCCTCTTGAATTCTTGATAACTCTCTGTGTTTTGTTATCCCCAGATACAAGAGGATCTGATTGGCTCCACAATTCACAATCGTACCTCCTGAGCAACCTCTCACACCAGGCCTGTAGAATCTAACAGAGAGCAGACCATGTCTGTTCATTTATATCCCCACCCTAGTCTCAGCTCTCAGCCCAAGACTGATGAGTATAGGAGTACAAATACCTCAGCTCCCTCAACCCTGATGGGATTGTCTGTGATGAGATCCTCATGTCTCCAAACCTCTCTACAGAATAGTTACCAAGTTACTTTCTGTGGGATTTTGCTTGACATCCCACCCTGTTTGTCTTCCTTTCAACCTTGTCCCATGTCCCCATTGCTCTAGATTTTTCTGGGAAAAATTCCTATATCAAGGGTCCTATGACAGCAAGACAAACTCTACATTCTATTTGAAGACTCTTTTCATCAGGGCACTTGCACACAATTATCCCAGGGCCTGCTTTTGGGGAGCCAATCTCAGAAAAGGCATTTCATATTCTCCTTTTGGGAGTTTTCAATCTGCCCTTCTTATGAACCTGCTTTATGGATTTTGGCTTATGTTCATAAATAAGAAAAAGCCATTTTACATTCTGCTAAGCCATGTAGAGATTGGCTGTTTGTGAGGCAGAAGTTGATCTTTGATCTATTCAGCTGTGATTAGAGGTGCAGGGTCATGTGGAACAGAGAGCATCATAACCTGTGCAGACCCTCTATCAGGGGCTTGGCCATAGGCTTTGGGAGCCTCTCTGACATAAGAAGCAGAATCCCTGAGCTAGAAAGCTCCCTTGAGAACACTTTCATATTTATCTGGATAATGCCTCTTGGGCATATGTATGGCAAGGTGATAACAAGTAAAGGCAATGATTGCAAACAGCGTATGTCAAATTGAAGAAACCAAAGTGCTCTCAGGGGTGGAAATAGTATGGAAATGATGATGTGTCAATTGCAATCATAAAGCAGCACCTTAAAATGTGAAAGACAAAGACACAAGAAACAAACGGGAGTATAGTATCAAGAGGGAAAGCACACCGACAGGTATGTGCAAGCACGCACACACGCGCACGCAAACACACATACACCCACCCACACACATCACCTCGTCCCACTAAGAGCAACTGGAGGTTGAACAACATTTAAGAACCTTACATGAGAATGCTGTCTCCTTAATTTTCCTTTAACTCACTCACAGGGGAAGTCTGACCACCCATGGGGAAGAAACTGATGACAGCTATTTACAAGGCAGCAAGGGTACACCTTTACTTATGGTTGTATTCTGCTTTTAATTTTTGAATTGTTAGGTATCTATCATTCATTCTGTAAATTGCATACAGCCGCCTAGTAGGTGATTTGCAGATTAAATCACTTAACTGTAAGAATAACAAAATACTAAAAATTCCTCTATACTCAATAACTATTGATACTTATCCTAACTCACACACAGACATCATAATATAAAATAACACTACAAAACAGCCATTAAATGAAAGAAATCACAAAACATATAAAGTGTTTTTAAAGGAAATGAGGAGAAACGTCCACAAACATTCCTCTACCCAAATTTGTTCGTGATTACCTCACATAGCACAATGGTCCAAACTCTACCCACGAAAGGGAGGGGAAAAAAACCAGTGTTCTCTAAGGGACAAATGAAGGTTTTACTTTTTATTCTTGAACTATTACTCTTTGTTGCCTGACAGGACTTTTTCTTTGTATTAAAAGGAATTGTGGCAGAGAGCAGGGAATAAAAGCCATTAAGACTTGGTACCTGCTCCTATGGGGATGGTGAGCATGGGCATAATCATAAAACAAAGGAAAACATGTTATGTATTCTCATTCCAGCTGATGAAATCAGGGTTAGCCTCAAGGAAGAGGTCTACATCTTTGAACCAGACTTGAGAGAAGCATGTGCTACGTCACTTCAGTCGTGTCCAATTCTTTGTGACCCTATGGACCATAGCCCACCAGGCTCCTCTGTCCATGGGATTCTCCTGGCAAGAATATTGGAGTGGGTTGCCGTGACCTCCTCCAGGCGATCTTCCTGACCCAGGGATTGAACCTGCATCTCCAAAGTTTCCTGCATTGGCAAGCAGGCTCTTTACCACGAAAGCTACCTGGGAAGCCCTAAAAGAAGGATACGATTTCCAAAAAACATGGGGTGGGGGGCAGGAAATAGGAAACTCCAAGGGCTCATTCCTGTGATTACCACTTTCCCTTACCACAGGTAACTCCTTTAAGTATTACCTTCTTTCTCTTTCAGAGCTTCTCATTCATCTGTCCTTAAAAGGAGAAGCAGGGAGCCCAAGTGGATCTTTTTCTTTCAAAAAGAAGTAATTATTTGTTTCTGAAAAGTTTCTCAAATTTATCTTAGTCTCCATTACCACTTCTGCTAAAGTTCAGACTTGCATTATTGTTCCCCCTTGACTTTTGCAAGAGTCCTGTATTTCTAGTCTCCAATCAAATTGCTAGCACTCTTAGACCAATATTTTCAAAATAAGGTTCTAATCATGTCAGTCTTTTCACTCAAAATCCTTCAGTGGAACCCAAACAACTGCCAAATTGGGTACACATCCCTCAGTTTAGCATTCAGATCAACACAAATTTTCAGACCAAAATGAAGAGAGGGCAATATCATGTTCACAAAGCAGAAAGACCAGCGTCCAGAAGACATGGTGCTATGTGCTAAGTCACTTCAGTCATGTCCAGTTCTTTGTGATCCCCATAGGCAGTAGCCGGGCAGGCTCTTCTGTCCATGGGATTCTCCAGGCAAGAACACTGGGGAGGGTTGCCATGTGCAGTTGCAATGAAAAGCCAAATAAGGTTTCTTGTGAAACTTAACAAGCTGGTTCTAAACTTCATATGGAAGAGCAAAGGGGAAGGAATGGGCAGGATAGTTCTGAAGAGGTAAAAGAAGTGGGATGTTCTCCCTTCCAGAAATTGAGACTTATTCTAAAGTTATAATATATAAGAAGCAATGTGCCACTATTGGTGCAGAGATGGGGAAAAATTTTTTACATGAAGCAATATTCATAGCCCAGATACTGTCCTTTGAATTTATGGAAATGTCTATATATGACAGAGGTGGCACTAATGAATCAATGAGAAAAAGTTACTGTTGGAATAATTAATTTAATTTAGGGGGAAAAGTTTATCACCACGTATTGAAATACACTCCAGGTGGATTAAACATTTAAATGTGTTATGGCAAATTTTTGTGTGTACAATAAAATATAGAATAATTTTATGATCTTCAAGTGGGAAAGGATTTCTTAAACAAGAGTGAAAAGTATTCATCATAAAGGAAAAGATTTACATATTTAATTCAGTTAAAGTTCAAAACATCTGGAAGATGCCTTAAAAGAAAAAAGATACATATCAAATCTGTAAAAGATATATGTAATGCATATAACTGATAAAGGTTTGGTATCCAGAATATATAAAGAACACCTAAAAACCAATAAGAAATATACAAACAAATCAGTAGAAAGATAGCAAAACAAAACTGTCAACTCACAAAGGAAAAAGCTCAAAAGGCAATAAACATAGAATGCCCAATCAATTGCTGATGACAATGTAGAACAATGGAAACTGAGAGTTCACATTGGTACAATTTTGGTGAGCAATTGGCAACATTAAAACAAGTTGAGTACACATACCTTAATCTTAATCTAGCAATTTCTCTCCTATTTATTGTATATTTCAGAAAAAGTTTCATGCATGTACCCAAGGAGTCACATGGCCACCCATTTCCTCATCATGTGTTCATCAATTATTAATTCATCTCCACTGTTTTCTTTGGTGTGGAGCTTCTCTAGTTCTTATCCATCTTTTGGGATGCACTGTGGAAGGTGTGGGGGAAAAGATTTTGAACCCTCCAGCTTGCTCTGCTCATAAGTATTAGAGTTAAGAAAGAAGCTTTGTTCCTTACATCATATACAAAAAAAAGCTCAAATGGCTTAAAGATCTAAATGTAAGACCTGAAACCATAGACTCCTAGAAGAGAACGACAGGCAGGACACTCCTGTGTACAGCAAAGAAAATCATCAATAAAACAACCTACTAAATGGGAGAAATATTTGAAAATGATATGACCAATAAGAGATTAATATCCAAAATATATAAATAGCTCATACAACTCAATATAAAAAAACAATTTAAAATGGACAAAAAACCTAAATAGATATTTTTCCAAAGAAGACAAACAGATGGTTAACAGGCACATGAAAAACACCCAACATTGACAATTGTTAGAGAAATGCAAACCAAAACCACAATGAGATATCATCTCATACCTGTCAGAAAACCACCTGTCACACCCTGGTGGTCCAGGGGTTAAGACTCCATGTTTCCACTGCAGTGGGCACAGGTCTGATCTCTGGTTAGGGAACCAAGATCTTGCATACTGTGTGGCTAAATAAAATTAGAAAAGATCTACAAATATATTACAACATTGTCAAGGAAGCAGAGAAAAGGGAACCCTTGAACACTGTAAGAATGTAAATTGGTACAGCCACAATAGACAATGTCCACTATAGATGTTCTTCAAAAAACCAAAAAATAGAAACATCATATAATCCAGCAATCCACTCCTGGTTATATATCCAAAAACAAAAACTCTAACTTGAAAAGACACATGCATCCCAATGTTCACAGCAACATATTTACAATAGCCAGGACATGGAAGTAACCCAAATGTCCCTCAACAGATGAATGGATAAAGACAATAAATATTGGATAAAGTAATATTCCAATATCAATGGAATATTACTCAGCCATAAAAAGAACAAAATTCTGCTATTTGCAACAATGTGGATGAACCTAGAGAGTACTATGCTTTGCAAAATTAATCAAACAGAGAAAGACTAATACTGTCAAAAACTGGAAACATCCATCAAATGGATAAAAAAATTGTGGTATATTTATACAATGGACATACATAGCAATAAAAATGAAAAACAGCACAGCTACAGACAACAATGTGAATAAATTTTACAAACACAGTTTTGAATAAAATAAATCAGATATAAAAAAATACATAGATCATGAACCCATCCGTATGTAGTTCAGAAACAGGCAACACCTAAAGGGGTCTATTTGTAAGAGTTCTAACTATAAAGTAAATCAAGGACATTACTACCATGAAAATGCAAATAGTGGCTACTTCTAGAGAGAAGGGAGATATGTGTGACTTAAAAAGGCCGGGGGACACAGAGAGAGTTCCTGGATGGTTTCTGGAAATATACACTTTTGCCTAAGTAGTGTTACATGGACATTCACTATACCATTTCAAATATATTAAGTTTCAAAACATTTATAAGCTAATTGGGGAAATGTTAACAGTATTATGGAATTGTTGTCAATGTTTTTAGGTGAGATGATGTACTAAGGTTGGGTATTTTATGTGATCTTTTAGTGCGTGCATGTGTGCTAGTCACTTCCTTCATGTCTGACTCTTTGCGACCCCATGGACTGTAGCCCGCCAGGCTCCTCTATCCATGGATTTCCCAGGCAAGAATACTGGAGTGGGTTGCTATGCCCTCCTCCAGGGAGTCTTCCAACCCAGGGATTGAACCCGAGTCTCCTGCATCTCCTGCATTGCAGGTGGATTCTTTACCCATTGAGCCACCTTTTAGAGATGTGTACCAACATATTTACAGATGAAATATTTGATGTCCTGAGATTTTATTCAAAATAATCTGTGAAGAGTGGAGAGTGGGTCAGAGCACAGACCGAGACAAGACTGGTCAGGTATTGATAAACATCAAAGGAGAGAAATGGGAACAGCAGTTGTCTATACTTTGGGTGTTGTTTTTACATTCTATAGGAAAAAGGTTTTTTAAAAAATTTAAACATACTCAGAGTCTCTCTTCCTCAGATTCATGGACAGGGAGAGACAAAAATTACTAAAGAGGAGAGAATTAGGATTAGAAGCACAGATATGTTAAGAAAAGGGAGGCTGGCTTTTCTTCCAAGGCTGAGAAAAAGATAAGTTTACAGCGAGAAAAATAGAGACCCAGTGAACTAACATCAAGTAACATCTATCCCATTAGCAGGCTTCCCAGGTGGCTCAGTGGCAAAGCAGGAGACCCAGATTTGATCCCTGAGTCAGGAAGATCTCCTGGAGGAGGAATGGCAACCCATTCTAGTATTCTTGCTTGAGAAATCCCATGGACAGAGGATTCCGGCTGGCTACAATCTAGGGTTGCAAAAGTCAGACACAAATTAGCAATTAAACAACAACAAATCCTATCAGCAAAGTAAGAAGCACGTTCCTCTCCATGGAGGAAGCCCAGGGGGAGACAGAACTGGCCCTGAAGAGGAAACAATTTGAACCATCTTCTTTATGGAGATATAAGTTAAGTTGGCAAAACTCAAATAGAAGGTAAAATTGGTAAATTGATAATGTCATAGTGTCATACCTTTTGGTACTCAAATTTCTTAGTAGGATTCTCACTGTGACACAATTTACAAAGATTTCTAAAACTTAGTAATCCAGCATTCTTAGTTTCACCCTTAACTAACAGGTTAGGTATTCTGAACTTTGTCCCTGGGCTATAAGTCAGCTCTGGTATATGGTCAGATCACCTCTGATTTCCAAAGCTGAAAAACCTGACCTTCTTTATCTTCTGCTAAAGTTGGGGAAATAACTGTCCTAAAGCACAAAAACCTGATCAGTTTCCCTGAGGAGCAAGGACTCTTGAGCTTTGGTTATTTATCACTGGAGCTGTTGTTTTCTTAGAACAGATTTAGGCAATGGATTTAGTAAACCTGAGGAAAGAGCCTCCAATTACATAAGTAAAAGCAAACACATCACCTCAGTTCTTGCTTGATTGACAAAACACAGTGAATACATGTCTCTGGCAAAGTCAAAACTTATCCCTTCATCACATTTTCCACATCCAGAAAATCATTTGTACCACGACAATAATTTCCTTATTATTCAAAGCATGCATCTTTGATGAAAATGTTTCCTAGAGAATACCCGCCATGCTTGGGATACTGTACCCCTATCCAAAACACACCACTGATATTTGCAACACACTCCTACCAGGTACACACTCCTACCAACATGAGCATCCTCTTGACCTGTGACCCACCCTTGCACCACCATCTCACACCCAAATTTCACCTCTACCCCCAGTCAGAAGTAGCTTACCAGCCATAACATGCTTTCATCATGTTTTGGACTCTTCCCATGAATCTCAGGGGTCTACAAATAACCTCTTTAATTTTTCTCATATCCACAGTGGTCACTGCACCTTCTGAATCCTCAGTTTCCTCATCTATAAAATGAGAGGGCAGATAATGGACTCCAAGATCATTACAAGCTCTGTAATTCCACAATTCCTTGCTATCTGTGCATGAGGTTAAGCTGAGCAAGTGAATAAGTCAACTTTGGTTGTCAGCTGTCTGCCCAGCCTCTTGTGTCAATGTTCTGTACACACCCTAACAGAACATTTTCTCATCTGAGAATTCTGTAATATCTGTGAAGGAAGTTCAGTTTACTTTAACAAGAAGAATTGTTTAATTTTTTTTTGTTTGTCTTTTTAAGTGGATGAATTATAACCTTATCTTTGCACTGTGATGTCTCTCTTCACAACTAGTTCTCATGAGTTTAGTTATGACCAGGAATAAGCACAGATTATTATCAAAGTGTAGTGGGAATTGTTTAAAATTTATTCTTAGGCCAAGCCTTGGCCTCCTGGGTCCTCTTACTACATCTGGGACTATCTGTGGGCATCATCAATTTAAATGCATCCCATGCTGGATCTCCTATACCACAACACCTTATGCAGTTGGATATGCTCCATTTGGAGTTTTTCTTGTTTACGTCTTACTTATTTTTGGATACTGTCTCAGGTACAATTTTTGGTAAGTTGAATCAGTGTCACCAAGGTCCAATAAGGAGAACAAAACCCATGCTAGGCAGTTCAACAGAACTAGAACCTTATAGAAGGAAGCATCCAAAGGGAGCTGGAAACAAAACAGGGGTTTCTGGTGGGAACTGGACCACAAAGGATGAGACCTCCAGGCCAGAACTGGAACCACGGAGGAGACACAGCATTGCTAGATGCAGTGGCAAAGCAGAGTAGGGGAGAGAAACACCATCCCAAACTTCTATCTCTTGCCGGAACTCCCATTAGCTGAACCTCATCAGAAGGCAGTGGGTGAGGGAACCCAAGCAATGCAAGCAGCCCCTTGGGAGTCAAGGCGGGGAAGGGCAGGGGATGGATCCTAGAGAAAACAAATGAATAACCTGTACAAGTACTGGAAAAGGAAACACAAATAACCAAATCATAGGAAAACGTGTTCAACCGTGTTAGTAATTAGGGAAATGGAACTTTAAAGTACAATCAGATACCATTTCACCTCACACCAAAAACGTTAAAAAGCCAAGTGTTGATGGACATGTTCAGCAGTGGGAACACATGTGCACATCACTGGGCGTGCAGACTGGAGAGCACAGTGACATGGTAATAACGTTGGTGCTGAACATATTCTGTGCTCCTGCGATTCCATTTCTAAGATTTACCCTCCAGGGAAATCCAGCAATGTGCACAAGAGTTGTGTACAAAAACATTCATAGGCGCATTGCTAAGGACCGCAAACCACCAAGCTAAAACCTACCCTAAATGTCTACTAACAGGAGAATGGATAAAGTGTGCTTTATTCTTATGATGGAATACCACATAAAAATGAATTAACTGTACCTACACACACTAACACAGATGAATGTCACAGGTGTAATTTTGAGCCAAAAAGGGTAAGTAGGAAAAAACTTTAAATGATCCTATTTACATAAAATTCAAAAAACACGTGAAGTTATATATACTGTTTAAGGAATGAATTACATATGGAAAAGTGTAAAGAACAATAATTCAGAGGCGTGTTATTTCTGTGTGGGAGTAAGGTGGAGGCCCACAAGCATAGCTACTCTTTTTTAAGTATGATATACACTTCATAATTAAAAACAGGACTTTAGAGGTCCTAAAAGTTCATACTCCCTCTCCCTAATTGTAAATGGGAAGAAAACAGCAGTAACCATCACACACATTTATGTAGTCTTGGTACTTTCACTATGGCTACTGACCATGACCAAGTTGCTGATGTTGTCTGTGTTATTTCAGTTTCCACAGTGAAGACAATAGTAACAAATACTAGTGAAGTGAGGATAATAGTAACACTTTCATAGAATGATTATTAAATAATAGAGCGCATGGGAAATGCTCTGCAAAAGGGCCTGGCACCCAGCAGGAGGCAGATGTCTATTATTTTGCTCACATCATGCACCAGCTTAGAGTGTTCCCCTCTATCTACTGAATGGTACTCATCCAAGGCCTGCAGACCCTCCCTTTCATGCTAGCTGACTTCTCCCTCTTTTAAATACTTAGACCTCCTGTTGTCTGAATCATTTATGAGGCATTTGCTGCTGCTGCTGCTAAGTCGCTTCAGTCGTGTCCGACTCTTTGTGACCCCATAGATGGCAGCCCACCAGGCTCCGCCGTCTCTGGGATTCTCCAGGCAAGAACACTGGAGTGGGTTGCCATTGCCTTCTCCGTTATGAGGCATTTACCATGTATTTAAAAGGCAAGTGATTTATATGAGAGGAAGAGAAATCAGAGTATCCCATGTATTTATTTATTTATTCATTCATCCTTTATGAGGCATTTATCAGGTATTTATTCTTTTATTCATTCAGCATCTCATGGGCTAAGTACTTGGGAACATAGAAGTGACTAAAACAAATACAGTCACCACATCCAGGATCCTGTGGCCTGGGGAGGGAGACATTCATTCAACAAATGAGCAGGCATATAATTATTTAATCCAGCTGTTGCTAAGTGCTATCAAGATGAATGTGGGATGCACTGAGAACCTGTCAGAGAGGAAGCTCACCAGCCTGCAGAGTCAAGAAAGATTTCAAGGAAATGACATTCAAGTTGAGACTTAAAGGATACACTGTTTCTACTGTCACCATAGACAATAAATATTTGTTTAGGATCTATAACCTGGGTGGAATGTCTATGCACATGTACTTACAGAAAAAAACAGCTGCAGGAGGTACCATGCTTTAAGTACCAAATGAACAGAATGTACCTTATACAGATGTTTGGAATCCCCAAGGGCTAGAGACCGTCTTAGAAACATTTTATATAAAACATGAGATTTGAGCAGGGCCTTAACTGGAGAGGCAGAAAACTAAGACAAGGGAGGGAGAAAACAGGTATTCCTGATAGGGGAAAATAAAATATATGGGCAGAGCTAGGAAAAGGCAGGACAGATTTAGACAGGTTGCTTGAATCAAGGAGTGACGTAGGAGGTAATTAAAGACAAAGGGTTGGGTCATGGAGGGGCTTGCTTTATCTTACATGGAATTTTCTTCCTTTTTTGAAGGAATGGCTTTCTTTGAGAGTCTCAAAGAAAGCCTTGGACCCCTCTTTATCGAAAAATAAAAAGGAAAAGAAGAAAATTGTATTCATAAAGCTGCATACAATTTCAGGGGTTCACCACAATCCCCCTGAACTCCCATTTAGCAATCCCTGCTATAAGCAGGTAGCACTGAAAGGATGTGAGTAAAGGAAAGGTGGCATATTTCAAACTGTTTAGAAGCCTTCACTTGCCTGAGGCTTGGCAGCGAGGTCAACTGAGAAACTTGCAGGACTGTGCAAGCTGGAGCTCACACAGCCCTAAACTAACTCCAGGCATTCATTAATAAAGTAAACTAATATTCAGTGAGAGCTCACTCTGGGACAAGCCTGGTGCTGTGTTAATGAAGAAGATCAGATCACTGCTCTCAAGGAGCTCCAAGCTAGACAGGATGAGAAAGGTAAGCAGTCACAGGTGTGGAGGGAATCGGAGCAGCAACAGATTGCCTTACCCAAAACTTTACACAGCCTGTTCCGCAGAGAATCAAGTCAACATCTTTAATATCACATTCAAGGCACTTCACAAAGTAGCCACACCTCACCTTTCTGCTGTCATTTCCACTCAGGTCCCAACGACAGCTTCTGTCAACACACACCTGCATCCCGCAGGTCGACCACACTAGACTCTTTGACTGTCTTCTGACACTGTTTTGTCTTTTCCTGCCTCCGTTCTGTCACTATGTTCCTCCCACCAGCTGCGCCTGGTCAAGTGTCTACCTATTACCCATGGCTTCCCTGGTAGCTCAGATGCTAAAGAATCTGCCTGCAAAGTAGGAGACCCCGCTTCGAACCCTGAGTCAGGAAGATCCTCTGGAAAAGGAAGTGGCAACCTACTCCAGTATTCTTGCCTGGGAAGTCCCATGAACAGAGGAGCCTGGCAGGCTACATTCCATAGGGTTGCAAAGAGTTGGGAATGACTTAGCGAAGGCCCAGCTGAGGTGTTGCCTTTGTGGCGTCTCCCTATTCATTCTGCCCTGAGTTAACTGAGCATGCCTCAGTCTCCCCCAGTACTCACTAAGCTGGAGCAGGCAGGGCGTCCTCCTTTGATCTCATGCTGGGATGGGCCCAGCTTCCTGTGCTGGCAGGTGCTCAATATACACACTGAACCGAAAGGCGACGGCCTGGGGAGAGAACAGGGCCAAAGGAGAGATAGGAGCCATCAGCCAAGCCTTGGTGGTTGGAATCAGAAAAGGTAAACTTCCTGTTCACCTCCTTCTGGAAGAATTCACCCTGTGGGGAGGGCGGAAGGTCATCCCAGGCACACACCATGCACTCAGTAAATACAGGTTTAAAAATACAGGACATTCAATTCCACACTCAGATCACCCTATTTATGATAGCTATTTATAATGAGAGCCTGGGGCTTCCCAGTTGGTGCTAGTGGTAAAGCACCCACCTGCCAGTACAGGAGACGTAAGAGACTAGGGTTTGATCCCTGGGTCAGGAAGATTCCATGGAGGAGGCATAGCAACCCACTCTAGTATTCTTGTCTGGGGAACCCCCATGGACAGAGGGTCTAGCAGGCTACAGCCCATGGGATCTCAAAGGGTCGGATACGACTGAAGAGAATTGGTACACGGGCAACTCAGATCACCCTATTTATAATGGTATCGGTTCCCACAAGCTGAGGATAAAGTCTGCTCTCACAATGACCAGTTTTGGAGGCAGACTTCCACACTTCTAGTGGATTATAATCGTTGTTTAATTATTAAGAAAAGAGCTTACTTGTAAAGGCCAAACAGTTATACGACTTAGTCATCTTTGGAAGTCTTACAGGGTCACTCAAACAGCTCTTGCTTTTAGTACTTTAACAAGTGCGGGTGCAACCGCATTGTCACCTCACCTTTGTTTGTACTATCAGATACTCAGGACGGTGCCAAGGACGACTGAATTCTTTGGCTCGACCACAGTCGCAAAAGGATGGGTGCACATTTCGCTCTTTCGGGTGCGAGGGGATGCGGGTGCCTTTCCAGGCCAGCTGCGCGAAAGGAAGAAGCCGGTGCCTAACTGAGGTGTGTTAGGCAGACCACCCACCAGGGCGGTGCCAAGTCCCAGCCAGTGCCGCGTCTCCTCAACTTTACTGAAGAAGCGGTGGGGCCCAGGACTTGCCCCTGGCCCCCTAGTCTGCGCGGTGCTCCGCTCTCCAGCCTTGGCGGGCAGCCCAACGCAGGTGCTCAGCGCTCGTTACACGCAGTCTTCCAGCCCGGCGTCCCGCCCGCCACCTCCTCCGGGCCCCGCCCTGGGACCCGCGACGGGCTGATCCGATTGGCCGAGGGCGGCGGGGGCGGGCCCGGGGCGCCCCGGGAGGCCAGGGGTTGGGGGCAAAGGCGGTGGAGGGGCTGACCTGGCGCAGGCGGAGGGCTGAGTGCCGCGTGCCCCCGAAGACCCGACTGGAGCGCCGGGGCCGGCTCGGGATGAGGACGCGCTGGGCAACCCCTCGCCGTGCGGCGCAGCTACTCATGCTGCTCCTCCTGGGCCTCGGGCTGGTGGAGCCCTCTGGCCGCTCAGGTAACCGCGGGCGCGTCCGCCGGCCGGCCGGCTAGGGACCTCGACGCCGCCGGGTCGGCCGACTGTTCTCGGCTCGGGTTCGGGCTGCGCGCCGGGGTCCTGTCACCTCTGCTGGACAAGTGAACGGAAGGGAGGTTGCGGGGAGAAGGCGCTCCGTTACCCTCCGGAGTCCGGGAGGAGCACGGGGTGGGCCGAGGAGGCGCAGGGCTTTTCTCCTGCGGAGGGCCTGGAGTCCACCGTAGGGGAGGCACCCAGAGTGTCTTTTCTGAACGAGACTCCCGCTCCTTCCTCGTCCTTTCCTCTACAGTCTTGCTTCGCTAGGGTTTAGGGCTTCTCAACAGCCCCCTCACTCACCCACCCACCCACCTCACGCCGCCTCCCGCTGTCCCGGCCCTCCTTCGCCCCTTGGTCAACTTGGCCACTCAGGAGCTTTCCACTCACAGCGCCAGAATGAAACCGCGATTCTCTGACTTCAGTCTGCTCGTGGTGCCCGTCAAAAAGCCATGTCTCCTACAATGACTATGGCCAAGACTCTGATATGATGCCCTCCCCCAATGCCTCGAGCAGCGACTTTTTCTTCTAATTGGCTTATCGGGCTCCAAAGGTTTACCCCACCCCCCACCCCAGAGGCCGAAGTTCCCGCAGTGGAGCCCAGGTTGCTTGCCCAGAGACCTCTTGCCTCTCACTTGAGAAGCAGGACGAGGAGCAGACACCCTTAGCGGATGCTGTGAGCAGTGCCTGCCCCACCCCCTCCCCTTGGCAGCACCCGGAGTTTGCTTTTAATCTCTCTGCCGTGGCAAAAGGTGTGTTGAGGACTTGGTTTCTTCCTCTGGCTGCTTCATAGGCAATTAGTGAGCTGTCCCCACCTATCACTTCTGTCATCATGTCAGAATGAGGAAGTAAAAGATGGTCAAGGGAGTTTTTGAAAAACTTCAGTTTGCTTGTGGTATTTACTTTCATTGCAGTTAAGCTGAGTTACTGTCTGATTGTTCAGATCATGAGTAGCATCATCTTATCTATGTTAAGAACTTTATCGCTGACCTTGTTTTGATTCACCCTTCTGCATTCTTCTTTGATCCCCCATATTGGGAACTACCAAAAGGCCTTTATTGCTGTGAGAATTCTGTTTTGCCTGCCCCCATAATCCAGGGAGAAGATGATCATGGCAGCAGCTAACTGTAGTGGAAACACACTAGACTTTCAATCAATAAACTTGGTCTCCACCTGCATTTGCTTTATCTCTTTTGTCTCCCCCCCATAGAACTCAAGATTTTCTTAATTTCTGCAATCTCTGCAATTCCTGGCCTCTCTCATCAACCAAGAGCAAAGAGCACTAACTTAATCCCGTTCTTCTTGCAGGAGGTCCTCAAAGGTGTTTGTTTTCCTGCATCCTTCCCCACCTTGAGCACTTGGTCCAGTCAGACTTGTGGCCCTCTTGAGGGAAGCACTGGGATTTTGAAACCTCAGCCATTTGGGTAGCTTGTTTGGCACTATGTCAGCTTCATGATGCTGGTGATGGTGTGTGCTTCATCACATGTGTGCAGCTAGGTTTGTGCAGGCGGTCTCCAATACTCAGATGCAGGGGAAGTACTTCTGTGTCCTTGGGAGGGTGCCAATTGCTTAGTTAGCTTTTTTGTCTCCTTGGAGGGCTAGCAGCTTGAAGTATACTAATTTTTCAGAGACTCCTGGGGTTTTCATTAGCCCACACCACCCAATCTGAACTTTATGACTTTCTGACTCCTCGTACATTGCTCTGGACCCAACCATCACTTTAGGACTGTTTTTGAACTGGCAAAGCCAGACTTCTGGGTCTCTCCTAGTGTACATTCTGCACATATAGTAGCAGCTCCAGAAAATGCTTAACAGTGTGGGTTCAGGAAGTTCCCCTGAAACTAAAAAAGTTGCAATCTTCATCCTTCTTGCCTTCCCAAACCATCTCCTCTCCATGTGTCTGTGGGTTACAAAATGTTGAGGTCCAGTTTCTCTTTGGAATGTGCAAAGCTCTTTGGTTTGGGTCTTGTAACACAGGAGTTACTTAATAATCAGACAGTAAGAAAGAGCTTTCCTGTGATGGTCTAAAAATTCATTTTCAATTTATGATAATGCTATGTAGCTATTTCTTCTTAAACACTAGTAGAATGTTTATATAAATAAACATTTTTAAAAATGCTCTAGGGATGATGAGATAATAAGTCTTCTTTTCATCGACCTCTATCTTTTAGACTTGTCCCAATATTGTATTTGTGGGTTAATATTAAAATTCCCTTTAGGGCCAATGTAAAGTGAATAAGATACAATATAAGGCTATCAGTAATGAATCTGTTTTATAAATTGCTCTGCAATCACCGTTTCAAAGTGTAATACATTTCTGATATATTTCATACACCCTTATTTAACAAATTTTTAAAATTATTTTCACATTTTCCAGACCTCCCCCACCCCAACCTACTTTCCCAATAGGGTCACAAGACTGGAGCAGACTGAATAGCTTCTTTGTAAGGGTAAAGAAAGATATAAAGAACTATCACGAGACTACAAGACTCTCCCTAGGTTATATATTATGTATGAATGCTTACACATTATATATGAAGGCTAATAACAAGTTTCCTTAAATCATATCAATAATTAATGTATTAGCTAAGTGATCACAATAGATGTCAAGCATTGATATTACATACGTGGTTAAAAGATAGATTTAGAATGAGACAAGTATCTACAATTGTAGATTTTGGAAGCTTGGCAACTCCTTTTCAACATAGCTACTCCACACCTCTCCTATAGTCTTTCAGAATTTCTACAACCTTGTTAAGTCCATGGTTGTCCTAGAAGTTAAACATATAGTAAATGAAAGTGAAAGTATTAGTCACTCAATCATGTCTGACTCTTTGGAACCCTCTCCTATAGTCCATGGAATTCTCTAGGCAAGAATACTGGAGTGGGTAGCCATTCCCTTCTCCAGGGAATCTTCCCGATCCAGGGATTGAACCTGGATCTCCTACATTGCAGGTGGATTCTTTACTGTCTAAGTTACCAGGGAAGCAAATGGGAAAGGGTAAATTTTTTTTTTCTCTTCCACAGTACTTATAAGGCAGCACTGTCACCTAAGTGCACATGCCCAATACAGATGGAACTCAAATGACCTAAAATGCCACCAGCATGATGTAATAAAGTTGTGGACATCTGTTCAAAAGCAATATGCAGTGAACTTAGCAGAGACCTGTAAAGCCTGCAAGGCTAGGAAAACTGAATTAGTGGGAGCATAGGGTGTTAGCACTGGAAGTAACTTAGATTTTTATACTCTACTGCCTTCATCTCACATTTGGAGATGAGAAGACCCTGGGGAGATTAACCGAATTCCCCAAGGTGTCCCGGCTAACCAGAAGCAGAGGTAGATCTTCGGTCTAGGACCCCTAACTCCTTATTCTGCTGCTCTCTCCACTGTTCTAAGCACTGTAGCTAATCCATTGGATTCTGCAAAGGCAACTTGGAAAATCTTGGGTCAAAGAGCACAGAGCAAAGTGCTCAGGAAGGAGAGCAGGGAGATTTCAGAGCAGGAGAGGGGAAAGTTCTAGCAGGGGTGCACTGCCCCCTCTCCTGCAGAAGCCGACTTCTTTGTTTCTGCTACAGCACCTGATACTCCGGAGCACAAGAGACATGAGAGGGAATAGATTGGGAAAGAGTTACATCATGGTCTGATAATCTTCTACGATAGTATGTTTTCCTTTTTTTTTGGTTAACTGCCTGCCCAAACTCTGTCTGTAAGATAGGGAACAGCAGAGTGATGTCAAAGAAGAATGAAGGATGGAAGCTGCTATTCAAACAGATCTAACTGCAACCCTAGGCAATATTTTAAAATAGCAACTTGAAAGTGGAAATAGCTTAAGGTTTTGAAGGGTTTGTTCTTGTTGTTCCTGTTGTTTCTCTTGGTGCTGCTACTGCTATTTAAAACAAGCAAAAATTCTGTCCAGAGTTCAAACTGGAATTGAACTTAAACATATAGGTGTTATTTACATAGTGAAATTTCCCCTCCAGTCCTTAGTATAAGAATTTTTAACTCTGCAAGCCTATAAATTATTATTAGAAAAGGTGTTTAGTGTTAGTAAAACCACTGAATGTGACACTGGCATCAAAATGAAAGTACGTTTTGGGAACTAAAATTTTACAGCTCCTTCTCCAGAACCCTTTGGTTCATTGACAAAGATGGCTTACGTTTGTCTAAACTGTTTCAGGTCATCAACATGTTCTGTGCTATACCTTCACAAAATGTTTCTTTGTAAAAGCACTGACCAAATTGTACTATTGTAATTCGCTATAACAGATGTGAATCTTGCTCTACAGACTCAGGTGTTCAAGAAACAGTGCACTACCTTATTTTCATAAAATCAAGTTAAATTTTATTCTGAGGTCCTATTCTACCAGGTTAACAGAAATTCAGTTTCTATCACTACTGAGGTCTTCCCCAGCTCATGCAAAACTGCCCAGAGAACACTCAGGGAGATCCCGCCCTGAAGTAACCGCTCATGCTGGTTCCTTCTGAGTTTCCCCTTGTCCACACCTACTGGGTCTTGAATCCTGTGAGTTAGGTGGTTCCTAGAGCTCAGGTTTTACCTCCCTGGGTGGTCCAGATGGTCAGTGCCCACATCCCCTCCCCAGGGGCTTCCTGTCACCTCCTGGAGGTGTGACGGTGGAGCTGGCCACAGGTCTCCCTACAGTCAGAACCCAGACCTCCATCGCCTCTTATCCCTTTATCCCACTTTTCTACCCAGTCTCCTCTCAGACACATTAATGTCATGTAATAGTTACCTTGCTGTAGTAGCCAAAGTGCAAGCAGGACAGAATTGTGTCCTGAAAGAGTTCAGAATATTTTTCATTGACTACAGGCCACTTATCTAAAGAAGCTCTAAGGAGCTTCTTCATCTCATTAAATAAGGAGGAGATCTCACTGAATGACAGTAACAAATATGTATACTATTCTAAGTGTTTTGCATGTTTGAGCTCATTTTATCCTCACATCCAGCCTGTGAAGTACTGTTTTTCAAAGGAAAAAGCTGATGCGCAGCAGGTAAATGACGCCCTGATCACACAGCCAATAAGTAGCAGAGCAAACTATTAATATGAAGCCAAGCAAACTGGCCCCAGAGCTCACGCTCTTAATCCTACACTGAACTGCCTCTCTGGCCCCCACTGTCCTCCAGCCTTGTGCAGAACATTACAGTTTATACAGCTGGGAGGGTGTTAACAGTCTGGGGGTACTCAGACTCACTCCCCTTAGCAAGCGGGGCCAAGGCACATGAGCCATATATTTCAGAATCCTGAAATGTCTTTTCTGCCTGTCTTGTCTCAGGTAATGATCCATTCAGCATCGTCAGTGAAAACACAGGCAAGTGCATCACGCCGCTGAACGACTGGATAGTGGCAAAGGACTGTGACGAAACCAAGGACATGTTGTGGAAGTGGGTGTCCCAGCATCGGCTCTTTCATTTGCAGTCCCAGAAGTGTCTTGGCCTAGATATTACCAAACCCGCAGATTCCTTGAGAATGTTCAGCTGCGACTCCAGTGCCATGCTGTGGTGGAAATGTGAGCACCACTCTCTCTACGGGGCTGCCCAGTACCAGCTGGCCCTGAAGGGCGGACACGCCATAGCAAGTACAAATTCATCGGATGTCTGGAAGAAAGGAGGCTCAGAGGAAAGCTTGTGTGCCCAGCCTTACCACGGTGAGTCCTGGAGAGGGACTCTGACTTATTTGCTGCTGTATTTGGTGCAAGTGGCCTTATACGTGTACCTCTGATCACACTTAGAGTCATACACTGGTGAGTCAAGTAAACTGGCCTCTAGTTCCAGGCACTCAGTAGTAATGTTGAGGGGCGTCTATGAGGTCAGTGCTATTTGCCCACTTTCACAGGGAAGGGTAGGAGAAGTTAGGTGCCTTGTCAGAGGTCTCACAGCCGTTCTGTGGCACCCGGGGGTTTGAAATCTCTCTGATTTCTGAGCATATATACTTTCCATGATTACATCCTGAATTCCAGAGAAAAGAAAATGTTAGAGTGACTGGAAGTCCCCTACACAGGATAAAAGTCAAATAACCTAAGAAGGTTGACTCTATTCTAAGTTTAAAAAGAAGAAGAAGAAAGAGAAAAAAAAAAGGGAAATGAATTTTTTTCTTGTCTGCAGATTGGGATGTAATGGAAAAACTTGAAGAGTATTGTGTGGCTTTATTTTTTATTTTGGCATGGCTATCACACTGTATTTATGATTCAGTATTATAAGAGTGGACTTTTTCCTCAGTTGCCTCCAAAATAAGTATATGAATACAAATCTTCCTCTACTTACAATGTTGTTTTGTCCCAATAAACCCATCATAAATTGGAAATATCATAAGTTGAAAATGCATGTAATACATTTGTAATGAATATCATAACTTAGCCTGGCCTGCCTTAAATGTGCTCAGAATGCTTACATCAGCCTACAGTTGGGAAAAGCCACCTCAAACAGAGCCTGGCCTATTTTATAATAACGTGTTGAATACCTCATGTAGTTTATTGAATACGGTACTGAAAGTGAGAAACAGATGGCTGTGTGTCAGTTGTTTACCCTCGTGACTGTGTGGCTGACTAGGAGCTGTGGCCGCCGCTGCCCAGCATCAGAGAGAGGACTGTACCATATATTGCTAGCCCAGGAAAAGATCAAACTTCAAAGTACAGTTTCACTGACTAGGTATCACTTTCATACCGTCACGAAGTCCAAAAGTATGTCATACCATCATATGTCTGGAACTGTCTCCTTTGCCTTTGGGGGCACTGATCCTGAACTTTGAGTCTAGAGACTCAGTTACAATGAATTTTTGAGTTTAAAAGGAAAGGGTAGATTTATCTTTTAAACCTCCAAATGTAAACTAGCTCTCACGCAAGCAAATCTTTTTCCATTATGTTGCTCTAAATTATATCAAATGTTGAATGTGTGGGTATCTACCTATATACATTTATATATGTTCCATTATATTATCTTTGTCTTAATTGTTATCTCATGTGTGCTCTTCTTTGTAAATTTACATAGCTTTACAGAGATTTTTTCCTCTTCTCTTAAGCTAAATTTGACCCCCCATCTTTCTTGTACCTGAACAGGTTTTTCTCCTGGAGGAACCACCTCTTTCCATTTCCTAGTGAGGGTGCAGCAGCTTCTGAGATGTCAGGTTCTGCTGTTATGGGAAATGTCTGAGAATCAGAGATAGGGTTTTCCTTTTCTTCAGTCCTTGACGCTTGAGTAGTTGAAAAGTCTGCTTCTGCTAGCTACCTTCCTCCTAACCTTAAAAAGCAGTTGCTTTTTGGATACCACTTTAAAAATGGCAAGCTTAAATTTTGTGCTATAAAAGCCTTCCTCTCACTTGGCAGCCAAGAGAAAACATGGAACCAAGCAAATTGCCTTTTGAACTGGATTTAGCTTGTTTCATTATATTTGTTCAAAGATCAGAAACAATAATTTTCTTGGCCGGGTTCCTTCTGTCTTCTCCTAACTGATGGACATAGTTGTAATTATAAATTCCCTCAGTCCCCTAAATGCCTTCATTTCAATATAACTAGTTTTCTTTATAATCCTATGTGTTTTATTTTATGCATTTATAATGTTTTTCTGAGAAGGGGCTCACATGTTTCACACAGCTGCCGAAGTTATCAATGGCACAGAAAAGGTTAAAAACCCACCTAGGGCATCACCCCAGAGAAAACTGAACAGTGCTCACCAGCAAGAGCCCGCAGGCTGTGTTTGACCTTATCAAATACAGTATTTTAAACACTAAATATCAAACTAAGAAACTTAGAAATTCCTAAGACAAGATGCATGTAGTCCTGGCTTATCAGCATGTATCTTGAGTTTTCATTTGCACTAACGCCAGGGCCAAACTTGCCTCTTCTCCATTCCTCTCCAGGTGACAGGTACCATCAGAAATCTACAAGTCACCCTAGAGTTCCTCTGCTCTTCTCTCCCACCATTCAAATGTAGTCAAATATTAAGTCCTGGCAATTTTACTCTTTTAAAATTTTGTAGTCCCTTCTTATTCTTGGGTTGGAGACTGCTGTCTTAAGTTAGAGACTTTCTCTAGGTCTGCTCTCTCAAACTTCTCATATTGGACCTCGCCCCCTCCTTCTTGTCTAATTGTACAGAATAAGAAAGATAAGATACCAGAGTCCAACAAAGTGAAGTTCAAGGTAACCCAGCTTGTTACGGCAAAGCTAAGGCTCAAAACCAGGATGACATTCCCCAAATATAGCTTCTTTACTTTTCCCTTGGCTTCTGCTATATAAATTTTTTTACTCCTAATATAAAAACATTTATCTGTCATTATGTTCTGGGTTGCCTATCTCCTCACCCCCGTCCTGTGTGAGCCATACTCCTCTCAGAAAAAACTTTCGCTGTATAAATTTGATGAATTAATTGCTCTTGACTGGCATCCACATATGCATTTATATCATTAAGATATCTTGGCCTCACTATCACACCTCAGTTTTAAATGTTTGATGAATCACGCAGAGGAAGTAGACTTTCAGTGGTGGGGAACCTATAGAAGTGTCTGAATTCTAAGCAACTTAGAAGTCTGCCAAGCTCTTTAAATATTAAAGCTGTTTTTTTCTTTTGCTACCAAAGAAATTAATGTTAGTTTTCTATGTAAGCATCTCATCTCACAGATGTTTGCCTATTGCAAAGTAAGCTGTGGTTTTAAGGCTGCCATCATCGAAAATTCATACATTCAAAGGGTATCTTAGGAAAGCCTGTCTCTCTGGGGAGACCCTTGGGACTTAAGAGGTCCAATAACATCAAAGAATGTGTAAGAATAAAAGTCTTCGTGAATAATTAGCATAATTTAGCTGCTGCCGTTTCAGTGGTTGTTATATGCTTATCATTCTTCAAAATGTATTGTGAACAGGAGAGCTTTTTAACTGAAGCCCAGCTTTGAGCTTATGACACTAACTTGAAGCCTGAGAAGGCAGCCATTGATATCACAAGTTGTCCTTTTATGTCAGGGACTCAAGGAGAGAGCCAGTTCTGATCCCTGTCACAGCTGAATGACTCAATGTTTCACTTAACGACTCTGCAAAAACGGGGATTTCACAAACACGTGTAATACTTGCCCCACTGATCTTGTGGGCTTGTGGGAAAGAGCAAGTGAAAGCACTTTTACAAGTTTTACCAAAAAAATAAACCTCATGATTCTACGAATTATAGTCATTGTGCTCAGGGACTCTCCTTTTAAGTGCTGTGATATGGGAAGAGAAATCAGTCATGTGCTATTGGGAGTTTTGTCATGGTTAAAAATAAAAGGTAGATAATAAGTAGAATCCTTATAAAATATAAGGTCAAATTGCTCTTTAACCAAATTATACTGTTCAAAACCATTTATATATCAGAGGAAAACAAAACCAAAATCCTTAAAAGATTGTTTGCAAATAAAAACATCTACATTATTTTCCTGCACTGCTGCTTAATACATTTTAAACTGTTAAGCCTCACATTTCAGTTAAACAAGCAATTGAGAATAATAAAGAATGTGGAATCAAATTCTATCTTAAACACCCTTTAAGCAAATCTATGAGACATTTTGAGGGACCCAACTAGCATGATAAATGATGATAAAAATCTGATTATTGTGCTTTACCTATAATAGTCATTATTTGATCTGATAACAACCATGGTTTTAAACAAATTATGGAAAAAAGTGACCAAAATAGTTAGAGGGTTAGCTGTTCTATAAGACACCTCTCCAAAGGAACTGTTACCAACATAAGTATTTAGCACTTCTTCTAGCATTTCCAGGTATATTTGAGGTTGGAATTGTTTTTCAGTTCCTCTCCATGTACCAGGGAAAAATTGTTAACAGGAAAGGCTAGTTTTGCTACCTTGCTGGCCACCAACTGGTTCTATGACTGCCCTGCTGACTCTGGTTCTTCTCTCATAACCTGAATTACCATGTCCTATCCCTCTCCAAGAGACTGCTGAGAAACTCAGCAGCCTTTTCTCCTGCTTCCTCAAAACTCTCAGCTTTGATTCTACCACCAGTCTGTAACAATGGAGCTATTTGTGCATCTAACTCCACAGTTGGTTTCAAAGCCCACACCCAGCCTCAGTGATTCCAAGGTATTTTGCTGGCCTCACTCTTACTAAAGAAAATAGAATGTAGGTTTCATCTCAAGCAGACACCCCTTTTGGTGACTTTCTCTGCCCTCCAGAGTAGTCAGTCTATCCTTACATGATAAAGCCAGGATCTTTTAGCTCCTCATCACAATAAATGGAGCTTTACCTGATCATCTCACTGAATCTCATGAACAGCCCCATGAGCTGATATCATTATTCCTAATTTTCAAATGCAGAAACTGAGACTGATAGATGTTGAAGAGCTTGTCCACAGCCACACAGTTGGTCAGTGAGGGAACCAGCATCCGTGCTCTGAATTGCCACATGGTGCAGTCCACCTAGATACTGTGTTCTCATAAGTATGAAAACATCTTTCAAAACGGTTTTAGAAGGTAGTTAACTAAAGCTGATTATCTAGTTTTTAACTCTTCTTTCCTCTACTTTCTCCCCAACCCACAGAGATCTATACTAGAGATGGGAACTCTTTCGGGAGACCTTGTGAATTTCCCTTCTTAGTTAATGGGACCTGGCATCATGAGTGCATTTTTGATGGAGATCGCAGTGGGCCATGGTGTGCAACTACCTTAAATTACGAATATGATCAGAAGTGGGGCATCTGCTTACAACCAGGTATGTATGGGCTGGTGAACTTTGTAGGTGGAAAGAAAAGGATACTGTTCCTATGTGGCAAAGGGGAAAGGGAAGAGTCCATGATTACTCAAAAATGATAGCAACAGATATCCTAGAAAAGGAGTGTATATTTGAGGGAAGACAGGGAAGTCGTGTGTAGCTAAGAACTTACTTTCAGAAGTAAGCCAGGAAGAGAACCAAGACAGGATGTTGTCACTGAAGGTAGGTGATGAGGAAGTCTGCTGTACCACAGACACTTCAGGAAGAGGACCAGGCCACTTCCTGGCTATTGCCAGGGGCAGTCAGGAAATTGCTACAAGCCTTAATAGAGCAGTTTCAAGATTAAGAAATATTTTTTAATGGGCAATAAATTAAAAGCATCAACAGTAAACAGAAAGGCAAAAGCTCCAGTAATAGTAATGGTTATTACTTATAGTAGCAATAGTTATCTCTTGGCCCTGCCAAGTATCAGGTGCTATTCTAAGTACGCAACCTTTATTAACTCATTTACTCCATATACAGTTTTATAAGGTAGGTACTATTATTTATCCTCATTTTGTTGTTGTTTAGTTGCTAAGTCCTGTCAGACTCTTTTGTGACCCCATAGACTGTAGCCCTCCAGGCTCCTCTGTTCATGGGATTTCCCAGAAAAGAATACTGGAGTAGGTTGCTTTTCCTTCTCCAGTTGATATTCCCGACCCAGCGGTGGAACTTGGCTGTCCTGCATTGGCAGGTGGATTCTTTACCACCGAGACATCTGGGAAGCCCATGTCCCCATATTACAGATGAGCAAAGTGAGGCACAGGAGAGTTAAATCAATTGCCTAAGGTTACATAGATTATAAATTTCAGAGCTGGGATTCAAATTCAGTTCTGGAGTCCTTGCATCAAACAATTATGTTATCCTGCCTTATTCAGTAGCCAGTCTGATGAAATTAGTAATGCTGATCTCTCTTTAAGGGAAGCTGAGCTTCAAAATGTAGAGTCCTAAGCAACTTGAAGAGATTATCTCAAGCCAATCATTCTCAAACTTCAGGTTGCAACAGAATTATTTGGAGAGTTTGTTACAATACAGATTTCTGGGGTCAACCTCCAGAAATTGTAATTTGGTAGATTTTGGATGGTATCCAAAACTTTGCAGGTTTAGTGAGTTCCCAGATGATGCTGATGATGGTCTGGGGACCACACTTTAAGAATTACTTTTCTAGGTAGAGGCAAAGGCTTTTCAACACTTAGAACTTACTGAAAGATAAAAAGCCAACATTTACTCCACCTGTAATTAATGACAAGCTGGGTTTGGTCAACCAGGCACCAATTTTATTTCAATCTTACTATAGTCTGGATCATGGGCTTCCCCAGTAGCTCAGCGGTAAAGAATCTGCCTGCAATGCAGGAGCCATAAGAGACACATGTTCAATCCCTGGGTCAGAAAGATCCCTTGAAGGAGGGCACCCATTCCAGTATTCTTGTCTGGAGAATCGTGGACAGAGGAGCCTGGCAGTCTACAGTTCTTAGGGTTGCAGAGAGTTGGACACGACTGAAACGACTTAGCATAGCACAGAGTCTGGATCAGAAACTTTAGGGATTGTGGAGAGGCTTAGATGTTATTCAGAGCAAACCCTCATTTCTCAGGTGAGGAACAGCAGACCTAGATTGATGAAGTAGCCTGTCGGTGTCAGACCATATTTGTGTGGGGCCTGGTAGATCTCCCAGAATTCTGACCCTCATTTCCCAGTGTGCTCCACCTTGTTCACTCCCCATCCCATTCCACCTTGTGGCCTTGCCTGACGTGTGTTACTTTGGATGAAAGAGGGGGTTGTCAGTGCATTCATGTGCCTCCCTTTCTACAGAAGTGAGACCCCCCTTTCTCAAATCTGAGGACAGCTGAATCATAGAGATTGTATTTTACAGCAAATAATACATTGCCATCCTGCTGAAATCTTCTAGATTTACAAGTGTTTTGCCTTAGTGATAAAAAAAGAACCTTTAGGTAATGCACTTGCAAATCCACCTACTTTGTTTTTACCAAATGTCACAACCACCTCTATTGTGGTTTAGGACATTCAGAAGTGGCTGAAGAAGCAGTGTATGCCATTCAGAAGATCAGCAACACCAGGGTTAGACAACTGTACTCTGGTTATAGCTCTGCTGCCAGTGTCCCTAGATCCTTGTTCCTATCTGTGAAATGAAGACATTACACAAAATGATCTCTAAGGGACCTTCCCGCTTGAGGGTCCATAAGTATAACTGGTTGTGGGAGACCCTTTGGAAGAACCCACGTGAAGCCAGGGATACACTTAACGTAAGCTCTGTTGGTTTTTCCTTTTTGTTGGGAGCACATGGAGACCCTGAGTATATTTTTGAACTAGTTGTATCAAGACGTACATATCTGTCCTGGAAAGAGCTTGAAGGTTCTTCGTCTAAAGTTATGCATGTTCTTTAGATATTTGTTGAAGAAAAATGATGTTCACATTGTACATGTATATTTATATATACATATACAGTCTTCCCAGGTGGCACTAGTGGTAAAGAATCTGCCTGCCCATGCAGGAGACACAAGAGACATGGGTTGGATTGCTGGGTTGAGAAGATCCCCTGGAGGAGGAAATAGCAACCTACTCCAGTATTCTTGCCTGGAAAATTACATGGGTAGAGGAGCCTGGTGGGCTACAAGGGGGTCACAAAGAGTCAGACATGACTGAGCACACACACACATGCACACATATGTACATATAGACATATAGTGCATGTATAATGTTAATCTGTAATATTAGTCATATATTAAATCATCTTTTAAAATACAAGGAGAAACTAGACTGAGCTTTGCAAATACGGTATCACTACGTGTTAAATCTTAGGCACCTAAGCATTGTCTAAACACACACACATGCAAACATGTTCGGTGGTTTCACTGCAGAACATGGGCAAACCCATCTTTAGTCAGATACCATCTTCAAGTGAGCTGAGGGGGTTGAATACAGTTGAAGTTCTGTTTTTAGGCAGAGGGTAGGGGTGGGCTAAAATGTGACATTATAATCAATGGGGTTATATAAACGGAGAGTAGAAGCTAAAAGCAGCATGGAAGCTTTAACTAGTCTAAAGTTAACTAGAACATTAAAGTTTAACTAGGACATTTCCTGTCCTATGAGTCTGGTTTTTTCGTCTAACCAAATAATCAAAATGTTGTCTAGTAGAACAATGACAGCCTCAATCTTAGCATATCTTAAGAGTATGGAAATTGAATGGCAGTATTTGCAAGTACTCTAAGTAATAGACAACATTATGCCCTTATTTTATGATCACTGACATATCGTTTTATCAACAGAAAGTGGCTGTGAAGATAATTGGGAAAAGAACGAGGAGATTGGAAGTTGCTACCAATTTAATATTCAGGCAACTCTTTCTTGGAAAGAAGCTTATGTTTCATGTCAGAATCAAGGAGCTGACTTACTGAGCATCAACAATGCTGCTGAGTTAACTTATCTTAAAGGTAGGTTTAAAGAGAGGGGATATATGTATACCTCTGGCTGATTCATGTTGAGGTTTGACAGAAAATAACAAAATTATGTAAAGCAATTATCCTTCAGTAAAAAAATAAAAAGAAAAGTAGGTTTAAGTTGCTTGTGGTAGAGCAAATTGCTGAGATGGTAAAGGTGCTGTCTTCTATTTTCATATCTAGGTATGTTGTTTTCTTCTGTATTTCTCTGTCTCTTCCTGGGATTTAATACCAAAGCCCCCAAGTAAAAAAAACATACTGAATATAATCCTCTTCTGTCCATTGAAAGTGCATCTCATGATAAAGACCAAGAGAGGTAAATATTCAGAAAACGAGGTGAGGTAACAAGATTAAACTGCTAACTGAAGTCTAAATGAAAGGATCTAAAAAAAGGTGAACATTAAATACTTTGAACATTGAACAGTAGAGAATTTGAAGAGAGTGGAGAAGATTGTTGAGTCGAAGTAGTTCACCTCAGTAAAAAACTTCACATTTGAATAAACGAATGCAGTTCCATACCCATGGATTCAACCAACTGTAGATTGTATAGTTCTATAGTATGTATTTAGTGAAAAGAGTCAGCATGTAAGTGGACCAGCATGTTTCAAACCCATGTTTTTCAGGGGGCAACTATAAATTAATCATCTTTACAATGCCATAAGACAAGTATTTTTATCCCCACTTACAGATTAGGAATCAATGTTTAGAAATAATACACCCAACATCCCAGAGCTATGAAGTATCAGAATTGGAATTTGAATTTCAACATATATATAACTCCAGAACCCTTACTTCTTTACTATAGTACTTACTCCTCTTACATACCTTTCTTTGTTTTCATCCTTAAAAACATCCTTACTGGACTTTTACATTCCCACCCACGATGTATGAGGCTTTCCTTTTTTCTACATCTTCTCCAACATTTTTTGTTTCTTGCCCATTTGATAACAGGCATGAGGTGATATCTCATTGTAGTTTTGATTTGCACTTCCCTAATAACTACTGATGTCAAATATCTTTAATATGTTTGTTGGCCATGTATATCTTCTTTGGAACAATGTCAATTCTGATCCTATGCCCATCTTTAAATTGGGTTGTTTGGTTTTTTGTTTTTGAAATGTATGAGTTCTTTGTATGTTTTGAATATTAGCCCCTTATAGGATAAATGATACGCAAATATCTTCTCACATTGGTAGGTTCTTTTGTTGTGTTGGTAGTTTCCTTTGACGTGCAGAAACTTTCTGCTTTTATATAGGCCAGTTTGTTTACTTGTGCTTTTGCTCATTTGCCCAAGGAAATCTATCCAGAAACATTCTAAGACTGATGTCAGAGAACATACTGCCTATGTTTTCTTCTAGGAGTTTTCAGGTTTTCAGGTCATAGATTCAAATTTTGAATCCGTTTTGAGCTGATTTTTTTATATGGTACAAGACAGTGATCTAGTTTCATTCTTTTGCGCATGGCGGTGTCCAGTTTTCCCAATACCATTTATTGAAAGGACTATCCTTTTCCATTGTATGTTCTTTGTTAAAAATCAGTTGCCCATATATGCATGGCTTTATTTCTGAGCTCTCAATTATGTTCTTTTGATCTGTGTGTCTGTTTTTCCTGCCAATACTATACTGTTTTAATTACTCTAGCTTTGTGATATAATTTGAAATCAGAGAGTGGTTACCTCCAGCTTTGTTTTTTTTCTCAGGATTGCTTCGGTTATTTGGGGTCTTTTGTTGTTCCATATGAATCTTGTTTGTATAAAATTTTGTTCTATTTCTATGAAAAACATCATGGAGAGACCTTGAGAGTGTTGTGTTGTGTGAAATTAGTCAGACATATAAAGACAAGTACTGTATGGTTTCACTCATATGACATATTTAAATAAACAAATACATAAACAAGCAAAACAAAAACATAAATAAGAGAACAGAATAATGGTTATAAGATAAGAAGCAGGAAAAGAAATGGGTGAAATGGCTAAAAGAAGTCAACTTCTAAAATTTGGTGAGCACACCACCAAATATAGAAGTTAAAACATAATGTTGCATACATGAAACTTATGTTATAAACCACAAAAAATTCTGCTGATCTTCTGTCATGGTTTTTGGCTTAAGCTTTATTCAGATCTCTTTCTTTTAACCCTTTCTTAGGTTATTCAGAACTTGAATAATCAGATCTCTTGAATGGAAACCTGTCAAAGAAACATAATTTTGGCTACTGTTAGGCAATGGGATTCTATTCCAGACCCCACTGAAAACTTAGGAAAAATACTGTTGAGAATTAAAAGTGCCAATAAATTCATCTCCCAGAATACTGACATTTGGAAGCTAATGGCTTCTGTGAGGGAAAAAGTTGTCAAAGTATGACTGTCAACACCAGTCCAAACAGTCTGATGATGCATTTGAAGGAATAAATGTTGCAGGATTTCTTTACGCATCAATTTTCTTTAATAACAAGTAAAACAGAGATAATGAGTTAATGGGTTCAGTTGTCTGCTGTCCCTGGCCACACACTCCCCACAATTTTTTGCTTATCAGTAATCTTAGATGTGCAGTCCTTTCTAATTTTCCAAGCTTCTCTTTCACTGTGAGTGCTCAATACGCCTAATTATGATTGCTGATTGCCTAAGACCTAAGAAAGCTGTATTTTGACATCTGAAACTCAGAGTAACCAAGTCTGAAGCATTTCTTGAAATTTCTGTTAATATTGTGTCCCTTCCCTGAAAACTAGCAGGTGTAAACAGTGGACTGGGAAGAGTGAGGCCCACAAAAGGGCTTCCCAGTGGTGCCAGTTATAAAGAACCTGCCTGCCAATGCAGGAGACACAAGAGATGTGGATTTCATCCCTCGATTGGGAAGATCCCCTGGAGAAGGGAATGGCAACCTGCTCCAGTATTCTTACCTGGATAATTCCATGGACAGAGGAGCTTGGCAGGCTATGGTGTCGCAGAGTCAGACACGACTGAGCAACTGAACACACAACACACACACAAAAGTGAATCAGAAATTTGTGATCAAAGTGCTTGATCTAGTCAGGGAAATGAGAGTTGTACAGACACAAAGATAGTAGGGAATGTTATTCCCAAATGACCTCTGGGTTTGGTAGCTAGTGGTTGGATGGGACTAGGGAATTTGCTGACAGAAATAAAGTAGGATCACCCCTCTTGAAGATAAATCCCACACAGTCTAAAAGAGCATTCTTTCTTCTCTGTGCCTGCCCTGCACCTAATTAGTTTATTTTGATTTTGTTTTACTAATACAAGGGGCCTACCAGTGGGGGATTCGGTTTCCTCATATTCACTAAATTTTGTTTGGGAGTCGAATGTCCTATGGCTTTGTCCTTCTCAGGGACCTCTAATCATAGATTCATCCCAGAGCTACAAAGGAGGACCTACAATCCCCAGAGCAGGAACAGCAGGAACAGCACATTTCTGTTCTTCCTAATTTGCCTCTTGCCTGAGGGACTGCTCATTTTGAACTCCCTTGATAGTTGGCCTGAGGCTAGGGCATGTCTAGGTCAGGGCCTCTGCTGGCTGTGGCCTTTCTGATGTTCCTCTCAGATGCATGACCATTATCAGGCCCTACAGTTTCTCATTGTGGGGAAAGGAATAGAAATAGAGTCATGTCTGAAAAGGGGTGTTGGGGATGGTCAGGAATATCTAGCTCAGTGGACTTGCCCCTTTGATTGGACATAGGGACTTAAGCTAGCAATCATCTATTTGTTGATGGCAAAGACAGGCAGAGATAGAGTCTCAAATTGGTCCACACCCACTTCCCTGGTGGCTCAGACAGTAGCCTGCCTGCAGTGTAGGAGACCTGAGTTCGATCCCTGGGCCGAAGGAAATGTTCTCCAGGAAGATCCCCTGGAGAAGGAAATGGCAACCCACTCCAGTATTCTTGGCTGGAAAATCCCATGGATGGAGAAGCCTGGCAGGCATGGGGTCGTAAAGAGTCAGACATGACTGAGCGACTTCACTTTATTTTCTTTTGTTTCTACCAAACATTCCTCCAAATGCATCATAGCATTCCTTGCTTGGACTAGATGAAGGGGAAAAGTCCAGCTCCAAATTGTCCAGACCATGTAAGAAATCCCAGACCAGGGAAGAAATCCCTACCCTGTGCATTTGCCCAACCAGAGTCTTTCAAATTTATCACATCTACTCAGCATAAGACACACAAAAACTTTTGAGCACTGATGTTATCAGCACAGTCACAATTTTAAAGTCTTATGATTCTAGTGAGGAATAAGGCATAAGTCATCCTCAATACAGATCACGAATAGAACATGGTGATGAAGTAAACAGGAGCCTGACACCCTCCAAACATCATTTTGTTCCATTGTAAACGTTTACTTTTTGTGTGTGGGTGAACAGTAGGATTATTTAAAGGAAGCAGTATGGTTATTCAGAATTCCTGCTGGGGGATATCTGAAAAGGTTTCATGGAAAAGAGGACATTGAACTTGGGATAGATGGGAAAGGTTGGTCCCCTATATAGTTATCCCTGGTTAGAAATGAATGAATGAAAGGAATTCTGAATGTCAGGTATGGTTGAGTCTGGAGTACCATATATATGTCATAGTTTCTAGGACTTCTTTAGGAATGCTGGAAAATCAATCACATTTACTAATAAAGAAAGATGCACATTAGATTAATTCCTCAAGGTCTTGCTGTACCAATGCTGACAGCCCTTGCTTATGCTCACAAGGTGAAAAAAAAGGAAAAATCCAGAGTTCCCTTCAGCATTCTCTTCAAGCCATCTACTCAAACATCCACCTCTCCTTTCTTAGTGGAGAGAGTATCCTTATCTATCTCCTTGAGAAAAGTGAGGTCAACCCTTAGTTTCTCACTATCACACTTAGAATTTTTTTCTCTATCTATGCTGTTATTTCTCCATCTGGTTCAACGTTAACTACTTCCTCCAAGCTGTTTGTAACCTCATCAACTGTTTCTTCTCTTATATTTTTATCAAAACTCTATTGACTCTTCCCAAATAGGCTATAAACTTGTTTAAACATCTACCATTAAATTTTTTTTCCCCTGGATCCTGAACCCTTGCTTCTATCTTTCACAGTGCAGCTCCTGGAAAGCACAGTGTATTCTTATATTTTACTCTTAACCTCATATTTACTTTTCACTGGAGTGATAATTGGTCCTCTGTTCCTACCATCTTCTTCCCAGAATCTTCATTCTCATTTTTTTTCAATACACATGGACTCATACAACCATGGAAGAATTGGACAAGTTAATGGAGAAGCTGAACTGAATTAACTTAGCAGCCTTTGGGTTTCTCAATAGGTAGAAGTTTTGTTGCCTGTCAGCATCACCTGCCTTTGTTGGATACACAGTCTCCTACAGGGATCCTGCCTTATAATCAAGAACTGAAGATGTTTTTGCTAGTAGTATAAACTTAAGTCTGGATTATTAACAACACATAATTTTGTCACTTTTTAAACCTGTGTAAATCTTACAGGAAAAGAAGGCATCGCAAGAATTTTCTGGATTGGCCTAAATCAGCTGTACTCTGCTAGAGGCTGGGAATGGTCAGACCACAGGCCGTTAAACTTTCTCAACTGGGACCCAGGTAACTGCCTGCTCTTCCATTTACAAAGCATAAACTTCAAAAAAGAGCTTCCCACTCCCTGGGAGCTTATACAAATTTCAAACTCTCAGAAGAATTTTTTTCTTTCCTAAACCCTTCTTTATTATGATTCCATTATAGCTAAGTTGACCCCCACCATGGGTAACTGAGCGTTTGTCCCTCATCTTTAGAGTGACCCTGCATTTTTAGGTAGGAGCAGAAAGAGCCCCACTTCATGGCCCAGGAACCTTTCTGTGTCCCTGAGAGGACTTGACATGTCCATGACTGACCCATATTGCATTTCATTTGCAGCTTAACTCTAATATGGAAATAATTCAGTTCAGTTGCTTAGTTGTGTCTGACTCTTTGCGACCCCATGAAATGCAGCACACCAGGCTTCCCTGTCCATCACCTGCTCCTGGAGCTTGCTCAAACTCATGTCCATTAAGTTGGTGATGCCATCCAGTGGAAATAATTCCTCATTCTCAAACTCTTGAGGTCTTCCACTGCAGCACCCAAGTAGTGACAACATAATGGTTATATTTTCATATACAAATAAATATCCTTAAGAAAATTTTATAGTGAATAAAACAAAACCCTAGTTAGTCAAAAGGTCTTCCTCCTCCCCAAAAAAGGTTTAGATATCTTTTTAAAAAATAAAATCATAGGCTTCTGATAAATGTAGAATGTAAAAATTAACACTAACTTCAATACCAAAGTAGTCTACATACATATAATAAAAATGAGATAAGTGCAATAAAATACCAATACACTGGCATTTCAGTTAATAGAATTTTTTTAGTAAATAAATTCTCTATTATCTCAGTAAGTAGAATCTTTAAAGATAATTTAATCTTAAAGCCTTAAAGGCATAGCAGAATCATAAATTAGCATTTTTATTGGGTAGGGTAGCAAATTAAGAACTACCGCTGACCACAGGATATGACAGTCAAATTGGTTAGGGGCAGAGGTTTGGTTTTTGGTTTTGTTTTTTAATTTAACTACAACATATCAGAGTATTTCCTGTGTCCTATATTTAAGAAGACATAGTTAAACACGTGATTGTCCATTGCAGCTTATACATCTCAATGTAGTTAAAAGTTTTAACTATTTCATGAGTTCCAATAAATAAAGTTAAGAATACAAATTATTTTTTCTAACCACCACCCGTGCCCTAACCTTCTTCTTTTAACTCTGAAAATCTTGCCATTTCAGATGTGCTGATGACACCTACCATTGGCAGATCAAGCTGTGCAAGAATGGATGCCGATTCAGGTCTGTGGCAGAGTTTTTCCTGCGAGGCTCGACTGCCCTACGTCTGTGAGAAACTGTTAAATAGCACAGCGGAGTTGACAGGTACCTTTCTCACTTCCTCCAACAAAGGTCTCAAAATTAGTTTTATGAAATCGAGCAAATCCATTTCAGATACCTGTTTCCCTCTTTCCTTCACCTGATACTGCCAATACAAGAAGGTATTTGATATTGACCCTGTGGTTAGATATTATAAACTATACATGAATAAAGCTTTAGTTTGTTATATGCCCATAAGAAGGCAGAGATATTCTAGATAGGAAATATAGTTCTCTTCACAGGTGGCTGTTCTTTCCTGGAGCAGTGGTTCCCCAGACCAAGAGCATCGGCTTCACCTGTACCTGTTAGAAATGCAGATTCTTGGGATGTACACCATATTTACTAAATGAGATACTCTGAGGGTGGGGACCCCCGACCTGTGCTTCCAGGGGCTTCCCTGGTGGTCGGGTGGTTAAGAATCTGCTTCCCAATGCAGGAGACGCAGTTTTGATCCCTGGTTGGGGAACTGAGATCGCACGTGCCATGGAGCAGCTAAGCCCACACACCTCAGCTAGAGAGTCTGTGTGCGCCAACAAAAGATCCTGCATTACCCAAGGAAGATTCCCACGTGCTGCAACTAAGACCTGCCACAGCCAAATACATAAATAAATTTTTTTTTAAGACTCTGGATTAAAAAAAAAAAAAGTTAACTTTGAGAAAAGAAAAAAAGCCTTGCAGATGATTCTGATACACTCTCAAGTTTGAGAGCCACACTCTAAGGAGAGGTCTTACATATGACCTGCCCCTATGGGGAGTGAAAAATGATGGACATAGGAATTGCCCCACAATGCCCACCCACCTCTCTGCTTTACCAGGCTGATTCTGACAAATGAGGTAGAAAGGAGAGGTGTAGATGGACAAAACATGTGCGCAGAGGTGTTTTTTCCCGGGGAGTTTGGGAGTAAGAGAGACACAGGACAGCTGAAACTTCCAAGGTCCATTAAAAGTTTGAGAAGTTTTCAAAAGAATGGAGGAGAGAAATATCCTTATTGTCTTGCTTGGGGCCCGCCGTATACCCAGTATTTGATTAAATCCTCATTGAATACTTAAAACTGGGAGAAGAGGTTTTAAATTGTCTTGTGCTTTAAAGAATGTTGAGAGAAGAGAATAAAGCATAAAATTTCTTATCATCCAAATAGGAGCATAAAGCTATTCTTTTAAGATTAAAAAATAATAGGGGAAAATGAACAGTCATCTTCCAAGTTGATTCAAACCAAATTTAGTCCATACAACAAAAGGCATAGCAGAAAAGACAGCACAAATGAAAATAAACCAGGGTGACTGATTATAGATCAAATAAATATCCCTTAGTAGCAATTATTAAGTAAATCATGATGTTTCCACATGATTGAACAAGTGCATTTATTAAAATAACTGTGCCAGCAGGAAAATACAAAGAGCAGAACAAAATCATATGCTTACTTATCATTGTAATCTTGTAAAAATATGTATTCATAGAGACAAAGACTATAATATGAAAATAATTATTTTAAGTTCAATGGTGAGTGTTTTCCCCTCTATTCCTTTATTATAATTGTAAAATATAATAATAAGTGCTATTTCAGAACCTTAAAGTTAATTGAGTTATTTTACAAGTGTGAGAAGCTGAACCTGATTTTATCCTTTAGTAAAAAACACACTGTCCACATTTCTAAGATGTGTTTTCTTATAACAAACATTCCAAACGGTTCAAATCCATGAAGCCTGAATAGCTGAACTATTTTCTAGTTTTGTTAAGAGGGGTAGACATATTCTTTATGGTTTATACCTCACTCTTTTTCTTTAATCTTTTTGACCATAACTTGACTAAATTTTATTATAGTCAAAACAAAGAATCCCTCATTCCATGAGGCCTGTAGGACTAGTAGAGGGCAGGAAAGAAGAGGTCCAGAGATGCTCTTTGCTCTTTCCCTCCTGCCATTTCTTGGATGTGAAGTGAATAAATGTCTTATTATGTTCCTTAAATCTCTGCTTGCTTGTTCAGCCATGAGCACAAATGTACATTCCCTCGCTAAGCTGACCATACTGAAAAGGAGGCTTAACTTTATAATATCTCAAAGGCAGAGACTGGAGGGGAACGTCACAAATCCCATACCCAGGAAGAGATTTGTCAATTACTTACTTACCCTACACTTTTCTTCTGTCTACTAGGACTCAGGGAAATCCCTCTATAAATAGTCTATAGGCAGCCATGTAGCAAATTTGTATCACTCTAAAGTCAAATTATTGTCTGAATCCCTGCAGTCACTCCTATGATGCTGTGCACTGCATAAATTCATGTCACTGTACCATCTAAAATCCTGTTCTTCAGTTTTCCAGAAGCCTTATGATTCGGGAAAGAAGAATTTGCAATGTTATTGATTCAAAATAGATGTATCTTTACTGGAATATAAATAGCTTCTTTTCCTCCAGATGTGTGGACATACTCAGATACCCACTGTGATGCTGCAGACTGGGTGCCAAATGATGGCTTTTGCTATCTGCTGGTCAATGAAAGTGATTCCTGGGATAAGGCGCATACGACATGCCAAACCTTCAGCAGTGACCTCATCAGCATTCATTCTTTAGCAGATGTGGAAGTAGTTGTCACAAAACTTCATAATGGGGGTAAGTTTTTAAGATATCCTCTTAAAAAGAGGTTTAAAGTATTTTAAAGTATCCCTGTTTTCAGACTCTTAGAATGAAAAGCTTACAGTTTGATCCTGTACATCAGCATTGTCCAAAAGAATTTTCTGCCCTGATGGAACCGGCAGAAAATCTGTGCTGTCATTCAATAACCACCAGCCACTTGTGGCTTTTGAACCCTAGAAATGTAGCCAGAGTGACTGGAGAATTGAATTTTTGCTTTCATTTCATTTTAATTGATTTACGATTTTCAATAGCTGCATGTAGCAAGTGGCTCCCAACTGACAGCACAACCATTGACTGAATAATTTCCCTCTTCTCATAAGCTGAATGCTATTTAAATTCCTCCCGACACTTAAGTGATGATTACTTCACTTTTATAATTATTTGGAAGCTAAATAATGAACGAAACACCAGAGAGCCAGTATTAAGATCTCCTCCTAGGATTCACCCATAGTAATAGCACAACTGAGCGACTTCACTTTCACTTTTCACTTTCAGTTACCTATATTCTGTGCCAGCATGGTGCCAGTTGTTTTACCTGGCAAAGCAGTGCAGTCATTCAGTGATGGGCAATATTCTTATTTTAGCTGGAATATCTATGACAGTGTTAGTAGAATTTCATTATTTCTCATAAAGCAAGGCTTATCTAAACCAGGTACCAGGAACACCCAGCCTACAAATCTTAGTACAGCTAGCTGTTCTGCCTATGTACCCTGCCTGCATACATGACCTGAAAAGCCCTTGTCATCAGGCCAGCCTAACATAGCAACATTTTTACAAGCTAATTAAGAATACCACTTTTCTGAATTAAAAGAAAAAGAAATGCCATCAAGGCTCTAACACCCCTTATCAGAATGTAAAAATCAGCAGTAGTTTCCATGTGGAAGTATGTGACTGAGTAACCAAACAAAGCATTTTTCTTTTAGATGCCGAAGAGGAAATGTGGACAGGCCTTAGGAATATAAATACACCAGCCCTATTTCAGTGGTCAGATGGTACTGAAGTTACTCTAACTTACTGGGATGAGAATGAGCCACAAGTTCCCTATAATAAGACTCCCAACTGCGTTTCCTATTTTGGAAAGGTAGGAAACCTCCTTGGATTTATTTATATCCTTACTGTTATACCTGATAATCTTATAATAAGGTGACTTTCATTGGAATATTTGTGTCTAAGCTAGGAAAGAAAATAAAAGGTAATTGCACTGTAGATTATCTTTCTAGTACTGCTGAGTAAAGGTAAATAAAGCAGTTGCTAAAGAAGCAATCCAATTCCTGTCTGAGAGTACCTGCCTCGGTGTGAAAGAGATCAAGAGAATCTCTTTGGAGCTGAGATTCTTGCGCCAAATGGTTTCTGAGAAGCTGCTTTCTCTCAGTAATATTTAGCAGATAGCCACATTGTAACCTGGAAAATCCCATTGTCTCGTGTTCAGGTCAAGTGTTATATTAGTCCCACTCTGAGAAGTGAAAAAATGGTTTTATTAAAAATTAGGCCCAATAAACATCTTACTGCTATAGAATTCATGAATGTTTATTGAGCATGCTTCAGTTAAGAGTCCAGGATAAGCAATCTTTTTTTAAAATTTATTTTAATTGGAGGCTAATTACAATATTGTGGTGGTTTCTGCCATACATTCAAATGAATCAGCCATGGGTGTACATGTGTTCCTCACCCTGACCCTCCCTCCCCCGTCTCCCCGTCCCACCTCTCAGGTTCATCCCAGTGCACCAGCCCTGAGCACCCTGTCTCCTGTACAGGATAAGCAGTCTTGAGCCAAAGGGACACAGGTGTCTCTATATTTTTGTTTGTAACACTTTCCTGTGAACTCCTGTTTTGGAGGCTGATTGTATCACCCAAACTTCTAGAGAAACTTAAGTGGAAGCAATAAATTGTAGGGCTGTTTAGAAGTGTTTCACTAGGAAAGATGTTTTTCAGTTCAGTTCAGTTGCTTAGTCACGTCTGACTCTTCGCAACCACATGGACTGCAGCATGCCAGGCCTCCCTGCCCATCACCAGCTCCTGGAACCTACTCAAACTCATGTCCATCGCGTCGGTGATGCCATCCAACCATCTCATCCTCTGTCATCCCCTTCTCCTCCTGCCTTCAATCTTTCCAGTATCAAGGTCTTTTCCAATGAGTCAACTCTTCACATCAGTTGGCCAAAGTATTGGAGTTTCAGCTTCAGCATCAGTCCTTCCAACAAACATTCAGGACTGATTTCCTTTAGGATTGACTGGTTGGATCTTCTTGCAGTCCAAGGGACTCTCAAGAGTCTTCTCCAACACCACAGTTCAAAAGCATCAATTCTTTGGCACTTGGCTTTCTTTATAGTCCAACTCTCACATCCATACATGACTACTGGAAAAAGCATAGCTTTGACTAGATGGACCTTTGTTGGTAAAGTAATGTCTCTGCTTTTTAATATGCTGTCTAGGTTGGTCATAGCTTTCTTCCAAGGAGCAAGCATCTTTTAATTTCATGGCTGCAGTCACCATCTGCAGTGATTTTGGAGCCCAAAAAAATAACTTTTCTCACTATTTCCATTGTTTATGCATCTATTTGTCATGAAGTGATGGGACCAGATGCCATGATCTTAGTTTTCTGAATGTTGAGTTTTAGCCAACTTTTTCACTCTCCTCTTTCCCTTTCATCAAGAGACTATTTCTTCTTTCCTTTCTGCCATAAGGGTGGTGTCATCTGCATATCTGAGGTTATTGATATTTCTCCTAGCAATCTTGATTCCAGCTTGTGCTTCTTCCAGGCCATCATTTCGCATGATGTACTCTGCGTATAAGTTAAATAAGCAGGGTGAAAATATACAACCTTGATGTACTCCTTTCCTGATTTGGAACCAGTCTGTTGTTCCATGTCCAGTTCTAACTGTTGCTTCCTGACCTGCATACAGATTTCTCAGCAAACAGGTCAGGTGATCTGGTATTCCCATCTCTTGAAGAATTTTCCACAGTTTGTTATGATCCACATAGTCAAAGGCTTTGGAGTAGTCAATAAAGCAAAATAGATGTTTTTCTGGAACTCTCTTGTTTTTCAATGATCCAGTGGATGTTGGCAATTTGATCTCTGGTTCCTCTGCCTTTTCTAAATCCAGCTTGAACATCTGGAAGTTTCACGGTTCACGTACTGTTGAAGCCTGGCTTGGAGAATTTTGAGCATTACTTTACTAGTGTGTGAGATAAGTACAATTGTGCAGTAGTTTGAGCATTGTTTGGCATTGCTTTTCTTTGGGATTGAAATGAAAACTGACCTTTTCCAGTCCTGTGGCCACTTCTGAGTTTTCCAGATTTGCTGGCATATTGAGTGCAGCACTTCCACAGCATTCTCTTAAAAGATGTCTTTAGAAAAGTGTAAAGCTGAATTTAGAAGGGTGTCACATTTAATGCTGTATTTAAAAGGATACACAGGATATATTTAAAAGAGCATCAAAGGTTGAAATGAGGTCCCACAAGCCACAGTGAACTGACGACTTACCTAGATGGCTTTCAGTGTTCAAAAAAGTCAGTATCACAACTGACTTTCTAAAATTTCATTCAAAGAAAGCGTAGTGACTCAAGCAAAATAAATGTTAAGTAGCATATTTGAAAGAGAGAACTTTGACATCTGGACTGAAGTGGAGTTGGAAGAAAAATTTGATTCTAAAATTCTTAGCAGTTATTCTGATCACCATCATCTTACACATGAGGAAACTGAGACAGGGAGATGAAGTGACCTGCCCCAAAGGTATGAACCCGCGGACAAACTTTGTCTGTGTCCCATGGAAGGAGATTAGAACACTGGCAACTCTTTGTGGGCTGGGTTCTTCTCTCTTCAACTTCTGTATAAGTGTCCTTTAATAGTTTTTATTGTTACACTTACAAGAAAATGAACTTCATCCCCATTGTGACCTTGAGGTGATGCTGAAGTAACAGGCTTCCAGTCTTGTTGGGCAGCATTTTCTAGGAGTATGTTCTCAGGTATAATTGCTCAGTTATATTCATTCTCTCTGCCTCCCTTTCCTCCTTTCCCTCCTCCCCCTCATCCTCCCTGATAGTTGTAAGAAGAAATTATCTTGACTTAAAATGAGTCCAATTCTAAATATATGGAAAATAATTTCTCTTGTGAAAGAAATGATTTTCTGTTTTTTAAAAGCTCGGTCAGTGGAAGGTCCAATCATGTGAGGAGAAACTTAAATATGTGTGTAAGAAAAAGGGAGAAAAATTGAATGACACAAGATCTGATAAGATGTGTCCTCCAGATGAGGTATGTAAAACGCCTGTGTAAATTTTTCTAAGCAATATTACAACTTTTTGGTTGGAGATGGTAACTGAACTTAAACAGTTTAAACTTGAAAAACAAAGAAATTACTAGCTTCTGTTCATTTACATTAGACCAAGCCAGAAGGCAGTGAATCACAGTATATAGCATTCCTACAGAAGAAAAAAAAAAGTTATAGGAAAAAGAATTACCTATTCATGAATTTCTATAAGAATATATGTGATTACTCTTCTCAATGCTGATTTTTTACTTCTACTCATATTATTATTGTTCAAAAATAATTGAGCTAACAACTGTTACAGTCTTAAAATGAGCTAGGCATTGTGCTTCAGTTATGTGCTAGGCTAAGTCGCTTCGGTTGTGTTTGACTCTTTACGACCTCATGGACTGTAGCTCACCAGGCTCATCTGTCCATAGGATTCTCTAGGCAAGAATACTGGAGTGGGTTGCCAGGGGATCTTCCCAACCCAGGGATCGAACCCACATCTCTTATGTCTCTGGCATTGGCAGGCAGGTTCTTTACCACTAGCGCCACCTGGGAAGCCTGAGAAAGACATTGGGGGTAAAGAAAATTAAGACATACCTTCTGTCTGACACGAGATCACAAGCTTATGGAGGTTATCCATGAAATTATATCCCACCCTCATCATGTGTATGAATTCCCTAGCCATGTCCTTAATTTCTATTAGTTGTGAGATTAACCTGTGTAGCAGAACCTTGCTTGTCACCAATTCTGGAAGAGAGTGTGATGATATTTTTCCTCTGATTTAGGGCTGGAAGAGACATGGAGAGACCTGTTATAAGATTTACAAGGATGAAGTCCCCTTTGGGACCAACTGCAATCTGACTATAACTAGCAGGTGTGACCATCAGTAAACACGTACTAGTGAACTTTTAACTCTGGGCTCCTTTGCCAAATAATCTTCCTTAAAAACAAATATATATATATATACAAATATATACAAATATATATATACAATATATATAGTAATTCTGTCTTTGTAAAAACACCTACTGATCTGACTTTCATTTTATAGATTTGAGCAAGAATATCTGAATGATATGATTAAAAAGCATACTGTGTCTCCAGAAAAATACTTCTGGACTGGCCTGAGAGATACAGGTGCAAATGGAGAATATAGCTGGGCAAGTGTTGGTGGAATAAAGCGGGCTGTAACCTTTTCCAATTGGAATTTTTTTGAGCCAGGTAGGTGCCTTAGCCTCTAAAGCAGTAGAATACAGTGACATGAGAGACAGCTTTCCTCCCAGATCTATTCTTCACTTACCTTTGAAATGTGAAGGAGATGATGATCATCTGGACTAGAGTCTATGTATGGAACCATAAATAGAAGCAGTGACCATGCCTCCCCTATGAAATCCTCAGGGATTACCCAGTAAAAGCTGGAAATTTTGGTTCTCAGAAACCACCATCTAATGGCACAGAACCAGAACTGTCAGTGTGAGTTTAGCATCTTTTCCATATAACTCTCAAACAGAACCTGAAAGTCTCATCGTGAGCACTTTACATTTTCACCTCTCTGCTTCTTAACTTCTTTCTCCAAAGTGAATTGTGTTTATTTCTTTTCTTCTCAAGGGGTGATAATTAAGGATTTGTTTATTCTGAAAGTTAGTTTATCCTTCTTTAGCCTAAAGCATTGACCGTAATGAGCCATAGAATCAGGACATTTGAGCCTCAGAATTCCCTTTGGATTTTAGAATTGAGGAAACAGAGGCTTAGAAAGGTGATTTACTTGTCAAAGGTATTGAACTGCTAAAATCCTGATCTGATTTCTAAACCAATGCTTTTTAGAGGATTTTGACTTTGTATGAGAGAGCAGTTATGAAGCATTTGACTTTTCTTCCTTTGAATTATTTATATTTTCTTATGTTTTGTACAGTGAATCATGAAGGCCATTTTTATAACATAAAACTTGGAGCATGTGAATGTATAGTTAAACACAGTATTTGAGATAGAGAATGCCCACAAAATTTGTAATACGTGATCATCAATATAAATATGAGTGGTATTGATAATATCAAAGTTGTCTTTTTACTTGCAGAACATGGAGGATACAGGTGCTGATCCTGGTTCGATTTCATCTTAAATTAGAATGTTCTAACATACAAAACACATGCTTTCTTTTATAGACACTGTGATAGTTCAGAGTCAATGTCAAATTCTTCCTGGGTAAGCCTCAGTGGTTGAAAGGGTGCTCAGGAAGTAAGCTACAATGGCTGTTCTCTCAGTCTGTAGCCAGAAAGACTGTCTTTAAGTCCTCTTTATCTTTTCACTCCCAGATTCAGCCAGTTTGGTCTGCACTGGGTAAGCCACGGCAGAGGGTAGACTAGGGGAAGACAGCACACCCACCCAGGTGTGTTGTTTTTCCCAGTTCCTTTTTCCTCTTGCTGTCCCTGTGTCATGAGACATGAGACTGTATGGCTTCTCTGTGTGATGGAATGGAAGTCATCCTCATTACTTTGCAATGTATGCTCTTCTTTTCCTTTGCCCATTTTAAGCAGTGTGAAGTCATGGGAAAGGGAGTGTGGTATTTTGTTAGCAAATCTGGGTTCCAGTTCTGACTCCACCACTCACTAACTATGATTATGGGCAAGTCACTCATTTTTCATCTGGAGAGGGATCTGATGATACAAACTATCTTTTAACGTTGTAGTGAGTAAATACAATTCTGGTTGACATAAATAGTAAACAAATGAGTGTTACCACACACCTCCTTTTACCTTTATTGAACCAGCTCTTCCTTTGGATTTTAATCTGGGAGTGTTTTGTTTTGAGGTTTACTAAGTTGCTGAAAAAACTGTTGGAAGTTGTTAGGCGAGTACAAACAATTTAGATTATACAGAGCATCATAGTGGTTTAGGATTCAGCTCTACACACACGCTGCTTGGATTTCAGTTCCTGGTCAACCATTTACTCACATGTGACACATCACTAATCCTCGCTGAACCTCAGTCTGACAATAGAATCCTCTCTATGTGAGGATCAGTTCATTTAATCTGCTTAGAATAGTACCCAGCAAGTAGTAAACATGCCTCTGTATTACTGTCGCCATTATTATTGTGAAAGTACATTTATTGCCTCCATTTTCTTTCCTATTCTCTTCTGCCATCTTGAATCAAATGAGGAGTGTAGGCACTAGAAAGTGTTTGTACTTAAATGTTCTAATGTAATTTTCAGTTAAACTTTTCCATTCAACCCCAGCTTCTCCAGGAGGGTGTGTGGCTATGGCTACTGGAAAGTCTCTTGGAAAGTGGGAGGTAAAAGACTGCAGAAGTTTCAGGGCACTTTCAATTTGCAAGAAAATAAGTGGACACTCTGAGCCTGAAAAAGCAGCCCCCAAGCCTGAAGACCCCTGTCCTGAAGGCTGGCACAGTTTCCCCTCAGGTCTTTCTTGTTACAAGGTAAAGTAATATTCTCATTCAATCCCTCAAAGTCATCTCTCTCCTATCCTAGTCCATGTCCTTGCACAAACTCTGCTTCTCCGCAGACACATACGTCCCCCTGCCAAAGTGTTTAGGAGCACAGAGTCCTTGTCAGAGTATCATGAACCTCTGTGTCAGATAACCCATTTCCATGTACACTCATGTACTACCCAAAGGAGCAGGGCCAGAATCAGAATGGCTCTTTCCTAGGGTTCTTTTGTTTTGGAAAGTTGGATGAGCTACATGCCATGGTGATACTTTGTTTATGATTCTCAAATCTCTCTAATTATTGTTGTCAAATGAAGAGTTCTGTCACTTCTTACACATCAAAGAATTTGTTTTAGAGTTCGTATCAGCCAACTGTTCCCACAAAGAACTTATTTCATACTATCTCAAAATTCAGTGGCTATGACAACACTGAGTCTCATGTTCACAGATCTCTGGGTCAGATAGAGTTTGAATGATTGAATTTGGGTTTTACTGGTCAGCTCTGCTCTCAGCTGTGGGTCAGCTGTGCTGGCCTCCATGCTATCAGTTGGGGTCTGCTGCTCTTCAGACTAGTGTCAGGCCAAAGGAGGAGCAGCTAGCAGGGGCTTGTTCTTCCCATATTGAGTTACCAGAGCCAGAAATGCAAGCCTAACCCAGGTAAGCACATTTTAGGCTTCTGCTCACTTTACCTTCACTGCTATCCCATCGGTTACAGCAAGTCACATGGCTGAGCCCCGGGTCAAGGCACAGGGACATATCCTTCACCCACCAGGAAGCCCTGATGGCAAGAGTGGATAACTATATCACAGGGACTGAAAAATCAGGACCAGTAATTCAACCTACCATTGTGTCATCTGCTCCTTTTCTACTTTTGAAATGACTGTGGTTCATTTGGCATAAAATCAGTCATCACAAACCAAAGGAACAGTCCAAAGTGGCAAGTTTTGTTTTGCCATCTTCTGTAAATGTTCACACTCCAGTGCAGTCTGCCCTTTGATTCTTCTTCATCAAAAGTAGTTCCGTACTTGCACAGGGCTCAGTGTATATGTTCACAATTTGCCGTTAGCGCATTTCTTTGCAGAAATCTACTCCCAGAGCATTCATGTGTATTCTTTATAACCTTACTTCATTTTATCTCTCAAGATTCTTGGAATGCAGGAGGAAACGGTGTCATGTCAGGGCAGTTCCCAAGCCTGGCTAAGGAAGGTTATCCCTACAGTGACAGTGACTGGCCTGTGCTGGCCTCTGGTTGACACTTTGAGCAGGACCTGTCTGTGTCTCAGTATGTGTGTCTTTACCTCGGTCTGCTACACTTCTAAGAATCTGTTTCAGAGACCCACACATTCAACTGTGATCGACTTTAAAGTTATAAATACTTTATGATACTGTAAGAAAACAAACTAACATTATATTTTGTTAAGCTATTTCATAGAGAAAGAATTGTAAGAAAGAGAAACTGGGAAGAAGCTGAGCGATTCTGCCAAGCTCTTGGAGGACACCTTCCTAGCTTCAGACACATGGATGAAATAAAGGAGTTTCTTCACTTTTTAGTAGAACAGTTCAGGTAATGTTCAGGCAGAAGTTCTGATCTTTTAGAGTGAGATCTTCTATCCTAAATTTGACATCCTCTAAGTAACCCCCTAGAGAAGGAAATGGCAACCCACTTCAGTATTCTTGCCTGGGAAATCCCGTGGACAAAGGAGCCTGGTGGGCTACAGTCTGTAGGATCTGTGAAAGAGTAGGACATGACTTAGCAACTGCTGCTGCTGCTGCTGCTAAGTCACTTCAGTCGTGTCCGACTCTGTGCGACCCCATGGACTGCAGCCTACCAGGCTCCTCTGTCCATGGGATTTTCCAGGCAAGAGTACTGGAGTGGGGTGCCATTGCCTTCTCTGGACTTAGCAACTAAACGACAGGTATTCAGAATTGACATGGTTTATTATGTAAAGGATCATTCAGTATTTTAACAGTCATTCAACATTAAGCATTCTTATGTGCAAGATGCTATGAGGGATCAGTGCCTAGAGGGACAGAGTCACCACCCTTTGTGTAGTGTAATTAAGTCCAACAGTGGGGGTAAGAAAAATATGGTGGAAAAATCTAGAACATTGGTAAGGAGAGGCCATGTGAATTTAGAGCAGGGAGGAAGTGTTTCTGGGTGGTACAATTAAGGAAAATGTTATGAAGAAGGATGGTTCTTAGAAAGTAAGGCCGGGGCTTCCGTGGTGGCCCAGTGGTAAAGAATCCACCTGCCCATGCAGGAGACACGGGTTTGATCCCTGATCCTGGAAAAGCCCACATGCCAGGGGGCAATTAAGCCTGTGTGCCACAGCTATTTGGCCAGTGCTCTGAAACCCAGGAGCTGCAACTACTGAGCCCATGGGCCACAACTACTGAAGCCTGTGCTCCACAACAAGAGAAGCCACTACAATGAGAAGCCCACGCACTGCAACTAGAGAGCAGCCCCAGCCCTGCTCACCACAACTAGAGAAAAGCCCATGTAGCAATGAAGACCCCACACAGCCAAAAATAAATAAGTGTAATTAGTTTTTTAAAAATGGAATATTTGAAGGGTAAGATGGGAGAAGGAGCCATGGAAAACAGAACATAAGCAAAGGAACTGAGACCAGAATATGCAGATATGGTCAAGGAAAAGTGAGCCTACAACATCGCTAGAAAATGGAATTTGTATATGAAATTGGAATGTCCTTTCTTGCTAGGGAAGGAGTTTAATCTATAGTAAATAAGCAAAAAGCATTCAAACAAAAACAAAGTGTGTGTGTGAGAGAGACAGACAAGACAGACATGGGGTAGATACAGAATAATTAATTATAAAGCTATTGCAACCCCTCTGGTAGAAAACTATATTGAAGATGGGCAGTAAGATGGGACAGTAAAGGAAGTAGTCTGAGATGTTACAAAGATGGAGTCAATAAGCCACTGTAATTTTGATGTTATGTAGAAGGAGGATTCCTGAATAGTTTTCCTGATGTCCTCAAGGATGATGTGGAGAAATATGGGCCAAGTGTTGGTATCATAGGAGGAAATTTTTTCTGAGGCTCTGGGGCAGTCATGAGTATGAGGGCCTTTTACTTCATGATTTATTTTCCCCCTCACTCTTTGAACTGAAAAGAAGACTGAAATTTATAAATCTAGTATTCAGGGTATACCAGGCAAAATTATGGAAAAGAATCACCACCTGAATATATCTTAGTGAATACTTTCCTGATCATTTTGACTCAAAAAAAAAAAAAAAAAACCCAGCAAAACAGGTACCAAAACACAAAGAAAATCCAATTAGCCACCTTCTCTAGGACATTAAATATAAGAAGGCATTTTAAAAATTGAGATCGAAAAAGTTTTGAGGTGGTAAATGTTTGATTGTGTTGATTTTAGTTCCCAATTTAGTGGTTTTTTCATTTGTGAAGATAGTAATTGATACTATTTATGCTCCCTACTTGAAAAAATGAGGGCTTCCCTTGTAGCTCAGTCGGTAGAGTCTGACTGCAATGCAGGAAATGTGGGTTTGCTCCCTGGATTGGGAAGATCCCCTGGAGAAGGAAATGGCAACCCACTCCGGTATTTTTGCCTGGAGAATCCCATGGACAGAGGAGCCTGGCAGGCTACATACAGTCTGTGGGGTCCCAAGAGTCAGACACGACTGAGTGACTAAGTGCACTTGAAAAAAATTTCAAAGACATATTCCAGTTGAGAGGTATTCAAAAACACATGAATAGATATTTTGTTTTTAAAGAATTAGGAGGAAGAATACATAACATAAAAACATAGCTCCAGTCTAAGTAATGCAATCTATGTAACTGAAAAATTATCTTAATTTATCCTAAATTCTGAAAGAGAAACAATGATATTTTAATAAAATCAGTATTAATTCTGCTTCATACCAGAGTTTGTAACTGTTTATAAATACTAACTGGGCTGTAAAGAGATAAAATAGTTTTGAAAAATTAAAGCATAATAAATACCTCATTTTACCTGGAAATTGCATTTATAAACACAGATTTTATATATTTTTAAAACTGTAAAGAGTATATTCATCCACCGAGTATTTAATGGGTAGAAAGGCCCATACAGCAAATTATAAAGGAGTAAAATAACAAGCACAAAGCCCAGCGTAACATTTAAAGCGGATAACTAACAAGGACTTACTGTGTAGCACAGGGGATGCTGCTCAGTGTTATGTGGCAGCCTGCTTGGAAGGGGCGTTTGGGGGAAAATGAGCACATGGATGTGTATGGCTGAGTCCCTTTGTGGTTAACCTGAAACTGTCATAACATTGTTGATCAGCTATACCCCAATATAAAATAAAAAGTTAAAAAAGAAAACAGCACAAAGAAACGGCAGATCACCATAATCTTCTCAGTCATGGTGACCATAAGGCACCCCACTCCAGTACTCCAGTACTCTTGCCTGGAAAATCCCATGGACGGAGGAGCCTGGAAGGCTGCAGTCCATGGGGCCGCTAAGAGTTGGACACGACTGAGCGACTTCACTTTCACTTTCACTTTAGCCTCTGATACACTGCCATATTAAACAGACCATAATGTCTGCTTAATACACACTCTGTTAATGAGAGATCATTGGTTCATGCTATACTTAGACAACATATTCTAAAACCTATTCAATATAACCATGGCTTGAAGAAAAGGAAGGAAGCAAGCCCATTTATATCAGAAAGTGATTCTAAAGCTTATTCCGTGAACACCTTTTGCTTTTTATTGCAGGGATTGACCTTTCTCAGCAAGATGTCCATTGTCCAAATTGTGTTTTGCCTGCCAAGGAGTTAACTCAGATTGCTGCTCTACTTCTCACAATCTGAGTTCCACATCTCTGTTTGTATTTCAGTGAAAAGGCTTCAGGGCGCACCAAATCATTGAGGCTCTAAGATCTTTGCAACTCTTAGCAGCCCACCAGGGAAAGCCATTGTAAAACAAAAATAGCTTTAGGATTAGGGAAGAAAGCTTTGTTTGCAGAGCAATTGCTGTTGTGTATGCTACCTCCAGTGAAGTGGCATGAATGGATTTGGATATAAATCTAAGGCTTTATAGACTAAGCAGCCCCTTCAAATTGTGTTTATTAGCAGTTATTGCTCAGGTACTGTTTTCCTTAGGAACCAGATGCAGCCGGAAATTTGATTGACAGTGGAAATTTTACCACAAGATACACATAGTAACCTTTCATGCAATGTCTTCTTCACCTCATAGCCTTAGTACTTGGAGTGGAAGAAATTTATATATAGAGAGAAACTTTCTGTTTGATTTAATTCCTCAGTTACCCATTTCTTCCTTCAATTTTTTTTTTTTAAATCTACATTAGAAGTGTGCAATGATAATGTGATTTCCAATTTTCTTCTTCTCTTTAGCTGCCTAATAAATCAGGCCAAAGCAGAAATAGGTTATAAATGAGGAAATATTTTCCACCTCTTAACACACCAAAAAAAAAAAAAAAAAAAATCCCACAAGTGGCTACTATTTTCTATATTTATAACACATTAATAAATCCCTTGAAAGGAAAGCTGAAAACTATAAAGATCTGGGTTGAAATGCAGTTCAATCTCAGAAAGTAATAAAGATCAGAAATTTTGGACCATGAGGCAAACTGCTGTCTCAGAGACTGCTCACTGAGATGCAGCAGAGGAAGCAGAAATGGGATTGAAAGCAGAAGTTTCTAAGGGAAGATGGGGAGTTAAGAGCAGACTGGGTAGAAATGTTGGAGACAGACGTCTAGAATTTTCTGTGGGAGCTGCCTATGGAGCAGTGATCCCAAACGTCTGGGATCTAATGCCTGATGATCTGAGGTGGAGCTGATATAATAATAATAGAAATAAAGTATACAATAAATATAATGCATTTGAATCATCCCAAAACCACCTCTCTACCCCAACCTGACAGTCTGAGGAAAAATTGTCTTCCATGAAAATTGGTCACTGGTGCCAAAAGTGTTGGGGACCACTGCTATAGAATAAATGCAGATCACAAATGATCTTTGATCATCTTCGGGTTGTACTGTTGATTGTGTAAAGAAGATAAAATATCTAATGCTTACTTTGTGTGTGTGTTAGCTGTTAAGTCAAGTCTGACTGTTTCTGACCCCATGGACTATAGCCCACCAGGCTCCTCTGTCTATGGAATTCTTCAGGCAAGAATACTAGAGTGGGTTGCAATTCCCTTCCCTTCTCCAGGGGATCTTCCCAACCCAGGGATCTAACCCAAGTCTCTGCTTTACAGGCAGATTCTTTACCATCTGAGCCACAAGAGAAGCCCAGTGCTTACTTTAGGGAAACACAAAATTCTGCATAAATTCTCCAGGCCCAGATAAATAATCTACAAAGATTAGAAAGAAATGAAATATGAGGAAACAAACTTGACCTCTTTATTTTAGCTGTCTTTTATTATAATGTATTTGGCAACTATCTAGACCTTGTGATTTAGAAATCCAACACTCAAGAAGTATGATACATTTGTAAGTCTATAAGAAATCTCTGATTAGTTGAAGACACGAACTGAAAAATCATTTTTTAGCTGCTGAATTCAAACTGGACTTAATCATTTCCACTTGATTTATCTTAACTTTACAAATTGGTGATCTTTCATTTTGAAAGAAAACAATATAACAATAAACAACTGAAAGGGGACTGTCCTCATATTCCATTGCAATAAGTTGAGAGGCTTGAGGTTGGCAAGATGAAAAATGTGATGAAAATTTAATGTTAAAATATGAGGGAATGTTGAACAGAGGAAATAAATGAAGAAAATTATTTTATTAAAAAGTGAGAAGTTAAAGTTTGTTTCTGCCTTGGATTCACTAGCAAATATTTTTAAATGCAAACTTACTATATTTCCCAGCAGTCCTGTAACTGTACGATCCATATATTCTACTGAGCTTGAAAATAGAGATTAATTTTGGATTTGGATTCTACTCCTTTTCTAATATGTGTTCTAGTTATATTTAATATGTATATATGTATGGTTTTGCATCTATAATTTTCACTCATGTACTGATAGTACATGATATATACAATCAAAAGGTTAAATTTTACAGAAAGTAACCAGTATCACTCCCCCAAAATGCATGGAAAATGATCTACTTATTAAGGCCTAAGAAGTATACTACATTTTAGAGAGTATTTTCAAGAAAAATTAGCAGTGGAGATATTTTTTTATGGTTATTTCTTTTCTGTTTATACTTAAAGTATCTCCCGGGCTAGAACATACATTAAATTGAGGGAAAGGGATCACTGACAATGTGTGTCCCTGTCTCTGTATGTTGTTGTGTACTTTCTTCCTTGGAGTTCCTATTGTTTCTCCTCTCAGCCAATCTGAATACTGACATGTGGTAAAATATTCAGATTATGACTCAAAAGAGACATTAGCTATTCTTTGAAGACTGTCTTTTGTTCTACTAATGGTATAAAATGTTTCCTGACTTCCTACAGTTCACAATGACCTCTCCTTTTTTCAAATTTTTGTACTACTTAAAATGTATCCAAATTTTTATCATTTGATGCTTTTTCAAAAATGGCCTTATATTTTCTCTGTTCATATACATCTTGTTTCCCTGACCAGTTTATATGCCACTTGAGGGTAGATATTATGTCTGGTGCGTCTCTGTATCATTATTGCACATAGCTCAATGATTTATACACTAAAGTATAATAGTTATGAGTGTTAAATGTATTCACTTAAGTGATTGCTTAATTGTATTGTTCTAGTATAACCCATGGAGTTTGGTGCTTAGAAAATACTTAAATGCTTGTCTTACTTTCACTTAGTGGGCACTGGGAATTAATTTTTTTTAAATCTTGTTTAATAAAAGGTTAGCTAAGTGGTTTGTTCTGCACTTTAAAGAAAAGATATTTGATAGTTATAGAAAAATGCTATAAGTAAAAACTGTTGCTGTTGTTGTTGTTTTTTTGTTTGTTTATTTTTGGCCTTACCCCATGGCATATGGGTCCTTAGTTCCTGACCAGGAATGGAAACCACGCACTCTGCATTGGAAGTGCAGAGTGTTAACTACTGAACCACCAGGAGGCCCTGCTATTGTTGTTTTGCATCTGAAAACATTATCTAATATTGAAGCTCTGCAGTAAAAGTTTTAAAATGATCATATACTCCTTTTTTTACTCTTAAGTTCTTCAAAGCAGAAGAATTTTTGCCTTTCATATGAAGAAAGTAACATTAAATTTAGTTTTAAAAAGAATGGTACTTTTTTGATGGCTACCCATAGTTAGGGTTCAATTTCATTTCAGAAGACTTCTTTGTATAGCTTGAAACTGTGTCTCAGTTAGTGACAAGGTTTTCTGAATAAACTTACCTGTGTTAAGCATTTTAGACATGTAAATGCTAAATATCTTTGCCAAATGCTGTGCTCATCTTTTCTTAACACTTCCTTTTTACATAGTGACCAGCGTTGGCTATGGATAGGCTTGAATAAAAGGAGCCCTGACTTACAAGGATCCTGGCAATGGAGTGATCATACACCAGTAAGTTTAATCTTTCTTGTGTGGGATAATATGGAAAAAGCATTTGTTTCAGTAACAAGTAAGTTGATTGCTAATTAATATAGTCATACACCCATGAAAACTATGTAGATGTATCTTTATTGAAGTGGAAATAGATTCACATATATAAAGTGGGGAAAAGATGTTACTAATTTCATTTTTTACTTAAAAAAATAACCATATGTATAGTCTCTATATGTAGCCCCAAAGCATGAAAATATAGATATATAAATATAGCAGTCATTTGGGGATAGTAAAAGTGATTTTTTTCCTTTTTCATAATGAGAAGCTTTTATTTTTATTATCTAAAAGTACGAGTTATGTAAAAAAAAAAAATCTTTATTGAAGGAACAATTTGGGAGAACCTTAAAAAGTCCTTAAATCTTATTTCAAATATTTACATTATCCTAAGGAGAGGTTCTAGCTAACACTGAGAGAAACAATTATTCTCAAATATTGAATATTTGCTCCACATTGCTGTTGTGTCAAATCACTGTGTTTTCTTTCTGAATGTAAAATTCCTTGACTTCATTTTCTAATTGGAGCATATCTGAAAATAGTTAGTCAAATAACTAGCATTTCAACACATACAAAAAAAGAAGAAGTATTTTGCAAGACCCTGATTCTTTGTGCTCCAACTGTGAACTTAATACACAATTAACCTCCACTTCTGAAACTGTAGCTGCCTTTGTTTGGAAACAATGACATCATGACATTTTATAAGTCTTCTTCATGATTTAGCATCCTGACATAAAAAAAGAAATGAAAAAGTTTTCCTCCCTTGGCATATGAACGCACTTGAGTTATTAAAGCTGCCTAAATTACATCTAAATTGCAAATATTTATACATCAGTCTTAAATTCTCAAGCCTCTCTTGTCTTTTAAGGTGTCTACTATTATCGCGGCAAATGAGTTTCAGCAGGATTATGATATCAGAGACTGTGCTGCTGTCAAGGTCAGTACAATGCTAGAAAGTCTGCATATTTAAAAAAATAAATCTGGCAGTACATGCAATCAGGCAACAGACCATGGAGTCCTTTTGTGTGTGGAGCATGATATTAGGTGCAGTCAGAGGTTAAAAGTATACTCATGGTCCAGACCTCAGGCAACCTAACTTACACTTAATGTGAGAAGATAAATTCATATTCAAGAAAGATGACTCTTGTTACTATGCAGTAATTAAGCTCCAAAGGAGTGGGTTGAAGAAGGCTAAGGAAATTCAGAAGAAAGTGATTTCTATGGCGGTGTTTCCAAAGAGAAGTGAAATGAAAGTCGCTCAGTCATGTCCTACTCTTTGCTACCCCATGGACTATAGTCCATGGAATTCTCCAGGCCAGAATACTGAAGTGGGTAGCTGTTCCCTTCTCCAGGGGATCTTCCCAACCCAGGGATAGAACCCAGGTCTCCCACATTGCAGGTGGATTCTTTACCAGCTGAGCCACCAGGGAAGCCCCAAAGAGCCAAAGAGAGGTAGGACCTGAATGGGACCTTTGAGGATGGATAGCGTTTGTTCAAGGAGAGTGTAAGACATAAAAGAAAGTGGGAGTGGAAGGGAGTGGCTAAGTCAGTGAGGGGAACAGAATGCAGATCAAGAAGTTTTAATTGGTACTGTGGTTGAAAACAAAGGTGGGAAATTAGGTTGGTGCCAGGTTAAGGAGTTTATGCATTTTTTTGGTAGGCAGCAGAGCATGATTAAAGGTTTTTGACATGACCTAAGAAGGGTGTGAGAAGATTCCTCTTGAGACAAATTTCAAGATGCAAAAGACAGATAGGACCAGAAGACAGGCCAGTTAGGCCTCTTCCCTTGCAAACTTCATTCATTTTTTTGCTTTGTTTTGTCTTGTTTCTTTTACAAATTAGTTTTTTTTTTAACTTTTCAAATTTATTTATATTTATTTTTGACAGACTGAATCTTTGTTGCTGGACACAGGCTTCTCATTGTGGTGGTTTCTCTTGTTACAGAGTACAGGCTCTAGGTACACAGGCTTCAGTGTTTGTGGCTCACAGGCTCTGGAGCACTGACTCAGTAGTTGTGGCACATGGGTGTAGTTGCCCCTTAGCATGTGGAATCTTCCTGGACCAGAAATTGAACCTGTGTCCCCTACGTTAGCAGGCAGATTCTTAATCAGTGGGCCACCAGGGAAGTCCGATTTCATTTGTTTTTCATTCTGTAGGTAGTATGTCCAAACAGTCTGTGGTACTCGGTGGTGGGGGGGGCCGGGCGGGAAGGGGGCGGGCAGGTCACCAATGACAAAATATAAAATAGTTGTGCCTTCACAGAATTTATAAGCTAGTAGGAGATAAAGACAATGGACAAGCAATTACAGGGACTGTGACAAAGTGTAAGTTTTATGCAAGAACAAAAGTCTCATAGGAGAGTAATGCTGCTGGTGATGGTGATGATGGTGATGATGATGATGATGATGCAGCAGCTAACATTTGTTAGCTCCTGAGCCAGGCACAGTCATGTCACATCTGTTATCACACTTAAATTTAAACCACCTTATGAGGTAGGTGGCTTCCGTGGTGGCTCAGATAGTAAAGACTGCAATGTGGAAGACCTGGGTTTGATGCCAGGATGGGGAATATCCCCTGGAGAAGGGAATAGCTACCCACTCCAGGCTGCCGTCTGTGGGGTTGCACAGAGTCGGACACAACTGAAGCGACTTAGCAGCAGCAGCAGCAGCCAGTATTCTTGTCTGGAGAATCCCATGGACAGAGGAGCCTAGCAGGCTCCATATAGTCCATGTGGTCACAAAGAGTTGGACATGACTGAGCGACTAAAACACACACACACACACACACACACACACGAGGTTGTTACTGTTACTATATCCATTTCATGAGGAAGAAATGTGAACTCTGAGTAACTTGCATGATTACAGAACTGAAATTTAAATCCAAATGTCTGGGTCTACTATGTTCTATGACATTTATAGAAACAATCAGAAGGGGATCTTTGTTTATGGAGAAAATAGTAGTACATTTTGCTTTAACTGATGTTTTGAATCCAAGCTTGCAGTAAGAAATATCCTGGAGTAAGTGAGAGTCAAGAAACTGGAGTTGAAGGAAAAATGTTCATTGAAAAAGAGTTCCCTCGTGGCCCAGTGGTTAGAGTTCTTGGCTTTCATTGCCAATGTCTGTGTTCAATCCCTGGTCAGTGATCTGAGCTCTTACAAGCCATATGCTATGGCCAAAGAAAGCACAGAAGTCCAAGAAGTGGATTTAGGGTGATTAACAACATTTAAAATGTAAGAGGATGAAGAGGGAAGAGGGAAGAAGCATCTAGAAAACATCTTTGCTATGTAAGCCCAAGAAAGAGATTCAAGAATATGATTGACTAGAAATGTTACAAGAACGTTGAGACAAAGTACTGAGGGGTCCCTTGGAAAGCACTGTTTCAAAGGAACTGTTTTTAATAAATTCTATAGTATCATGCCATTTTTATAGAACTCCCAATTTAACACATGAAAGAATGAAAATTCAATGGAAGTTTGTGAAGTTTCCAGAACACTCATACAATAAACTATGTTTGATGTAAATTGAGCCCCTATGTGTGAAGAGATTGGAAAAACCTACCAAAAAACTAAATAGAAGAGACTGTCAGGAACAAGGCCAACTATGGCAGTGTCTGGAAGGAGAATCTTACCTCACCTACCGCAGTACCCTCTAGAATCTTGCTCTTAAGAGAAAACAGTTCAAGTCTTCCTTAGTGGTCCAGTGGTTGAGAATCCACCTGCTAATGCAGGAGATGTGGGTTTGATTCCTGGTCTGGGAAGATTCCACATACTGCAAGGCACCTAGGCCTGTGTGCCACAACTACTGAAACCCACATGCTCCAGAGCCCTCAAGCCACAACTGCTGAAGCCTATGTGCTGCAACTGCAGAAGCCCCCACGCCTAGAGCCTGTGCTCTGCGGTAAGAGAAGCCCACACTCCGCAGCAAAGCATAACCCCCGCTCACTGCAACTAGAGAAAGCCTGCAAATGGGCAGCAACAATGACCCAGCGCAGTCCCCAAATAAATAAATACAAAAATAAATAAAATTTTTAAAAAACAAAACAGTCCAAAAACTGATGGATGCTCCTGCCAGATCTTGTCCTCCCCTTACCTTTCCCTGTTGCTTGCTGGCTGGAATCTGTAGAGAGCCATCGCTGGACTCCTCTGTCCATGGAATTCTCCAGGCAAGAATACTGGAGTGGGTAGCCATTCCCTTTTCCAGGAGATCTTCCCTACCCAGAGATCGAACCAGGTCTCCTGCATTGCAGGCAGATTCTTTATCAACTGAGCCACCAGGGAAGCCCCTTAGATCACACAGAGGAGGGCAATACCCCAGGAACACAAACCAACACCAAAGAACAAACTTGGGCCCCTGATGCCCAACTTTTATGTCACTTTTCACAGATCCACTATGATCACAGCCTGGTGTTTGGAAATCACTGAACCAAATATTCTTTTCTAGCTTGGTCCTTCCAAAATTTAAAGTTGTAGGATTCTGTTATTTCATATCAACAAAAACAGAAAAAAACAAACAAACAGTAATTTGCATTTTGGACATAAACATGACCCTATGCTATATTTCCTTTATCAGTCCCTCTGAAGGCTCTTGCTTAATGCAGTTTAAATTTTACTGCTTACACACTGCATTCTTTCATGTGTTCATTCATAAACATATATCTTAGGTTCTAGAGCTAAGTAGAGTTAAAGAGCATAAGACTTAGAGTTTAGTGTTGTATAAGGGCTGCATCAACTTGGAAATATTCTACAATCCTCTTCCTCCTTTAGGTCATTCAAAGGCCATGGCGAAGAAGCTGGTATTTTTATGAAGACAGAGAATTTATGAATCTAAGGCCTTTTGCTTGTGATGCAAAACTCGAATGGGTGTGCCAGATTCCAAAAGGTAAGTGGTGATTATTCCTTTTCCCAGTCTTCTCACGTGAATGTTGTGACTGCTGATCCAGAGTATCTAAGAAAGCATTTTAGTCTATAATTACAGTTTTGAAAGCCTTTGATTATACAGTTAGTATATTAAGCTCCATCCTGCCTGACTCCTGTTGTCATTGTTGTTTGGCCACCCAGTCGTGTCCGACTCTTTGCCACACCATGGACTGAAGCACACCAGGCCTCCCTGTCCCTCTCCATCTCCTGAAGTTTGCCCAAGTTCATGTCCATGGCCATCCAGCCATCTTATGCTGACTCCCTCTTCTCCTACCCCTAGTAAAAGGCTGCCTTTTTGAAGTTAGGTACTACCTTCCTCTTTTATCATGAAAGGATTTGTATAGGAGAGAACATTTAAGGCTAATTTAGGGAGATTAGGCCTTGGAATGAAAGATTATTCCAAGTGAAAGAAGAAACAAAGTAAAAGCAATCATTTAAATCATTTAATCATTTTAATAATTTTGTTGTAAAATGAAGACAAGCTTGGGAAGAATGAAGCAAAAGTCAGGAAATCAAATTTTGGCAGGGCCCAAATCTAAATTTTTTTATAATTTCAAAACAATTTTCAATGAGCTCAAAATTACTAAGTTTATCTCCTTCAAATTCAGGATATCAGTTGGCTTGATAGTAGAGCCCTTGGTAACAAAAAAGAGAAAAGATAATAAATAAATATCCTTTTACTTCACTTTGTAGTAGGAAAATGTCAAGGATATGTTAAGGAAAATGTTAAGATTTTAACTGCCAAATTATTTTTAAGCAGGTTTTAGATAGATTAATTAACATAATGGTAAATGCACAGAACGTTCCAAAATGAATTTCTGAACTGAATGTAGACAGCTTATTGAAACCAAAGGGATATCTTCTTAAAAGTTCTCCAAGAACCCAAAGATTATGTTGTGGAACTGCCTATTAGAAGACGGTTCTTCTCTCCTAAGAAGAGCCACCTTGCCTTTGAAAGAGCTTCAGGTATTTCCCTCATGATCCAGTGGCTAATACTCTGCACTCCCAATACAGGGGTCCTGGGTTCAATCCCTGGTTAGGGAACTAAATCCCACATGCTACAACTAAAGATCCTGCATGCCACAACTAAGGCCTGGAGCAGCCAAAGAAAGAAAGAAATTTAAAAAAAAAGCTTCAGATGCAACATCTGGCAGAGTATCTGGCAAGTCTGTTTCACAAAGGCAGACTTGGGGGATTATTAATAAAAAAGAAAGTGTGTATGTCTGTATACATGTTGATGGAGTTTTCCTAAAAGAAAAAGTATACCTGAGTTAGTCCTAATTATTGATTAACCTGAAAGAGGAAAATTAGTTTGGACACCTTTCATACAAGTGGCAAAGTAACTAATATATAATTAGCTTGGACAATGTCTCTGGCTTGAAGCGTTATGATACTCCTATTATTCTTTGGCATGTGGAATGCTACAGAGAGTGTCCTTGCTTCCTCCAAAGTATGCTCATTAAGTATGCTCTTTATTTTCCTGGTAGCTGTTCCCCTGCCTCATGTTTGAGTGGTGAAATAGAACCTAGAGTTTACACTGGGAAAACCTTAGAAATCCAATCCAGTAACCACAGGAAATATTATTAAAACCATGGTTTTCTTTTTAATATATTTTGTTTTTATTATACAAATGAAAGCATATAGCTTAGCATATAGCTTATAGCATATAGCATATAGCTTATAGCATATAGCATATAGCTTAGAAAATGTAAACCAAGTAATAAAATATAAATCAAGTAATAAAGAAATAAATCTTTTAAATAATTGCATCCCTGCTTTCTCCAATGCAGAAATAAAGTTTAAAACTAAAGAATGTCCCATCTCAACCTCAGTGTCAGCCTTCAAATGTCTCAGTCATTTGAAGCAATCAGTGATGATTTGATCCAGGGTTTAAATGTTAACTCCCCTTTGAAAGTTCCTAAATTTCTGAGTTACAGTGTATCTCATTCACTAGGTGGATATTTTCTTGGTAATTAACAACTGCCAAAACCTGCTCAACTAGATACTTCTGTATTAATGTGTTTTCTGATTTCCTTGAAGCACTTTACCTCTTCAGTAGCCCAAATCACCCAGCCTTTTCTCTAGCGCTTGCCTTTTTTATTATCTCATCCATCTGGTTCTAATTAGTCCCCTCCTCTCTAAAAGAAATAATTTAACAGCCTAATTTTTAAAAATTATAATCACTATTGATATATGTACTTTTAAAGTACTATTTTTTTAGTCAAGAAAACTATATCAAAAATAAGGTTCACAAAAAAGTTTTTGGAAAATGACCTATAAACACAACTTTGTTGAATTGTATTTCTTGATACCTTGTACACACAAACATGTTTGTAATCTTGTGCAAAAAGGCATCTTTTATTTTGCTTTTCTCACTAATGTAAAGAAATGTAAAGGTTAAACACAGCTTTCCCCCAACATACAAATGAACAGACAAGATTACAAACAAGAAACTGTTTTTAACTGATCTGCAACATTGCTAGTGAAAATCATCTAGTATACAGAGGGCTGAGTCAGAAAAAACCACAGACGCTGGGTATGTAGGCAGTCCTCTGAGTAGAGTCTTCCAATGCATTGGCCCTGATACATAGCAAAATGAAGAACAGCTGTTTTACCATATACTTTCTAAAATTCATCAAATTATGTCTTTGGCTTGAAACCAATGTGACCTATGACCAGAAGGTAAAGAGAGAGAAGAGCAACTTAGCATCCTGAGGGGAACTGCTCTGTGCCTGGCCCTGTGTGGGGTGCTTACATAAGCGTGATCTCACATGATCTTCACACTGTCTTTGTGAGTTAGGTAAGAGAGTTTAGTTTTTATAAAATAGAAAGTTGAGGCTCAGGAAGTTAAGCAACTGATCCCAAGTAGCACAGCAGCAAAGAGTCTGAGGGCATTGGACACTGACTCACTCAGCTTCAAAGACCGTAATTCTTTGTATGGTACCGTATTTCTTTGCTGGGTGAATTTTATTATTTTCCTCCCAGTTTTATCTCTCCTCAAAAGTTTCGGTACTGGATCACTGAACATTTTTTCCAAAGGGTATCTTGGAAAACAATAAACTCTACCAACCTAAATATATTCAAGTTGCATTAGATGGAGATGTGGTTCCTGAGCAACCTCATCCTACAGTGACGATTATCTTGCATATTCCTATATAATGTAATATATACAATGTACTCATTTACTTATTTGTGCTTCCTAATTATTAACTATATTTTATGACTTCCACAATATAAAGTAGAGAACTGCTAGTTATACTGTATTAATATTTAACAAATCTGCCTTTTTGGTTGCCACAAAAACGGCTTTAGCATAGGCCCCGCAAAATTCAAACTGAAATGATCATAACATGAAAGGAAAAAATAAATAAATAAATAAATAAATAAATAAAAACATGAAAGGAGACGGTTTGGCCAAAAATCAACAAATCTCAGCAAAATTGCAAGTATGCTATGGTCTATAATTGAATACTAAACTTAAGCCACTTGCTTTCTTATACAGGTCATACTCTAAAAATACCAGACTGGTACAATCCAGGTAAGTGAAGAAAACTAAAATTTATCCAAAGTTGCTTTTACCTTTTCAGTGGTGTATTTAGTTAACTATTTAAGCCCAGGTCCAAGTGCCAGCTTTTTTTCTATTATGTCTTCAAATGCAGTGAAGTATCTGCAGGGAGGGAAGGTGATTGGCTGGTGTGGGATTAGACTCTGGGTCTGGATTTAGCCTTCTCCATGAGTGCAGGAGGGTAACAGGGCCACTCACTGGCTCAGAAATCTTTGAATCCTTCCAGGCAGAACTGCCCTGGGCAAAGAGAGCCAGTAATCTAAATGGATTACTATTTATAAATAGTTTTGCATGCTGAGAGGGTGCAGTTGGGTTTACGCAATCCTGATTCTGCTATTCTTCTTCTTCTTTAGAGCGTGCTGGCATTCATGGACCTCCAGTTGTAATAGATGGGAGTGAATATTGGTTTGTTGCTGATCCCCGCTTAAGCTATGAAGAAGCTGTTCTGTATTGTGATAGCAATCACAGTTCTCTGGCTAGTTTAACATCTTTTACAGGACTAAGAGCCGTCAGAAACAAGATAGCAAATGTAATTTAAAATAATGTATTTTTTTAAATTTTTATATTTATTCTTTTGTGCATGTGTGCTCAGTTGTTTCTGACTCTGCAACCCCATGGACTGTAGCCCACCAGGCTCCTTCATCCATGGGATTTTTCAGACAAGAAGACTGGAATGGGTTGCCGTTTCTTCCTCCAGGAGATCTTCTGTGCCCAGGGCTTGAACCTGGGCACAGAACCTGTGGCTCCTGCATTGGCAGGCAGATGCTTTACCGCTGAGCCACCGGGGAAACTGTATTTATTCTGTTAAAAAATTTTTTAAATGTACAAAAGTTGAATGTTCCCCTCAAGTGAAATTTGCCTAACAACCCATAAGTTCATCACTGCATGTTAGAAAATTTTTAAATAGAACTGTATAATGTTTTAAAATATTCAAGATTAATTATAAATGTCAACTGATAAGATGAGCATCAAAAGTTATTATAACTTTGTAGTTAACTTGAAATTCTGTTTCTAAGCATAACTAACTCTGCAAAATAGCTTTTTGGAGGAAAAGTAATTTGTATATTTTAAAATTTATAATTGGTAGCAGTAGAATATTATCTGTTCCATTAATGCATGTCCACAATTACAGTGACCATATTTCTGTATACAAAATAGGGCATGTGAATATAAAAAAAGTTGCTAAGTTACATTCTTCAGTGAAAGGACCCAGTTTATGTAATTTAGTAAACAAAGTAATGAATATTTAGAAATTTTAGTGGTTTGTGATTTTGATAGGCCAGGGAATTTAAATCAAAACTCTCCTAGAAAAGTTAGCACATGTAAGGGTGGTTGTTCACTTGGTTGTTTTGTTTTTTTATTTTTTTTTTCAGATATCTAGTGACGAGCAGAAATGGTGGGTGAGAACAACGGAACAAGTGATATCACATCGTTTTATATAGTATGTGACATCTTTGACGCTGCCTTTGTAAAGTTATCATGTAAAAGAATCTGTCCCAAATCCCCTTTTATTGAATACTAAATGGAGCAGTTATTTATAGTTTTGAACATTAATCCTTAAACTACCTAGACTGAGAAACCAAATCCTTTTGCAAATGAGCATCAAGAAAAAAGTAAAATAATGGCCTGACCTTAAATTTAGAATTAAAATTGATTACAGTAACACCCAGGATGGAACATGTAACTATATTGCAAGCTGTCACATCTTTCATCTTCTTTCAGCTCACGAGACCCATGGCATCACTTTCCTATACTATTTGGAGAGGAATGCTTTTACCTGTCTGCCAGGACTTGGTTTAATGGTAAGGTTAATTCCAAATCCTTTAATGTTAATTATGTAATATGTGAACTTCAGGTTCAATTACTAGCTTAATCTTGTTTTCCTTTTGATTATATATGTGGTAGCTTCATCTTGTTCTGATTTATTGCTAATGACAATAGCTCAAGTTCCAAATGCAAGTAAAGGTGCTTTTCACTGAGAAAATTTTGACTTCCTTTATCCTAAAGCAGTTGAGCTTCCCTCATAGCTCAGTTGTTAAAGAATCTGCCTGCAAAGCAGGAGACCCCAGTACGATTCCTGGATCGGGAAAAAATGCTGGAGAAGGGATAGGATACCCACTCCAGTATTCGGCTTCCCTTGTGGCTCAGCTGGTAAAAGAATCCACCTGCAGTGAGGGAGACCCAGGTTCTATTCCAGGGTTGGGAAGATCCCCTGGTGAAAGGACAGGCTACCCACTCCAGTATTCTAGCCTGGAGAATTCCATGGACTGTATAGTCCATGGCATCGCAAAGAGTCAGATGTGACTGAGCGACTTTCAGTCGCTAAAGCAGTTACTTAGAAATAAACTTACCATTTCCTAACTGATGAGGGTATAGACAAATTCACAAAGATAAGCAGGCAGCAGTTCTAAAGTATAGTTTAGGCCTCTATCCCCCTTCCTAAGAGCCTTCTTCATCTCTCTATTTCCTGCCACTAGGAAATTCACCAAGTTTGTGCATTTTTATAGGCAATATTGGTGTGCTACAATCTATTGAAATGAGTAATAATAATAGGAGACAAAAGTAGCTAGGGAAGAAAAGGAATATATTTTAACCATTTGGGAAATATTGACTTAAAGAGACTTTCTTTACTACTGGATTGTTTTTTAAAATGTGCTGAATGGAAAATTCTCACCACAATAATCTTGCTTTTCACTTCTCAGATTTACGAAAACCTGCAGACTGTAGTACCAAGTTGCCCTTTGTCTGTGAAAAATACAATGTATCTTCATTAGAAAAATATAGTGCAGATTCTGCAGCTAAAGTGCAGTGCTCTGGGGATTGGATTACTTTTCAGAACAAGGTAAAAAGGGAATTGCTACATTGTGCAAATGATGATTGCTTTCCTGATGGTTATATGGGCCATGGCAGAATGACATCCCAAGTAACTTCATTAAGATAGACTCTGCATATTTCAGTATCTCACCTGATTCCCTACATTTTCAGAAACAGAGTTACTCTGAAGTTAGTCACGTCTGCCGGTCTTTCAGAATACTGTGTTCCTGTTCCATTGCTGCTAGCACTTAAATTGCTGAAGTTGATCTTTCAATGAATAGTACATTAACTAGTCAGGATTATCGCTTTGGCATGTAGGAAACTGACTGAATTTCTGGCTGATAAATTTTCCTCCTTAAGGAAAACATCCAAACGTCATTTATCAATCAAATTAGATCAACATTTCCCAAACTAGTTTTGGGGATGTACACATATGCTAACAAAATATTATTCATTGATCTTGCCTCCAGAGTAGGGTTTATGATTAAATAGATTGGGAAGTGCCACGTTCTATACTTGCCTCCTTGAGATGCACAATTCATATTGGCGTATGTATCTTAGAAAATGCAACTGGCTGCTAAAAAGAAATTATTACAGTATGCTAAAACATTTATTCTCTCAGATAAAAGAAATTTGAAGATAAGCAGGCTGGGGTTGGTATGAAAGCTTTATGGTCTTCAAAACCAGACTTCCTTTTGTCTTTTTGCTCTACCATCCTTAACTTAAGGCTTCCAAACTCAAGTTCAGGGTGTTTGTTCAGGGAGTCTTTTCTAGAAGTCCCCCAATGACTTTATATCTCTCTGGCCACTCTTGTCTGTAAGGAGGCTGAAAAAAATTTTTTTTGTAGAATGTTTCAAGGAACATAATTGGGGCCATACTACTACACAGTAACATGACTATAATATCAAACCGAAAAAGGAAGAGATGGGTCTGGCAACTGAAAGCATCTGTAGTAAATTTAAAATATTAGGGGTATATTTTGACTTTTTAAAATTAAAATAATCTTTTCCCCCCAAGGTTCTAGGACTAGATTAATTTACATAGTTGATATAAATTTGTAGAGTTTTTCTTTGTTTTACTGAAGTATAGTTGACTGAAAATATTATATTAATTTCAGGTGTTAAATATAGTGATCAGATATTTCCATAGATTATACACCATACGAAGTTATTATAAAATTGATTATAATCCCTTTGCTATAGATAACATCCCTGTGACTTATTTATTTTAGTCTGATAGTTTATATCTCTTAATCCCTTTCACCCCCTTTGAATTAAAATATCCTGCCAAGAGACAGTGGGATGATTTCTTTTAAAATGTGTGGTTTTTTTTTAATATAAGGTAATGGTAAAGAATACATATTTTAAATCAAATGGAGCAGAGTTTAAATGCTGACCATGCTATGGCTATTTCACTTACGGGTAAAGTTTCTTAATGTCCCTGTGCTTCCGTTTCCCCATTTCTTGTGAGAATTAAATGAGATAATGCTGTGCAAAATGTTTAGCGCAAGGAAGTACTCAGTAAATGGGAAATTTTTAAAAAAATAGTTAAAAGACTGCTCTTCAGTTGTTTAAATTGAGAGTATAGGTCTGCATTTTTATGACACTACTTTGTAAATTTCTATACCTTACAGACAGAAAATTAGCAGCTCTCTAAAAGATAAGGCATTTATTTCCTATATGAACTTTCATTTGTCTGAAATTTTATACTTTGTGTGTATTCTTTGTTTGTAGTGTTTTCTAAAGATCAAACCCAAGTCTGTCGCGTTTTCTGAAGCCAGTGATATTTGTCATACCTATGGTGGAACCCTTCCTTCGGTCTTGAGCCAGAGAGAACAAGGTAGCAGAATTGTTCTGTAAACATGTTTTATTCTGATCTGGGGGCCAAGTTTCTGTTGGCAAGATGTGGGGAATTAACATATAAAAAGAATCTTATTAAATTACTTTTTATAGAGTTAGGTAATAATCAAAGATTATCTTGATAGTTAGATAAGCTCAAAGTATTCATTGACATTTTTAGTACACCTTTAATTTCAATAAGTCAAATGCTTTTTTTTTTAAAAAAAATTTATCTGTCTGACAGATTTTATTACATCTCAGCTTCCGGATATGGATGCTTCTTTATGGATTGGTTTGCGCTGGACTGCTTATGAAAAGATAAACAAATGGATGGATAACAGACAGCTGACATACAGTAACTTTCACCCATTATTGGTTGGTCGGAGGCTGCAAATACCACCAAATGTAAGTTTGTTTGTTCTTTTAATCAGTACAGCGTATAGCTGTATGAAATACCTGATTTCTTCCACACATTATTAGGTTAAGAACAATGGCCTATTTTATGAGTCCATTTATATGAAACATCCAAATAGGCAAATCTATAAAGATAGAAAATAAATTACTATTTACCAGAAACTAAGGAGGCTAGAAGGATTGGCAGTGATGGCTGAAGCATATGGGGTTTCTTTCTAAGGTGGTAAAAATGCTCTAAGATTGATTGAGGGTGATGGTTGCACAACTCTGTGAATATACTGAAAACTATAGAGTGTATACTTTAAATGGGTGAATTATACCATCTATGAATTTTATCAATAAAGCTGTCACAAGAAGAACAACAACATAGCTTCCCCAGCCTTGGTGTGGGTGCCCTAGTTTTTCACAGTAGCATCAGATTCCATAGCACTTATTTTATAACCATGTAAAACCTTCAGTGTGCTTAGTCACTCAGTTTTGTCCAACTCTTTGCGACCCCATGGACTGTAACCCACCAGGCTCCTCTGTCCATGGAATTTTCCAGGCAAGAATACTGGAGTGGGCTGCCATGCTCTTCCCGACCCAGGGATCAAACCCTTATCTCCCACAATGCAGGTGGATTCTTTATCGTCTGCACCACCAGGGAAGCCCGGAACCATCAATAGTGAGCTGCAAATAAAAGCTAATATAAAGGCTTTATTTACCATTTTGGAATTTGGAGCTGTGAGATTTAGTCTTCTGAGGTTAAAAAGTACAAAATTGGTGATTGGTGATCATTTTTCCCTAAGATCTAAATGTAAAGAAGCTATAGAAGGGAAGAAGACATTATTTTAACAATAGTTAGCCTATATCATGATATTACTGTCCATTGCTTCTGTCTTCCTTATTTGCTGGATACAAACCACCTTTTGCACAGAAAGCAAAAATTATTAAGAGATTAAAGTTGAATTCCAAAAGTACATGCTAGATGACATTAACTGATATAACTGATGCAATGGAACTTTGCTCATGATTGACACTGATGGCAAAGGGAACTGGAACATGTAATTATTACACAGTAAATATCAAAATAATACTTGGTTATTATAGAAAATTTGGAAGTTATAAAAGAATAAACAACATAAAGAAAAATATCAACCTTCATCCTGCTTATATTTAGGCTGGTAGCTTTTAAACTTCTAACTCATGCCCCATAGTAAGAAATACATTTAAAGAAACATTTAGCACATAGATATAATACTGAATTGAAACAAAAATTTCAGATAATAATACTTACCCTTAGAGCTTATATTGCTTCCTGTTCTAGTCTGCTTTAGTCTAGTATAGTCAATCTGTTCTCTGTATTCTATCCTATTCTATTTCATTATCACAAGTAAGAATCAAGATCCACTGAACTGATTTCATGACCTAGTAAATGAGTCTCAAACCATATCTGAATCCTGATCTCGGGAATCACAATGAATATTTCAGCATTTTTCTTCTAGGACTTTTCTATACACTGTCTTCTTGACATAGATAAGATTATATACTATTGTATTTACTTTTCTTATTTAGTATAAGTATCAATAGTTTCTTATGCCATTAAAGGATATACCTGATAACCATTTTGATGGTTGCACAGTATTTCTTGATATATATGCCATCATTTACCTAAACAATGCTGGGCATTTCAGTTGTTTTCAGTTTTGCATAACCTTAAATAGCTGCAGTTAACATCTTTGTGTATAATCTTTGCTATATATTTCAGGTTACCTTCTTAGGATAGATTTAGGTAGCCAGATCAAAAGATATAAGTAGTTATAAAACTCTGGTTACCAAATTGTTTTCCAGAAAGGTTTATGAGTTTATTTTTTTTGTCAGCAATGTTTTGTGATTACTCTTCTATTCATACCAGTATATTAATAATTTCCAACATTTATTGAGCAGCTAATGTGTCAGACGTTCTACTAATGCATCACATGTATCATTTTATTTGCTCTGCACAAAAAATGTGAAACAGTAGGTACTCCTCTCCTATCTTCGAAACGTGGAGACAGAGAGTCACTTAACTTGCCAGAAGTCATTCAGGGTATGCATGCAAAGTCGGCTTTTAAATCTGAGTCTGCAGAGGCAGCATTTTTAGCTTCTTTACTACATTGCCTCTACTAAAGTGCTCTAAGGAGCATTATCTTTTAAAAATTCTTGCTAATTTGTTAGTTTAAGTGATATCATATTTTCTGATTTCTAGTAAAAGCATTTGTTAGATTTCTGTTGCTCTGATTTCTAATAAAAGCATATAAATTCAGTAATAAATTAATATTATTAAATTTTTAATTAAAATCAAATATGAATTTTTTATTCTTTGAAAATTTATCTGTCAAAGTCTTCTTGTAATTCTTACTGTTTTTATGACTGTGTAAACATTAACTGTGCAAACCCTGTGTTTCTTGCATTTATTGCAAATATTTTCATAGAATTTTTCTTTAAGTCTAAATACCAAAAATATTACAGAAATAAGTTTTGATTTTTTTGTTGCATGTTTAACTCTATTTATTTCTTTGTTTTCCTCCATTCTTTTTAGGTTATAATGTTAGTTAAGTGTATGCCTTTATTTTCTTCATTTTGTTTTAGAGCTTGCCTTTTTATTCTGACAACATGATACATTCATGTTATATGGTATATGTTGTCAATGGGTACTTAATCCTTTTCCCTAATCCTGGCCAATTGTCTAGCATCATTTATTGCATATACCTCCATTTGTTAAAATCAATATAGAATGCCTTCTTTATCATATGTGAAGTATGTGTGTGTATGTGTGCATCTATGTATGAGACATACTCCTGTATAGCTCTCACACTGATCTAAATACTACCATGTTCCCATATTTCAAAAAATATAATAGAATTAGTTATCCTTTATGATTTGCTTTTAAAAAAACTTAGCTGTTCTGTCTATTCTTCAAGGCAAACTAGAATTATTTACTTAATTTCCACTCTAAACAATTAAAGAGAAAATATCTGGTGAGAATTTGACAACATTTTAGGAAAAATTGACATCTCTTTACTAATCTTTCCTCAAGAATATGGTGTAACATGTCTCCACTAATTCAAGTCTTCCTTTTGAATTCCTCAGAGATGTTTTTATAGAAATTATCTTTCTTATTGCTGTTGAGAATGGCAGCTTTTTAAAATTTTCTTATTGATGTGTAGGAAACCTATTTGGGAATTTTTGTACCTTTATTTCATAGGTATCCATCTTACTAAAAACTCTTACTACTTCTCAGAGTTTTTCACTAGATTTTCTTGGGTTTTCTAATTAGATAATCATAATTTGCAAATAACAGTTCACACTTCACTACATGTGGTAAGACTTCCAGAACCATGGTAGATACCAGGAGTATTAAATAATATCTTATACTTGATCTGTACTCTAATAGGACTATCTTTGTCCTATAGTCTTTGGTTTTTACATTTGATGTGTACTTTTTGTTCAAGATATATCATTCTATAACTAGTTTATTTTAAATTTTTATTCAAGAATAAGTAGTAGATTTTCTAAAATTTATTTTCAACGTCTATTAAAACTGTGTCAATAGTTCTTCCCATTAGGCCCATGGATATGTGGCCCATTGATAGATGTTGTGTTTAAACCATTTTTATCTCCTAAATAAAACCTAATTTCAGTCATAAAACCTAATTACTTCAACATAGTGTTGGAAGTTTTGGCCACAGCAATCAGAGCAGAAAAAGAAGTAAAAGGAATCCAGATAGGAAAAGAAGAAGTGAAACTCTCGCTGTTTGCAGATGACATGATCCTCTACATAGAAAACCCTAAAGACTCTTCCAGAAAATTACTAGAGCTAATCAATGAATATAGTAAAGTTGCAGGATATAAAATTAACACACTGAAAGTGAATTATTATTTTACTATTTTACTGAATTAGATTTGTTAGAATTTTATTTGGGAATATTTTCATCTCTGTTCATAAAGTTCATTTTTTTAAAGTTTTTTTTTTTAATTTTTTTAAAGTTAATTTTTTTAATGCTATATTGTTAGGTTTCTTTTTTTCTGATTGTGTCAGCTTCATAAAATGAACTGGGTAGTTTTCTGCCTTTGTATTTTGAGATTATGACTCAGCCTGGGAAATTATCTTTCTCTGAAAGTTTGAAGGAACAAAACCATGTGATATTAGAATCCTATTCCAAGATCATTCTTTAATCATAAAAGGGATTTGGTACAGTAGTTGAGGGCTAAACTCTCGAGTCAGATTGTCTGGATTTGAATTCCATTCAGCCATTTAGTGTGCCCTAGGAAGTTCACTTCTCTTAAGCCTCAGTTTTTCATTTATAAAGATGCCCTGGAGAAGGGAAAGGCTACCTACTCCAGTATTCTGGCCTGGAGAATTCCATGGACTGTATAGTCCATGTGGTCGCAAAGAGTTGGACATGATTGAGCAACTTTCACTTTCAGGTGGTGCTAGTGGTAAAGAACCCACCTACCAATGCAGGAGACATAGAGCCATGGGTTCCTATGGACAGAGGAACCTGGTGGGCTACAATCCATGGGGTCGCAAAGAGTCAGAGGTGACTGAAACAACTTAGCATGTATGCATGCATGTAGTATTTAAAAAAAAAATTATAGCTCCTGCGATAAGCTTACTTTTCTTATTTTTCTAAGAGTAATATGTTTCAAACATTTAGAAGAGTGTTGGAGAAGGCAATGGCAACCCACTCCAGTACTCTTGCCTGGAAAATCCCATGGACAGAGGAGCCTGGTAGGCTGCAGTCCATGGGGTCGTGAAGAGTCGGACACGACTGAGCGACTTCACTTTCACTTTTCACTTTCATGCATTCGAGAAGGAAATGGCAACCCACTCCAGTGTTCTTGCCTGGAAAATCCCATGGACAGAGGAGCCTGGTAGGCTGCAGTCCATGGGGTCGTGAAGAGTCGGACTCGACTGAGCGACTTCACTTTCACTTTTCACTTTCATGCATTCGAGAAGGAAATGGCAACCCACTCCAGTGTTCTTGCCTGGAAAATCCCATGGACAGAGGAGCCTGGTAGGCTGCAGTCCATGGGGTCGTGAAGAGTCGGACACGACTGAGCGACTTCACTTTCACTTTTCACTTTCATGCATTCGAGAAGGAAATGGCAACCCACTCCAGTGTTCTTGCCTGGAGAATCCCAGGGACGGGGGAGCCTGGTGGGTTGCTGTCTCTAGGGTCGCACAGAGTCGGACACGACTGAAGCGACTTAGCAACAGCAGCAGCAGCAGGGATAATATACTTTGAATAAATTTTCATGTCTAATGTTACTGATTTGTGGTCAACAAATGAAATCTAAATAGATACTTTTTATGGGTGTTTCATAGTGACAAGTATAGGATCAAAACTTTAAGGTGAGTTCTCTCTTGTATGGGACACCATTTGTCATTATAAAAAGTTTATAAATATCTAATAAGTTAAATTAGTTGTCATCACTTTTTTGCTTACTTACAATGTTAAGAATGAAAGCAAAGTGTTAAATATTACTATAATTGCTTTTGTCTTCTAACAGGTTTTCTTTATCTGTTTTGAAGATGTATTTATCAATACTACTACTATTATGGTTTGTGATTTCTAAAGTTAATTGCCCTTTTCCCATGTTTTGAAAGTTTATCAGGATTTTCTTAGTGATTTCATGGCCAGCTCCCTAATGGATTTTTCTTGAGGAAGAAAAGTCCAGTTTGGAATATAAAATTATCTTGCTGGAATCTTCAGACTGTTAGTTTCATGATTGCTTATACATATTTGCCTTTTTGTTTAGATTTTTGATGAAGAGGCATCTTACCACTGTGCTGTAATGCTCAACCTCCAAAAATCACCTTTTACTGGGATGTGGAATTTTACTTCCTGTAGTGAACACCATACTCTGGCTCTGTGTCAGAAATACTCAGGTATAGATCATTATTTAGATGACTATGGTACTTTATGTTGTTAGAGATGTACAATATGTTTTCACACAAAAAATCTTATAAATTAATTAATATTTGTAATCATACAGCTTTCTTAACATTAGCATGGCTACATCCATGTGAGTCAAATTAGCTCAAGTATTGAATAGAATGTGATTTTCTTTCAAGGTCATCGCCATAATTAAATATCAAAATTAAGTATTTGATGGAATTTGTTAATAGGAGTTGTCTAATGACAGTAAATTATGGTTGCGTTTTGTTCTCCTTTTTACTCTGGAATTTTTCAGATTTTACTTTCTATCATGACGAAAAGAGGAGAAAAAAATGTTTGTAACTGAACTCAGTGTAAACATTCATGGTTAAATTTAGCACTCAAAAAAATAAAAGGATATGAAGCATTATAAATGGATCACAGTCTAAGCTTTATCCTATAATCCACACAAAAATAAAATATGTACTTAAAAGTAGATATCATCTATATTTTCAAAATGTTTTTTATTAAATTGTTTTCATTGGTCACAGTTAGTTTTTAACAAATGATTTAAAAAAAGAAATTCTTTGTCATGTAATGAGAATCTCAAGTAGCTAATCTGCGTGCTTCTGAAGAACTTTTTGCTAAATTAATCTTTGCTCATTTGTCTTACACTTTTTAGTAACTGCCTTAATTCAGAGAAGTATTGTAAATCAATAATGCAAATATATCCTCTAAGGGGTGGTTTCATACATTTTTTCGTGGGTTCTCCCAGATGAAAACTTGTAAAGGGACACTTAACACCTCTTGTTGAAGCAGTTCAAAGAAAGAAAGAATACGACACCAATCTGAAATGGTAATCTTACTGAACTCGTTTTATTTACAGCTTTCCCCCTTCCCAAATCAGATCAACTGAAACAGAATTTTTTTAGCAAAACATACCTAGTTCTCCTACCCAAACTCTAAAACAAATAGATAAGTAATACCTAAAGTACATTATTATGGGGAGAAATTTCAAAAGCTGTCTCTTGACTTGACAAGTGGGTGGGTTGTTTTTTTTCTTCTTTTACACACAGAAATTGAAAGCAGACAGACCTTGCAGAATACTTCAGAGACTGTGAAGTATCAAAATAACCTGTACAAAATAATCCTGAAGACCCTGACTTGGACCGATGCTCTGAGAGAGTGTCAGAAAGAGAACATGCACCTGGTGAGCATCACAGACCCTCACCAGCAGGCCTTCCTGACTGTGCAGGCGGCCCTTCGTAACTCTTCTTTGTGGATCGGACTCTCCAGTCACGACGTAAGTTTTCAGTCCCAATGGCCAGGGTTGGGTGACGGAATGTGACTTTTTTTTTTTATTGCACACAGCATCTCTCATAACAGACTAAAAAGACCCAGAGATCATAAAGTCTTACTCCAGTGAGTGAATTTCGTGAAGTATGTAATTTTTAGTGGCAGTCATTTTCCCACTGATTTGCTGCTTTATTGTTTAGCTTTAGGAAAATGTCCAATGGACATATGTAGCTGAGCACTTCTTTTTATTTATTCTAATCAAAGATGGAGCTGGAATCTGGAGCTGCCATCTCTCCTCAGCCAATGAAAAGGAGAGGGGAAGGGCAGTTACAAAATCACAGGGGGTTGGGTGAGTGGAAGCTCATGGACATTATTAAAGGGCTTTTTATCCCTTTCTGAATAAGCAAAGTGAAATTAAGCCACTCTACAAAGGAATTAGAAGAGCAATTCACTGCATCTCCAACTCTGATCTTGGGTACTTATTCATCTCTTAGCCCAACAACGAATGCTAGTTTCCTATTAATTCCCGACACTGAATTACATACATATAGCATGAACAGGAATATTTATGCTCCGAAATCTTTTGGCTAAAATTAATAGGGAATCTTCTTTAAAATAGAGCTCTATTATTTCTGTCAGCATCATAGTCCTTTTTTGCCTCTTTTCTGAGCCTTCTTTGTAATGATTTGATGCTTTGCCCACTGAAATGAATTTAAAGTTAAGATATAGGGCTGGTATATAAGGCTGCATATGTTGTCTACTGATAGGGGTGCCATTTACAAAGATGGTAATGTGAGCTTTGCTTCCTGCATCTGTGCAGTGAGTGACCCATAAAGCCCAGTTAGATAAGCGTCACCTAACCAGTACTCCTAATCCACTCTTAGAGAGGAGTTAATCGGGAGAGTAGGAGAGAAGCATCCATGGCATTGTGAAGCAAACCTGAGGCGTGTAGACTGTAGGATAACCCTAAGTGTACCAAGACGGTTTTAGGGTTGTCTGGAGAAAAGGTGATGAAGGACGAGAGTGGATGAAAAACTTAAACTCAGAAGTAAACATAATCTTTTGACAAACTTTAAATTTATTACCACCAGCATTTGTCAGAAGCTCAATTAAAAAAAATAAGAAAACAGTACTTAGAAATTTCTTGAAGAATAGTTTCTCCAAAACTCAGATTTTAAAATGTGCCCTTAGTTCAAGCCAGATTGTCAGCCTGAACTGCTCCCCTAGACTTCACAGTATCAGTTCCTTCATAACATTGCTTTTACTTCCTTTCTCTTTCATGTTTGGCATTATGTGAAACCCATCACTGTGTCTCTTGTGAAGCTGGTAATCAGTTATTACATTTTCCAGTTTTAATCACATTAAACCTTTTAAAACAAAAGCAGTGTTGTCACTGGAGAAAAATCATAAAGTTAGAATAAATTAAAAGAACAAAATTGAAACCACCTGTAATCCCCAGTATCTAGTGATAAATGTGGTTTAAATGTTTAGTATATATCCTTCAGGTTATTTTTCTGTGTACATGTATTTATTTTTAAGACACTTGGTATTATACAGTTTTGTAACTTTTTTCCCGCACTTGATGATTTTAGTCTTTCTTATTCTGTTTTCAATCTTCACCTCTTTTTCTCTTTTCCCTTTTGCTCTTCAACATATTTTATGTAGCTCTTTATTATATACTTTCGTAAGCTGCCTTAAATCTTTGGAACATGGCAGGATATAAAGAAATGAAAGTTTACACTAAAGACAGTGGGGAGGTTTTGAAAGATTTTGAGCATGGTAGTAACAACATCAGACTTTGACTTGAGAAAAATTATGCTGTGGAGAAGCTGGGAAAGGAAGTGAGAAGACCTGAGACAGAAGACCAGTTAGTTTCTTACAGACATCAGTGCAGGAAATGATGATGGTCTGGACTGAGGTGTGTTTACACTGTCTGCAGCTCAGCAGTTGTGGGTTATAGGAAGTCCGGAGTGTGACTGTGACAGCAGGTCACTCGAGTACATTGAAGTGAAAGTCTAGAAGAAGAGGAAGTCAAGAAGGTTTGGGAACGGGGCGAGTCAACCACATGAACACGGAGCTCCCTAAGTGAGAGGTAGGACCAGGAGGACAGAGCAAGACATGGGGCATCTCCTTAGTGAATGTCAGAGATGGGCAGGGGGCCAAGACCTCAGTGAATGTCAGAGAGAAGCAAGGACTCTGGGAGGTTGCAGTGATAAGGGCATAAACCTCAAAGGAAATTACTAAAGGAGGTAAAAATACCCATGACCTCATTCTCATGGCTCTGTGGTATCTGAGATTAAGAAAAACGAATAGCCTTCCCTTGTGGGTGCTGAAAGGAGCTTACTCTTTTAGAAAAGACAGGTTTTAATTAAGATCCATCAAGGTCTAGAATTTAGTGAAGAGATACTTACAGTCTTAGTAAACAGATTTAGCATTCAATAAAGAGATGGAGGGAGTGGGATGGCTTATCTACAAGGAACAGAAGTTCCAAAGGTCCAAGGGCCTGGGTTAGTTGGGAGTGCAGCAAGGGAGAAGGAATCCAGGGTAATACCCAGTACTGGCAACATCACAGGGACAAAGGGCCACATTCCAGGCCACTTGGTTTAGAAATTAACTGGCTACAACTTTACAACTGGAATGTTCAGTTCAGTTCGGTTCAATCGCTCGGTTGTGTCCAACTCTTTGTGACCCCATGGACTGCAGCACGCCAGGCCTCCCTGTCCATTGCCAACTCCTGGAGTTTACTCAAACTCATGTCCATTGAGTCATTGATGCCATCCAACCATCTAGTCCTCTGTCATCCCCTTCTCCTCCTGCCTTCAATCTTTTCCAGCATCAGAGTCTTTTCAAATGAGTCAGTTCTTCGAATCAGGTGGCCAAAGTATTGAAATTTCAGCTGTAGCATCAGTCCTTCCAGTGAATATTCAAGACGGATTTCCTCTGGGATGGACTGGTTGGATCTCCTTGCAGTCGAAAGGACTCTCAAGAGTCTCCTCCAACACCACAGTTCAAAAGCATCAATTCTTCAGTGCTCAGCTTTCTTTATAGTCAAACTCTCACATCCATACATGACTACTGGAAAAACCATAGCCTTGACTAGATGGACCTTTGTTGGTAAAGTAATGTCTCTGCTTTTTAATATGCTGTCTAGGTTGGTCATAACTTTTCTTCCACGGAGTAAGCGTCCAAGTCACCATCTGCAGCAATTTTGGAGCCCCCCAAAATAGAGTCTGTCATTGTTTCCATTGTTTCCCCATCTATTTGCCATGAAATGGTGGGACCAGATGCCAGGGATCTTAGTTTTCTGAAGTTGAGTTTTAAGCCAACGTTTTCACTCTCCTCTTTCACTTTCATCAAGAGGCTCTTTAGTTCTTCTTTGCTTTCTGCCATAAGAGTGGTGTCATCTGCATATCTGAGGTTATTGATATTTCTCCCAGCAATCTTGATTCCAGCTTATGCTTCATCCAGCCCAGTGTTTCTCATGATGTACTCTGCATATAAATTAAATAAGCAGGGTGACAATATACAACCTTGACATACTCCTTTTCCTATTTGGAACCAGTCTGTTGTTCCATGTCCAGTTCTAACTGTTGCTTCCTGACTGCATACTGTTTCTCAACAGGCAGGTCAGGTGGTCTAGTATTCCCATCTGTTTCAGAATTTTCCACAGTTTGTTGTGGTCCACACAGTCAAAGGCTTTGGCATAGTCAATAAAGCAGAAGTAGATGTTTTTCTGGAACTGTCTTGCTTTTTAGATGATCCAATGGATGTTGGCAATTTGATCTCTGGTTCTTCTGCCTTTTCTAAATCCAGCTTGAACATCTGGAAGTTCACAGTTCACGTACTGTTGAAGCCTGGCTTGGAGAATTTTGAGCATTCCTTTACTAGCGTGTGAGATGAGTGCAATTGTGTGGTAGTTTGAGCATTCTTTGGCATTGCCTTTCTTTGGGATTGGAATGAAAACTGACCTTTCCAGTCCTGTGGCCACTGCTGAGTTTTCCAAATTTGCTGGCACATTGAATGCAGCACTTTCACAGCATCGTCTTTTAGGAATGCTGGTGGAGAACAATTCTGGATGAAATAGTTGGTGGTATTGAGGTTTGACTGCTTTTGCTATTTTTGATTCACTAAAGGGACTGCCTGTGGCCTTTGCCCAATGTTCCATGTAAGCCAGTGATGCCAAATTGCCATGGGTTTCAGGAAAGCATACCTCAGTGGTTCAGTGAATAAGGCCTGGTTCCCTGGCAGCACCACGGGAGAGCTCAGGCAGGCCTGTACTTGACAACCCGTCACCTGCACGTCTGTAGCTACCTTGAAAGCCTCTCTCAAGACAGGTAGTCATGCTTTTGTCAGGATGTAAAGAGAGATGTTCACAGGTTTCTAGCGCACAATAGAATGTAGTGAATAAGGAAGTTTCTCTTCAAAGACAAGTGTGAAAAGAGTGATATGAGATCCACAGGGCCTGAGAGTTTAAAATGGAGCTAACACCCATGTAACTCTTATTGTGTACCAGCTAGCCACTGATTTATGTCTTACCCGTTACCCCATTGATTCTAACCCATGAGATTAAGTGTCCCATCCATTTAATAGAAGAAGGGATGGAAATGTGGCAAGGTAATATGACAATCAAAAGCTGACAAATGACTGAACCAGAATTCAAAACTAGTACGCTTAGCTCCAAACCCATGTTCTTTCCACTACTACACATTATCTCTAAGTTAATCAGTGCTCACAGTGATCCTTACTCCATTTTAGCTTTCTGATTTCCAACAACCAATGGTTCTAATTATGTGTGAGGCAGCAAAGCGTAATGGTTTAGACCATGGACTCCAGTGTCTAATGACCTGGATTTGAATCCCAGCTCACTGTGGTTTTACATTCTGTGTGATGGTGCATGACTTCAGTTTCCTCATTATAAAATGGATATATGATAGTACCTGGGTGCCTCATATGGTTGTTATTAGGATTATATAATATTTGCAAAGTACTTAAAACAATGCCTGATACATAGTAAGTGCTTTGTAAATATGTACTAAATATATAAGGTAAAATTAAAAGTCACACTTAGTCGTGTCCAACTCTTTGTACTCTGTGGCTGTAGCCCACTAGGTTCCTCTGTCTATGGAATTCTCCAGGCAAGAATACTGGAGTGGGTAGCCATTCCCTTCTCCAGGGGCTATTCCCTACCCAGGGATCAAACCCAGGAGTCCTGCATTGCAGGCGGATTCCTCACTGTCTGAGCCACCAGGGAAGCTCTTAGATCGACCACAAGGGTCAAAATCAAATAGTAGGGATAAGATGAATGATTGCCACTTAAAATATATTGCTCCTCCTTCCAGGATGAACTCAATTTTGGTTGGTCAGATGGGAAACATCTTCAATTTAGTCGCTGGCCTGAAAATAATGAACAACTTGAAGACTGTGTAGTATTAGACACTGATGGATTCTGGAAAACATCGGATTGCGATAATAATCAACCAGGCGCTATTTGCTATTATTCAGGAAGTATGCTAATTTCAAGTATTTTAACACTTTAATTGTTATCAGTCTTATGAGTAGTGGAATTCGGGGAAAATGGATTTGAAATCTTGTTTTAAAATTATAAAGCAATTATAATCTTGTCCTTTTTACAACAAAATTTATTGTGAATGTTTGTAATCAAGAATTATTATATGTTAAATATTTTGTCATTAATTTGTTATTTTAGATGTATTTTATCTTTATTTCTGTCAACAGATAGTAATTGACCTTTGAGTTCCTTGTTAGCCTCATTTTGTGTACCTTTTTGTTTATGTTGTTATGGAAAACTTACATCTGTGGGCATTCTTTTGTAATTCTTTTCAACACTTCACATTTGTTTTATGAGTCACTGCTAAGATTTATTTGGTTGCAAATAACAGTAATGAGCTCACTTAAGAGAAATTTAGATCTTCAGAAACGGGGATAGAGCTGCACCTTCTGAGGAAAATGAGTCTGTAAGCCAGAGGTCTTCCACCTCTCTGTTCTGTGGATCTGCACTCTTATCTTTATATACTTTCTGCTTCTCTGCACATAGTGAAACATGGCAGCTCTGCAGCTTTCAATTTTAGCCATAACTGGAGATGAATTGACTGTCTCTGAATCCCACTTTTCATATCTGTAGAGAGAATCTGATAGACTCAGCTGAGTCAGATATGCAGTCTCTAGCCCAGTCAGAGGAAAGTGGTTTTACAACTTTCAGGGGCCCACATTTGTGGGTTTGTGGTTAGAAAAAAAGACTACTTCACAAAGGGAGTTGCCGTGAGCTGGGAGAAATACTGTACTGAATGGTCTGTACCTCATATTAAATCAGTTTGATTGGCTTTGAGTAGAGCATATCTCTATTTGCATCTTTTTTTAATGTATAGCTTTTTCATAAAATGAAAAAAAAAAAAAGCTGAATTCAGATTTTCTAGGTGTCAGATTTTAAATTATTTCTATTTGCTTTGGTTAGAGCAATAACTTGTTTAGAACATCACATACTTCATAAATATTTCTTTAAAATTAGAGAAGATATCAGTAACCAGAAAACTGAAGGTGAATTCCCAAAGTTATATTTAGGTACCTATTATTATGTTTGTATGGTTTCTCTGAAGTGGCCCCTTGTATTTGAAGTCTGGCAATGCAGGAAGACAGAAACTGCATTTAACCTAATAACACTTCATTATCCATATTATTCTACTCATTCCACATCAGGGGAAAGAAAATTGTATTAAATAATTTCCTTCCTACAGAAAGCCAGTTAAGAGGTCACATTTTATTCAAGCATAAACAGAACAAGCATCACCAAGTTATTATTTCTTGGCTTCCTGAATATTTCCTACAAATCAGGTATAATTACTATGAACATGATTTAATATATATATATGCAATTAGAATTCTTACCATTAATTCTTTTTCTAGATGAGACTAAGAAAGAGGTCAAACCAGTTGACAGTGTTCAGTGCCCATCTCCTGTTCTAAATACTCCATGGATACCATTTCAGAACTCTTGCTACAATTTCTTGATAACAGAAAATAGATACAAAGTAACAACACAAGATGACGTTCATTCTAAATGCCAGACACTGAGTAAGTATGTTATATAGCCATTGTATGTTACATTATGCTCTTAAAACAAAGGAATCTCACCTGAGATTCCTTTATTTCTAATTAGAAATATAAATATTTCTAATTAGCAGTAGTAACTAGAACTCAAAAATATCCATCTCCTCCTTTCTGCATTGTCAATGACAAAGTATTAAAATTTGTGTTTAGTTAAAATGGAAAGTATATGAGTTACTTCATTTTTAACCTATCCATTAGAGACCTAGTCTGACTTTACATGTATAAACAAAGTGGATTCTACTTACAAGGGAAAAGAAATGACACTGAGACTAGGGAACTGGATGTTAGGCTACGGGCAGAGAGGAAATAGGTCAGTCTGAGTGGCTAAAAGCTTAGATAAGCTATAAAGAAGCACCTCTGCTTGAAAGAAATACAGATTTCATACTTTTAGCTCTCAAGGTTATCCAGATATTTCCTATGAGATCCACTGAGGATTTGTGACTTTTTAACAATGGACCCATCAACTTTGTAGAAAATCCCTAGGGAAGGTATCAAACCATTATTCCCCAAAGTGTGCTCTGTGGAACACTACTTTTAAGAGGTGTTCTATTAAAAAAAAAAAAAAAGATTCTTAGTAAAAGAACAAGGATGAGAAATGCCACACATCTTTGTTTCCTGTTAAAACATTATCAAATATACATTAGCATGTACTTTGAGAAATACTGGCATGAATGAAGTAGTTTAACTTTGGTTAACTGTTGTTTGTAAAGTTCTTTTCTATGTAACTCTTTTCTGAGGAACCCCTGAGGAACACACTTTGGGAAATATTAAACTTTTAAAAACTTCCTGTAAAACAGTGATCTCTAAGGAAAAGGAAGATTTTTTACTTTTAGCCCATTCAAGAGGTTTTATTTAATAGTCTTTGACATATGTATCATTAATATACGTGGATTTATACCAACTCAAGCCTTGTGAGGAGAAGCAAATCAGTGTTTCAAATTCTCTACTCAATTACTAGTTTTCCACTATTCTATGAGACCAAATTTAAGATCAAAATGTTTGAAAACTTCTCAACCTATTCATTGTAGTACAAGATGGTTTTAATTTATATCTCTTATTTTCTACTGTTGTTTGTTTTGAAGTGTATTAAACTGGGAAGTAAAAATTCCTAAATCTATCAAAGTGTTCTAAATAGTTATTTAAATTATTGGCTATTTTTTATTTAACAGATCCAAAATCACATATTCTGAGTATTCGAGATGAAAAAGAGAACAACTTTGTTCTTGAGCAGCTTCTACACTACAAGTACATGGCTTCATGGGTCATGTTAGGTATAATTTATGAAAGTAAGTTGTAAATCTACTGTTTTTTTTTCTATATTCGTAGTTCATTATGAACTACTTGTTTATCACACTGTAAAAGTATAGCTTTCAAAGTGTTTGTTTATCAACATTACAAAATTATAATTATGTACTTAGTATAACTTACACAGATACCAAGGCAGGTTTTGTGTCTCTGCCCTGCCACTAAAATACCTTTGCCACCAAGCTTAGAGTTTAATGGTGAAAAATTATTTCCTTTTTCCACTCTCCCTCGTAGCAGTACAAGACTAACTAAAAATGACTGCACTCCCACATAAATCTCTAATACTTACTTTATATCTCTAGGTGTATGAGCTGAGTGAGAGTAGAAATACACTTCTAATGTTGCATTTTTGGGTTTATGTCATTGGCTTGGGGTACTCATTAGAGAAAGGAGAAACATAGTCTGCCAATGGACTAGAATGTTTGAGATTGTAATGCCACAAACCCAAGATATAATTGCTATGAAACTTTTTTAAAAACACAGACTCTAATAATAGGAGAAGTAAGACCAATTTAGAAAGATACTCATTAAGAGGTGTCCTAAAAATCATAGTTTTGAAATTAGATAAAAAAATCACTCTCTGGGCATAAAGCCTCAACAACTTACATTTACCCAAAGATGGGCCTGAATGAGAGGCATAGGACAATGATAGCTAGACGTAGGGTAGACAAAGAAGCTAAATTACCCAAATCTGGCCATTTTAAAAATAGTCTGCTCTTTTCTATCTAACCTTTCTCTTTCTAAAAACCACTCAAGATTTTCTTGTTTATGGCTTGCAGATGAGTTAACAAAAATTAAGCTATCAAGCAATGACTAAGACTTGGGTTGCCAGCTGAAGATAAGTTCATCATGATAGGATTTAGTTGCCCAAGTCTTTTCTCTAATGATGCTTGAATACTCAGATTTGGGGATGGGAAAAAATGGAGAGGAGCTAGGTAGATGCTTCCCATTTTGGAAAAAAGTGGAAGTGTTAGTTGTCAGTCCAGCTATTTGCAACCCCATGGACTGTAGCCCTCCAGGTTCCTCTGTCCATGGGATTCTCCAGGCAAGAATTCTAGCTTTACCTGAAAGTGACTGAGGAAACAGTGATCCTGTGTGGAGCAGCAGAAACTAGACCCAGGATATAGTTAGAGATTTCAATTGTACCCTCTGCTGTACCTTCTTAGTTATGTTTTCAGAAACAACCGAGGACTTCCCTGCTGGTCCAGGGATTAAGAATCCACCTGCCAATGAAGGAGACATGGGTTTGATCCCTGGTCCAGGAAGATCCCACATGCTGTGGAGCAGCTAGGCCCGTGTGCCAAAGTTACTGAGCCCATGCGCCTAGAGCCAGAGAAGCCACTGAAATGAGAAGCCCATGCGTAGCAATTAGAGAGTAGCCCCCATTCACCTTACCACAACTAAAAAAATCCTTTGACATAAATTGTGCATAGTTTAAGTCCAGTTTTCTACCACTGGTTTTATAACATGTTAATTTTTTAAATAGTTATGTTAATTTTTATCACAATTTAACATACATGTAGAAAAAAATGAATATTGGATGAAATAATAACAAAATGTTAAATTATTTCAGGATGATAGAATTGTAGGTAAATTTTAGGTTTCATATGTATAATTTGTACCTTCTAGGTTAAAAGTAAGCATTGTTTACTGTTAAAATTGGAAGCTATTTTAGAGAAACACACATAAGTATACAACCTTTAGAATGTTGTGAATAAAGATAGAAAATTACTTGAGTTTGAGATATTAACCTTGTAACTGTAATTCAAGTCTTAATTTAATCTCTAAGCATAGGAAAAAAAATGTTTCTTTTCTAGATAATTCTCTTATGTGGTCTGACAAGACTACGCTATCATATACACAGTGGAGGTCAGGAAGACCAGCTATAAAAAATAGCAAGTTTGTTGCTGGCTTGAGTACTGATGGCTTCTGGGATATTCAAACCTTTAATGTTGTTGAAGACTTACTATACTTTCACCAGCACAGCATTCTGGCTTGTAAAATTGAAATGGGTAAGTATGCTAAGGCAGAGTTTCTACTGCAGAGAAAGAGAATGTAAAGCCATTACCTCCACTAGTGGGCATTATGCAACTGAATTTTTTGAGTCGCTCCCTTGTATTCAGTACCATGAGAAGCACTACAGAGGTTTTGGAGGAAGACACACTCCCTGTTGTCATGGTCTTGATCTCAAGGAGTAAAATGAATGCAGTTGGGAAAACAGCATTAAATGTTTATTGTTGTTTTATGTAGGTTAGTCTTAGGTTATTTAGTATGTACAGGCTTAAATTTGTTGAGAAATCAAGACACCAGTGAACACAGATAAAATGAAAACTAAGAATGCATTGAGGAGAGAAGGAAAAACTTGGTTGGGCCTTGGAGGATGGATAAAATTTCTATGAATAAGAAAGTATGTGTGGGTAGTTTTGACAGTCTAGGCGAAAAATGAATGTTTCTCAACTTTGCCTAATTCCTTAAATAAGTCTACTTTTTAATGCATATCAGGTTTAAATTTTTTACAGCTTAAAAACTGTTATTATGGCCATTCTGCTCTAAGCCCTCTGCTAACATGGAGCCCATCACAGTCACATCTGGGCCCACCTTTTCCCTTCATACTCTTGGAGAATAACTTTCGGATGCACCATTTCTATCAACAATATCCAGGAATTCCCTACTATAAGTTATTTTGAGTTCCTGTAAACCTTTGAGACTTTTTAGAAACCAGTGTCTCTTCTAAATTTCTAGGCTTTCTCCCAGTCTCCGTTTTTTTCCACCATTTTTGGTTCGGTAAAGATCTTTTCCTGTCAGGCTGATCTCTTAATTGTCCACGTACAGTGTATACCCTTTCTCACTTGTACCTTTATTTATGGGTTTTTTTCCTGCCATGATGTCTTCTACCTTCTTTCTTTTCTTTTTCTTTTTTAAATAAAACTTTCATTAGAATAGTTTTAGATTTACAGAAAAGTTGCAAAGATAGTGCAGAGAGTTCCCATATACACTGTAACCGGTTTCTCCTGTTGTTAACATCTGTCTGAAGTATGGGACACTTGTTACAACAAATAAACCAATATTGGTAGATTATTATTACCCAAAGTCCATGTATTGTTCAGCTCTCCTTAGTTTTTACTTCATGTTATTTTTGTGTTCAGGAATCCATCCAGTATACTACATTACACTTAGTCATCATGTTCTCTTAGGTTCTTCTTGGCTATGGTAGTTTTTCAGATTTTCTTTCTTTTCTTGACAATTTTGAGAAACACTGGTCATGTGATTTGTAGAATGTCCCTCAGTTTGGGTTGGCTGATCTTTTTCTCATGGTTAAACTGGAGTTATGGGTTTGGGGTTTAGGGAAAAAAATCAAAGAGCTAAAATGTCATTCTCATCACATCCTATGAAGGATATATGCTCTCAATGTAACTCATTACTTGTCACTATGGATTTTGACCTTGATCACCTGGGTCAAGGTAATGTTTGTTAGCTTCCTCCACTACAGAGTTGCTCTCCTTCCTACCTCCCATAGCATACTCTTTTAGGAAGTTACCACACTCAGTCCTCACTTAGGGAATGGAGAGTTATTTTCTACCTTCCTGCAGTGAGGAGTATCTATATAAATAACTTGGAGTTCTAGATAGGAGAGTTGTCTGTTTTCTTCCATCTAAAAATTTATTTAGTCATTTATTCTTATCAGTTTGGGCTCATGGTTATTTTTTTATACTTTGGGCTATAATAGACTATATTATTTTAATATTTTCCTTGAATTTTTCCAGATTTGGCTGTTGGTCCTCTTTAACATGGCTTCTGTGTCCCTTTGAAATACCCTCATAATTGTGGTCTTGTTGTTACTGTAGTTGTTTGTTTTTAGTTGACTTTCTGGTTACTATATTTCTTTTTAGAACTAATTTCCCCTAACCAAAATCTGGAGGCCTAATTTATTAAGCAGGTTTTCTGACTCTCTTAATTCAGATGAATCTTTCCTTTTCTAGTCAGTCACAAGTATTCTAGTGGTTAATTGTTTTGCCCTCATTTCAGGTGGTGGTGTTTTCTGTGCCCAACTAATATGTGAGCTCCTTAAATGAAAGACGGTGTTTATGCCTTTTTTTAATCACCCAGACAATTGTAATAGTTAAGAGCCTATTAAATAAGCTGTGGCAATAAGAAAAAAAAGTATGCATTTGACCTTCTTATAGTCCAATTTTATTTAACTTTTGAAATGGTTGTATGTGCAATATTACCCAAATTATGTATTTTAAATAATTTAAATTTAATCACTAACACTTTTAATTTAAATATTATAGTTGACTACAAGGAAGAATATAATACTACTCTGCCACAGTTTATTCCATATGAAGATGGTATTTATAATGTTATTCAAAAAAAGGTAACATGGTATGAAGCATTAAATGCATGTTCTCAAAGTGGAGGTCATTTGGCAAGTGTTCATGACCAAAATGGCCAGCTTTTTCTGGAAGATATCGTAAAGCGTGACGGATTTCCACTATGGGTTGGGCTCTCAAGTCATGATGTAAGTCTTATTTTGTTTTCCAGAAACTTTCCAAGTATGTTAGAGGGTCAGAAATTTGAGCATAAAATATTAACTCAAAGTATAACATCAGATTAAGTCCTGGGATTGCATTTGCATACCATAGCGCTTTCTCTCTTTTCACAATGTAGAACAGATAGAAGACTAGGGCACCTGTCCAGGACCACAGCTGCCCTAGACACTGCCAAGCCATCCTAAGGACTCAGTAGATTAATATCTCAGCAACACCTCTGTAACCTATTTGGGATAGACCAGTGGAGAGCTGGTAAAAAGGGAATGGCTTGGGATCAGAAAAATCTGAGTTCCAATATGAGTGGCAGGTATGTTGGGTAACCACAAGCAAGTTATTATACCTTTGCAAGCTTATTTCCTCATCTGTCAAATGGGGGTGATGATATTTTCCTTAATAGAGGATTATTAGCACAAAATTTGTATTGGGGTGAGGACAGATACATGTATACATATGGCTGAATCCCTTCATTGTTCACCTGAAACTATCACAACATTGTTAACTGACTATACTCCAATACAAAATAAAAGTTAAAAAAAATTATATAAAGTGCCAAGTAAAACTCTTAACTACATCTAAAATATAGATGTATATTTTCACCCCACTTCCCCCTAGAAATTAACACTATTTGAAAGTAATCCTCTGTTGGTAAACATACCTTTTGTGCCACTATTTGAATCCTATTAAGTAGTGTATATGTATATATGTGTGTCTCAAATCAGTGCATCAAAAGTAAATCCCTGGTTTTACAAATATGTTCAGATCTATAGTACTTATAAGCAAATAATTAACACTGCATTCCTGTACTTCTTAAAGTGTGCATGTTCATCTCAATGTTCTTTTGAAGTCATACATATGAATTCAGATTATCACTATTATTCTTAATACAGGGAAGTAAATCAAGTTTTGAATGGTCTGATGGCAGTGCCTTTGACTATATTCCATGGAAAGATAAAAAATCTGCTGGAAATTGTGTTGTCTTGGATCCAAAAGGAATTTGGAAGCATGAAAACTGCAACTCTGTTAAGGATGGTGCTATTTGTTATAAACCTACGGAATGTAAGACTTGATTTCAAATAGCTGTATATTTACTAAACCATGACATTTGTTTTATGTACCTGATTAAGTATGCAAAATAATGTTTATAGATATAAAATAAGGTTTATTCACAAATCCTAGCAAAATAATTTTGATACTTTGTGAAGAGAAACAAATATGATATGCCCATTCAGGGAATTTGTTCTCAAAGATTTTCAACTGTTCTGTTACTCAGTGAGTTTTACTCTAGAATTTATGAATTTTAATTTCACTTAGCAGTGTTTTTCAGAGAGTGAGATTCTCCTTTTTAAAAAAGGGTTCCACAGGATATAGATTTGAGAAAAATCTGAGGTGATTTACCATATTAATGGCTCTGAAAGTTTTTATAGTAAAGAAATGTTTTGTGTAACTAAACATTTTCCAAATGTTTCTACTATAGAAAGTAGAGTGGTGATTGCTGCAGGAAAGAAGGAATGAGGTGTTATTATTTAATTGGAGCAGAATTTCAGTTTTGCAAGATGAAACAGTTTGGAGGTGGATGGTGGTGATGATTGCTTAATAATGTGAATGTACTTCATGCCATTGAACTGTACAGTGAAAAATAGTTACAATGGTAAATTTTACATAATGTATATTTTATCCCCTTTCAAACAAAATGGAATCTTCTTGACAGGAATATAACAAACTTACCACATGGCTGGCCCTTGTGGGGAAAAAAAAAATGTGAGAGTTGGAAGCAAAACTCAATAAAGAACAGTAAGAAAAGAAAATATATGCCGTTTAAGACAGGCCATTTTCAGCTTGGACTAGAAACAAATAGACTTTGAAGATAAGGCATTTCCATATGTTCCCAGTGTATGAAGAATTGTTTTTAAAGCCAACCCATTCATAAAAGTCCACTAGTCCTAGCCATGCATTGGTAGCCAGTGTTCAGCATGTTTTGAATCTAAAGAAACAACACACACCATTGCCTGTGCAGTGATAGAGTAGTCAGCAGTATATTTTTTGTCAGAGATACTATTTTCACCGTGTGATAGAATCAAGCACTTGTTAGTAGCATCCTCCTCCACCACAACCTTAACAAAGAATTGTCACAAGTCTTACAGACTTCGCAGGTTAATTTTTAGATGACTTTTGGTCATCTGCAGCTAGGAAACTTACCCAGGAGTAATCAATTTTCAAACTGAAGGAAGACTTAGAGCCCAGACTAGTGGCATTAGTGAAAAGTGTGGAGGCAGAAGCCAATCAAATAACTAGATTTCAAAAAAGATTGAACCCGAGTGGAGAAACAGGATAGAGAAGCAGAATAAGTAATGGAGAACCATCCTGAAGTCTCTCAGTGGGAAAGAAAAGGGCAGTAGCCATTCTTCTGGAATCATAGGGATCATAAATGAAAAGAATTCTACCAAACTGCAATGAGGAACAAAAGCAGGAAAGCCTTCAATGACTGAAGGACATGCAGACCATGCATAATGCATAGAGAACAATGGTATGGGTTGAGACTACTGGCCATACCAGATCAGATATTTGATTCAGATAATCTGTACCCGGTCAACAGGATGCTGGCAATTTACTTTCCAGTTCTCATACTCTCTGCTGTTGGAATTAAAAATGGTGTTAAGGGGGATAGGCTTCATTACACAGGCTTCTTGTGTTATAGAGAATAACTGAAAATTAAACAGTTTACATGGAAACCAGGGGAATTGTTCAGAGCTGAGAAGCCACACCTCCTTTTTTTTTTGGCTTGAGACAGATATTTCAGTGCTGATCTGTTGTGCTTTGTAAACAGGTTACCAAGTTTTCAATGTGGGTATGATTTTTTTATGGCAAGGTAAAAGTAGATCTTTGTGATCAATACAAAAAGGAATCCAAAGAAAGAAAGAATTTTAATTATTATTTCAAATTTGTTACAGGCCTACCCAGCCTTGTCTTTTCTTCTCAATTCTTTCTAGTTGTTTTTACTTTAGTCTAAATTCATCTTAGAGAGTTAAGTACTTTCCTCTCTATTCTCAGTTTTAAAAATGATTTTCCAAAAAGCTAATGAGATTGCGTTCTCAGAGTGTGGGCTGTAGCCCTCTCTGATGTGTATTGAAATTGAATGCCTATTACCTACAGGAACCATGTGAGATTTTACCTACAGGTGTCAGTGAGATTTTAAAAGCCAGTCATATTTTTCTGTGCATGTTCACAGTTATGTCTGACATTTTTACAGCTAAAGAGGTGTCCTCTTATACTTACTCATCAAGATGTCCAGCAGCAAAAGGGAACAAGTCACAGTGGATTCAGTACAGGGACCATTGTTATATGTCTGACCAGGCATTGCACAGTTTCTCAGAAGCCAGATGGTTTTGTTCAAAGCTTGGTGAGTTAAAATGTGTTGATTTTCTTTGCTCAGTAATTTAGTCATTAGAATTTTTCTTAAGGAAACCCTTTAGAATAAATATTATATTTTTGAAAATCTTTGTGAAGCACTCACTAATTATAATAGCATTATAGCCTAATTGCCAGTGGTACAGAAATGGTTAAGTATTTTATGATATATGAACTCAATGGAATATTGGAACAGCCAGTAAAAAATGATCAGTATAAGAATAAGTAGATGGTGTATAAAAGTAAGTGGGAAGAAGTAGAATAAAAAATTGCTAAATAAACTATTATGTGAAAACACTGACAAATGAAACCATTTTAAATACAGCTAGATATGCTCAGATGAAAGGATTAAGAAGCAGATTTTTTGTAAAGTTAATTAAGCAGTGAATACAAAATTGTAGATTTTTCATTACTTAGTCATTAATAAGTAAGTTTAACCTGACCAGGGTAACGAAGTCCAAGAAGCATTGGTTGTTCATTCTGCAAAATGGACCCGTGGCCCACATCTCTGAATACTATAGGGGACAGGACTTTTAATCTTCAGATTTAACTAAAATGAAAGAGCAGCCATGATTGACTCCCTCCTATGAGAATCTTAGACCATAGTCAAACTGTGAAATAACTTCTAAGGAGACCACCTAGAGTATTTCAAAGACCTGCATCCTTAGGTAGCAATTTAGGCAGATGACATTTATCTTATTTATTTTGCTACGTTATAGAGACCCTTTACTGATTTAAAAATCTCCTTGTTAGCGCTTAGCTACATGATGGAAACTTTTATGTGAGATTAGTATTATAAAAGGTAAAGTACCTGCACACTGTGGTGATCTATAGAGGAGAAAATGCTTTCCTTTGCCCTTCTTTTAATACTTCACACCACAAAAGACATGCTTTAGTTCAAGTATGGATAAACTTGTTCGGATTGAAGACTATTTGATTCCATTTTGGATTAGTTTCCAAGTCCTGGTATTATTTTATTTCTATCCCTTGCCTGATGCTGGTGATAGTGCTATTATCTCTGTAGGTTTAAGGCAGCCTATCAAACTTGAGGAATACTCACTCATTCAATTCCATACTGTATTTCAGACAGTATACAATGGCATGACCATGTATACTTATGTATAAAATAATATTAAAAGGAAGGCTAATGCTCTCCAACATCTCAAATCTATTTGCTTTTATTTTCATTTTAACAGAAGCACATTTAAGGTTAACTTATTATACAGAACTAGTTGTTGAGAAGAGAGTGTTGAAAATCTACAGGGGAACACAGATTTCTGCCATCACATACCCCAGTTCTTATGACTAACTGTTCATACAGGAAGGTCTCACTGGTTAAGTAGTTCCAAGGCCCAGAAATATTAACATGTAAACATTTTGAGGAAACATAAGATATGTATATACACAAAGTTTCAATCTAGAAATATTTCTAACATTTTTGGAAGCTATTAACACTATACTTGTGTGTATTAACGCTATATACTCTGTGTCAAGTTTGAATATCTTCATGATCTTAATCTTGATTATTGTTGTTCTATCACTAAGTCATGTCCAACTCTTTACAACCCAATGGACTGAAGCACATCAGGCTTCCCTGTCCTTCACTGTCTCCCAGAGTTTGCTCAAATTTATGTCCATTGAGTCAGTGATGCCATCCAACTTTCTCATCCTCTGTTGTCCCCTTCTCCTCCTGCCCTCAATCTTCTCTAGTTGGCATAATGCTAATTGACTTAGGGTTTGTTTTCCTTCAACAGCCCATTCTGCAACTATCGTTACCATAAAGGATGAAGATGAGAATAAATTTGTGAGCAGACTAATGAGGGAAAATAATAACATTACCATGAGAGTTTGGCTTGGATTATCTCAACTTTCTGCTGGTAAATATCTGTGTGTAGAGTGTGCTAAGAGAGTTCTAACTTGTCCTGAATGCCAGATCAGTCTCACTAAAGAATGTCAAGTGGTGGCTAACTCTAATGCTTCTTGGTGATGAATAAGCTAGGTCTGCTGGTTTAGAGGCTTATAAATTCCTAATAAATAAATGAATGACTTATTAGTAATGATGGAAACACCAATGAAATAGAAAATCAGGTTAAATCAACTGGAATTGTTTTAGAGGCTTAAGATACTTGGGTCAACAGGATATTTTTTCCTCCTATGGCAGTATCTGTGTCCCTTGTGTATCCCACCAGGAACCCATTGGTTACTTTCCATAGCATTCTAGTGTCTATCACCTGGTGTTTTTGTAGCTTTTAGCTATTATTCAGAAAGTTCTCTTCTTGTTGTTCCCTTCCCTCTTGAAACATTTTTACTTTTTTTTTTTTTTGTAACCATAGAGTGAAATTAAGTCTTAATGGTGATTTTTTTTTATATTGGTGATTTTTATATTACCTTAGTAAAATTGCAGAGATTTGGTTCAAAACGATTTGTGGAAGAATTCTTCAAAAAGGAATAATAGATTGTTTCCATGCACTTAGAATTGATCAATGAATTAAGAGTACACCTTTGATAGAATAATAGAAAGTTGGCTTCACATTTTATGCAAATTTGAATTCTGAATAATTGAAATAAATGTGAATTCCAAAATATTAAGTATGTGTGGAAAAGTGAGTGAATTCTAAGCTGGCCCCTGAAGGAAGTATAAGTTGTGTTTATACTATCACCACAAGGCGGTGCTCCATCAGCTAGGAACCAGAAGTGGAGTCATGGTGGGGAGGACTTCTTGGGCCCTGCAGGACTCTTCCTCTCTCGCCAGCACACTGTGAATGATTTTTAATGGGGGAAATCATGGGTGGGAAGCAAGGGACAAGGGATACAGATCTTTAGAAATCTGTCCATCACACAATAAATGTGTAGGCATTATGCACTTCATTTATAACACCATACTCCATATGTAAGTGCTGTCTAATAGAACTTTCTACAAAGATGAAATTTCTTCTATGCCTGTGCTGTCCAATGTAGTAATCACTAACCATATGTGGCTGTTGAACACTTGAAATATGTCAAGTGCAACTGATGTGCTGATTTTAATATTTTAACTTTCAATAAATTTCATTTTAAAAATAGTGGCACAGCACAGTTCTAAATAAATGAATTGTATGACCCATGTGCTTTTTACCTTAGTAATTTAGTTACAGTACACAAACTTCTTTCTTTAGATCAGTCTTGGAATTGGTTAGATGGATCAAAAGTGACATTTGTCAAATGGACAAATAAAATTAAGAGTGGCAGTGGACAATGTAGCATTTTGTTAGCTTCAAATGAAACTTGGACAAAAGTTGAATGTTCACGTGGCTATGGAAGAGTTGTCTGCAAAGTTCCCTTGGGTAAGTATGTAACCTGTCCTTAAGGAACCTTTTTGAAGAATGGGTCAGGCAATAAATGTACTATTCAATTGTGTGCAAAGTTTTATACTTTGTCCCAGAGTACTTAGTCCTTAGAGTATATCCAAACAAATTTTGATTAAGTCATAAAGATTCTTTCCCTCAGAAAAATAAATTACAAATGACAGTAAATGCACAAGATGTCTAGGATTCCCAGAGGAAAGTACTGAACTGTCCAAACTTTGTATAATTCTTTCCTAAGAAAAATGGGAGCTGCCAGAGTTTTAGGGAGGTCATCTCTTGGCAAATGTTAAAATGTATTTTATTCTATAGTTCAGACATTAAAAGCTCAAAGGTCTAATTCTGCAGTTGTTTCATTTCCTTTTTCCCCATTCCCATAAAACTCATAATAAACAACAGTGCAAAACTGTATTTAATTAGTTACAACATCCTAAGTATCTATAGGAAATTGTACTTTGAACTTCTGTTTCATCATAATTGACACATAAATTAACCACAAAAATCTTATCTTAACAAGCTCTAAAATTTTCACATCAACATTTTTAAAGATTAGCATAAAATGTCCATTTTGGTATACAAATGTTAAAAATAAAACCTTAACTCTAGGTAATCAGTATCTACATATCTATGGATTGATTCAGCAAATATTTAGAGTATCTGTTTTATGTGCTAGGGTGCACATGAACAAGACAGGTAAGATTCCTTTTCTCACAGAGCTTACAGTCTATTGAAGACAGACAAGGAGTACCAAGCAGGTCCATTTTTAAGAGAGGAAAATATCCAATAGTTATAAACTCTGTGGTGCGATGGTAAAGAATCCTGGAGAAGGAAATGGCAACCCATTGCAGTATTCTTGCCTGGAGAATTCCATGGACAGAGAAGCCTGGCAGGCTGCAGTCCATGGGGTCACAGAGTTAGACACAGCTGAGCAGGCACGTGCGCAGGTGCTCACATACACTGTGCTGAGACTAGGGGTGTGACTGCTCTAGGTCAGGGTGATCAGGGAAGACTTCTTAGAGCAGGAGATGTGGAAGCTGAAATCTGGAAGGCCAGCCAAGGCCTTTGGGATCAGCGGAAGAGTCACACCAGGCAGAGGTACCAGTTGAAGCAGAGGGCCTAAGACAGAACATCTTGATGTGGGCTTAAGGAAGAAATGGAAAGTAGACAGGTGTCAGACAGGTAGGGCTTTGGAATCCTGAGTCAAGTGTTCAGGTTCTATACTTAGTGGAATAGAGAGCTAGTACCCAAGCTTTGGGGTGAGGGAGAAGTAGGGTTAGAATAGTATAAACCAAGAGTTCCGTTTTGGCATTGTGAGCATCCATGTGGAGATGAGCTATCCATAAGGAATGTCCAGTGTGCAGTTGGACATATGAGAGAGAAGGAAAGTCAGCACAGAGCTGATATTAAAGCCTTGGGACAAAATGATTCCATCTTGGCAGCATGTAGATAGGGGCCTAGAACAGTGCTTAAAATTGAATAGTGAGGAACTCAATGAGGTCATGCTAAAGGGTTAATTTCCTTTAAAGCAAATAACACTTTATTTGGTAATAGGTAAGTCAAATACAGACATTTACCAACCTTTAGCAATTTGCTGTCAAAGTAAGATAATATACTGGGAATGAGGGTCTCAAAAGGATGATGGGAAGAGAATTTGAGAATAATGGTACCACTCTAATTTCTTTGGAAGAAAATTGCTATAGGAGTGAAGAGGATTTGAGTGAAAACAGTTAAATTGGATAAGAAAGCACTGAAGGGTTTGATGATGAGTTTGAATTCTGTGTTGACACTGAGACAGCATTTACTATATCTAATTTGTACAGTGTTCACATCTGTGACACAAAGCCTAATATATAAAATCAGTGACGATCACTGTTCTGTTCTGTCCTCCACTGTCAACCCTTTCCCTGGCCTAGGCCCTGATTACAGAGGAATAGGTATCGCATTTGCTGTGCTGAGCATCTTGGCTCTTACCTGCGGACTGACCTGGCTCTTCTTCCGAAGGAACCGTTGGCACTTGTTGGGCTTCTCTTCAGTTCGGTATCAACAAGGAGGGAATGAAGATGAAATCATGCTTCCTTCTTTCCATGACTAAACTCTTCTAGAGGTTTGCTGATTTGCACTGATGGTTTAGGAAAAATGAGCCATTTAAAATTTTCCCAATGTCAGTATTTACTCTGTTTCAATGTTGGGGTCTTAAGTATTCTTTTTGTTTAATTATAATGCTGGTATCTACAGTTACCCACAAAATGCCATGTTCATAACTCTACTTAATAGCATGAAAAGATACCAAAGTTGGAACTAAAGTCCAAATTGTTCACAGAGTAATGAGTTTAATGTGCATTTTCTCTGTAAGAATGTAGTTGGTAACTAGGATATGAATGGCATTTTAACAAAATGTCTTAGGAAATAAAATTGGCATATTACTGGGTCATATATGTATATTTAATTTTAAGAACATCTAAGCCAAATGCAAAATTAGTACCTCTAGGTAACAAAACTAAATAATATCAACATTGTTTTAAAGTAGTCATTTGTAGCATTTAGGGGAAATTATTGAAAAATGAGCATGCAAACAGCAAAATTATGCCTCTTGGCAAGATTTTCTTATACTGTTCCAAAGATATTTCATACCAAAATTATTTAAATGCAAATAATTTTGTTCTGTTCATAGTTTTTCAAAGGCTTTTAAAGAAGATTTAGTACTTAATGTTTTTTTAAGTGTGGAAATATTTTTAGATTGATTAGATATCTTATAGCAGTGTGTTTGTTGTTTTATATAAAACATATGTTTTCTTTTTAAAGGGAATGAGATTTTTTTGAAAATTTCACAGTTTATATATTTAACATAGTATGGCAACTTCTGACTAAGAAATTTTTATTCTTTGTTGCCTTTTTACATAAGAGATAGTGAAAATTGTGTATATTTGTAAAAATGAAAAATTTTACAATGAAACTCTAAATCTTGTGATTACTACTAAAATATTTAAAAGTGTGAATGGTTTAGGAAACATGGTTTTATGGTTACTGTTTTGAATTTTACCACCTAGAATATAGTCTTAATAATAGCTTCTACTGGACATTGTGAATGTTTTATTCAGTGTTTAACTTATAGTGACATTTGTACTTTATTTTTGTATAAAATCCACAGATTTATTTTAAAATTCAGTGTTTATATTATGATAATGTTGTAAATAACTTTCTAAGACAATTTTAGTAGTCTAACACTCTGTAGTATGGTTGTCCTGAACTATTTTATACTGAATTTGTTAAACTAGTTCTCTTACCCTATCATCTGTGCAATTTTAGTTGTTAAGACTTTCTTCAAAGAGCTGAACAAATTTGATGCAAGAAGTACAGATATATATAGTAGTGATGCCATAATAAAATCATTTTCTTTTTTTTTTTTTTTTAGTAAAAGTATTGTTGATCTTATTGTAAAAGTATTTGTCTTCCATTTTGAAAAACAAATCTCTAGATTGGGCTTTATTATGTTACACATATAGCATGACAAGAAAAAAAGTGTCCAGCTATTGTAAAGCAAGGCATCAAGATCTTGTGTACACTTTTAAAAGAATAAATATAATCATTTGTACATCTCTTGAGTGTTTGATTTTAGGCTTCTTTTTGGATTCCTCTGACTCAGCATTTCTAAATACTGGGTCAGCAGGGGTCCCACCTATAATACACTTGCTTCTCACTCTGTTTGCCTCCCTCAGGAGATCCTGCACACTGTCTCCCACCCCACGGCATTCATCAACCACTTCTAAGTCATCAATTGAAATATCTAGTTTCAGGTTCATATTTCTAATTCCCTTTAACAGTCTCTATGAAAGTCCTTCTTACCATGACCAGAGCTGCCCATATTGTGTTCCCTTTCTCAGAAGAACTGAAAACAGGCTTTTCCAATCTCCCTAACTAGTCCAGCCCCCACATGTGGTCTGACAAAATTGATCTTTCAAAACGAGGCACCTAAAAAAACAGATATATGCACCGAATGATCAGGTATAGAGGACAAGTTTAGAAGTGACCAATGAATACCCTCTGAAAATATTCTCCCCCAATCCCAGGACAGGATGTTTCATTATCTGGGAGATCTGCCCTGCAAATGTTTGCTGGAGTGTTGGAAACCCCAGTCCTGACTCGCTGCTGAGTTGATGCTAGGGAAAGCCAGAGATTCAGGTTTCTTTCTCTTTGGTTCATTTAATCCTAAAAGCCTCTTGGAGAAACAAAGACCTGATTACTCACTAACTCACCTAAAGAGAAAAATTTTAACTATTAAATTCAACAAATTTTTACCTAAAAAGACAAATTTTAACTATATCTCAAAGACTTTATTGTTTTTAATTGGAGGATAATTGCTTTACAGTGTTGTGTTGGTTTCTGCCATACAACAACCTGAATCAGCCGTAAGTATACACATGTCCCTTCCCTCTTGAATCTCCCTACTAGCCCCCACTTCATCCCACCCCTCTAGATTGTCAAAGACATTTTTTAAAAAAACTAAACCTCATGATCTGTACCGTAAACTCTAATTTCCTTTATATTCTAAATTAAAACATTCTCACACTATTATATCCCAATAAATTTAGTATACATCTATTTCTCCTTTTGCCCAAGCTAACTTAATTCTGCCCAAGCAGAATCTGAAAGGCTTTTTTTCCATTCTCCCAAACAATTCTTCTTCTTCTATTCTCTTTGAATTACTGTGAAGACAGCATACCCCTTGTTTCCCAGGGTAGAAACTCAGAATTCATCCTTAAATCCTCTCTTTCTCATCTCTCTAATCCAGAAACTCTGTCAGTTTTTCCCCACACTTCTCATGGACTGGTCATCTTCACTGCCAGCTGTCTTTATTTCAGAACTTTATCCTTTTTTCTTTCTGGATTATCTGCACGAGGTTCTTCACTGGTCTTCCTCATCAGCCTTTCCCCTTCACCCCATCTTTCCCACTCCTGGACCTAGGGAAGCTGAGAGTTACAGAGGAGGACTCCCCTTCTATTTTGGTCTCCATTTATGTAGTCCTAAGTACTTTAGGGCAAAAGGGAGCTCAGCAATGCCCAGCTCAGGACTCTCTCTGGGAACCTTTAAGGGGTTGAAGTCAGTCCTGAGTAGTCCTAGGGTTTTGGTTTCCTGGACAAATGCCCACTCTTAAAAAAAAAAATTTTTTGTTGTTGTTTTTTATCTATTTTAATATTGATTTGTTTATTTTATTCAGCTTCATTGTATCCTTAGTTGCAGCATGCAAACTCTTGGTTGTGGCATATGGGATCTAGTTCCCTGACCAAGGGTCAAGCCCAGGTGCCCTGCATTGGCAGCGCAGAGTCTTAGCCCCTGGACCACCAGTGAAGTTCCCCAACACCCTCTTAATACAAAGTAGGGTCAAGTAAATACTGTTTCAAAGGCTAAACAACAAAGAGGCAAAGTCAGATGAAACTGGAGTTCAGGAATTAGGAAAACACTGGTGATCTTAACCAATAGAAAATCACCAGAATCCAGATGGGAGTGAGCTGAAAAGTGAAAGGAAATTAGGAAACTGAGAGCATGAAATTTTGAGATGTAGAGATGGGCCATAGCTAGAGTGAGAAGGAGGAAAGGTGAAGAAGACTTCTTCCCAAAGGAGGTGGGGGAAGAGACTGACACATTTAGAAGCTGAGAGGAAGGAAAACAAAACACATGATTGGTAACAAATGAACAGAGAGAAGTTGATGAAGGGGAGAAAGGGGAAGATCTTGAAGAAGATGGGATAAGAGGGCAGATCTAAATCCATATATAAAGGAACTAGGTTTAGATGGGATGGGAGGAAGCTTGCCTTCCCCTTTGAGGACAGAAGAGAATGACCTGTGTGGAAGAGACGGGGAGAGCAGACAGTTATTTGAAGATGTTTATCTATAGCTGATGGCCTCTAGTTTCCTAGTGAGTAGAAGGTGAGGTCTTTTTCAGAGAAAGATAAATATCGAATAGGGTTTCAGCTTAAAGAGCATAATAAAAAAAATTGAAATATTCTATGTGGGGAATGAATGAGAGAGGAGAATGATCAAGACAAAATAAAAGACTGCAGAAGAGGCTTACTGGGCTCACATGAAATTAAAAGCCATATATTAGTAGTGACAACCATCAGGAGAATGAATAGATTTCTTCTACCTGCCCTCGACTGCTAACTAAAATTGAGGGAAAGGAGAATATGAAGGAGAAAATAGATCCCCTATCCTCAAAAAATTAAAGATAGAACTACCATGTGATCCAGCAGTCTCACTTCTGGGTGTAAAACGAAGTCAAGGGATTGGAGTCTGGAATGAGGTCAAAGAGGAAGTAAACAAGTAAAAGAGAAGGAAAAACAGTATGAGATGTAATTGGAAAGTAGAACATCATAATGAGAGATTTTGATGAAATAACTATATTTTCCCATGTAGAGGGGGTAAGTAGTCTGTCTTATATTAGCATAAGAAATGAGGAAGTGTGCACCAGAGTCAACAGTGGGGAAAATATGCCTTCCTTTAGGTCAAATGACTGAAAAATTTAAAAACTGCTGAAATGGGTTATTTGCCTAACGTAGATTGATTCATGAAGGTGCTACTTCTATTGTAACTCTAACGATTATTTGAAAATTAGTTTAATAAAAATCCACATTGATACAGTGTGCTTTGGTGCCTGAGGTAGGGGTGGAGATAACTTGTTCAGATAGATGACTTTTTTTTCCCCCCTGTGTAGTTAGCAGGATAGGAGTCCCCAGAATCGGGAGGTTTGAATATTTAAACACTGTGTCCATTTGAAAGGATTTGCTTTGGGTTTGGGTTTAGTATAGAAATAGTCTGAGGAATGATGGAAATATATCAGTTGAGCAAGTCCTTGATACTTTGGCAAAGAGACTGAACCTGGAGAGGTTGGGAGAGTCCAGCAGAAGACCTGGGCTCTGGTTCCATTTTTGGCACTCACTGTGTGCCCATGGCTAAGTCACATCCTTTCTTTGGGCCTCAGTTTCTTTATCAGTAAATGAAGATGGCCCCTACCACCTCCGACATTCTGAGACTCCTTACAGACCCCTTTGGTCAGATGGTGCAATCACTCCATTTCCAGTTGGACAATCAGCAGCATGGAAAAGATTAGACTTGATTTTTTTTTTAATAGACTGTAATCTTTGAGCAGTCTTAGGATAAACACTGAGCAGAAAGTACAGAGTTCCCACATACATCCTTATGTCTCGCCACCTTTTTCTTATTATTAGCATCTTGCATTAGTGTGGTACATTTGGTAAAATTGATCCAAATCAGATACACTATTCTTAACTAAAGTCCATAGTTTACATCAGGATTCCTCTTTATGTTGTATATTCTATAGTTTTGACAAATGTATAATGATACATATCTACCATTACAGTATTGTTCAGAACAGTTTTACTGCCCTAAAAGTGCTCTGGGCTCCTATTCATGTCTCCCTTACCACCTCCCTCAACCCTTGACAACCACTAATTTTTTTTAAACTGATACCACAGTTTTGCCTTTCCAAAATATAAAGTTGAAATAATAGGGTATGTGGGCTTTTCAGACAGGCTTCTTTCACTTAGCAATATGTGTTTAAGTTCATTCCATGGCTTGATAGTTCATTTCTTTCTAGTGCTGAATAATATTTCATTGTGTGGATGTACCACAGTCTATTCATCCAGTCACCTACTGAAGGGTAGCTGGGCTGCTTCAAATATCTATGTGTAAGTTTTTGTATGTAACATTTCAACCAAGGATATACCAAGGAGCATGATCACTGAATCATACAATAAGAGTATATTTAGTTTTCTGAGAAGCTGCCAAACTCTCTTCCAAAGTGGCTGTACCATTTTGCATTCTCACTGGAAATGAATGAGAATTCATCTTGTTCTCTATCTTCTTCAGCATTTGGTGGTGTCAGTGTTTTGGATTTTAAAAGTCATTCTAATAGGTATACAGTGGTATCTGGTTTTAATTTGCAGTTCCCTAGTGACATACGATGTTGAGTGTATTTTCATGTACTTTTTGCTATATTTATATATCTTATTTGTTGAAGTGTCTGTCCAACTCATTTGTAAATTTTAAAATTGAGTTGTTTATGTTTGTGTTCTTGAGTTTAGAATCAATTTTAAAACATTCTTTTGCTAATGACATGAGACGATGTCAGAGTTTAAACAAGCAGCCTGTGTGACTCTGATTTGTCTGGTTCCAGAGACCCCTGCTATTCGAGTTATAGTTGCATAGTTCATATGTATAGTAACAAACATGATTGCTGCTGTTTTTCTTAAACAACAGAAATATATTGTGTCAGAGTTTTGGAGGCCAGAAGTTCAGGATCAAAGTATCCGAAGTATTCCTTTCAAGGGCTGTCAAGCACAGTTTAAAGACCCCTCATCCAAGAGTTGATGACAGAAGTTGTCTGATGGCCACAGTCCACTGAGAGAGCCTTTGAAAAGGTTTCTGGCTATTGGGTTCAAAGAACAAACACCACTTTAACCAAGTGATCAAAGTTAACATTATCAGTGATAAGATAGAATGACGTGGTCTTCCTGGGATGGGCAGGCCACTTCTGTGGTACTCTTGCCAAAAACCAACCAACCACCACCAGCAACAGAACACAGAAATATAACCTGAATCCTTTGCTTCCAATCTCCCTCAAGAGGAAGCATCACACAAACCCAAACTAAAGGACGTTCTATACAGCGACCGGTCAGTACTCTTCAAACTTGTATCCAGATAAGCAGTGACACAGGAATTCCGCCACAGTAAAGAGACTGAGACACGTGACATCGCAGTGCAGTGTATGATCCCGGATTGGATTTTAGGACAGAGAAATGATCAGAAGGACAACTGATGAAATACGATAAGGGCTGTAGATTAGCCCACAGGATTAGATCAGTGTTAATATACTGGCTTTGACCATTGCACTGAAGTTACGTACGACGTTAAGATTTAGAGAAAGAAGCTGGCTGAAGCGTTGCGGAAATTCTTCTTTGGAAACCTTTTTGAGACGCTGAATTGATTTCGGTTCAGATGAAGTTTTAAAAACCACGGCGAGTGGGGGCGCCGGCCGGAAGGCGCGCGGGCGGGCTCTCTGCCCGGCCCGGGCGGCTGGTGGGAGGGGTCGGACGGCGGCTCCGCACTTCCGAGAAGCGCGCGCCCGGCCCGCAGCGCCGTCATGCCACGAGCCGCGCCTCCCGCTCTTCTGCTGCCGCTGCTGGGCCTCGCCGCCGCCGCCGCCGCGGGTAAGCTGGCCCCTGGCCGCGCCCCCTCCTCCGCCAGGAGCGGGCGCCCGGAGCGACCGCCTTCCCCGCGCCCGGCGGAGACCCTCCACTCTCTCCCCGGGCGAGGGCTGCCTCTCGATGGGCAGGTGGCGCTCGCCTGCGCGCCCACCCCAAGCGCCTCCGCAGGCTGCTCAGCCCCACTCGCCTCTGCGTTCGGTGGACTCCGGGAGAGCGCCCCCGGGGAGGAGAGAGCCCGTAGGAGGGGATCTCCGGGCACCCCAGAGCGCCTTTCATCTCCCACCGTGTCCATATCCTTAGCACGCACCCCAGTCGCGGGCAAGGGTCCCCAAACGGGGCTAATTGACAGGAGAGCAAAAAGACTTAAGAGCGCCAGGATGAGCGTGGTTTCACGGCCGTTTGGGGCTGAAAGGGGAAATGGGGAAGTTAGACTGCGGAGATTTTCCCCAGCTCAAGTGCAGCTGGGGTGGGATGGGGGTGGGAGGAAGCTGACCCTTTTTTGCTCTCGGCGTTGTTTGTCCATTTGGTTGGTGTTCAAGATGTTGAAACAGGAAAACAGTTCAGCCAAATAACCCCTCGGTGGAAGTGGGAAGAGAACAGGCGAGGCTTGGATTCCACCTAAGTCGTGTGATTTAAAAATCTTTAAGTCTAGTCTGCTGTTGAGCAAGTTTCATCTGAAAAACGACTCGTGATTTCCAAAATGAGTTCCGAGGAAAACAGACTCTTCAATATGTTTTGTGTTTTTTAAAAACAAGTTTCTCTTATAACCGTGTCAAAAATGTTGTTGGGGGAAACTCTGGGGAAAGACTTAACATCCAAAACCACTATTGATGGAACAATTCTGGGAATTAAGGAGCAAAATAAAGAAAAACAGAGTGAGTACTTGCGTGGGTCTGAATAAATTGATTATGCAAGAGTTTGGCATTTTTTCCCTCTGAATTTAACTGCTGTTTTATAAATTCCTGCTGAAAGCCTGCTGACAGGATCTCAGTGTTGGAGGCAGCAGTAGCATAAGCAGCTCAGAACTTGCTTACAAACTCACAGCTCCTATCCTGACACCTTTTGTCGACCAGCATTTATGACCAGTTATGCCATCTGCTGCCTATGGAGGAGCAGAAAGGAGAGTTTCACACTGTTCAGACTGAGCACATTAGGTTTGTCCAAAACAAGGCTGGACTAGAGAGTCTGCAAAGCTCTCTTTATGCACACCCTCCTTATGTTTGCCAGTTATATTTAAACACCCATTTAAGCCACCCTTTGGGTTGCTGAGCCCGGAAGGGTTGATGCTTTTGAACTGTGGTGCTGGAGAAGATTCTTGAGAGTCCCTTGGACAGCAAGGAGATCAAACCAGTTATTCCTAAAGGAAATCAATCCTGAATATTCATTGAAAAGGTCTGATGCTGAAGCTGGACCTCCAATACTTTGCCTATCTGATGTGAATAGCCGACTTATTAGAAAAGACCTTGATGCTGGGAAAGATTGAAGGCAAAAGGAGAAGAAGGCAGCAGAGGATGAGATAGTTCAATAGCACCACAGACTCAATGGACATGAATTTGAGCAAACTGAGAGATAGTGAAGGACACGGAAGCCTGGTGTGCTGCAGCCCATGGATTTGCAAAAGAGTCGGGCACGACTGGAGTGACTGGACAACTGAGTTTCTGTGCCTTTGTATGTCAGACTAAGAAAAAAATACTTGTCAGATTTCTTTAAAAGCCCATTTCTAGATTTTGATGTCTCTCTTCTTCAGAGAAGCTGTTTTGATCAGCAGTGGAGAACAAGAATTTACCCGTTTGGGCCCTTGCACTTCTTAATAGAAATAGGTGAGACCAGATGAGGAATTCAGGCAGGGATTTACTGGGACTTGAGCTGCAGAGCAGGGGAGTGAAAACAAGTAACAGGTGCCCTTGCTTGCTCCCTAAGTGGGGGTGAACTGGTCCCTTAAATGGGGGGAGGGTAGGGGCTGACGTAGTACCAGCCAGAGAAGTAAGTGGCTTAGGGGGGCTGCCCACCCCCTTGGTGGTGCTGTGTGCAGAGATCAGGCTCAGTACCCTGCTTTTGCTCCTGGCAGCTCAGAAGTGGCAGTTGGGTTTTGATCTTTTTGTATCTTGTTGCCCAGAATTTGCCCCAGCTGCCCATGCATGCAGTTATTTTTAGTCTCTTATAGTCTTTGTATTCTGTGGCTTGAGGAGACATTTGTCTAGGAGGAAGCACTGTAGCAAAGGGTCTCAGGTCCCAGCCTGTCTCAAAACTGTCTTTGGAAAGTATTGTCTTTTTTGTTTTGTTTTAGTAAGTCCAGTATGGTTACATAGACTTTATAAGAGCTGAAGAAGTGCACGTTGATTAAATTAATGCTGTGAATTAATCAGCTTCTCTCAGGAGGTTTTATGGATTAAATTAGAAGGTGTATGAGTTTTGGCGTTAGGTATAGACTGTGTGGGCTTCCCTGGTGGCTCAGAGGTTAAAGCGTCTGCCTGCAATGCGGGAGACCTGGGTTCGATCCGTGGGTCAGGAAGATCCCCTGGAGAAGGAAATGGCAACCCACTCCAGTATTCTTGGCTGGAAAATCCCATGGACAGAGGAGCCTGGTGGGCTACAGTCCAGGGGGTCGCAAGGAGTCAGACAGGACTGAGCGAATTCACTTTCACTTTCACAGACTGTGTGGCCTTGATTGAATTGCCCAACTCATTGCATTTCAGTTAAAATGGAGATTATGGCCATAGGGCGATCATGGGCACTCAGCGAGTACGCCATGTCTAGCACCTATTCGAGGCATTGTGAATCTTGGTTTCCCTTTGTCCTCTTCATACGAAATGAAGGGTAATTATTGCAATTAGATAACATCATGAGTGCAACTTTATGTGGGTTGGTGTGTATGGTAACTGAGCACATTCCCATGCATGTTGATAACATAGAGCTGAAAAACCTGTGTCCATGTTTTATTATCATACTTCACCAATTTATCTAGACAAGATCAGGAATAATATTTTGCTTAGAACTAAGTAAAAAGAGCTTTTCAAAGTTATTGTGGAATTTGCAGAATGGCAAGATCTTAACAGGAAAGGTCCTGTGGTGTTGCAGAAAATATAAATGTAATATTGAAATGGAAATTATTGTTCTCTGTTATTTTGGATTTTGTTAGTATAAATGATCTTATGTTTTTCTTAGCTATTATCTTGAAAAATCACAATGAACAGAACATTCTTTAGATATGTGGGTTAGGTACCATAGCATCCCTTTTAAAAAGTTCTTCTGGAACACCACATTTTGTATGTAGTAAATGATCAGTATATGTTTCTTGGGTCAGTGATTTCCCGTGGGGAGCATGAATATAAGTGAATATAAGCATGTTAGAGTAAACCCCATTCTGGCGGTGGTTAGATGGATCAGAATCTAGGTTACTAATTTTGAATTGCCATAGCCTGCAATACTCTGCCTCCTTCCCTGATGTCACCTCTTACCACCCTTCCTGCCATTCACTCTGTTTATCCACACTGACCTGTGTGGGACTCAGCTACCTTCTGACTCTTCTGCCCAGACCACCCTCCTCTTCCCCATTCCTTGGCATGGACCCTTCCACGTCCTTCAGATCTCTGTTCACATGTCCTCTCCCCAGGCCTTTCCCGAACACCCCACCTTCTCTGTAACATCCCCGTGTTTGTGTTTTCTCTTCAGAGCACTCATTTCTCTTGGAATGAATCTTGTTTGTCTTCTTGCTTGTCGCTCCCCTCAACAAGGAAGCTCTGTAACAGCAGAAAATTCACTGTATCGTGGATTTTTGCTTTGTTTTGAAATGTGTCTCTATGCTGTATTCTAACTTATAATAAAAGGACAAAAAATTTAGATGAATGATTTAAAAAGTATGGCGGCGGGTCATGGGTTTGCAGTTTCTTTCAAATTATTTTTACTTTTGCCCTTGAGCTCATCTCATAATTGAATTCAAAACATTAAGTCACTTTAATCTATTGATGTGACTTATTCTGACCCTTGTGGATGGCACAGTGATGTTTCAGCAAAAATTATTTCAGATTGTAAAATTTGAAATGTTAATAAGTGTTTATTTTTCTTCCAATGAAAAAGTTATAATTAGGTATTATTTCAGGACTTCTTTCATTGAGAAGCTTTTAAAAATGTACTTAAGCATTGAAAATTAGTTTTGCAACAGGGTTATCATCCACAATTTTTTTCTGATACATATCAATTATTTAAGATTATTTTAGATTTTTTTTTTTTTTAGATTATTTTAGATTTTGAGGGCAGATCTTCAGGTTGCATCGATAAGAAAATGGACCAGTAAAGCCCAATGAGAAAGGTGCAGAGAAACACTGCCACCTTCATTCTATGAATAAAAGTCATGACAGCTTTTCTGAGAAAGGACTTGAAGGGAGAAGATGGGGTGGACGTCTTAGAAGCTAGGTTGGGTGACGTTGAGAGGGGATGGAGTGTCAGAGTGGCTGAATTTCCTTAGGATTTAGGGAGATCTTGCAGGCCTTCAAGGTTATCAGGAGCCTGGTATACCATATGGTCCTCCATACATAATAAATGTAATAACCAATGACTGTTTCTCCTTCTGCCACAGTTGCCCTTGTGGAAGGTAAGTGACTGACCTATATCTTAATGGGAGAAAGACAAAGGTCTTATTGATGAGGAAAAAAAAAAATACAATCTTGCCTTTCCATTGTTAACATTCAGAACAAGTGTGTCCTAAGGATCACTTCCTCTTCTGCTGTGCCTGGTTCTTTAAAAAAAATTAATTACAAGGGAACAGAGAGTTCTATTAGAACTCGCTGGCAATGCAAAATATTTCTGTAGATATGCCATCTTATTCTTTTAGCATATGATAGTTTTAAGCAGAGGATCTATTTGGAAACTTATTGGAGTTAAGTACAAGATTTTAAAAGTTTCATCAGGTTCCTAGATCTCTGTAAACACAGTAAATCAATAGAATTATAAAATTATACAATCCATAAAGAGTCCTTTCAGTTCATTTCATTTCAGTCGCTCAGTCATGTCCGACTTTTTGCAACCCCATGGACTGCAGCATGCCAGGCTTCCCTGTCCATCATCAACTCCTGGAGCTTGCTCAAACTCATGTCCATTGAGTTGGTGATGCCATCCAACCATCTCACCCTCTGTCGTCTCCTTCTCCTTCTGCCTTCAATCTTTCCCAGCACCAGGGTCTTTTCCAATGAGTCAGTTCTTCACATCAGGTGGCCAAAGTATTGGAGTTTCAGCTTCAGGATCAGTCCTTCCAAGGAATATACAGGACTGATTTCCTTTAGGATGGACTGGTTGGATCTCCTTGCAGTCCAAGGGACTCTCAAGAGTCTTCTCCAGCACCACAGTTCAAAAGCATCAAAGAGTCCTTTAGGTGCAACCTATCTTTCAGGACAACTGTGAAAAAGCAAGAGTAACAGAGAAGCACATTGGAGAGAGCATTGTGAGCAGGATATTTTTTTTGCTTTTGAGCAGAGTATGTGTATTGAAATATGTTTTCTAGAAAATATTACAGGTTCTGTAATTGAAAACTTATGCCAGTATTCTGGAAGGCAGGTTTTTCACTGTAACAGGATTATAGCAAAGACACTTAGCACTGAAAATTTAACCTTTCTTTTTTTTTTATTTTTGAGTAACTAATAATTGTCAAAGATTATAATTGTACAATATTAAGAAGTATAGAACAAAACACAATTAGTTTAGCTTTTCTGTACGTGTGAACCTCAGTTAGTTCTGTCATAGGAGTTATCAGCCTCTGTGTGAAAACTCTTCTTCTCAGAGTAAAAAAATACATTTTTTGAGTAGTACTTAAATCTTGTTTCTGGGGCATACACTCTGGTAGCATGAGAAGAGGGGTTCAGTGCTGAAATAACTGGAGTTAGTGTTAATGCTGAAATAAGCCTGAGGAGAACGCTGTTGGAAGTTTAAAGAATATGAAGTTAACAATTTGTTTTTTACTTTTTCTGCCTGTAGCTTTTTGTTTTTATTTGTGTTTTGTTTTTCTTTTAGTCTTAGCACATACTGCTTATTTAATTATTCAACAAGGGTCTTTGTCAATTATCATTATCTTAATACTCCCATCTCAGAGGCCTGTGTGACCTAGATAAGCATTTGGCTTTTTTTTTTTCCCAGCTCCTTCAGGTCTCTTTTTTTCTATGTCACCTTTATGATGATCAGTGCACGTGAATATGTGTTTGTCTTCAAAGGGTAATACAGCCCCTTTTCCAAGAAGATAGGCTACCTGTGGTTTTTGTGCCTAGGGCCTTTGACTTGCTCACCATCCAAGCCACAGCTAATCAAAATAAGGGTAGTTTCCTAAATCAAAAACTGACTACTCTAAGCTACGTAGCAACCCAAGAGGGTACCTGGTATAAGAACACTAGGAGGTCTATTTGACTGCTAGGAGATTATCCTTAGATTTCTTATTATTCCAGGTGTCCTTGCAGAAAGTCTGTATCCTGTGGGGTAACCAAAACAAGTCTTTAGTCTTTATAATGAGAAAAGGCCTCTCACATATTGTATAGTGTAAAATCCTGCAGAAGTTCAGAGGGGTCAGAGTTTAAGGAAGGTGAAGGTTGGATACTTCACAGAGAATTGACACGTGAGCTGCCACTGAACAAAAGAATACAGTTTAGTCTACAGATGATTTGGAATCAGAGTTCGTTGTAATCATAAAGCCTAAGAACTACTGGGTTGGCCAAAAAGTTTGTTCAGCTCTTTAGTAAGATCGCGTGGAAAAAACTGAGTCAACTTTTTGGCCAACCCAATACAAGTGTACAAAGAAACAATTTATAAATTTCACTTCACTTGGTGTTAATTATATTTTATATACGTAATAGACATGCTTTATTCCATTTAAATGATATTTCAAAAATTATTTTTATATTCTTGAGCTATTTATCATCATTAAAAGATCCTATGTGTAGCTTTGACTAGAAATAATACCCAAGAGCATTTCTCAGCCCATGGTCCAAGAATTTTCAGTGCTATGTAAAGGTGTTTCAAGTGGCATTAAGTGTGGTAATGGAGTTTGTTTCTATTTCCATTTTCTAAAATTCTATAAGAGTAAAGGAAAAACAACAAAGGGAACCAGAAGAAAAATATGAAAGTCAAAGTTTGCAATTCAGAGTATGTGCCCTCCTGACTTTCAATTTGAGTTTCATTATGGAAATGACTGCTTTTTTTCTCTCTATCATGTCTTAATACAGAAAACATGTGATGGCAGGAGTGTGGGACAGGAGAGACCTGCCTAGTTTACCCTTTCAACGAGTATGTGACTCTTCTCATTATGGTTTTTATGGTGGTCTCTCTACCTGGGATTTCTTCATCTTTCTCCTTTTCCATGTGCTAAAGTTATCCTGTGAATTGCAGCTCAAATATTATCTCCTTTCTGGAATGTTTGCTTACTCCTTTTTTGTCTGTGTGTGTGCTTACTCAGCCACTTCTGTCTGTTTGTGACCCCACGAACTGTAGCCTGCCCAGCTCCTTTGTCCATGGGGTTTCCCAGGCAAGAATACTGGAGTGGGTGGTCATTCTCTTCTCCAGGGGATCTGATCGAACCCGGGTCTCCTACATTGCAGGCAGATTCTTTACCATCTGAGCCACCAGGGGAGCAAGTTACTTTTTTCTTCTATAGTCTCATAACATTTAACCTCTCATACCTTTGATATGTATATGTGTCTCACTGTCCTAGCAGACTGAACACTTTAAGTGTAGGACTCATTCCCCTTTAATCAGAGGTCCCCAACCTCCAGGATCTAATGCCTGATGATCTGAGAGGTGGAGCTGATTTAATAATAATAGAAATAAGATGCACAATAAATATAATGCGCTTGAATCATCCTGATACCATACCCCTCCTCCCCATACTCCCCTCACTGCCCCCAACCCCAGCCTGCCCCAATCTGTGGAAAAATTGTTTTCCACAAAACCAGTCCCTGGTGCCAAAAGGCTGGGGACCACTGTCTTAAATCCTTTTATCCTTACTCCTTGGTACTAACTGTTGTCTCTGACACACGGGAGATGCTCAGCCAATGATTGTTGGATGGATGATGGTAGTGACAGTTACCAATAACTTGCTCAAAAGTGTGAAAGACCGGATTCTGCTTCTGACTCTAGTGAAGTGGGACTGGACTAACACTCCCCCAAAAAGCAACTGGAAAATCTAGATGAAATTCTGTAATAATGGTATCTGCAGGCATCAGAGAGTTGTTTAGGCAGCTTGTTGACGTGAGCCCACTATCCTGTGTATTACTTTTCCCTTTAGGAGAGTTGCCCCCATTCTAAGGAGCTAAAAAGAGAGCAGAGTTTTTGGCATTCACACAGTATTAATGAGACAAAAATTTGAGTTTTTACTTACCAAAGAGGAGGGACGGTAGCTAATGTGCAGGCTTCACTTGGAATCTATGGATATCGGGCCTCACAGAGATTGTAACAGCTCCCTCAGGTGGAATCAACCCGTGACTGTATTTAAATAATCTTCAGTATGCCAGCTGCGTGCCAGGATCCTTTCTAGGGGAGAATGACATCATCTTGAGCCTCTGCAATTTTTTAATTTTAAATATCAAATACCAGATACTGTGCAATTTTTCCTGCACAGTGTCTGGTATTTGATATTTAAAAAAGAAAACAAAAACTACCAGACATAACAAGAAACAGGCCAAAGCTGGAAAATAAATAAAAACAGACCAATAGATAATACAGAAATTAAGGTTTTCGAAAATGAACTTTAAAATAACTGTAATAAATTCGAGAACATTTATAAGGTTGAGAATTTCACCGGAGACTCAGAATCTATAAAAGTACAAACAAATGGAAATTGTGTAACTGAAGAACAGCTGACATTATGAACTCAGTAGATAGGTTTAACAGATTTGTTAAAAACCGAAGAGCAGACTGCACATGTGTGTGCTCTTGTCGCTAAGTTGTGTCTGACTCTTGCGACCCCATGGACTGTCACCTGCCAGGCTCCTCTGTCCATGGGATTTCCCAGGCAAGAATACTAGAGTCGGTTGTCATTTCCTTCTCCAAGGGATCTTCCCAACCCAGGGATCGAATCCAGGTCTCCTGCATCTTCTGTATCACAGGCAGATTCTTTACCTCTGAGCCACTGGGAAAGCCCAAAGAGTAGGTTAGTACACCATAAAGAACAAGATTATGATATGGAGTGCCAAAGGCATTAAAAATAGGAACAAAGTGAACATATTGAACATGTGAAATCTAACATATATGTATTTTGAGTCCAAGAAATGGAGGAGAAAGAAAGTGGAAAAGCATTATTGAAAGTGATGATGATGGCCAAGAACTTTGCAAAAGTGAGCAATGAAAATAAAGCCATAGATTCAATAGTTGTGTTGCATTATTATCAGGATTCAAAAAAATACTAGAGATACCACTGTCAAACTACTAAAAATAAAAGACAAAGAAAATCTTGAAAGCAGCCACCAAAGAGCAACCATCAGACTGACCTTGATTTCTCAATAGGAATGATAGAAGCCAAAATAGTAAAATTACATCTTCAATGAAAAATAAGCTTCCTTTCAAGAATTTTTTATTTGCAAAAATATCTAAGTGGGAAGAAAATATAAAGACATTTACAGAAAATCACAAATTGAGGGAATTTGTAGTAGACCTATCCTTAAAGAAACACTAAAGGGGTTTATTCAGGCAGACAGAAAATTATTCAAATAAGTAATTCAAATATATAAGAATGAAAAGCAACAGAGAAGATAAATATGTGTTTAAAAGAACATTGACCATGCAAAATAGTAATAGAACAATAGCACAAAGGGAGGGAAGTTAAACTATTGTAAGATCCTAGAGTTGTCTAGGAAATGGTAAAAGTTCTAATTTATTTTAGGTAATAATAAATCAAGATTGCATGGTGTAATTTTCAGGGTACCCACTATAGAAAAAAAAGAATATTTAATTAATAAGCTAAAAGAAAAATAGAATATAAAATTGTTTAATACTCCAAAAAGACAACAAGCGAAGAAAAGGAACATAAATCAAGTAGGACAGATAGAAAACAGTGAGGTGGTAGATATAAACCCAAAGGTGTTGATAACTATATGAAATGTTAATGGAAATAGCCATTCTTTTTTCTATGAAAATTTAATATCTCATATCTTTAGGAGTTCATGAAATTCTCATTTTCAAGTTATTTAACAGTGTTTCTCTTTTTCCCCATAGACTGCCCTTCATCCACCTGGGTTCAGTTCCAAGACAGTTGTTACATTTTTCTTCAAGAAGCCATCAAAGTTGAAAGCATAGAGGATGTCAGAAATCAGTGTACTAATCATGGTAAGGAGTTTATTCTATTTTGTTTTTTCACAGATCAGTAAAGAATGTTCACTAATTTCTTTTAAAAATGGTTTGTTGTGTCTTACTTTTTACCTTTGGTCCTTGTAACAATTTTTATTCTATAATATGCAAGACATGCAGTGGAATTGGGGTAAACTCTTGAGTTGGAAGTCAGCTGTTGGACAACAGTGCTCAAAGCAGAGTGACAAGAGCAGTGTGTATTTGATGTAAGTACTCTGTGTTAGGCACTGTTCTTAAGCACTTAATACACTTTTACTGGCTTTTATTATTGCAGCAAACCTATCATGAAGTTTATTATTTGCCTTCTTTTATCAGGAGAATAAAACTACTTCAATTATTTGTTCAAGGTTGAATAGGAAATAATTGGCAGAGCCAAGATTCATACCAGGGATTGTCTGATTTTAGGAACAGTGTTCTTAATCACTCTTTCTGCCCTGAAAGTACTATTTCAGGCATGCAGTGTGGGCAGAAGTCAGATCACATGGTATTGTGACATGTGGTATGGAAGAATCTGTTGTCGTTGTTCAGTCGCTAAGTCGTGTCCCACTCTTTTGTAACCCCATTTCATTCTCCAGGGGAGCTTCCCAACCCAGGGATAGAACCCGAGTCTCCTTCATTGGCAGGGGGATTCTGTATACTGTTAAATAAAAATGAGAAAAGGGCTGTTTGCTACATGATTTGCTCAGTATTCTCTGGGAAATTTCACATTGTGAAATATTTTAAATAAAAATGTCATTTTTTAAAAAGCTGTGCTTGAGTGTTCTTTATATATTTGGTTGTTTGGCCCAAAGTGCATCCTTGTTGAGCCTCTAATTGTGATACTTGTCAGCTGAAACTAAAACTATAGGGTCAACTAACATCTTTTTCAACTGAGATACCTATGATGGTGATATGAGAGTCCTTGATTATTTAAAAGTGCTTTTTATTATTGTGTGAGATCTAAAAATTTCTTGATTATTTCACTAAATTTTCTCTTAAGCATATTCATAACACCAGCACTTAAAGTACCCTTTAGCAGGAGTTCCCCAGCAGTCCAGTGGTTAAGACTCTCTGCTCCCAATGCAGGAGACAGAGGTTCAATCTCTGGTCAGGGAACTAAGATCCCACATGCTGCAGGCCATGGCCGAAAAAAAAAAAAAAAAAAAATTAAAATGCCCTTTACCTAAAAAACACAATTCTGACAACCCACCAATATGACATTTTGGAACAATATCAAATTGCTTTAGGGTGCTTTAATTAAAGTCATATTCGCTTATTATAGAAGGAATAAATGTAAGCATAGGAGTTTTAAATCCTAAGACATGCCAATACTACTCAATACATATTTATTGTTTTTCTTAGGAATAAATGTAGGCATAGCAGTTTTAAATCCTATGAAGTGCCATGGAACCCTCAATACACATTTATCATTTTTCTTACTTGCTAAATGGTGTTGAACATTGGCTCTTTGAAGACAAAACATTTCCAAGATGCCAGTATGGTTTCATTCCAAGGAAATGAAATAATAGGAATTTTGCTGGTCTTACAAGATTTTTTAAGTGGTGTTTTCTCCCACAACTACTTTCTGTCTCTTTTTAAAAAGCCATATTGGGTATACTTAGACAAAAACACAGATTTCAAGAAACAGATAATATTGGAGGTTCAGAGCCAAGACAAGATGTGTTCTATACTCCTGTTAGCCTGTATGAACCGCATCATTAGATTTCATTGTCCAGCTCTGATACTTATGTTCAGCAGTTAAGCAACCACATTCACTACAGAGGCATAGCTTTTACTTGTTGACTGACTTCCTCTGCAGTCAACTAAATGTAGTTAATTGTATTTGCAGTTTTTCTTTAGTAAATGAACCAAAACGAAATTGAAAACACCCAGCAACTTTGAGGCCTCATATTTGATTACTTATTTTGAAGTCCATTAACTCTATTTGTTCAAAGCAAAGTAGCCATTTAGGGATTTTAAATTCTTGGGTACAAATTTGCTTATAAAGTTGATTTTATGTCTAAATAAAAATGTCTTTATCCCAGTTAATTTATAAATTCAGTTTGTCTTACTGATGTGAATTTTTAAATTTCTTATACATTTTTCATAATGTCATCATTTATTTGATAAATCCTCTATATTTGCTTCCACTATGGAAATACCCATTTTATTGATAAATCAGAAAATTAACTAAAAATTAATATTACCATTACATTTTTGCCAAGGGTAGTGTTTAGAACAGTAGGTGGTTTGTACAGTAGGTAAACATGAATTCAGTGTTTGCTATATATAAAGAAGGAAAAGCATAAAGAATACAAGGATATTTACATTTGGATTTATAAAGTCTTCACATATTGTAGGACTATACCAAGTCCTATCTTAAATCTATATTTAGGGGTATAGAAAATAAGTGACTTGTTATTTTTTGGACTGCCGAGAGCTATATTTAGAAATATTCCCAGTGCTCTGTGCTAATTTACTTGAGGTTACTTTCATTATACTTATTTGGGGTACTGTTATCATTCATATAGGGAAATAACTGTGAGAGCCTAAAATTTTTCTTATTTTGCAACATTTACTCTTTTTTACATTTACCTTTGATTTAGCTATTTTCTTTATAATAGAGTCAATAAGTATTTTCAGTCTTTCCTTTTTGTGATTTGTGTATAAGCTATGTTACTAGCCATTAAAAGAATGAAAGACCCAAATTACATCTCAGTAGGTAGCATTACTGGTTATGCATTTTAAAAAAATTATTTTTTTGCTTGAGTACATGCATTCTTCAGGGACTTATGCTGTCATTCGTTAAAGAAAATGAGTGTGTCTTTTTTGCCTGACATAGTAATTTAAATTTGTTCAGTATTTACTTAAATTGTACTGTTAAAAATCATTCACGTTCCACTGGCTGACACAAGGTCAGAGAAAAGAATGAAAATCTCATCTCTGAACACTTAAGCCTAAACTATAACCTAGTTAAATACTTCTCTTGAGAATTTTTTCTAAAATGGCACTTTGGTTACATTTCCTAAATTAGTACAAGTAAATTTGGTACTAGTAGGGTAAAACAGATTAAAAGTATACATGACATTTAACAAACAGGAGGTGATAACAGCTAGAATTGATAAAAAAAAAATCCTAGAATTTTTAACAATGAAGCTGTGACTTAGAAAACCTTGCTAAATTCTAGCTTTGGACTAAAGTATTGAGTATTTTAAAGGTCAGTCTTATTTTTTCTTTTTTTTAAACTTCTTTCTTAATTACACAAATGCAGTCATTATATAGAAAAACATATGCAAATATTTTAAAAATAAAAGAAAATTACCCTAAATTGTACCATCCTGACTGAACACACACAAGGAAATGTAATGACTATTAACATTTTGCTAAGTATCCTTCTAGACTTCCAAACCCCTAGGCAGATATATTTTAGTAAATGTTTGATAATACATATATCTATGTGCTAACTCACTTCAGTCATGTCCAGCTCTTTGTGACCGTATGGACTGTAGCCTGCTAGGCTTCTCTGTCCATGGGATTCTCTAGGCTGAAGTGGGTTACCATTTTCTACTCCAGGTCATTTTCCTGACCCAGGGATCAAACCTGCATCTCTTACATCTCTTGCATTGGCAGGCAAATTCTTTACCACTAGCACCACCTGGGAAGCCCGTGTTACGACCCCATGGACTACAGCATGCCAGGCTTCCCTGTCCTTCACAATCTCCCAGAGCTTTCTCAAACTCATGTCCATTGAGTTGGTGATGCCACCCAACCATCTCACCCTCTATCGCCTCCTTCTCCTCCTGCCTTCAATCTTTGCCAGCATCAGGGTCTTTTCCAATGAGTCAGCTTTTTATATTAGGTGTCCAAAATATTGGAGCTTCAGCATCAGTCCTTCCAATGAATATTCAGGGTTGATTTCCTTTAGGATAGACTGATTTGATCTCCTTGCTATTCATGGGACTCTCAAGAGTCTTCTCCAGCACCATACTTTGAAAGCATCAGTTCTTTGACGCTCAGCCTTCTTTATGGTCCCATTCTCACATCATACATGACTACTATAATATACATTACATATGTGTGTATGTATATATGTACATATGTGTGAGTATATATATATATATATAGGAATTATATTAAGCAAACTGTTCCATAATCTGTATTTCCCTTAAAAATATCTTTCCATAGCTATAAATACAGAATGTATATTTCCTAATAACTGCACGATACTTCTCTATATGGATATGCCATTGCTTTTCAGTTGCTCAGTCATGTCCGACCCTTTGTGACCCCACGGACTGCAGCACGCCAGACTTCCCTGTCCTTCACCATCTCCTGGAGCTTGCTAAAACTCATGTCCATTGAGTCAGTGATGCCATCCAACCATCTCATCCTCTGGCATTCCCTTCTCCTGCTTTCAGTCTTTCCCAGAATCAGGGTCTTTTCCAGTGAGTCAGCTCTTCACATCAGGTGGCCTAAGTGTTGGAGCTTCAGCTTCAGCATCAGTCCTTCTAATGAACATTCAGGATTGATTTCCTTTAGGATTGACTGGTTTGATTTCCTTGTTGTCCAAGGGTCTCTCAAGAGTCTTCTCCAACACCACAGTTCCAAAGCATCAATTCTTCAGATATGCCATAATTGATTTAATTCTCTAATATTGATTATTAAATTATTTCTAATCTTCTAGTGTCATAAATGTGATGAACATTAATGACTGTACCTATTTGAGCATAAATTGTTCAGAATTGCTGGGTCAAAGATGTATACTTTTATGTAGGGCTTTCCATACATCTTGAAAAATTGTATCCAAAAAGGTTTTTAACTAATTTTTCTCCAACTAGCCACTTATGAGTTCCTATTTTTCTCCACTCTAAGTCAGCACTGTTTAATCTACACTTCTGAAACTGCTTATTTTTCTTTTCACTCCTTTACTAGTGAAATTGCATATTCACACATTTATTGTGGTATATTTCCCTTTGTGAGGATGAATTGTTTTTTTTTTTTATTGGAGTACAGTCAATGTACGATATTAAGCAAGTTTTTATTCCATTTTTAGTTACTATAAAATATTAGCTATATCCAGTGTTGTACAGTATGTCCTTGTAGCTTATTTTATGCATAATGGTACCTTCTAATCCCTACCCCTATATTGCCCGTGACCCTTTCCCTCTCTCTATTGTCAACCACTAGTTTTGTTCTCTATATTTGTGTCTGTTGCCTTTTAAACAGTCTGAGACAATGTTTTTCCTCTTTTTTATTCATAATAGAGCTAGTCTGCCTAGTTTGTGATTTTCTTCTTTAACATAATATGGTATGTTTGGGGAGAGATTTTAAGCCCTATAATTTTCTTTTTCTTATAGTTACCTTTATTTGTTAAGTTTCCATTAAAAGATGTAAAAGTAATCATCTGATACAAATTTTCCTTACCACGTCATGAGCTAAAAGCACTTTCTTATCTCCAGTTATCTGTTCATTACCAAAAAATTATGGATTTTTAGAGTCTTCATAAATAGCCTAGTAAGTTTCCTATAATTCTCAGTGGCAGCATCAGTGTCACCTGGGAACTGGTTCAGAATGTAAATTCTCAGGTTCCATATTATTCCAACTAGATCAGAAACTCTGGTGTAGGACCTAACACTTTTAACAAGCCCTCTGTAGGTGATTCTGAAAATGAAAGAGTTAGTTGCTTAGTCATGTCTGACTCTTTGCCACTCACTCCATGGACTGCAGCCCGCCCTGCTCCTCTGTCCATGGAATTCTCCAAGTAAGAATACTGGAGTGGGTTGCCATTCCCTTCTCCAGGGGATCTTCCTGACCCAAGGATCAAACCTATGTCTCTTGCCTTGCACACAGAGTCTTTACCGTCTGAGCCACCAGGGATGCCCCCTAGGTGATTCTGGTGCACACAATAGTTGTGCTTCTCTGATAGTTTAGTCGATAAAGACTGCAGCTCAAACAGTAAAGAATCTGCCTTCGAGGCAGGAGACCAGGGTTCGATCCCTGGATTGGGAAGTTCCTCTGGAGAAGGGAATGGCAATCCACTCCAGTATTCTTGCCTGGAGAATTCCATGGACAGAGAAGCCTTGGACAGTTGATAAAGAACCTGCCTGCAATGTGGGAGACCCTGGTTCGATCCCTGGGTTGGGAAGATCCGTAGGAGAAGGGAAAGGCTATCTACTCCAGTATTCTGACCTGATTCCATGGGGTAGCAAAGAGTTGGATGCGACTGAGTTACTTTCACTTTCATATTTGGAGAGCCACTGATCCAAGACAGTATTCTGAAGTTTTCAGGAGTTTTTTTTTTAAGTCAGGATAATTTTGGAAGAATTTAACAGTAGAAAAAGCTTCCTTATCTCTCCATGTAGTAGTTGAATTAGTTGTAGTACTCAAAACTTTCAAGATAACTTTAAAAATGTATAGGATCAATGACTTCTCCTTGGAAAATTAGGAAAATTTAAATTGTAAAATTACTGAGACTGGAAAGTCATGTTTCTTAGGAAAACTTTGATGCTAATTGCTCACTTAGCTGAGTATAACTGAAAGGATGTATATTCCCCAGGAGTTAGATGTACCTTCCCCACCAGATTTCTGGTTGTTATAAGCTTTGATGTCAATCATTATTTTCACTTACAAAAAATCATACAATATCATGAGAGAAACTAACTCCATTAGTGTTTTCTCCTAAGTAGTATCCAATTAAGACAGTGGAAAGATTTTTTTTAATTTGCAAGAGCATCTTTCTTGGGTTAAGAAATAAGATTAAATAATCTGGGAAAAGTGAAGTGCTCATATTTTATAGTGTATGTAGAATATAGATTAAAAGGATAAAAAAATATTTGTGAGACATTATATACATACATATATATATATGGCATACAATATATATATGTGACTGCTGCTCTTGAACCAGGTGAGTCTCCTAGAAAAAATCAGCTATCCACTGAGAACAAGAAACAAGGACCTCCTTTATCACTTTCCCTAAGCAGGAGTTTTCTAAGGATGACCACAGAGGGAAATACAGGAAGAGGTAGGCTTCAGGCAGCAGGCACATAATGGTCAGTTCAGGCAGCAGGCACATAGTGGTCAGTTAAGTGAGGCAGGTCAGTAACTGCTTGTTACCTGAACTTCGTTAGGTCTTGGGATTATTCTGGCAAGTTGCCCCGGGACTTTTCAGCTCTCCTCAGTAATGTCAAAGCTACTCCTCTCTATAAATGTGAATCAAGGGCAGGAGGGGCCATGAAGACTAGAGAAAGGGATAGTAAAAAGTTGAGAGTTGCAGGAAGTATGTTTTCCTGCTTAAGCCTTCCCATGATTTTCCGTTTCCATGTTGTTTATGAGATTACTACCGCTGGGTGAATGAGATAAAAGATATGATTCAGTTTATCATATTATCATTTTACTTTTCTCATGAGTCTGTTGTCTTTTCAGGAATGTGCATGACATTTCCAAGCTATTTTTTTTTTTTTTTAAAAAGGATGTAAAAGTATATGTGGGGCTTCCCAGATGGCTCAGTGGTAAAGAATCCACCTGTAATGCAGGAGACAGGAGATGTGGGTTCAATCCCTGGGTTGAGAATATCCCTTGGAGAAGGAAATGGCAACTCACTCCAGTATTCTTGCCTCAAAAATTCCATGGACAGAGAAGCCTGGCAGGCTAATCCATGGGCTTGCAAAAGGTTGGACACGACTTAGCGACCAAAGGACAACAAAAGTATATGTAGTGTAGTAATGTATAATGTGTATATGCTTCATGTGATTTTCATTGATTTGGAGAACATGCTGACTTCCTCTCCCTAAAATAATTTCAGGAGCAGACATGATAAGCATACATAATGAAGAAGAAAATGCTTTTATATTGGATACTTTGAAAAATCAATGGAAAGACCCAGCTGATATCTTATTAGGCATGTTTTTTGACACAGATGGTAAGTAGTATTTACACTTAGGTTCTTTCTTAATGTTAGTAATAACTTTTAGCTGCTTCATTTCCCTAGTTCAAGTTGATACATCCTGCAGCTTCAGGCGCTGTATTTTCAGGATGCACTCGTGTTCACAGCTTTTCACTGAACGGCTCAGTGTGTCCCATATGAGAGCTAAAGTTGAGTCTTTCATCTGGATTAAAATATGATTCTAGACTCAGTATTTTTGTAAAATGGTAGTGTAATAAATATTGGTAGTAGTATCAACAATAGAATAGAAAACTATCAAGGTAATATTATAGAAATGTAGAAATGTGTTTATTGTCACTATTGAAAATGAAAAGTACATATATAACTATTTTCAAAATCAAATGCAATTACTAAGGTTACCATTAATATTTTACTGATTATTTCTCCATGAAAATTATATATGTTTAATAAAAATGGGATCTTCTTTAGAACCTTCTTGAACTAGTATCTCTTGTCTGTGTATAGGATATATTCTTCCTTCTAATTTAAGTCCCACAATCAAAAGTTTAGATCAGACATACCTTAGTAACTTCCCACCTTTAAATCTAGACCCAAGAAATCCCTGGTGGTCCAGTGGTCAGGATGCCACTCTTTCAATGCTGAGGGCCTGGGTTCAATCCCCTGTTCAGGGAATGGAGATCCCACAAGCCATAATCAAAAATAAAGCTAGACCCTTTTCTTTAACACATTTTATACTGTCATAATGTTAAAATATTCCTTAACTGACAGATGCCAGTTTCAAGTGGTTTGATAAATCAAATATGACATTTGTTAAATGGTCAGACCAAGAAGATGGCGAGGAGCTAGTTGACACCTGTGCCTTTTTGCACACCAAGACAGGTGATTGGAAAAAAGGAAATTGTGAAGTTTCTTCTGTGGAAGGAACCCTTTGTAAAGCAGCTAGTAAGTATAACTGAAGGCCTTTTTCCATTCTAAGAAGGGTGGGGAAGACAGAGCTGGTTTTTAAATAACTTTCTTTGAGTTGTGTGCCTCAATAAATAGAGGAAGTAAGATTTCAGAAGACGATTAGGTTGGTTTGCACCCAAGACTCTTGGAAGGCAAATATGTAATCCTATTACATTAGAAGTAGGACCAGATCATGTGAATCAGGCATACTTTTATTCTCTATGCTTATTCTTAGAGCTAGTAAGAAGTCAAACTTTTCTTATGCTGTTCAAAGGAATTATCATAGCTTCTTTGATGTGATTTGATTAAAAAGTGGAAGTGGTGAAGAATAATGGTTAATTCCAAAATTCTAGTTAGTTTACAAAGAATTTGATTCAGTACAAGGACATCCTTGATTAGGCAAAGAGAAATTATACCATAGTTTATAATTCTGGACTAAAATATAAGTTTTCTTCTTATGCATCACAATGCTTTCTAATGAACAGAATTATCCTGTCCCACAATATTTTCATATTATTGTTAAACATTAGATTTGTTTTTTTATGTTTTAGAAAGAATTGTTTTCTCATTAAAGGCATTTAAATTTCAAAACATGATTTTAGGATGCTTGAAGCAAGACAGAAACAGCCATTTCCCCACGTTGCATCCTTAACATTCCCCCCTTCTACTCGAACTGCAAACCAAAACTATACATCTGCCTCTGATTATTTCCTTTCTTTACATCTGGAATCACATACAATTTTAACTTACCTCAGCAGGTTTTTTGACTAATCAGTCACACTTTTATGGTCATAGCATTCAACTTCCAGTGTTTGTTGGATTTTTAAAATGTTGGTAATCTTTTCATATACTGTGCCTCAGGTCAGTTCAGTTCAGTCGCTCAGTTGTGTCCAACTCTTTGAGACCCCATGAACCGCAGCACGCCAGGCCTCCTCCCACCAACTCCAGGAGTCCAACCAAATCCATATCCATTGAGTTGGTGATGCCATACAACCATCTCATCCTTTGCTGTCCCCTTCTCCTCCCACCCTCAATCTTTCCCAGCATCAGGGTCTTTTCAAATGAGTCAGCTCTTCGCATGTGGCCAAAGAACTGGAGCTTCAGCTTCAGCATCAGTCCTTACAGTGAACATCCAGGACTGATCTCCTTTAGGAGGGACTGGTTGGATCTCCTTGCAGTCCAAGGGACTCTCAAGAGTCTTCTCCAACACAATTCAAAAGCATCAATTCTTCAGCACTCAGCTTTCTTTATAGTCCCAACTCTCACATCCAGACATGACCACTGCAAAAACCATAGCCTTGACTAGATGGACCTTTGTTGACAAAGTAATGTCTCTACTTTTTAATATGCTGTCTAGGTTGGTCATAACTTTCCTTCCAAGGAGTAAGCATCTTTTAATTTCATGGCTGCAGTCACCATCTGCAGTGATTTTGGAGTCCCAAAAAATAAAGTCTGTCATTGTTTCCCCATCTATTTGCCATGAAGTGATGGGACCGGATGCCATATCTTAGTTTTCTGAATGTTGAGCTTTAAGCCAACTTTTTCACTCTCCTCTTTCACTTTCAAGAGGCTCTTTAGTTCTTCTTCACTTTCTGCCGTAAGAGTGGTGTCATCTGCATATCTGAGGTTATTGATATTTCTCCCAGTAATCTTGATTCCAGCTTGTGCTTCATCCAGCCCAGCATTTCACTATATAAGCCAAAGTTTTAAATAAACTATAACTTCAAAACATCATAGTGAGCAAACCTGTATGAGGTAAGGTCACAGTTGTCTTCTTTACTTTTATTATGTTTCCACACTTTCCAACCCAAGTCATTTTGTTTCCCTCACTTCATCACATTGTCCTTTTCTTGAGTTTCCTTATTCTTTTTCCACTTTTTGAGCTAATGAATTTTTAGTCCTCTACAATATTTTTTTTTAAAAACTAAGTTCAAAACAGATAATACAGACACATGACCAAACAATATAAAGAATATTAATTCTAAGCTAGTAAAAGGTTTGTTTTAAACTACTTTGAGAGTATTTAAAATCAATCTTAGAATAAGGCATATTTAAATTAATGATGATTTCCTTTTGTATTCCAGTCCCATATGAAAAGAAATATTTATCAGGTAAGTATGGTCTTTTGTTAAATTTTCCCCACATGTAAGAATACATTAAGATTCTAGCATATTAAAGTACTGAATAGTATTAAAGACCTCTTTAAATATTAACTACATAACAATGTAATGTGGAACTTTTATAAGAAGGTAGAAAGTTCTCTTAGCTTAATAAGACTTTTTAAATGTATCTGCAAGTTATGTATGAATATTTTTAAAAACAACAAATAACATCTCTTCATTGAATTCCATTATCTGTTTTTGTGGGAAATGACTGAATCTTTTGTTAAAAAAATTTTTTTTTCTTATAGTTCTAATTACAACTTATGAAGCATCTGTCTCACTAAATGCATTTTTGGGAAAGGAACAGTTAACATACTTACATGGTTCAAAAAGCACAACTATAAAAGGCAAATTGAAAAATCTGTCTCCCACTTTGTCTCCATCCATCCTGTTTTACCTGTACCCTTATTGGGCACTATTTCAGTTTTGTCTTTAAATGTCCAGTGTTTGCCAATACAAATTAAGATATATGACTTTTTTATTTACTAACATGGTCTAGCTCTCTCTCCATATCATTACCTATAGATAAATCTTCATTTAACCACTGTATACTTTTTCATTTATGGATATTTATCAGCTCCAGACCCCTATTGGGTTATTTCTGTATGTTTGCTATTGTAACAGTGCTGCAAGGAATGAGTAACCTTGCACAAAAATGTTTATCTTTGATTTCCTGAAATATAACTACTGTATTGAACATGCATAACCTTGATCAAAACTGATGGTGTTTCAGAGAAATTGTACTATTTTGTGTCCCCCCCAAACAATGTATGAAATTTTTTGATGTCTGCAAATTGTATAGTTTTTAACCTCCATATTTTTGAAGTATAAACATAGGGTAAAATGTTTAAATGTACACCTTAATGCTCGCTTCTGTTTATACCTGTGTAACTAACACTCAAAGAACACTTTCGTCACACCACAGAATTCCCTGGTGACCCTCCCAATAAATGTACACACTACCGCCATCCACCCCACAGGGAGCCACAATGGATTTCTATCACATAGGGTAGTTTGTTCTTGGGAACTTCACGTAAACTAACTCTATTTCTTTCAGCCAGAGTATTATTTTTGACTCATCAGTGTTGCACAGTATTTTAGAGACATACCATAGTTGGTCTGTTTGTTGATATTTGATCATTATTAGTATGGTATGAATGTGGCAGTGCTATGAACATTCTCATACTTTTTTTTTTTTTTTTTGGACCGATGTTCTTGTTTTCCTTGAGAGTGAAATTGCAGGGCCATAGGGTAGCTAATAAGGTCCAGCATTCTTAGAACTAATCAGATTTTTCAGAGTGGTTGAACCATGTTACATTCCTGCTGACAGTGTATCCAAGTTCCATTTGCTCTACATCCACCCCATGAGGGTTTTATCAACCTATTAATATCTAGTTTTAGCCACACATATGGGTGTATAATTTTCCTGATGAAAAATGATGTTGAGCACTTTTACACATTAGCCATCATCTTTTTTTTCCCCCCCAAAATGCCTATTCAAATCTTTTGTACTTACTGTTCCTTTAGTATCATGAACACTTTGTCAGTTTGCGGCTTGCTATGACAGAAGAGAGGAGTGTTTATGGGTTCAGGAGAATGTAGGAAAAGTTAACATTCTTACTCTTCTATAAGAGGAATATATATTTTAAAAAATCTAACAAAACACCACATTCATTAACTTGGCTATCAAAAAACAAAACTAAGAAAAAAAACAGAAAATAACGTTTCCACAAGAATACGGGTCCTTTGTGTACTGAGAATGTAAACTGGTTATCTGCTGTGAAACAGTACAAAAGCTTCCCATTAAATTATATGATCCAGCAATCCATTTCTGGTTATGTCCCCAGAAGATGTGATAGCAGGGACTTGAAGATATTTAAACAACCATGTTTATAGCAGCATTATTCTCAGTAGCCAGGAATGTGGAACCAAATCAAGTGTTCATCGACAGATCTGAGTGAGCAAAACATGGTATGGAATACTATTCAGGCTTAAAAAGGCAACTCTACAACATGTATGAACCTGGAGGAGCTAAGTGAAATAAGGCCAGTCACAAAAGGACTCTGTGTAACTCTATTAAATACCCAGAGCAGTCAACTTCAGAGACAGGAAGTAGAATGGCAGTTGCCAAGGGCTAGGGAGAGTGGGGAATGGGGAGTTAATGTTTAGGTTTGCAAGATGAAGTTCTATGGATGGATGGTGGTGGACATAGCACAACATTGTGAATGTACTTAATGCTACTGAACTGTACACTTAAAAATGGTTAAGATGGTAAATTTTGTTTTGCATATTTTACCACAATTTTTAAAAAGTTTTAAATCAAAGAAGAGTGTAAGCATGTTATTTAGAAACATGGAGGCAAGTAACAGGAGTAGTTGCTTTGAGGAATGGTAATTAAGGGTTAATAGTAATAGGGAGGAGTAGTATGGTATTTTCATTACATACCTTGTAGAAATACAAATTTTAAACTATGTACATATATAGTTTGGAGAACATAAAAGGATATATGTAAATTGAAACACACAGTGAAACTTAGTGTGGATAATTTCTATCTCAGAGTCTTAAAAGTAGAGTGGAGACCTGCAAAGTCTACTTCAAATTTTGAAGTACAGAAGTTATTCAAGCTAAGAAATATAAATCTTGATAGTAATAAACACTGTTTTTCTAACCAATGTGAAAAATTCTCAAAAACAGGTAATATTTAAGTGATGAAACTATATTTATGCTCCCCCAAAATCAATACTAGCAACTTGTATATCCTGATTTCCCATATTTTGTTTTTCTTTTTCAGATAACCGCATTTTAATATCAGCTTTGGTGATTGCTAGCACAGTTATTTTGACAGTTTTGGGAGCAGTTGTTTGGTTCTTGTACAAAAGAAGTTTGGATTCTGGTTTCACCACAGTTTTTTCAACAGCACACCAATCACCTTATAATGATGACTGTGTTTTAGTAGTTGCAGAGGAAAACGAATATGATATTCAATTTAACTAAGACTTTGGAAATGTCAGATTAAGACATCAAATACCTTTCCTCTGCAAGATTTCAATATAAAACCTATGAAAATTAATTTTTATGATATATTTTATTCCAGTAACATTCATTACTTTTATGTAATCACTGATCATGACAAAATTTATCTTTAGGTTCATTATAAAAACAAAAGGAGTAACAACCTTGGATATAATTTAATGGTTTTAACCACCTCCCAAGTGCATCTTTCGGAGAAGGCAATGGCACCCCACTCCAGTACTCTTGCCTGGAAAAACCGATGGACGGAGGAGCCTGGTAGGCTGCAGTCCATTGGGTCGTTAGGAGTCGGACATGACTGAGCGACTTCACTTTCACTTTTCACTTTCACACACTGGAGAAGGAAATGGCAACCCACTCCAGTGTTCTTGCCTTGAGAGTCCCAGGGACGGGGGAGCCGTCTATGGGGTCCCACAGGGTCGGACACAACTGAAGTGACTTAGCAAGTGCATCTTTCACTTGACTTAAGGAAACCAGGTAAAAATAAAAATCCAGTCTACTTGTCTTACCTCCTCTATCTTCCTCCCATTGAGTTGAACCACCTTAGTTGAAAAAAAATTCTACTTACCACTAGTTTTAGCAATCACTAGATCTTTAGCAATTTCTATTGTCTTGCTCCTTTACCAATAAGATATGGAGAATACACCTACCCTTAAAAGATTCTCATTTAGATATCACTTATGCTGGTTACTCTGGTTAATTCCTTTAATACATCTATCTCCCTTTAGGATTTAAATGTATTAGATGCAGAAAATTTTACAGATTTTAACATCCCATATGCCATATAATTATATAATTTTAATACTTTTTAGAATACTGTTTTGGACCACAGCATTAACATTATTTAGCACTGATCATAAATGGTCAGGATCTCAGTAAGATTTTATGAAGCAAAAAAAATTACAGCCATACCATACCAGGAAGGTGTGGAGGAGGCTGACATATGGGTAATGTATAGAGCCCTTTAAGGATTTTTCTCCTGCTGCCATATCCTACCATATCTGTTCCTATGTATCTCATGCTCCCCAAGCCTCAATGAAGTATTTCAATGACATGAAAACTGTGTAAGCAATAACTAAACAGAAGAACTACATACTACTGTAGTGATGATGTTCAAGTTTCTGGTATGTATATTGTACATTTTAAGACAGAATCATTTGGTGGTAAAATATGAAAATGCAGTAAAACTGAAACAAGAATGCTTTCTTTAGCAACTTTTATAACTTAACATTCTGAGAAAAGATAAGGTATGTAGTTAACAAAATTGTATTTACTATATGAAAAAACTTGAAAGTGCAAGAAAGTAAATTCTCCCTAATGCATATCCCATCAATCATTTTATGAGAATACTTTTCATATGTAGAGACACTCTCTCAAGCTTGACCAGTGGCAACAAAGTCATAGCTTGTGACACCTGTTTCCACTGGCCACCATGAAGCAGAATCATTCCTCATCACAATTAATGGCAGTTTTTTTTAAACAAGACGTGAATAACTCCAAAGTGATGATAACATATTTGACTGTCGTACTAAAGAAGAGATTTTATACTAGGTGTTACTACACAATTATGTTTTGTAAGATTGAGATTTTGTGTTATTGACTGAGATGTCTATTTTATTGAGTATTAACAGGGCTATTAATCATGAACATTAGACTGGAATTCCTTCCTGCTTTTCTAACTAAAATTCTACCAATCCTTTAAGAATTAAGACTAACTTTTTGTTCTTAAAACTTTCTATCACAAATCTTTTACAATATGTATTTCAGTAGCCACCGGCCACATGTGGCAATTTAAAGTTCACTTCCTCAATTAACACTAGCCATATTTCAAATGCTCAGATCACATGCAGTCAGTAGCTACCATATTTGGCAATATTTCCATTATGATAGAAAGTTTCACTGAAAAATGATGTTCCAGTCTCCTGTTCCATTTCTATATAACTAATAATTTCTTCAGTTCATTTCAATAACTTCTACCTAATGACAGCTCTACCAAAATGGTTGTTCTAAGTGATTTGATTTTTCATGTTAGATTTCAAACAAGTCCTTAAAAGTCCCTGGTAATGCAGTGCTAAATCTTAATTTCCTTTATATATTTGAACATCTGTAACAGGCCTTTGTTACACTTGTTCACTGCTCAACAGATAACTGGATAATTCAAATCTGTATTTATTTTTAATATTAGTAATAACATAAGCATGCCTGTTTACACTCAGAATGTAAAAACTGCTTTTCTTCAAACATCTTGATTCTATCTAATAATGACAATGTAATTCTTAGCTTTGGTAGCTGTTGTTACCATTGTTTCTTTTAGTTACCATTTACTTTTAACATTTTATTAGAAATTTGTATTCTTAAAATTCTTAGGAATTTGAATATTGTATGGTCTCTATTTTGTTCAGAATCTAAAAAATGATAACCAATGAAAGATTTTTCTTAATTCACATTTACAGGTTATTAGAAGCTTATATAATATTGAAATACTAAGTAGTACTAACGAACTTAGGATACTATAAAGCTCAAGTCACTGGGGTCAGAGTCAGACATGACTGAAGTGACAGCAGCAGCAGCAGCAAGACACTGTGTATGTCATTTAGCAGTTAATTTAGAAAAACTATAAATAAACTACGCATACCAATGGAATGTATTCTACCATTTACTTAAAATTTTTAAATAAAAAAATTTGTAGGTTAAGAAGACATTACATTTTCATACTGAGTTTTATTAAAAGCATAAACGTTTTGAATTCAAAGCAAAGACCTGTAGTATAGATACTGATACTGGCATCCTTAAATTTCGCATACCTGCTTTAAGGAAGGTAATGCAAAGATAACAGGCAGACGTTGAGCAAATGTTTTTTAGAAACAGTTATTTTCATATAAAATGGAATTTGAAACTGTAAGATTCTTGGCTATAACATTTGAAGGCTTCTTTGAGCACCAGTTTTTTAAAAGGAAACATTTCAAACTATAAAGTAAATCAGTATGCACTTTATTTCAAGCCAAAGTTTTACATTAAGACCAACAGTCTGACTGAAAATAAGCAAACTGCTGATTCACATTTGGGAAATTACATAGTTTCTATTTAGATTCTGAAAAAGTAGTCTGACAGACTTTATTTAACCTGAAACCACCTGAAGGCATTTAAAAGTGTATCTTAAGGGTGCTGATGAAGAAAATATACAGTGTTATGGATGTATACACAACTCAGGACCACAGTGTAAATCTAGTCATGGTGAATAGGTAAATGTTCATCTCTTCTCTAAAGGTAGTGAAAAATATTAAGTCATCAAATAAATGTTTAGAATTACCAAGGAACAGTTAAAAACAGCCAGGATCCAAACAGGTTATTTATATCATATTTATCTATAAAGAAGTGACAACACTAAAAAACACATTGAAAACCAGTGTTTTAAACTCTAAATGTGGGCCTTAAAAGTATCTCATTAACTTGAGATTGCAATAATTTTTTTTAAACCAAACAGCATTTGGCTAGCAATTCTGATATAATTTACAGCTGCAATATTCCTAAGAGGAATATCTACATACTACATACTATGGTCTATCAAATATAATCTACATTTTCCAAATCAATACAAAAATTTATCCATCATTTGTACACTTTATTTTAATATACTTTTTTAGAAAATTAATTTTACTGCTAAGTGAATTTAGAATTCAAATTAAATTTGGAAACCTAATATAATGCTCTTAACTTTCTCCCCATTTTTTTTAAACACTGGAAGCAAATGATTATAAAACTGAGACTGCAACTTAAGGCATTTAAAAATAAAAATAATTAGGTGCCATCTGGCAATTTATTTTGAAAGCCTATTTTGTCCCACTTTTACCACTAACAAGAGACCAAAACACCAACCTTTCTTCATAAATATAACTACACTAATCAGAACACAAAAAAGGGTTGTCAACATTGCTTATTTAAAACAAGGGTAACACTTTCCCCACTCATTAAAAGAAAAATACTTTTACTTTTAATTACCAGTTTATAAACATTAGATTCACTGGCCATGTTAAAGGTCCAGCAGAATTTTAATTCAGTAACACTTGAGAATGAACATATATATACATGCATAATGTGTATATATGAATATATATATTCATTCTATAGAGATAATATATTCAACAGACATTTCCCCACAAAATTAACTCATACTTAATTGCCAGTTTTAATAACACTTGTTCACAGATCATCCATTTGTCTTATATGAAGTTAGGCAATATCAAATGTTCTGTTATGGTCTCCATCTTCTTCTGAATCATCTTCTGAAGCTGTTGAAAGAAAACAGGATGATCAAGAATGATTTTAAGGGGGATGAGAATGGAAGTGTAAGTATGAAGCCAGAACAGCAATGATTTATAAAACAAAAATCCCAATTTATTATATACTGTTTGGTCAAAATGATAAATTATGATGACTGCATGAGGGTAGTTTGTAGCCACAATGCCCCCACCCCCACAACTTTTTGTTACATTAGTTTTTATTAAAATGAAAATGTTTTAAAATGTGGTTCAAGAACATCTAAAAAGTTCCTGAGATCAGTTTGTGTCCGTAACAGCTAATGATACACTAGACAAAGAATAAACTTTAGGCAAGTGCTCTCACACACCTGAGGAGAATCTGGCTTATTACGGCTGCATGTTTGATGTATCCGATGAGAATGAAAAAAAAAATGTACATAGAAATAGAATAATAGGTTATGGGTGTTCTTGCAATTTACACCAGAGCTATGTCTATACAATGCCAAGAAAGTTCTATTTAGTCAAAAAAGGTTTATATAGATACAGCCTAAGTTAAAATAATTGGATTTAGTAGAAACCTTTTGTTCAGAGTATTTCTATGCCTCCATGTTGTCAAAGACTCATCACTCTTGGAACAGTTCTGACCTCAATTTATTTTAGAGTCATTAGTAGCTCAAGAGTTTAACAGAAAACATTCTTGAATGTCTTAGGACATATTAAGTGTAAGACTGTATAAAGTGCATGTGAAGGAAAATGGAAATACACTAACATCTAACCAGCATTTCCCCTATTATCAAGAGCAGAAAAGATAAATGTATACTCTTCTTGTATTTAATACTGGATAGTTTAAGAGCACCCAGCAAATGCAATCAACAAGAAAAAAATCATGCAACATGTATAGATGAAACTTAAGTCTCCATATATTTACCTTGCAGAAATTTTAAATTCATTTTAAATAAATGGTACCAAGCATATACTTAATTAGCTCATGAGGAGTAAAATCCTACACTTAAGTTTTATATTTATCATGGAGAAATGTCAAACTAAAAAATAAAATAGTTTTTCAGAGAACTTCTATTTTCTACTGGATTAACTCTACAGAAGAAAATTCAGTGAAAACCAGTTTTCAGAATATATTAGTACTCTGGTATTTAGAAGTCAACTAGTAACACCCACAACATCTTTCACCCTGAGTTTGGATATACATATTTCAACTCCATCTTTTCCCTCTCATTCACATGCTTAAAAAACTAAATTCTAAATAGGAACATTAGTTAAAAAAAAAAAAAACAGCAATCAGGAGTAAATGTACACTGCAATAGATTACTCTCATCACATTTGACAAAATATAAATTATAACTTACAAAAAAGAGAGAGATCTTTGTATTAGCCAATATGATGGACCTGAACTAAGAAGGTATGAAGGAAAAAAGATTTACACTCAATGAAGTCCCACTTTATTATACCATTTTGATTCCTTTACATACCATTTCCACACATACTAACCAAAATTGTGAAACTGTATCACCTAACTGCAGCTCTAAATCCTTTTAAAACTTAAAATTGTAGAAACTCAATGACAAAAACCCATGCCTAAGAATATTCAAGGAATTAAAGGAGGATTAGGTCCTTCTGAAACCTTACTTCAAAGGATGCTAAATTTTGTCTAAAGGTAAAACATTACACAGACTACATATAATAGTCCATGTATTTTAAAGGTGAGTATAAAGGATAATCAACTGGAGAAAACATATTTAAAACACTTCAAAGAGTGTACTGGAATCTGATCATGGGGAGTGCCAATTGCTTTGGGTAAAAAAGCACAATAGCTAAGTAGGGTAATCCTGGATTCCCAAGAACTGTTCCAGAGTCACCAATATCTGTGCCCACCTGGTATGAAGCACCCTGGAGATTGTAGGACTTTGAGAAGAGGGTTAGCTGTGCAGATGCCTGTAAAGATTTGGGCATTAAGTGCCTTCACAAAGGAGCCCAGGCAGAAGTCCTAAAGCTGGAACGTGATCTTAAGAGATTGGAGCTGCTGGCGTAGCTGGCTGCCTATTAAAGGTCCATGAGGACCTGAACAAGGAGCAAAAAACAAAAACAAAACAAAAAAAACAACGAAAAAACTATGGCTTCTGTTAGGGACTCAGAATTAGGACTCTTTCACTCCTATTTTCCTGGAACTGTATATAAACCCAGGGAACACCTTTTATGATCTAACAAAGCTAAATAACAAAATTTCATACACAAAAAATCTAACCAATTCAGTGTGTTTTGATTAGTAGTTAAACATGTCTTTTTAAAAAAAGTGTTAACAGAAGTGTTAAAATTAAGGTGATTAAATATGTATTTTTATTTTAAATAAAAGCAAAATACTGATGGTTAAAATAATATCCTTTTATACATTAAAATTAATGCAATTTAAAACATATGCTATTAAACTAATGTCAGTTGCCCAACACATCTTTCCCAAATCAATTATTCTGGTATTATTAAGCCTATAAATGAAGCTCTAATTTGGTAGAAAGAGTATATATACTTGGGTTTTGCTCTATGGGTTTAATTTGCAAAAGTAAATTCAACAAGTCTGGGGAGGGGAAATTCCACCTACTTTCGAGATCTTCCATATGTGCCTGAAGAGTTCTTGCAAGGTTAATAAACTAGAAACAATGCAGAGAGAAATACAGTAGTTTAAATGTAGCAAATGGATCTAGAGAGAATCAGTATAAGAGATTCAGTTCTACTTAAAAATCAAACATAATTTTAAGCCTTTAAATAGGGGGGTCTTTCATCCCATACATCAAAAATTACAAGCTTTTAATGATAAGACTTTTAAAAACATCTCATATATCATCATCAGTTATGCAGAAATCATGTATTAATCATATAGAAACTGGGAGCAGATAACAATAATCTTATTCAATGAACACCATTGTGTTCTTGCATAAATATAACACTTCCAAAAACTATGGAGAAAATTAATCCTTTGCAATTTGGAACCAAATGACTGTTAGTGGTCAATTAAAAAATATAAATCAATTATTTTCCTGCCTAGAAATATGACATATGATTCTGTATTTTACATGTATGTACCTTTTACAAAGGCATGAATTCAACAGATATTAATTTATATGGTTCCTTTATTGTGAAGAGACAAGTTGCCTTTCTAGAAATCAAGAGATCTTTGCTCAAATCCTGAAAGCTTTTGAGAGTTCCTTCTCTTTTCTCTGAATGATAAAAATTAACAATTGGCTAGTAGGAATGTTTACATGATTACAAAAAATGTTCTATCCATATACACTGAATGTGTTATTTGATAATTTTCAAAATATAACAGAAACGTTATACCTCACCATAAACTCTACTAAATTTTTATCACCAAGAGAACATTTATATAAAAAAACTGTCTGAAGGATATATTTATGAAGACATTTCAAGAATCAGGTGTTCAGAATGCTACTGTAATGAGATGTAGACTCTAGTCCCTGCTACATAAAATGGCAAGGCAGTAGAGTATAAATTTCCATAACAGTACCATTTAATTAAAAATACCTAACAAACAACTTTCTTACGTGTTAAACTAAGGCAATAGTGTACAGAGTAAACACCAAATAGTCCCAAATTGTAAGTAGTTTGAAATACAGATGCTTAAAAACTACTAGAGTGGGGAAAAAAAAAAAAGCTACTAGAGTGGTAATCTTTTACAGGATAGTAACGAATAAAATGAAGTTAATTTCCCATACTCTTTTAGTTTTTGGAGTTCAGTATCAGGTTTCTAAGTTATAACACTGAGTTTTGTTTTTAAATTAAAAAGGGCATTTTCCTTTGTACTTCCAAGTCCCTGTTTCTCACTGACATATATTCCAATTAACTTCAAGAGCTAGAAAATTTCTTCTTTTTTAAAACAACTTTATGAAAAAAATTATGCTTCTTGATAAAGACAGTAATTTCTATTAAAACTACAATACCTTTATTTTTTAAAAAGCTTTTAATATAGGAACTTCCCAAAGGAAACAGTGTGTGAACATATAAAACAATCTGCCTTCCAATGCAAACAATGGTGCATCACGTCCTCCCGTCCCCCCTGCTCCCAGGTTACTTACTCGGACACGTGTGCTTGGTTCATTCGTATTTCCCATCATATCAGAAAAGCTTTGTTCGCACAAGTGCAATAACACAACTAGGTAGAGACCAGAGCTGATAAACTCATACTCAGCCTTCAAGAGGGAAGCAAATGAGAAAAAGAAGATATATGGAGAATGAAAAATTAATAGACAAGAGACTGACATTCATATACTGATAAACTAGAGGAAATGTATTCATATCCAGTTCTTAGAGATATAGCACCATCTATTAAATCAAGAAATAGCCTCCATAATATCATAATTGTACTAATGCTGTAAGTGATACAAATAGGTGTATGAATATCCTCTTTATTTAATTCAGTCTTCTGTTATGTAGTGACTTATATATGAAAGTGGGGCTTTTAACTCATTTGAGGGCAGAATGAATGATCTAGTTCTATAAAGCACCTAACATTTTATTAATACAATGGCTATAAATGTTTACCTAAAAATTACCATTTCATGTATAGCTATGTATCAATATATGCAAATAAAACCTATTCAAATCAGTCAAACACTTATTACATAATATAATTAAGGCAACAGTAAATATAAAAATAAAGGTAACAGAGTAACTGTTCCTTGGATGATTCACATAGAAATTTTTAGTGGGTAAAAACTGTCCTTTGGTTCAAAATTATTGTTCTGAAGCTAACAATACAAGTCATGAATATAGTGTTATTAAAAATCTAAACTATCCTGTAATTTTTATACAGCAATCTAAATTGTACTATTTTTGGTAATTAACTCATCTGATGTTAAGAGCAATATGTTCTTAGTTACCAACTTCAGCAACTACCTGTTCTCATATTCCACAGAGGATTCGAAAAATCTGAAACTGATTTAAAAACTGTCTTTACATCCATCACTTCTTACTTTTATTTTTTACTTAAAAGGAAGTTTATGTCCAGATTTTTTTTTAATTTTAATATTTATCACCTTGAAAAAAATGAAGCCACTGGATGAGGAAATAAACTGTATTAAACTAGTTATTTAAAATGATAGTTCTTAGGCCCCCAGAATCCAAGATTTACACACAACAAAGAAGTTAAAAGTCAGGAAGCTTAATCAAGACTGTCATTGTTTTGTACTCCACCTAACATTTTCTCACACTTATAAATTATTTAAGATTGTGGGCCATTCAATCCTTGGAGAACCATGAAAACATTCCTGGTTGAAATGAAATGCCAAAGTACCAGCGAGAAGGAAGGACAGCAGGAGAAAACCATCCTTTGAAACCTACTCTCATTTTGAGAAGATTAAAAAAAAATTTTTTTCCATCATTCTACCTTTACCTACTCTTTCCCTTGTTCTTTAAAATACCAATGCTCAGCTATCCAGAGAGATTCCTTGGGGATTTAAGACAATTCCTTGCTGAAAATATTTTCTTTGGACAACTGGCTCATTAAAGAAGAAAAGAAACTAGGGTAAGTAGCATCTGTGCTGCATCAATTGCCCAGAGTTGCATTAATTGACTCTTAACCTGGATTGAAGTAATCTGCTTCAAAGGATCTGAAAATCCTTTAACTCATATACAAATTGCATGAATCTGTATATTTTATTGTGTGGTCTTAATCAGATTTTACAAAGGGTATTCATTATTCCTACATTTTAACAGTAAAGGGTATCCATACAGGATTATGTTGCTTGATTCCACTTATGATTTTTATGTTTATGTGAAATTTACCTCAATCAAAAAAAGGGGGTGTCCATTACTCCTTTATTTAAAAAGTGTTTTTCAAGCATTTATACATTCTACCACCATCATATCTCTTTTTATAATGAATATGCTAAGCATACTTGGATAGTATGGCTCTTGAGTCAACCCTGTAATCTCCCTGAACATCTTTTTGCCCCTAGAATTTTCCTTTGGCAGGGAGAAAGGGAGGAAATACTGAGCTCTTCATTCTCCCTAAACATATCAAAATTTTTTAAAAGTTTAAAGCTCCAAAAAATAAAAATTAGTGACCAAGTCAATTCTCAGAATAGTTATCAATACACATCAAAAAATTCTGAGAAATGAGAATATCTGAAAAACTTTTGAATAAGATTGGAGATTATTCATTACATAAATAGACTAAAATGACAAATACTTAAAGAAAGAGGTTTATAAACAGTGTGAACTTGGAATAAAAGATTTCATAAGATTCGTAAGTATTCAGTATAAAGTTGCAGGTAGCAATAAGGACAGTGGAGGGAACTAGGAGAGCAGAACATGGGGTGGGGTGGGGGGGGGCAAACAGGCACATAAAAAACTACTTCTAACATTAAAAAAAGAAACAGGATGTAGATCCAGGGCTAGGTGTTTCAATCACGTTCCAGGACTGAGGCATTCACAACTGAGACAGCTCTGGGGAGTTAAGATTAGGATGCCTATCTGGGGACCACTTTCCTAAGCCTTTATTTTCAGGTTTATTTAGGAACCATATAATACATTTTACCTTAATAATTTAAAACTTGTGACTTGCTTTTTTTGCCCTTCATTTTCAAAAGTTATAGGAAAGTAAAGAAAAATACTTAATGCAGTAAAAGAAAATTACGTTACTATTTTAATGTAGGTTTTCAGATCATGATTTAATCTTTTCTTCAAGAGTTGTCCTTTAAGCACAGAATAGACACTTACCAAATTAGGCAAAATATACTAACTTGTTCATTTGCACGAGCTCTATGTAGTTCATGAATATCAAAATCCTCCAGGTTAAGCTGCAACTTCTCTTTACAGAGTTCACAGGTGGTTACAGCCTCTAGTGAAGAACCTGGTAAAAAAAAATCACAAGTAAAACTTAATTTTGCTATGTCTCCACAAAACATTTTTCCTTGTGGGTTTTAAGCTTAGAATATAGAAAACTAAAAGGAAGGAAGGAAGAGATAGCAGAGAGACTGTACTACCATCATAAACCAGTAACGTTTCCTAAAATAGCAATTAGTAACACCTGATGTGCATGTCCTATTCTTGTGGAACCTAAGCCTCCACCTTGTGTTTATTTTCCTATCCCACATACTCATATATTTTGATGTGGGACGCTGACAATGGAATATTATCTGTACTTCCTACTTCCTCTTTAAGTACTCTGACAAGATGCCATAAAGGTTTGAGTTCAGTTCACTCACTCAGTCGTGTCTGACACTTTGCGACCCTATGGACTGCAGCACGCCAGGCTTCCCTGTCCACCTCCAACTCCTGGAACTTGCTCAAACTTATGTGCGTTGAGTTGGTGATGCCATCCAACCATTTCATCCTCTGTCGTCCCCTTCTTTTCCTGCTCTCAATCTTTCCCAGCATCAGGGTCTTTTTCAAGGAGTCAGTTCTTTGCATCAGGTGCCCAAAGTACTGGAATTTCAGCTTTAGCATCAGTCCTTCCAATGAATATTCAGGACTGATTTCCTTTAGGATGAACTGGTTGGGTCTCCTTGCAATCCAAGGGACTCAAGAATCTTCTCCAACACCACAGTTCAAAAACATCAATTTTTGGGCACTCAGATTTCTTTATAGTCCAACTCTCACATCCATACACTACTACTGGAAAAACCATAACTTTGACTAGATGGATCTTTGTTGGTAATGTCTCTGCTTTTTAATATGCTGTCTAGGTTGGTCATCACTTTTCTTCTAAGAAAATATAGTCTGTCACTGTTTCCATTGTTTCCTCATCTATTTGCCATGAAGTGATGGGACCAGATGCCATAAAAACATGGTATCTAAAACAACTAGTTACATAGACCTAGGCCAGTATCTTTGATGTGATAACATACACTAAGACTCTGTGGTCTAAGAAATGTGTCTTCCCTATAACACAGGAGGCAAAGAAAGGGATCCACCCTTCTTCAGATAAAAACAGCTCCCCTCGGCCATAAAGTGATTGAAGTCCTGATACGTGGTACAACTGCTAAGTAAAATAAGACACAGATAATAAGATACAAAAGATAATAAGATAATAATAAGATACAAAAAGTCCCCAAATATTGTATGATTTCATTTATATGAAATACGTAGAATAAGCAAATTCAGAGAGAAAGGAGACCAGAATTTACCAGGGGCTTGGGAAGAGGGTGAGAAGGGTGTTGGTGCCTAATAGATATAGAATTTCTGTTTTGGATGACTTAATAAAAGTTTTGTAAATAAACAGTCGTGATGCTTACACAATATTCTAAATCTACTTAATGCCACTGAATTATACACTAAATAATGGTTAAAAGGGCAAATTTTATGTTCTATATATTTTATCATAATTAAATACAATTCCTTCTGTCCTATATGCACTCAACATTTGGTTACTCCTAAGGTTCTGGCTCCAATTAAGTCCAGTCTTGTTTAATTAAACATCTAGCTCTTTTCCTCGTGTTTATTTTTAGACAGGATTTTAAAATGAAAAACTGTCCTAAAAACTAGAATAAGTCATATGCATAATAAAGATTTAGATTCAATTTAACATTTGTTGAGTGCTTGTTATGTGCCCCAAAAATATTAGAAGTTCTAGACACTAAGAAAGAAAGTAGTCACTCTTGTCTTGTAGAGCTCATAAACTCTGAGAATTAGTGTTATTTAATAACAATTCTTTAATAAAAATTTAGCATAAAGTCTAAGATAATAGTAGTAGTAACTTACATGCGTTTTCTAAAAACAGCTGAAAGGAAAATGAATGAGTGCTACTTTGAGGTAGTAACATGTTTATGTCATCTCAAGATGAGCTGGAATGAAACTGCGAAAGACACTTCTATTTATCAAGTATGTGAATAATATCGATTTGCTTTTCAGAAGTCAAGCATACTTGAAAGTGTTGAAATTAAAATGCATTCATAATATTTTCTTAATCATTAAAAAATAGTATATTACTGGAATATACTAAACTCACGATGGAGAATATAAAAAATGTGAAACTTCAGAAGGTTTTCTCTTATTAAGATATTTATTCTTTGAATCAAAAGCAGGAAAAGTATGATGATCATAAAATATGGACACTGGATGCAACTTAATAAAGGTCTTTCACATCTTAAGGCTTCGTGTTTCTCTTCTATGGAAAAAGTGACATAAAGAAGTTGCCATAAAGGCCGTATGCAGCTTGGAGGAACCATTTATCGTTGCAATCTTTAATCCAGGACACCCCTCAGGTGTCCTTCATATCCCATCTCATTCAGTAGGCCCTGCCTACATTTGCCTAAGCTTATATTAAACTTATTCTATTCATCTTTGAACATCCTCAGAGTTTTTAACAGTCTATATATAGCAGCTGCTTAAATGTTTAAACGAAATCTCTATCAGAATGAATCATCTACCAGATGCGGTCTTCACATAAATGAGAAAGCTTTGTGAAAACTTAACAGGAAGGTTCAGTTCTTGAGATCTTAACATTCATCACCATGAATACTTATCATTACCTTTAAAACCTATTTAATTACTTACTGTGAGCCCAATCCTGTGAGAAACTATTCATAAACATCATCTCATTTGATCTTAACAACAAACTATTCCTCAATTTGATTCTTGATGGAACTGAGGCCCAGCCCCAGACCTACTTAACATTCAAGAATGTTTAGAAATTGGACTTAAGGAATTTCTGTTTTTAAAACATAGATGGGTAATTCTGATCAGCAACCAGAATTGAGAACCAAAGTTAAGAGACTTACTCAAAATCCTATAGTTAAGTGTTGGGGAGTCATTATTCCAACCTAAAGCATGTCTAACTCTCAAAAGCCAATGTTCTTAAATAATATATTGTATTATCTGTTTTTCTATCTATACAATACTAACAGTCCTATTGCAAATATAATAGAAGGTGAGTCAAGGTGTTTTTCATTCTGGTAATAGCTAACATTTCTGGGCCCTTGCTAAGTGTCAAGAACCATGCTGAGCATTCATTTAAACTTATAACACCCCAGGGCAGTGCCTAATAGAGCCCACAAGGCTTTCATAACACCACACAGTCAAAAAGAGGCTGCTACAGGTAAGACTGGCCAATCCTACAGGTTTGGGACCAGGTTAGTTTAGAAAAAAGATAACCCCCTACCCCAATGAGGCCTTTGCTATCTCGCTGCAGGAAGAAAAGTTTTTCACTAGACTCATCATCTCCAGTCTGAATAAGGTTACTCAAATTCCAACAGATCATTAACACTGAAATTAATACCATCGTACTTCACAACCTATTTGCCTGTCACCCAACTATCATCATCAGACCATCATTGCTACACAAGTATGTCCATTTATTGCTATGATCTAATTTCCCACCCTACTAGTCATATTTCACTAGGTCCTCCTGGTACTCATCGCTAAACACAAGTAAATTCTTCTTAACCAATTTCCTTTATGAATCACCTGTTCAACTTCAAGACTGAACCACAGGGCCTCACAGACTGATAAAATATTCTTCTGCAATCATTTCCCCCCAACAGTCATTTGAATCTCAGGACCAAGAAATACAGATAGAGGTCCCTGATACCTACTGCTGTTTTGAAACTCAAAGTTCATCCTCATTAATTAATGACTTTAGCACCTATCTTCTTCACACAACTTATTTCTTGGTTATTTCCACATCTACAAAGACCACAATTGATTCTGACTTCCTCAACATCCTTGCTTCCAATATTACCGGTCACCACCTCAGCCACCCACTTTATGGTCATTAACCTTGACCTTGTCATTGCACTTTACAGCATTACTCCTAAAATCTGTAGGTTAAGCATCTCTTCTGTATACCTACAATTTTTCACTATTCTAGCTAACCTACTCTGGCAATTATCTTCAATGTCAATGAGATTCAAAAGACACAGATCCAACTTCTCACTATCTACTTCCTAATGTCTTTACTCCCTCTTTCGTGTCTAATTTCTAGACTCACTACAACCACATCCAACTTTAACTCCCTTCATCATTTTTTTGCCTGGCAAAGGTCTCAACCCCACTGAACTCAAATCCTTGTCTGTATCCAAGCATCTGAAAATTGCTTCTTAAAAATGTACATGTATCCCAATTGCACTTTTAAGTCATATTCATGGTCACAGATTTTTATGGACACTAGTACTATCCGAAAACCCTGAAAGCATTTTAGAATGTTCTTTTCCTCACACATGAAAATTTCTTAACCCATCCCTTCCAACAGCTAAAGACCCTTATTAAGAAAACACAGGCAATTATATAGGAATTTAAGCACCTTCTCACCAAAGCAACACGCTTTGGTTAGAAATAATTCATATCTACACTAGCAAGTACCCTTTTCCTATTAAAAACTACCTATTCAACCTGTACTCTGGATCCCATCATCCTCTTCTCTTTTCATAAATTTTTCTCTTCACAGTATCTCTTGTTAAAAACATGTACTCAAATTTTCTACCTTGAAAGCAAAAAACAAAAACATGTACCATGACCAGATGGTAGAAAACTCTCCAATTTCTACCCTATATCTCCAATTATCTTGACAGTAAAGTTTATTTTAAGAGGGTGTCTGTCTATGTTGCTGTTTCCCTAGTCTTAGCCCAATTTAGTAATACAATGACACCTCACCTCATCCCCTTTGCCAGCAATGAAGCTGCCAAGGGCATCCATGCTACTAAATTCCAGCTGTCATTTCTTTGTTCTTATCTCTCTGTTCTGACTTCTTTGTGGTACCTGACAGGGTTGATTACATCCTCCTAGAACATGTTCTTCTTTTGGCTTGCACAACACTACATTTTCTCAGTTTTCTTTGTACCAGACTGAGGCTGCTCCTCAAATCTTCACTGGTCCCACTAAATGTATGGGTGCTTCAGAGCTCTGTTTTGGGTTCATTTTTTTGATATCTGCCCTTGCGCTAGTGACATTTACTCTCAAAGCTTAAAATACTATTTATGTGCTCATGATTCCCAAAACTGCAATTTTCAGCACTGAAACCCTTGAAACATCATGCTTGTCTTGCTAACTGCCCAGCTGACATTTCCATATCATTATCTAATAAACAGTTCATACACAATTATTTCAAAAACAGAACTCTTGGTTTCCTTTCCCAAATTTACTCTTTTCTCAGTCTTCTTTATTTTAGTAAATGGTCCCACCATTTACTTAGTAGATCAAGGCAAAAAGTTACTTCTCTAATTGTTCTTTCTTCTTCACTCCACCACATCCAATCCATTTGCAAGTCCCATAGAATCTACTTCCAAAACATACTGGAATCATCTATTTCTACCACCACCACCACCACCTCTAGTACAATAAATTCCTAGTTGGTCACAATAGCTCCCTGCTTCTACTTGTCCCAATAAAATCCACTCTTCACAGAGCAGCCAAAATAGAAATAAGATCATTTCACTCCCCTGACCTTCAGTGGCTTCATATAACACTTATAAAAATCTAAGCTTCTGACATTAGCTTTCAAAGTCCTAAATGAGCAAGCCTTTGCTCACCTCTCATATCTCAACTTTATCACCCCTGTCCTTTCCCACAAGTTACACTCCAGCCACACTTGGCCTTCATTCAGTTCCTCAAACACACCTAAGTCATTCCCACCTTAAAGGCTCTGTGCTAGTTGTTCCATGTGTTGGATGCTCTTCCTCTCATTCTAAAATAGCTAGTTCCTCTTCGTTCAAGTTTAAAATGCCCTCATCTCAACAAGATTGGAGAAGGAAATGGCAACCCACTTTATAGTGTTCTTGCCTGGAGAATTCCAGGGATGGGGGAGCCTGGTGGGCTGCCGTCTACGGGGTCGCACAGGGTCGGACAAAACTCAAACGACTTAGCAGCAGCAGCATCTCAACAAGACATTCCTTTAACAAATAATACCACCACCACGGGAGCAAGTTGCCTTGTCTGACTTGTTCTCTATATCCCGTATCCAGAACGATGCCTGGCTCTGTAACAGCACTTAATAAACAAAGACTCCCTATAGTAATCCTACTGCTGCATAATAACATTAGAGAAAATAAATCTTTCTCAAGGACACATAGCTGCTAAATAGTAACAGTATTTCTTTGATTCAAAAGCATCTTACATGACATAAGGGTCACCAGCAATAACAAATCACAGTTGAACTATACACATATAAAAGTAAATAGATTATATTCAGTAAATGAAATATAACACTACTATGCATTAAATTTATGAAGCAAAACTAATGCTTTAATGCTTATGCTTCACAAAATGACACTTTTGATAAGAGTATAAATTTGAATAAATTATAATCAGAATTGTTAACTGAAATGCATACATGCATGCATTTCTCAGAAAAAACTGTGAAAACAAAATACACAAACGGGTAAATCTTACCAGAGTTAATTTTGGCCTGTAACCACTTCTTCATACACTCTTGGTGGACATACTGTAAACTTCCTGTGCACTTGCACGGCTCTATCAGCAAGTTAGAGGATGATGCAGCTGCCATCTGACAAATTCTACATAAATCACCTTCTTCTTCTTCAGAGTCCTCTAAAAGGAGGCTGGAAAAGAAGGTATATTTCCTAAACAGAGCTATCAAAACTCATTCCTGGTTGGTCATTTCTAGTAATATATAATCCTAAAATATATCATGGTCTCTCTGGATAGAAAAAAGGCAAACAATAACAATAATAAATAACAACTATCAAGAAAAATACTTTCAACAAGAGTAAAAAATTTAATATTTTAAAAATAAATCAAATAGGCTACCCTATTACTTATCTTCAAACAATTTTAAGTAATTGTGTCCTTGGTACCACAGCTTAAGTTCCACAGCTTTCATAATTTATAAGTTTCGTTAAGATTTAAATTTCTGCAATATCACAGACTACTTCAATTCCAGTAGTATAAAGATAATGCACATATATACCCATTACTTTTGTCCCCTCAAAACTTTTAAGACAACTTTGATTAATTAAATATTGACTTGTGATTTTTCAATTTACATGTTAGTAGAATCACATTATGTTTAAACTGATAAACTTTTGTATTAAATCATAATAAAATCAAAACAATAGATTTTAAAATTTCTAATTTTCCCCACCCCCAGTAATGTTAGTAAATCATCCTCATTTCTTTAAGGTTAGGATTTTAAAGTGTGGAGCAGTTCCCATTAACCCACATCCTCTATTTCACAGGCCAACATGTACTGCTTATTTAAATGCAGAAATGATCATTATAGAACAAGTAATTATTTTGGTTAAAATCTGTCACCTTAGTCCACTGCTGACACAAAAAGGGTACTCAATGAGTTGATGATACGGAATGCTAAACTTTAATTGAAATACAACCTGGATTATATGGGTTCCAAATGAGTTTAGCAAAAGATTTGTGGAAAGAGAAACAGATGTACTTTGAGGTGACTTCCATACCTAGGCTTAACCAGAGATATAACCTCAATGAATCTTTGTTTTTTCTAAACAGGCATTATTTACTTATTTCTGGCTGCATGGGCTTTTCTCTAGTTGCCGTGAGTGGGAGCTACTCTCTGGCTGTGGTGTGCAGACTGCTCATTGAGGAGGCTTCTCTTGTGGCAGAGCACATGGTCTGGGCATGCAGGCTCCAGCAGCTGCGGCTCCTGGACTCTAGAACACAGGCTCAGTAGTTAATGGCGCATGGGCTTAGCTGCTCTGTGGCATGTGGGGTTTTCCTGGACCAGGGATCCAATCTGTGCCTACTGCACTGGCAGGCAGACTCTTTACCACTGAGTCACCAGGGAAGCCCCCCGAACATTCATCTTTATGTTTTACCTTTAGATGTGACTTCCTTTGGCTCAGAGTTTTTAACTTTGGGAGAGTCCATTTTTTTACACTTTTATTCATTTAATTGTAAAGTATCTTATAATCCTCACATATAAATGAAAAACATAATAAAGGAACACACACACATATAAACTCCCTGTCAAAATACCCATACAAATGTGCTTTTGAACTAGCTAACCAGACAGGGCAGTGCTGGCTTAATCGGCTACTCTTTGGAAATCAGTAAACTAATGCTTTGCCTACTTACACTACTGCACTCAAATTAATCTCACTTTGAGCACAAGAAATATAGTAATTACTTACTAGATTACTCAGTAGACACTTCGCAAATAGAGGCTGCTCCTATAATCTTAAACCTAACACTACCACAGCAGAGTAAATTCTTCTCCATGAAAGGAGAAAAAGCAAATTTTAAGAGAATCATCACATGGTACAATTTGTTTTTTTTTAAGGAAAAGTGGAAACATATTAGTCTATGTTCACTATCTTAGAAAGCATATGAAGCTCCCTTTATTACCCAGAGTAAGATTTGAATTATTTCTTGTTAAAAACCAAAAAAAATCTAAAATGATAGTAACAACTATGTTCCCTAACAATTTCATTACTGGGGCCTTTATAAACAAGAAAAAACAAAAACCAAAAACACCCAACGACCTTAGCATTACATAAGTCTTTTCTTCTTACAAGTATATTTTATGTGCACTATCCTATCCCATTTCATCATAAAAGTAATTTTAATAGATGGAAAAACTAAGCAACAATACTAACACAACAAAATAATTAAGTTGGACTGAAAATCTCTGATCTTTCATCCTTCTCCAGAGATTTTTAAGCAATCTAAACTCTATAAAAGATTTCATATGAATAAAAGATTCTAATTCCTGAATTTAAACTGACATTTCTGTCGGTCACAGTAATTCAGCATACATTTAGACTTTAAAAAATCTATGATTTTACCTCATCCCAAAAAAGATTTGAAATCAGAAATATAAATAAATGGTAAATAAATGATCTTATTAAAGGGTGAAATATTGTCTTGATACACATTATCACTTGGGCCAACTTACCAATTCCATGTAGCACTAGCCTACCAAGAAAAAGGGTAAGAGATTAAGGCTTTTTGTCTCCATATGTATCTGTGTCCAAAGCTGGTTAAAAACAACCTTTAGATTATTTCTCGATGCAATCTGCGCCCCCCGTACCTACCTCTAATATTAACTCTCATCCATTTTACCTCTGAGCAAGATACTAACATCTTACTGGGTGTAAATTTTAAAGGAAGAAAATTTCAGACATCATTCTTATGAGAAACCATTTTAGAAACAAACAGTTCTTTCTCTAATCTGTTCCTGCTTTACAGGCTTAAGACATGTATTCAAACTTACCTCTCTTTTATTTTCTGTAGTCTTTCCGGGTCTCTCGAAGGTACATTTTTAGTTTTATCATTTTTTCCATCAGATGAACTCCACCCTGAAGGAATAATATCTACAGTGATCATAACATTGTCAGTCAAATTATTTCCAAGTGCTGGGGGCACTGCAAATCGGAATAAGGAACCAGGAAGGATCCCTGTTATTCCTGTACTTCGTCCGCTACGAATTGAATCTGATGGGGAGTCACCTGTACCAACACTGCTGGGTGCTGCAGATGCTTGTGGTCTGTTGGCACTAGCCCCAAGGGGATCACTCTGCGCTTCAAGGTGAACCACTTCATTTGATTCTCTTCTAAAAAGATGATGAGATCTAGATGGTATATCAGAGGTAGACATCCTTGAAGATTCATCTCGTCCCTCTCGCCTCCTTCTAGAGAACAAAGGTGTGCATCTATTTCTAAGTGAGGAAGATAACCATGGTCCTGTATTTCTACCTTCAGATTCTTGGTTAAAATTCTGGGAATCTGGCTCAGAGTTATGATTTTGGCTAAGAGATGACAAACCCCATCTTCGCCGAAGAAATCGAAATCCCTGAGACGCTTCGGATGCCCTATTATCAGGACTATCAGAAGCTGATGCTGCATTACCACGAGACTGAGAACCTGTCAAGATTCTTGGAGAAACATAAGAATTTTCAGAACTCAACGACCTTGTATTCAAGGAATCTTGATTAGACCTTCGTGAAAAAAACGTAGATGACATACTAGAAGCTATACGTGACAGCAATCTCCTTGTTGTGCGTCTACCTTCGTTGTCAGATTCTTGAAATGATCTGTGAGATGAGTTAATCCTATCTGAACTGCCTATAGTTGAGGTTTCACCTCTATTTGAAGTATAAGCAAATCCAGGCTGCGTACTGCTTTGGGGAGATTCTAATTCTCTTGGAGAAAAATTTGATCTTAAAGAATTTCTACCAGAGTCCCTAGAACATGGTATGGTTTGATGTTCAGAAGGCATTTGGTGGTTAGTAGATGATGTACTCAATTGTAAAGTGCTTAATGAGTTCTCTTTTGGTCTTGCTCCTTGTGAATATGAAGAAGGAACTCTGTCTTGAACATCTATTTTTTAAAAAAGGAAAAGATAGCCAATTACATGAATTATTGGTGCATTATTAAATTTAAGTCTATTAACCACTAATTAATGCCAAAATTAACCCCTAGATTCAAACTGATCACTAGCATATTATAATTACACAGCCTAACTACTACTACAGAAAAAAATTAACATATTTAACTATCTGTCTACACTGTTGGTAAAATCTAGTGCTGCTGAATGAAGTCATCATTACAAATTTTTAAAAACAGAAATGCACTATAGCTTTATAAGAGGTAAACATCAATCTACCAACCTGGATGAAGCTATAATAGTTGAATATACTGAATAAAAATTGATATGGGAGAAGAATACCTAACATCTAAATGGATAAGGAATTTTAAATCGGTCAAAAACTCAATGTAAATGACTCATAACAAGTAAAAGCAAAATTCTCATAGGGAGATGGTGTTTTGGAAATTTTTCTCACTCTGCAATAAGTACAAATTTATTTCATGTAAATACTATCATTCTTATAATTTTATGGCAAACCAGGCTAACAGTTCAAACTTCCTCCAACCTTTGGCCTCTTCTTTCAAGTTAAAAACAGGGATTCTGATCCCCGATTACTCATCAACCATGTTTTTTTTTTTAAAAAAAATACTGGTCAGGAACTCTGAGTCAGAATAGAGCTCTGGCATCTGTAATTTTAACAATACGTTGCTGATGATTCTAACCTTCAAGTGGAATGAGAAATATCACAGCATTCCTTTATAAAAAATATTCATCCATATATCTACTTTAAGAACTAGATTGTTACTGTGCTAACACATGGTACCTCATGGAAGAATCAACTATTAGGGACTAATTAGGGACTATTCCATATACTTATACTCCCCAAACCTAGAAGCTACTGACACTGTTTACTAAACCTTCTCCATCCGAAGTCAAGCAAATGAAGATACGCTTTCATTTGTCTTAAATAAAGCAACAAACTGCCCTAGTAAGATCATTTAACAAATCTAGTTAAACCTTCCAATAGAAATGTATAGTCTTCTCTGTAAATCAAATTCCACTTTTGTCTGCCGTGACTGTCAACTTCAGTTATTATCTTTTATCTTCAGTTATTTACTATTATTGTTTTATTTTTATTTATTTAATTGCATTAATTTTTTTCAGGTGGCTTCACTGCATAATGGATAACTCACTGGACTTCTATTTTTTTTTTAAATTTAGGCTTACACACACTGACAGAAACAGTGTGGGTCTTTATTTCAACTAAATGAAAACAAAAACAAACTCATGCTAAACTAAAGGAATTCTAAATTATGTCTTAAAATGATAATTTCACGTTTTACTTAATTCATAAGGCAAATTATATTGCAGCATATAAGCATTATCAAGTATGTATAAAACATATATTCAAGAGTGGAAAAATTATAAGCAAACAGAATTTGGATACTTGTGTCTAAATATTTTAAATTGGTTACCATTTTTACAGTAAAACAACAAAGTCCTAGAATATATATCAAGCTATCCTATATTCTAAATCTTCATAGTATTTATTTCATTTATTCCTCTGTACTGTGATTTTAATGATACAAAGAAAATGTAACATTATTAGATAAATTATGCATAACAATATAGCTTATACATACATGATGAAGTTGTGAAATCATCACTTCGGTGACTATAATCTGCAAGACTATTAATGGAGGAATCTGTTCTCCTCTCTCTCATCAAGTCAGTTCCAAATGATCCAAGTACCACTGATGAAGATCTGGGAACTTGACTATGCCTCCAAGTAGAATCTTAAAATAATTGAAGAAGTTTTAATTCAGAGAAAGCTTTCAAGGTTTCTGATGACAACAAACCTTCAATACTACACAGAGATAATTATGGTTTACTGGTGGTGCTAGTGGTAAAGAAACTGCCTGCCAATGCAGGAGACTTAAGAGATGTGGGTTCAATCCCTGGGTCAGGAAGACCCCTGGAGGAGGGCATGGCAAGCCACTCCACTATGTTTGCCTGGAGAATCCCATGGACAGAGGAGTCTAGCGGGGTACAGTCTATGGGGCTGCAAAGAGTCAGACACAACTGAAGTGACCAGGCATGCACGCAGCATAGGAATCCAGTTATACAGTTGCAATCAAAAGCAAAATCCACTAATGAACTAATCACTCATAAAATTATCTTCTACTCAAACATGTTATTCTCTAATACTGAAATCCACCCCTCATCTAGGATGCCAATATCTCAGTCACTCCCTAAAATACCTGAATACACAATATACACATGATGTAAAAATGATTACAGCAAAAGTGATGAGAACAGCCAAAATCAAAGCCATCTTGAAAAGAAAGAGGTTATACGGCAAGTTACATTATTTTGTCAGAACTATTATTGCTGCCATACTTCATTCATCCTTATGCTAAGAATTAATGTATCATTCCCATTATAATCTAAATTTTGTCAGATATAATTTAAGAAGAAATTAAAAATTAAGTCTCAAAACTTACCCCCCTTTACTGTTTATCTTGAAATTCTGGGTCTTCCTCTCCTAGTCCTAAACTCCTTAAATAATTTCCCTTCATTAAGGGAAAAGGCCCGGGGTTAATATTATGCCTTCACAGAGCAGAAGAGAACAAAAGTATCACTACATAATGATATCTGTCTACAAAGTTAAGGTCAGTCTGCTCTTACCCATCACATTACTCTTAATATCTTTCAAACGGCCAGTGTCTTTCCCATGGTGGTCCTACCTAACAAAATAGAAAGGAATCGCTTACGCTAATTCAATTATTTTATGCCTAAGTCTTTCATACCAAATTGATTCAGTGATTTGTCCAATGTTACACAATTAGAAGACTAGAATCATAGCTTCCCAATTCCTTGTAGAGAACTCCCAATAGAATACCACCAACAATTTTTCAACTGAAGAATTTCTACATTTTCTTAAAGAGTCACATAGCACAATGTGTATTATTTACAAATACGCTAAGGAAACATTTTAAACATGTTATCTGTAAATCTGGCTTTCCCAGTAACAATTTAAAACTTTATCTCCTATAATAATGAGCAGAAGACAGGTCAGTTTTACAAACTTTGCTACTATAACCTATCAGCTATTCTAATTAAATAAATTATGTTAATATCCCATTTGTGTAAGACATTTTAACCAAATTTAGAACAAAAATCCAAGATGAAGAGTTAATTTCAGTCCCAGCACTAACCTAAGTTAAGATTTTGGAAGTTCCACTCATTTCTGACTCAGGCTCACATGCAATCTACTTGCTTAAAACAGAACAGCTTGGGAAAAGGGCTTTTGTCGAAAATACACATATAGTGACTATATGTACATAAATTTAATTATTACCTGATACTGCATTTAAACCATGTCCAACACTTCTTCCAGTTGAGGTAGATGTACAGTTTGTACAAGAAAGTTTAGGTCTTTTTGAATCATGATCCCGTTGCTGGTTTTGTGATCTTGAGCGTGCTCCCTGAGTTATCTCAGACTCACTATACCAGGTAGGTTGAAATGGTGATGCGGCTGCTGATGCAGACTGTAAGTTAAAATGAAATTTTACAAAGGAACAAAACACTTGCAATTTTTAAATATTAACTTGAAATACCAAATTTAATCGACAGTGTTCTAATAAACTGCTGAGAATCACTCATTCTTCACCAAGCACAAATTCTCTACCAGGCAGGTTCTGCTGTCTTCTACCACTTGTCCCTCTACATGGTAACTTGTTTTGCTAGACAGCCAATTTGATTCAGGTATGTCTTCTTTGTAACTGAATATAGACACTAGGCTAGGAAACAGGGAAGAGTAAAACTTAATATGATAGTAACTATTTTGTTCTCCAGGTTTAATATTAACCCATTGAGGAACCTTGCTTCTTCATCACCAAGAAAGGCACTAAGTGACTGTGAGTACTCTACTGTAAGAAAAAGATTTTCAAGTAATCAAAAACACATCTGGATCTTATGCCCATTCTCAGGAATAGTCATACAACAATATACATGGTACTAACAACAACAACAAAAAAACTAAAATATGGGATTTCTTCATCAAAGAAACAGCTAAAATTACGTATTTTAAAACTCTTACTCAAAGTTTTCTCTTTAAACATATAATTACATGTACAACAGAGTGAAATAACACAAAAATTTTACAATGTACAAATACACATACATACACAAAGATCATATATTTCTCCACAAGAGAAAGTTAAAACTGGAATGTTATCATGGGCCATAAATTCAGTCTATATTAACATTATATTCAAACATAAGTACCCAAACAACATGCTCAAACAGTTTAAGAGTACAGATAAACAAATAGTTATCACATGAGTAAGTACTATAAGAGGAAGTATGTTGAAAGTTCTACAGAAAAGAAAAACTTAACTATGTCTAAGGAATGGGGAGAACAAGTAGAAGGTGATAATTGGAGTTCACTGAAAGGCAAATGAGGAAGGAGATTATAGGTAGATAACACAAAAAGATAAGAAGATGTCTTAACTATTCTACCATGGGAATTCTTCTAAAGCATCACTACTTACTTGATGTTCTATTATCTTTCAATTATGAGAAGTATACTGCATGTATACAGGAAACAGTATTAGTCCATTATAACTCATGTATGGATGTGAGAGCACATATATGGAAAAGCATAACATACAAAACTGAAAAAGTATTAATGGGCAGATCAGGATTTCTTCTAACTCTTGCCCAGAGAATATTTTGTTAATTAAATGTAGGACTCCTTCAGTTCAGTTCAGTTCAGTTCAGTCGCTCAGTCGTGCCCGACTCTTTGCGACCTCATCAATCATAGCACGCCAGGCCTCCCTGTCCATCACCAACTCCCGGAGTTTACTCAAACCCCTGTCCTTGGAGTTAGTGATGCCATTCAACTATCTCGTCCTCTGTCGTCCCCTTCTCCTCCTGCCCCCAATCCCTCCCAGCATAAGGGTCTTTTCCAAAGAGTCAACTCTTCGCATGAGGTGGCCAAAGTACTGGAGTTTCAGCTTCAACATCAGTCCTTCCAACGAACACCCAGGACTGATCTCCTTTAGGATGGACTGGTTGGATCTCCTTGCAGTCCAAGGGACTCTCAAGAGTCTTCTCCAACATCACAGTTCAAAAGCATCAATTCGGCGCTCAACTTTCTTCACCGTCCAACTCTCACATCCATACATGACCACCACTGGAAAAACCATAGCCTTGACTAGATGGACCTTTGTTGGCAAAGTAATGTTTCTGCTTTTAAATATGCTATCCAGGTTGGTCGTAACTTTCTTTTCAAGGAGTAAGCATCTTTTAATTTCATGGCTGCAATTAGCTTAGCACAAACTTGGTCTCACAAGCCTTCTCTACCAAGTCGTCCACAGAGACGCAATCAATAAACTGAATAGCACATGAAATGAAATTCATTAAATATTTCAAAATAAAACCATGTTATGAGCCACCATCATCTATCTATCAGGGACCTAATCCTGCAGGCCAAAGGTTTTAAGACCTTTGAATTTCAAAGATCAAAAATATTTTTCAAGTTTTAATTTAAAATTTAGAAAGAACTTCTATTTCTGACTCTTCTATTTCTGTAAATCTAAAATAGCAAGTATTACTTAACCTCATCCCCAATCTTTTTAAATGGGCATTTTATATGCTCCTAAAACATGAACACACCGGGCATAGCAAACATCCTTTTCTGATAACACAAGAGACAACTCTATACATGGACATCATCAAACAGTCAATATCAAAATCAGACTGTTTATACTCTTTGTGGCCAAAGATGGAGAAGTTCTGTACAGTAGGAAAAATAAGACCTGGAACAGACTGGCTCAGATCATCAGTTCCTTACTGCAAAATTCAGACTTAAAGAAAGTAGGGAAAACCACTAGTCAAGGCCATTCAGATATGACCTAGGTCAAACCCCTTATGATACAGTAGAGGTGACAAATAGATTGAAGGGATTATATCTGTTAGAGTGCCTGAAAAACTATGTACAGAGGTTTGTAACACTGTACAGGAGTCAGTGACCAAAACAATCCCAAAGGAAATGAAATGCAAGGCAAAGTGGTTGTCTGAGGAGGCTTTACAAACAGCTGAAGGTTCAAATTTCTCTACAACACTGTCAACTCTTTGTCTTGTCTCACCTGTTTTATTTTAGCCATTCTAGTGGGTATGAAGTGGTGTCTCATTAAGTGTACATTTGCACTTCATAATGGCTAATGATGTTGAGCATCTATTTATGTATTTGTTGGCCATTTATACATCTTTCAAAAAATGTCTGTTCAGTTGCTTTGCTCATTTTAAACTGAGTTGTTTTTTGTTACAACCTAAGAGTTCTTTATATAATCTGGTTACAAGTTCCTTCTCATATGGCATATGGTTTACAAATAATTTCTGCCATTTTGTGAGTTGTCTTTTCACACTCTTCATGGCACTGTTATGGGCTTCCCTAGTAGCTCAGCTGGTAAAGAATCCACCTGCAATGCAGAACTCGGTTAGATTTCCAGGTCAGGAAGGTCCCCCTGGAGAAGGGGACCTTCCAGCCAGTGCTCTTGGGCTTCCCTGGTGGCTCAGACGGTAAAGAATCTGCCTGCAGTACAAGAGACCTGGGTTCCATCCCTGGGTTGGGAAGATGCCCTGGAAGAGGACATGGCAACCCACTGCAGTATTCTTGCCTGGAGAATCCCCATGGGTCAAGGAGCCTGGTGGGCTGCAGTCCATAGGGTCCCAAAGACAGAGCTGAGTGATTAAGCATACGTATATATGGCATTTCAGTTCAGTTCAGTCGCTCAGTCATCTCCGACTCTTTTTGTGACCCCATCAACCGCAGCAAACCAGGCCTCCCTTTCCATCACCAACTCCCGGAGTCCACCCAAACCCATGTCCATTGAGTCAGTAATGCCCTTCAACCATCTCATTCTTTGTTGTCCCCTTCTCCTTCTGCCTTCAATCTTTTCCAGCATCAGGGTCTTTCCAAATGAGTCAGCTCTTCACATCAGGTGGCTAAAGTATTGGAGTTTCAGCTTCAACATCAGTCCTTCCAATGAACACCCAGGACTGATCTCCTTTAGGCTGGACTGGATCTTGGATCTCCTTGGAGTCCAAGGAACTCTCAAGAGTCTTCTCCAACACCACAGTTTAAAAGCATCAATTCTTCTGCAGGCAGCTTTCTTTATAGTCCAACTCTCACATCCATACATGACCACAGGAAACACCATAGCCTTGACTAGATGGACCTTTGTTGACAAAGTTATGTCTCTGCTTTTTAATATGCTGTCTAGGCTGATCATAACTTTCCTTCCAAGGAGCAAGCGTCTTCTAATTTCATGGCTGCAGTCACCATATGCAGTGTCTTTGGAGCCCAGAAAAATAAAGTCTGACACTGTTTCCCCATCTATTTGCCATGAAGTGATGGGACCGGATGCCATGATCTTAGTTTTCTGAATGTTGAGCTTTAAGCCAACTTTTTCACTCTCCTCTTTCACTTTCATCAAGAGGCTCTTTAGCTCTTCTTCACCTTCTGTCATAAGGGTGGTGTCATCTGCATATCTGGGGTTATTGATATTTCTCCTGGCAATCTTGATTCCAGCTTGTGCTTCCTCTAGCCCAGGGTTTCTCATGATGTACTCTGCATATAAGTTAAGTAAGCAGGGTGACAATATGCAGCCTTGACGTACGCCTTTACCTATTTGGAACCAGTCTGTTGTTCCATGTCCAGTTCTAACTGTTGCTTCCTGAGGCAGGTCAGGTGGTCTGGTGTTCCCATCTCTTTCAGAATTTTCAAGTTTTTGTGATCCACACAGTCAAAGGTTTTGACATAGTTCATAAAGTAGAAGTAGATATTTTTCTGGAACTCTCTTGCTTTTTTTGATGACCCAGCGGATGTTGGCAATTTGATCTCTGGTTCCTCTGCCTTTTCTAAAACCAGTTTGAACATCTGGAAGTTCACGGTTCACGTACTAGTGAAGCCTAGCTTGGAGAATTTTAAGCATCACTTTACTAGCGTGTGAGATGACTGCAACTGTGCTGTAGTTTGAGCATTCTTTGGCATTGCCTTTCTTTGGGACTGGAATGAAAACTGACCTTTTCCAGTCCTGTGGCCACTGCTGAGTTTTCCAAATTTGATGACATACTGAGTGCAGCACTTTCACAGCATCATCTTTTAGGATTCGAAATAGCTCAACTGGAATTCCATCACCTCCACTAGCTTTGTTAGTAGTGTTGCTTCCTAAGGCCTACTTGACTTCACATTCCAGGATGTCTGGCTCTAGGTGAGTGATCTCACCATCGTGGTTATCTGGGTCGTAAACATCTTTTTTGTACAGTTCTTGTGTATTCTTGCCACCTCTTCGTAATATCTTCTGCTTCTGTTAGGTCCATACTATTTCTGTCCTTTATTGACCCCATCTTTTCATGAAATGTTTGCATGAAACATTTTTGTCCATCTTTGCATGAAATATGGCATTTCTTGACTCACTAAAGTTTTTTATGTTATGTCCAATTAATTTTTTTGCAGTCATTACCTCAAGAGACTAAGAACATTCATATGAAATTAAGAAGTGGATGAAGAGCATGAAAAGATAACTTACAGAATGGGAGAAATTATTTGTGAATACACTAAAAATCACTGAATTGTACACTTTAAGTGGGTAAGTCGTATGCTATCTGATTTATATCTCAATAAAACTATTATTTAAATGAATGTTATCTACCAGACAATGCTTAATCATGGGAAATAATGTAATGCACAGTAGTGAAAGTACAAGTCCAGTGGGAGGGGGGATGGGGATGGGGATGTAAATCCATGGCTGATTCATGTCATTGCATGACAAAAACCACTACAACATTGTAAAGTAATTAGCCTCCAATAAAAATAAATGGAAAAAAAAAAAAAGTACAAGTCCAGAATAAAATGCTCTTCCTTGGTTCCTTATTTCCATGAATCAATACGTTGACTGAGATGATTGACAGTTCCTTCCCTGAATATTTTCCGTATCATAAGCAACAACTAAAAACTTTGACTTCTTCTTTATACAGTCTTCTCTATGACTCACCGTTCCCCTTTATAAACTAAACTGCCAAGCACTGCTTCCTTTTCCATATGAACAAAACGCTTTATAGACCTGATTGTGTTTCCTTATGATCTCCCTGACACCCAAACAAGGGCCCAAGATTAACTTTAGAATACTGCAAGGGCTTACAAATCTAACAGTTAACTCTGACCCACTCTCAGTATTTTATCTGTATTTTCCTGATTGCATTTAAAACTATTTTCATTTTCTTATCTGATTGTGTGTATGTTTTGTATGTATGTATTTCCTTGGAAACTGTGTACCAGATAAACAAACCAAAACAAAAAAAGAAAAAGGTTAATGACAATTGGTTATTTTAACTGTTGAAAATATAGACTATGCAAAATATGCCATTGTACTGAGCTTTGTAACAGTTAATATATAAACTAAAAACTAACCTAGAACTTCCATAAAAAGCCTCTTTTATTATTTCATATTAAAAAAGCAATCTCTCCACAAAGCAAAAAGTGGGATAAGAGGTTGCTTAGAGAAATAAATAAAAGTAATAAAAATAATTACATATTCACAGAATACTCCCAAATTTTCATTTTTAACCATCATGTAAATTAAATTTTCTTTCCAAAAACATACAAAATCCTACTTACTGTTACCAAAGAGATAAGATGATCATAGTTCTGCACCATTCAAATTGTAACAAAAATTTAAAGATGGAGTAGCAGAAATATCAATAAGGTTAATAACAGAGACAGCCCAGCTTAAAAATGGACAAGAACTAAAAGATATTTAGAAAATCAACTGTTTGGAACTTAGAACCTACATTTCCCAAAGACACAATGCCACCCAGAAGTCTTAGATTATTCAGCTCAGGTACACTGTACACCAACTGTGTGGCTGGGAGAAGCCACATATTTATCCCGATCTCAGATCTTTATTTAAAAAGTGACACAAGCGTCTGTCCTTGTGTATTTAAGATTAAAAATGAAAAATGTTCTGCAATGTGCCAAACACTGTACAAGTAAGGTATTTTCACATCATTTGATCCATAACATAAATGATCTACTATGCCCTGTCACCTGACCCTCCTTTCTAAAGCTTCAGGTTCATTAAGTGCAATAAAGAAGGGGAGTGTTATGTTGCAGACAGTTTTGAGTCAGAAAATACCAACAATTAACCAAAAAAGTTCCCTTTAATAGTCAGAGGTCTCTTCCATTATTAAATACACATCCTGTTGAAAAATCATGATATATAGTCTGATATTTTACTGTCCCCTAAGGATATTTATCATCCATTTAAACCAATGGCAAAGTCAGGAAATGGTAACAGCAGCAGTAACAACCGTTATAACCAGTTAACATCTGAACTCTTCCTAGGTTCCAAGCACTGTTGTTTTTAGTGCTTTACATGCAGTACTTCTTCCAATTGAAACAGTAACTGTATGAGAAAATCACCCTTATTATCACTTCACATAAGAGAAAAACAGAAAACTACTTTACTCAGAACACAGCAATTTCAGTTTCTAAATAAAAAATAAAACAGTAAAGCAATCTGGAAATGTTAATGCAACCCACTAGGAAAAAAAGGCTAAAAGCCACTTAAATAACTGAAAAACATTAAGGAAAACCCCCAAATTTTCAAAACTAATTAATCTTATTGAGTCAATAAAACATTTACTTTTTTTTTTTAATGTTTGCATTTATTTAACTCCCACAATGAAAATTTAGACTTTCGGAATAATCTAGTTAGGAATAAGCTGAAAACTCTGGAAATAGTATTTTAAAGGGATGTCAATAAATTTTCTAAACTTAGTCAAGATTTTTAATCTTGTTTTACAGTCTGTGTTCCTCACTAATCATGAAAAACCAGACACAGATCAGCAGACAAAATTTCCTCAAGACTGTACTGAAAAACCCCCAATTCTGTGCTCTTAATAAGTCACAATGAGGGACTGCCCTGGTGATCCAGTGGATAAGAATCCGCCTTGCAATGCAGGGGATGTGAGTCCAATCCCTGGTCAGGGAACAAAGATCCCACATGCCCCGGAGCAACTAAGCCTACTAGCCACAACTACTGAACCCGTCTAGCACAACTAGAGAATCTGTGTGCCACAAGATCCCACATGATACAACGAACATCCTGCATGTTGCAACTAAGACCTGACACAACCAAATAAATAAATATCAAAACAAAAGCCACAACCATTTAACCTACATTTCCAGCAGAATGAAAACCATGTGATTCTGGCAAGAATACTCTTGCCTAGCAACAGAGTAAAACAAATACATGGTCAAAACAACATTTAAAATAAGTCTAAATAAACAATACATATAACATTAGCAAGCTGGCAGTAGATATGGGCATTCTAGAGAAATTACCTTATTTCATTTGTATAAAATGCTTATTACTATGCAGCAATGCTTCTAAATGACTTCTGTTAATAGAGTGTATTGCATGATATATATAATATATAAATATTAAGACATAAATAAACATTTCCACTAAAGGATTCTCTTTAGAGTCAGTTACCAAAACATTAGATTTTTGCAAATCGCATGTGACTGAATCAGGTTTTCAGTCAATAATGCAATAAACTTAAATGTGATAAACAAGCAAGATAAACTGAATTAAACCTACAATCCAAGACTCTTGAGATTTACACTGTTAGACTACAACCACTGTTACAGCACTAATAATCTATTAAAAAAAAAAAACAAAAAACGCTATTAGTCCTAATGAAAATTAGCTACATAAAAGGAACTTATGTCACTTTATGTAAATTACAAATCAATCAACTCATTACTAACCGTGAAAACCCCTTAATTCATATAAAAGAATGTTAGTGATGTACCTTCATCAAAGAACAGCCTGTTAATTTAAATTGATAGTTAAATGTTTTTAGGTTAATAGGTTTTCGAGTCTTTGGAAAGTATGAACATTTTCTATATGATCACAACTCTTTATTCAAAATTCCTAAATCCAAAAAGTTTGAAAAACATCAAGTTTTTGCTACTTAGTATGGAACATTCAATCAGTGTGCAGAAATATACTAATATTTTGATTACAGGATGACTCAGGTCCAGCTGAGGTGTTAAAAACACACTCTACTACTTTTCTAAACTCCAGAAAACAATATGGCTCCAAGGACTTTGAAAATGAGACTGTATGAACACATATTTCAAATTAAGATATTACCTGATATTCAGAATCCAGTCTAAAGGAAGAATCCCTTGAGTGATAGGTATCATTTAAACCACTTCCTCTGCTTCCAGACATCAACCTAGCACTTAAAGAGCTAGCAGGTTGAACAGAAATTCTTCTTGGAATCCTTGAAGGTTTAGACTCCATTCTTAAGGTTTCCTGTGAAATGCAAATTTTGATTACTTGCCTTTGGGAAAACACTCGAATCTTTGACTCTTAATCCTCTCCTTAAAGATCAGTTCAAAATCAAGAATTAACCATGCAAAGTAACTAAATCTGCTATAGTAAACTGTGAGACTAATCATCACTCTCCTTCTACAAGACAGAGAGGTTTGAACTTCATCAAAGGTTCCCTACTGTACATAAAATGAAGCAAACATAATAAAAGTGGTGATGCAAAACCTCCGTTTTTCTTTCCAAAGCCTGAATTCTTTCCTTACTCAATTTTATCTCTATATAAAATCAGACAGACAGACATGAGCCCTTGACTCTGCTATTGCTGTTCAGTTCAGTTCAGTTGCTCCCGACTCTTTGCAACCCCATGAACCGCAGCATGCCAGGCCTCTCCCTGACCATCACCAACTCCTGGAGTTCCACCCAAACCCATGTCCCTTGAGTCGGTGATGCCATCCCACCATATCATCCTCTGTCGTCCCCTTTTCCTCCTGCCCTCAATCTATCCCAGCATCAGGGTCTTTCCAAATGAGTCAGCTTTTCACATTAGGTGGCCAAAGTACTGGAGTTTCAGCTTCAGCATCAGTCCTTCCAATGAACACCCAGGACTGATCTCCGTTAGGATGGACTGGTTGGATCTCCTTGGAGTCCAAGGGACTTTCAAGAGTCTTCTCCAACACCACAGTTTAAAAGCATCAATTCTTCTGCAGGCAGCTTTCTTTATAGTGCAACTCTCACATCCATACATGACCACAGGAAATGCCATAGACTTGACTAGATGGACCTTTGTTGACAAAGTAATGTCTCTGCTTTTTAATGCTGTCTAGGTTGGTCATAACTTTCCTTCCAAGGAGCAAGCATCTTCTAATTTCATGGCTGCAGTCACCATATGCAGTGACTTTGGAGCCCAGAAAAATAAAGTCTGACACTGTTTCCCCATCTATTTGCCATGAAGTGATGGGACCGGATGCCATGATCTTAGTTTTCTGAACGTTGAGCTTTAAGCCAACTTTTTCACTCTCCTCTTTCACTTTCATCAAGAGGCTCTTTAGTTCTTCTTCACCTTCTGCCATAAGGGTGGTGTCATCTGCATATCTGAGGTTATTGATATTTCTCCTGGCAATCTTGATTCCAGCTTGTGCCTCCTCCAGCCCAGCGTTTCTCATGATGTACTCTGCATGTAAGTTAAGTAAGCAGGGTGACAATATACAGCCTTGACGTACTCCTTTACCTATTTGGAACCAGTCTGTTGTTCCATGTCCAATTCTAACTGTTGCTTTCTGACCTGCATACAGGTTTCTCAAGAGGCAGGTCAGATGGTCTGGTATTCCCATCTCTTTCAGAATTTTCCACAGTTTTGTGATCCACACAGTCAAAGATTTTGGCATAATCAATAAAGCAGAAATAGATGTTTTTCTGGAACACTCTTGCTCTTTTGATGATCCAGAAGTTGTTTCCAATTTGATCTCTGGTTCCTCTACCTTTTCTAAAACCAGCTTGAACATCTGGATGTTCATAGTTCGCGTATTGCTGAAGCCTGGCTTGGAGAATTTTGAGCATTACTTTACTAGCGTGTGAGATGAGTGTTCAATACTCATACTGTAAGCATTAGCTATACTGTATTATCTGTACACTCCTTAACGCAGTATGCTCTCACAGGACTTTGTACATGCCTGCAAAGTCTATATATTCCCCATTCAATTACTGAGCAGAGCCTTAAAAGAAGATCAAGTGTGCTTCTACTTTGCACATACTTTATTAAGATACCATACTGCATGCCGTAAATTGTTTTCCTGCCTCCCCTTCTCAAAAGTGAGAAAAATTTCTAAGTTTCCTAGGGTAAACATTCCTCAACACATGCCAAGGGTCACCATTAGTTACATTTTATTTGCCAACATTCGTTGGATCATCAAAAAAGCATGAGAGTTC